>NC_073641.1:10000000-10674000 GCF_029407905.1 Bubalus kerabau
TATTTATCTCTTACGTTTGGCTGTTCCTTAGTAATGTCCTTTATAATAAGCCAGAATCATAGGTACAGTTTCTTGAATTGTGTGAGCCACTCTAGCGAATGTCTGAACTTGAGGAGGTCATGGGAACTCCTGGTTTACAGTCAGTTGGTCAGAAATAAGGGTGGCTAAGGACTTGGAACTGGCACCTGAAGTGGGGGCAGCCTTGTGGGGCTGATCCCCCCTCCTTTTTAGACAAGATGTATGTATGTATTGACTGTGGTGCGTTGTTCTTTGTTGCTGCACGCAGGCTTTCTCTAGTTGCAGCTTGTGGGGCTAGAGTGCTGGCTCAGTAGCTGTGGGTACACTGGCTCAGTTGCTCTGTGGAAAGTAGGATGTTTCAGGACCATGGATTAAACCAGTGTCCCTTGTATTGCAAGGCCAATTCTTAAGCACTGGACTATCAGGGAAGCCTGGACTGACATCCTTTAACTCCAGGTGTGTGCTCAGTCACTTCAGTTGTGTCCAACTCTTTGCAACCCTGTGGACTGTAGCCCGCCAGGCTCCTCTGTCCATGGGGATTCTCCAGGCAAGAATACTGAAGTGGGTTGCCATGCCCTCCTCCAGGGCATCTTCTTGACCCAGGGATCGAACCCACATCTCCTGTATTGCAGGCACATTCTTTACCACTGAGCCACCAGGGAAGCCCTTAACTCCAAGTAGATAGTGTCTTCATCAAAGTGAATTATTGGACTCCCAATTAGTATCCAGAGAATCAGAAAAGTGTTTAGAGGGAGGAGAATAGGAGTGAAGGTCTGCTGCTGCTGCTGCTGCTGCTGCTGAGTCGCTTCAGTCGTGTCCGACTCTGTGCGACCCCACAGACGGCAGCCCACCAGGCTCCCCCGTCCCTGGGATTCTCCAGGCAAGAACACTGGAGTGGGTTGCCTTTTCCTTCTCCAATGCATGAGAGTGAAAAGTGAAAGTGAAGTCACTCAGTCATGTCCGACTCCTAGCGACCCCATGGACTGCAGCCTACCAGGCTCCGCCATCCATGGGATTTTCCAGGCAAGAGTGCTGGAGTGGGGTGCCATTGCCTTCTCCATGAAGGTCAGAAAAGAAGAAAAAATGAGAATGCCTGGCATGGACTGAAGATGACTGTGCTGAACATGGCTAATGTCTGTGTAGGTTTTACACTAGACATCATTCTTAGTGCTTTATGTATTAATATTAACCCACTGGAGCCTATGAAGTAGGTACTATTGCTCTCATTTTATAGAAACAAAAAATTGAGACACAAAAAAGGTAAAGTAATTTATCTAAAGCCACAGTGCCAGTAAGAAGCCAAGGTGAAATATGAATGCAGGCAGGTAACTCCATAGTCTGGGCCTATAACTGTTACACCATGATACTGAGTGCTAGGGAATATGAGTTTCTCAACTCTGTACCTGGTACCCAGCAAAAGTTTATTCAACTGCTCACTCATCTCTATCTAGATGACTAACAGATATCCCAAGTATACCACATCTAAGGCAGAACAATATTTCCCATCCACTATTAAATCAACACTGAGTCAACTTTGTTCTTTTTTCCTATAGCCTTCCATACCAAATCCATCAGCAAGTGTTATCCATTCTACCTTCAGTATACACCCCAAATTTGGCCACAGATCATATTTACTGATTCCACCCTAATCCAAGCCACCATCACTCACCTGGGCTGCTCCTGTGACAGCCTCCGGGCTTACCTCCCTGTCCCCACTTTGTCCCTGCATTCATGCTCCACACAGTAGACGGTTTTGTTTTTTTACAAAGCAGATATTACTCTCCTGTTTATACCATCCCAGTGACTGCCCATTGCATTTAGAATAAGATCTAGATGCTTTACTACGACCTTCAGAACCACACATAAGATGCATTAACTATTTCTCAGATTTTATCTCCTATCACTCTTCTAGTTCTTAAGCATCTTTCACATTTGGGCTACACAGAATACACCATAAGGGCAAGAAGTTTCCTTGCCCTTCATTTTTATTTTGAAAAATAAAATCAGGTTCAAAATATTAGGAATGATAAGTTTATTTCAGTCTCAGGGAAGCAGTCATGGTATGGTAAGTAACATTTGAACTGACCACTCCCCAATCTCAGTTGTTCATCAACTTCCTTAGGTCGTAAATTGGCCTAGAGAGCAACCATCAAAGTCACTGAAGAACTGAAGGATGCTGTTCAGTTTCAGAGAGCGAATATGACAGGGAGCAAAACAAGGATGACTGTTAGAAGGAAGGAAAGGTGGGCAGGAGAGGGTACACCACCAACTGCTTCACACTGGGGTACAGTTTGAATGGATTCAACAAATACCCATTCCCTCTTCCTTCAACCATGGGCAGAGGATACGTCTTTGCCCATTTTGGGGGGTTGCTTAGATTTCTGGGTTGGGAAGATCCATTGGAGAAGGGATGGGCTACCCACTCCAGTATTTTTGGGCTTCCCTGGTGGTTCAGCTGGTAAAGAATGCACCTGCAATGTGGGAAACCTGGGTTCCCAATCCCTAGGAAGATCCCCTGAAGAAGGGAAAGGCTACCCGCTCCAGTATTCTGGCCTGGAGAATTCCATGGACTACGGTCCATGGGGTCTCAAAGAGTCGGACACGACTGAGCGACTTTCACTTTCACTTTAGTCAAGACTTGCTTTCATCAATGAAATATTAGCCAGATATGAGATAAGCAGAGACCTTAAATGTGTTTGTATGGTTTCTTTTGGCTCTTCTTTGGAGAACACCATGAAAAGAACATGGCTTAGGGAGCCACCGTCCCTTGAGTTTGGCCCAGAATGAACACAACTGGGGCAGTCCTGAAGCCTACGTACAACCTGCAGTAAGGCCATCTGGCCAAGCCCATACAGCTGACCTCCAGGCTTATGAGCATGGAAATAAATTGTTATAAGTCACGAAGTTTGAGGTAGTTTGTTATATAGTATTATTGTGGCGCTAGTTGATAAATACAGTGGTAACAATTAGTGCTATATGCTGTCATGATATTGTGGTTTATAATACATGTAGATTTGGTCTCTGTCCTCAATTCTAGCACAGAGTGCCTAAAACCCTTGGATTTTCCTAAGTGAAAAAAGCAATTAGGGCATCTTGATTCTCATAACAAATCCCTTTCAACCATACCTGAGTTTATTTTAATGAGATAACTTTTGGAAGAAGTTGGTTGGGATGATTTTTGCCAACGGAACCAACTTTGATTAGAGGGTTGTAATTTAGCCCCACCCTCTGAGAAGGGGAGGAGCTGCAGTTTGAGTTCAATCACCAGTGGCCAACGATTTAACCAAACATGCCTGTGTAATAAAGCCTCTATAAAAAATGCAAAAGGACAGAGTTTGGAGAGCTTCCCAGTTGGTGCATACATGGAGGTTAGGGAGAGTGGTGCACTCAGAGAGGACTTGGATCCTCCATGCGCCTTCCCACATGCCTTGCCCTATACACCTCTTCCACCTGTAAACAGGCTGTTCCTGTTTATGTGTCCTTTATAATAAACCAATGATCTGGTAAGTAAATTATCTAGTAAGGAAACCCACTGAGTTCTGTGAGTTACTCTAGCAAATTAATCAAACCCAGTAGCCTCCAAACAATAATCAGTTGCTCAGAAGAGCAGGTATCAACCTGACCTTGTGATCGGCATCTAAAGTGGGTGGGCAGTCTTAACTGAGTTCCTAACCTCTGGCATGTGACAATAGTGTCAGAATTGAGTTCCACTGTAGGACATTTTTGGAGTTAATAATATTTTATAAAAGCATTGTCCAACAAAAATATAATGTGAGCCACAAATGCAAACCAAATATGTAATTTTAAATTTCTAGTTTCTACATTACAAAAGTAAAGAAACAAGTGAAATTAATTTTAATATAGGACACCTAGTCAGCGTGGATACCTGGTGTCCACTGAGAATTGAGAAACTGCTTGGTGGTGATGGGAAACACGCACTGGAATTGTCTGTCTTATTCCCTTACCAGTAGCTCTCAATGGCCCTATAATTATTCTCTTTGAGCATAATCAAAATAGTTTAATTAATTAAAATTGTACATATTCTGCAAAGCATTAAAGTATTATACAATGAAGAATAGCATATACAAAATGCTTCCTTTTTGTAAGAGGAAAGTTGGAATATGTATGTTATTTTTACAAAAAAAAGTAAACAATAGAATAAGAAACCAGAACATATATATAACACACATATATGAAATATATATGAAATTTATATACATGATGTGAGCAGAAACAAAATGGAGCAATGGAGGGGATAGGTATGGAAGCAAGACTTCTCAGAGTGTACCTTTTCAGTTAGTTTTGACTTGAACTTCTTATGTATTTAAAAATGTAATTAATCTGAAAAGAAAAACACAAACCCTAAAGTTGAACAAATGGAAACAAAGGGCCCCAATCAAACAGTACAAGTTGCCATATAGAGAAAAGAGTTACTTCAAATGACTTTTGAACACAATATGAAAATTGTCCAATTTTATTGGCACATGTTTAAAGGAAAAAAGAATCGGAAAAATGTAAACCTCACTCACTAGTCTCATTATTTGTAAAACTGGCATTGTAAGCTAGAAGATATTTTCTGTATAAAATAAAGCCAATGAGTAAATTATCTTTTATTTTCTAACATTTTAGTGAAGTATCATTGATTTACAATGCTGTGTTAATTTCTGCTGGACAGTGAGCTGATCCAGTTATACATATAAACAATCTTTTCCCTGTTCTTTTCCATTATGGTTTATCACAGGATATTGAATATAGTTTCCTTTGCTATAAGTAGGATCTTGTTTAACCATTCTGTATTTAATAGTTTGCATCTGCTAATCCCAAGCTCCCATTCAGTCCAATGAATAAATATTTTAAGTTTATAGAAACTGAGAATTTTGGTTTAAGAGGAATGGAGTCATGAATGCCCTACCTACCACTTTATTACTACAAAGTGTTAAAGTAATAAAAAAAAGTGTATTATTAGAAATAATATTATTAAAATAGTAAATTGTGTATTTGAAAATTATTTTTAAATTTATGGTTAGTACTATTTTTTCCCTAAGAATTTTATTCACTCCATACTCCTTTTTTCTTGAGGTTTTTGTTTTCACAGTTGGCTCTTTGAACCATCTCTAATATTTGGTTATGATGTAAAGTAGAGATCAAGGTTGGGGTTGGGAATTTTTTGGTCTGTGTCTGTGTTTTTCCTCACATGGATTCTAGAAAGATCCTTAGTAAAAGACCAGAAAGAAAAGTTTTGAATTGGACTCTGGGCCTAGCTCAGCACAAACAAGTAGTTGAGGTCTCTCTGGATACCGATAATACAATGTAAATTAGTAATATAAAGTGGATCATTACATTTTAGAAAATTCTACTAAACCTGACACAATGATATTAAAATGGTAGGTGGAGCATTCATACTTATTTGGGCTTTTCTATGTCCTCTACTATCACAGGACTTTATTCTGATTCATTGGTCAAAATAGCATCATGAAATCAAAATCTAAAATACCACCAATGCTGCCTAAAGCACTGCTCTAGGGGGAAAAAGCACCTGTGGAATAATATGTATATATTATTCTATAAAGTGTAGCTCAGGTGGTAGAGAGTAATAGTTTTCAGTCTCCTGTAGTTTTACAGAATTCAAAATTTAAATGTTATACTCACTATTATTCTCTTTCAGCATACAGTCTGTTTTGAGCTCAAATCCACTGAACACTTGAGGAAAATGACATTCACATTAAAGCATAGTTAAATTGTAACCATGATCTGTGCTTTTAAGTATCATGGCTGATTTTCGGACTTGATCCTTCACTGTTGATTCAAACAAATGAGGAGTAGGTGGGTATAAGTATTTATTCTACTGACAAACGTAGAACCATGGCTTCATAGTTCCATTATAAGCAGTCTTTTTATCTACATTTTAAAGTCTAAAATAAAAACCTTCACAAACAATGGTGAGTTATCCCGTTTTTCACTTCCACTTCAGTCCCTGGACAAATAAATCGATCTCTCTGAATCTGTTTTTCTTCCCTGAACAGACTCTCCGTCTTTGGTGTGTGTCATATTCCCCTGGAGAGCTAATACAGCAGGTAGACTCCCAAGCCTACTCGAGCAGGAGGGGGCTGGGTCTAATTCTCTGTGTTTTTTCCAAGTGCCCCCCAGTAATTATGATTACACACCAAAATTTGAAAACTGTTGTCTAAGTATACTTCTATGGATTGATTGAGTCATGCATTTGTTTGTTTATGCATGTGTGTAGAAATAAGCATGTATGTGTCACTCAGTTACACAGTGCTGAAGTCTCAGAAATGAAATACCTAGCCCTGCTCTAAGAAGTTTTCAGTGTAGTGGAAGAAACAAAAAACTAATTACAGCAGTATTATGTGCTCTGAAACAGGCAGACAAGATGCTGAGGAAGCACATCCCAGATTGCCTAGAATTGCTCACCAGGACAGAGTTCCAGAAAACTAAGATCATGGCATCCAGTCCCATCACTTCATGGCAAATAGATGGGGAAACAGTGGAAACAGTGGCTGACTTTACTTTTTTGGGCTCCAAAATCACTGCAGATGGTGACTGTAGCCATGAGATTAAAAGATGCTTGCTCCTTGGAAGGAAAATTATGACCAACCTAGATAGCATATTAAAGAGCAGAGACATTACTTTGCCAACAAAGGCTAGTCAAGGCTATGGTTTTTCCAGTGCTCATGTATGGATATGAGAGTTGGACTGTGAAGAAAGCTGAGCGCCAAAGAATTGATGCTTTTGAACTGTGGTGTTGGAGAAGACTCTTGAGAGTCCCTTGGACTGCAAGGAGATCCAACCAGTCCATCCTAAAGGAGACCAGTCCTGAGTGTTCATTGGAAGGACTGATGTTGAAGCTGAAACTCGAATACTTTGGCCACCTCTTGCGAGGAGCTGACTCATTTGAAAAGACCCTGATGCTGGGAAAGATTGAAAGCAGGAGGAGAAGGGGATGATAGAGGATAAGATGGTTGGATGGCATCACCGACTCGATGGACATGAGTCTGAGTGAACTCCGGGAGTTGGTGATGGACAGGGAGGCCTGGAGTGCTGCGGTCCATGGGGTCGCAAAGAGTAGGACATGACTGAGCGACTGAACTGAACTGAACTGAACTGAAAGAGTTCTCTGCATCTTGAAGGGGCTAGATGAATCAACTGGGTGAGAATTAGCAGTTTAGGCACAGAAGAATAAGGAGGCTTGGAAAGTATAAGCAGTTTGAAAAGTTAGTATTTCTCAAAGACTGAGACACATCACACCTAATGTTCAGATTTTAGGAGGTTCAAGGTCAGGTAAGTCATTACTTAGTGGTAGAATTTTACTCTACAATTCTTTCCCCACATTTTCTTTCTAGAATGAAACACCTTTGTAACATTTGCTAATCTTTTAAAGAGTAGGCTTGAACTCGGAGCTTCAGACAGCAGCAGCATCTAGGTAGATTAAACAACACATCTTCACTTCCTAGCAATTGAAACTTAACTTGCTATTTTTGTAGAGATATACAAAGTTTTCTCTTTTAAAATCACCTATTCAAGTAATTGATCTATTTTAAAAATATTGAGTAACTAGTTCATTTGGTATTGGGATGTGCCACAAACTGTGAAGATGGTGTATGAATGAATTTTTGAAGTGTTGCACGGAAATAAGTGTCAGAAGTTTAGGCTGCAAAGACAAAGGACCAATTATGAGGGACCCTGGAAGCAATGTTAAAGACTTTTAAGTTTTGCTATAAGGTGACTGGAGGACTCCTTGAAGAATGTCAAACAAGAGAATGTTAACCTTGGAAAGAGTGACAAAAAATAATGCCAGAATGAAGTGGAGAAGCTGGTGTGAGGTAGGGTGGGTAGAAAGAATTTTCAAAGAGGTTTGGCTTTAGACTATCCAAAGCTGTTCTTGGTGGACTTGGTCTATTCATCACATCGACGGAGACTTCAGAAGTGGGTGGAGTAAATCACTTTAAGAGCCTTCAGTCCCATTTAGCTGACAGCTATAACTTAGATATGAACAGAATAGCTAGTTTAGTAATATAAAGCATGACAGTTCTGCAGATTACTAGCTATATGGAGTAATATTCCACGCTAAACATAAGAAATTTGGAATATAACAAAATTATAGCTTTTCTATGATAACAGGTACAAAAAAATATGTACTCTTAAAACCAAAACCAAACAAACCCTTGTACTATGTAATTTGGGTGAAACACTTTGTACCACTCTCCACTGCCCCCAAATCTGGATGCACAACTCCTGTCAAGTCATTATCCCCCCACAGAGATTGGGCCAGGCGTGACTGCCAGCTGCTCTAACCAGTGACCGAACTTGCTCACAGAACCAGATGCCAGACATCTGTCTTCTATCAACTAGAGCCAAAATGGAGCCCTAACCACTAGATGACTTAACATATAACATACAACCTAAACAAAAACTGCCCTGTCGCCTGTTTTGCAAAATCTCAATTATAAGACTTTTTTTTCCCACTTTCTCAACAGCTGTTGTGGAGAAGGCAATGGCAACCCACTGCTACATTAGGCTGCAGTCCATGGGGTTGCTAAGAGTCAGACACAACTTAGCAACTAAACAACAGCAATAAGCTGCGGCATCATCTCTCATTAGCTGGTCTGCTGGTCTATGATTTGTGTCATGGACAGTTAACTGAGAATGCACCAGAGCATTTTAAATCTTTTTTTAAAAAAATTATTTAGTTTTGGCTGTGCTGGGTCTTGGTTGCTGCACGGGCTTTTTTCTCTAGTTGTGGTGAGTGGGGGCTACTCTCTAATTGCACTTCGCCAGCTTCATTGCAGTGGCTTCTCGTTGAAGAGCACAGACTCTAGGGCTCATGGGCTTCAATAGTTGCAGCATGTGGGCTCAGTAGTGGCAGCTCCCAGGCTTTAGAGCACAGGCTCAATAGTTGTGGCGCATGGGCCTCGGTGCTCTGTGGCATGTGGGATCTTCCTGATTGAAACGTGTCTCCATCAACAGGCGGATTCTTTACCACTGAGCTACCCTGTACCACTGAAGGTTTAGGAAACCCCAAACCATCTTTTGTTAGTATCTTTGGCTAATGAATTTCAATGTATTTATTTTTAAAATTAAAAACATTTTTTTTTGAGAGGAAAGCATTCAGGAGTAAGGTTGTTGAAAATCAAGAATTCACTGGAATTCAGCTTATTGAGAACAGAATTATTAAATGGATACTCCTGAGGAATACTGAATAGCTTTAGCACTAGTGAGTGCGCTGATTAGAACCTTACTAGCAAATTCCACAGAGAAGGCGATGGCACCCCACTCCAGTACTCTTGCCTGGAAAATCCCATGGATGGAGGAGCCTGGTAGGCTGCCGTCCATGGGGTCGCTAAGAGTCGGACAGGACTGAGCGACTTCACTTTCACTTTTCACTTTCATGCATTGGAGGAGGAAGTGGGAACCCATTCCAGTGTTCTTGCCTGGAGAATCCCAGGGACTGGGGAGCCTGGTGGGCTGCAGTCTATGGGGTCGCACAGAGTCGGACACGACTGAAGTGACTTAGCAGCAGCAGCAGCAGCAAGTTCCAAAATATAATAGCCAGTATATACTGTAGTTCATTCTTTGGCATTGCCTTTCTTTGGGATTGGAATGAAAATTGACCTTTTCCAGTCCTGTGGCCACTGCTGAGTTTTCCAAATTTGCTGGCATATTGAGTGCAGCACTTTCACAGCATCATCTTTCAGGATTTGAAATAGCTCAACTGGAATTCCATCACTTCCACTAGCTTTTTTCGTAGTGATGCTTTCTAAGGCCCACTTGACTTCACATTCCAGGATGTCTGGCTCTAGGTCAGTGATCACACCATCATGATTATCTGGGTCATGAAGATCTTTTTTGTATAGTTCTTCTGTGTATTCTTGCCATCTCTTCTTAATATCTTCTGCTTCTTTTAGGTCCATACCATTTCTGTCCTTTATCGAGCTCATCTTTGCATGAAATGTTCCTTTGGTATCTCTGATTTTCTTGAAGAGATCCCTAGTCTTTCCCATTCTGTTGTTTTCCTCTATTTCTTTGCATTGATCGCTGAAGAAGGCTATCTTATCTCTTCTTGCTATTCTTTGGAACTCTGCATTCAGATGTTTATATCTTTCCTTTTCTCCTTTGCTTTTCGCTTCTCTTCTTTTCACAGCTATTTGTAAGGCCTCCCCAGACAGCCATTTTGCTTTTTTGCATTTCTTTTCTATGGGAATGGTCTTGATCCCTGTCTCCTGTAGAATGTCATGAACCTCCATCCATAGTTCATCAGGCACTCTATCTATCAGATCTAGGCCCTTAAATCTATTTCTCACTTCCACTGTATAATCATAAGGGATTTGATTTAGGTCATACCTAAATGGTCTAGTGGTTTTTCCCTACTTTCTTCACTTTAAGTCTGAATTTGGCAATAAGGAGTTCATGGTCTGAGCCACAGTCAGCTCCTGGTCTTGTTTTTGCTGACTGTATAGAGCTTCTCCATCTTTGGCTGCAAAGAATATAATCAATCTGATTTTGGTGTTGACCATCTGGTGATGTCCATGTATAGAGTCTTCTCTTGTGTTGTTGGAAGAGGGTGTTTGTTGTGACCAGTGCATTTTCTTGGCAAAACTCTATTAGTCTTTGCCCTGCTTCATTCCATATTCCAAGGCCAAATTTGCCTGTTGCTCCAGGTGTTTCTTGACTTCCTACTTTTGCATTCCAGTCCCCTATAATGAAAAGGACATCTTTTTTGGGTGTTAGTTCTAAAAGGTCTTGTAGGTCTTCATAGAACTGTTCAACTTCAGCTTCTTCAGCGTTACTGGTTGGGGCATAGACTTGGATTACTGTGATATTGAATGGTTTGCCTTGGAAACGAACAGAGATCATTCTGTCGTTTTTGAGATTACATCTAAGTACTGCATTTTGGACTCTTTTGTCAACCATGATGGCCACTCCATTTCTTCTGAGGGATTCCTGTCCGAAGTAGTAGATATAAGGGTCATCTGAGTTAAATTCACCCATTCCAGTCCATTTCAGTTCGCAGATTTCTAGAATGTCGACATTCACTCTTGCCATCTCTTGTTTGACCACTTCCAATTTGCCTTGATTCATGGACCTGACATTCCAGGTTCCTATGCAATATTGCTCTTTACAGCATCAGACCTTGCTTCTATCACCAGTCACATCCACAACTGGGTATTGTTTTTGCTTTGGCTCCATCCCTTCATTCTTTCTGGAGTTATTTCTCCACTGATCTCCAGTAGCATATTGGGCACCTACTGACCTGGTGAGTTCCTCTCTCAGTATCCTATCATTTTGCCTTTTCACACTGTTCATGGGGTTCTCAAGGCAAGAATACTGAAGTGGTTTGCATTCCCTTCTCCAGTGGACCACATTCTGTCAAATCTCTCCACCATGACCCGCCTGTCTTGGGTTGCCCCATGGGCATGGCTTAGTTTCATGGAGTTAGACAAGGCTGTGGTCCTAGTGTGATTAGATTGACTAGTTTTCTGTGAGTATGGTTTCAGTGTGTTTGCCCTCTGATGCCCTCTTGCAACACCTACTGTCTTACTTGGGTTTCTCTTACCTTGGGCGTGGGGTATCTCTTCATGGCTGCTCCAGCAAAGTGCAGCCATTGCTCCTTACCTTGGACAAGGGGTATCTCCTCACCACCGCCCTTCCTGACTTTCAATCTGGGATAGCTCCTGTAGGCCCTCCTGTGCCCACGCAGCCACGGCTCCTTGGACGTGGGGTTGGTCCTCCCGGCCACCGCCCCTGGCCTCGGTCGTGCGGTTGCTCCTCCCCACCGCTGCCCTTGGCCTCGGGCTTAGGGGCGTGGGGTATCTCCTCCCGGCCGCCGCCCCTGACCTCGGACGCAGGGTAACTCCTCTCGTCGCCGCCCCTGGCCTCGGACGCTGGGTATCTCCTCTCGGCCGTTCCTGCGCTGTCACAGTCTGGTATTCTAGGCCGCTGCCCCTGACCTCGGACGTGGGGTAACTCCTCTTGGCCGCTGCCCTTCGGGCATGGGGTCCTCCCGGCTTCTGCCCCTGACCTCGGATGTGGGGTGGCTCCTCTCGGCCGCGCTATGGCAGCCCGTCGCAGCCGCCTGAATTCTCTAAGCCAGGCTTCAGCAATATGTGAACCGTGAACTCCCTGATGTTCAAGCTGGTTTTAGAAAAGGCAGAGGAACCAGAGATCAAATTGCCAACATCCGCTGGATCACAGAAAAAGCAAGAGAGTTCCAGAAAAACATATATTTCTGCTTTATTGACTATGCCAAAGCCTTTGACTGTGTGGATCACAATAAACTGTGGAAAATTCTGAAAGAGATGGGAATACCAGACCACCTGATCTGCCTCTTGAGAAATTTGTATGCAGGTCAGGAACCAACAGTTAGAACTGGACATGGAACAACACACTGGTTCCAAATAGGAAAAGGAGTACGTCAAGGCTGTATATTGTCACCCTGTTTATTTAACTTATACGCAGAGTACATCATGAGAAACGCTGGACTGGAAGAAACACAAACTGGAATCAAGATTGCTGGGAGAAATATCAATCACCTCAGATATGCAGATGACACCACCCTTATGGCAGAAAGTGAAGAGGAACTCAAAGCCTCTTGATGAAAGTGAAAGTGGAGAGTGAAAAAGTTGGCTTAAAGCTCAACATTCAGAAAACGAAGATCATGGCATCTGGTCCCATCACTTCATGGGAAAATGATGGGGAAACAGTGGAAACAGTGTCAGACTTTATTTTTCTGGGCTCCAAAATCACTGCAGATGGTGACTGCAGCCATGAAATTAAAAGATGCTTACTCCTTGGAAGAAAAGTTATGACTAACATAGATAGCATATTCAAAAGCAGAGACATTACTTTGCCAACAAAGGTTCGTCTAGTCAAGACTATGGTTTTTCCTGTGGTCATGTATGGATGTGAGAGTTGGACCGTGAAGCAGGCTGAGCACCGAAGAATTGATGATTTTGAACTGTGGTGTTGGAGAAGACTCTTGAGAGTCCCTTGGATTGCAAGGAGATCCAACCAGTCCATTCTGAAGGAGATCAGCCCTGGGATTTCTTTGGAAGGAATGATGCTAAAGCTGAAACTCCAGTACTTTGGCCACCTCATGCGAAGAGTTGACTCATTGGAAAAGACTCTGATGCTGGGAGGGATTGGGGACAGGAGGAGAAGGGGATGACAAAGATGAGATGGCTGGATGGCATCACTGACTCGATGGACGTGAGTCTGGGTGAACTCCGGGAGTTGGCGATGGACAGGGAGGCCTGGCGTGCTGTGATTCATGGGGTTGCAAAGAGTCGGACACGACTGAGCGACTGATCTGATCTGATCTGATCTGACTGTAGTTCTGTTAGGTAGGTAGAATAGGGAAAAGGAGTCCAAAATGGCGGTGGCTAAAAGACAAGGAATGTCTGAGGACCAGAGTGAAGACTTCAGGCAGGACAAACAAAACAAACAGCACGCCCGGCTAAGCCCAATTTGCGTAGGGCAGGCCCAGGTGGAGGAAAAAACATATAAAAGGAGGAGCCAAAGCGCTTTCTCTCTCCCGCGTGCATGCGCGCTCGCTCTTTCTCTCTCTCTCTTTCTCCCTCCCCACGCACTCCTCCACTCCCTTCTCTTTGAGTCTTGGATTCCCCTGCTATCTTCTAAATAAAATGGAGCTGTAACACTGATTGCCTAAGAGCTGTAACACGGTTTGTCCAAGACCCAAGAGCTGTGATGCGCCGAGGGCTTTAATGTCTGTTGCTCCAAATCTTTGTTGTGACGAGACAACTGAGGAACATACACTTGCGTGACAGTTCAATTAAAATTATTTGTATTTGCATACTTCATTAAAAAGTGTCAAAATCATTTTCACTTTACTCTCTGTTTATCTGTCATAAATTAACAATAGACAATTGTCATGGAGGGTCAGCGTAGTATCTCACAAGTATAGATTCAAGTCTATTGCTTTTCAGTGTGCAGCACCTTCATAATACATAGTTAATCATCCATGAGCTGTTGACGATAGAATGCACCTAATTAATTTATGTATATTTACACATATGGCAAACACTGTGCTGCTGCTGCTGCTGCTAAGTCGCTTCAGTCATGTCCGACTCTGTGCTACCCCATAGACGGCAGCCCACCAGGCTCCCCCGTCCCTGGGATTCTCCAGGCAAGAACACTGGCATGGGTTGCCATTTCCTTCTCCAATGCATGAAAGTGAAAAGTGAAAGTGAAGCTGCTCAGTCGTCTCTGACTCTTAGTGACCCCATGGACTGCAGCCCACCAGGCTCCTCCATCCATGGGATTTTCCAGGCAAGAGTACTGGAGTGGGGTGCCATTGCCTTCTCCGAAACACTGTGAAGGTGTCAGTAAAAAGGAAATAGAATACAAACTTTCAGATAAATAGTAATTCACAATTTAACCAAGTGGCACCAGCAATACTGCTTCAGGATTAGTGTTTGAGCCTCACAACAGCACCCAGCAAGAATTGTAACAGTTTCTCTGAGAGTGGAGTTGAGAAGAAATAGGTGATGGGTCAAGGCTCCATGTGGGGAGAGCAGATTTGGATGAGGAAAGGAAGAGGGTTTCCCAGGCTCTGGATGGCCATGGAGTGAGGGAATGGGGCAGAGCTGGGTTAGTAAGTGAAAAATAACCCTTCTGATTGCTAGTGACAAAGGCTTGACTCCAGTTGGTCTAAGTCACAAAGGACACCAGAAAGTCCAGGGGCTCAGATAGCTCCAGGCACGACTGGATTCGCTTCCCAGTCATTCTCCAGCTCTGCTTTCTGTGGGGTGGGTTCTATTCTCAGCTAGGCTTTCCTGAGATTATGGCAAAGAGAGATCCTGGCAGCTCTGAGCTCACAACCTGACGAATGTAACCCCTACAGAAAAACAGCTCCTCAGTGCAAGCAAAAGTCCCAGAATTAATACTGACTGGCCTGGCTCAAGTGACAAGTTCACTGCTGGCCAGGCGTGGGTCATCTCCCAGCATGGAAGCCAATGAATGGGATTATATATGGCTCCAAAAGGAAGAGAGTGATTCTGTTTTTAAAACAGGTAACTTGGAGTGGGGAAAAGAAACAGAGGGGATATGAGGACAAGACAAGACTGAATAAACCCATTCTTATTTTCCAACTTTGGCTGCAATTCGTCCTGGCAAACCAAGAGTGAAATGTTTTCATGCCAAAATGCTTAGAAGGCTTTAATTCAGAGTTTCTCAACTTCTAAAAAATTATCATTCATTAAAGACCTTTAAAGACATTGTTTTGCCAAATTGTTCCCTATGAAATTCTAATATCTGTGTTATATTAGATATACAGATGTACAGTTCATACAGTATATGTATATCTGGGCTTCCCACGTGGCGCTAGTGGGAAAGAATCCACCTGCCAATACAGGAGACCTAGAGCTAAGGGTTCAATCCATGGGTGAGGGAAGATCTTCTGGAGGAGGGCATGGCAACCCTCTCCAGTATTCTTGCCTGGAGGGTCCCATGGACAGAGGACCCTGGTGGGCTACAGTCCATAGGGTGAAGAGTTGGACATGACTGAGCGTAGCTTGCAAGCGTGCTCATGCTTTATACATAGGACAGTGTTCGTCACTCAGTCCTATCTGACTCTGTGACCCCATGGACTGACTGTATGTAGCTCACCAGGCTCCTCTATCCATGGAACTCTCCAGGCAAGAATACTGGAGTGGGTTGCCATTTCCTTCTCCATACACAGAAAGAGTAAGCATAAACCTCTTCCTTTTATCTAATGCAGAGTTATGAATGACAAAATTTTAAAGTACATTTTAAATTCAAAATCAAAGCTATAACCTTTATAACTATATTTGCTGTTTATCTTCTAATATAGTTTTATTTGTTTCTGAACTGAAATGTATCAAATTATATATAGATACTGGCAATTTTTAGAAGTACATGTTAATAACAGTGTAATCAATTTAAAAACAAATCATTCAAAAAGGGTTTGTTTTTTTTTTCAGTGATAGAAAAACAATTTTAAAAAATTAAATTTCCTAAACATTAAATTTTAACTTCTGTTCGATATGAGAAAATGGCTTTTAACCTAACTAGATGTTAGATACTTATTCAATTATTGTTGACAGTTTTTCTTGTCAACAGTTGATGTAGTTAATTTGTTGGCTAGCTTTTATAGGATTAAATAGTAAGTATAAATCATTTTTATTTACTTCTCAAAGTTCAAATCCTATAGAAAGCAGTGAGCATCACACACAGACAATAGCCTCAAGGCTGTCCGTGGCATGTGCAGGCCACCCCTTATGATGTGACTTTGAGATTGAGTCCTCAGTCTCTGTCAGTCAAGACAAACTCCTCCAATCACAGCCATCTAGTCGCCATAGATGTAGTACAGATTTTTGCAATAGTGATCTAGCAGACATTTATGTACTTTTCTTGACTGTGGCAATGCTGCTTATATGACACCAAGGAAGGTCAACAAGAGAAATTAATACTAAGGAATACAAATATTCCAACCCTGAGAAAGGTTGACTTTTGAAGGGTCAGAAATCACTGTGATGTTACTTTTTGCTCACCCCCACCCTGCCTCAAATTAGTTTTCACCCCCTTGAGGGCACTATCACTCCTTTTGAGGATGGATGTACTTGCTGGTGTTATTTAGTCGCTAAGTTGTGACCGATTCTTATGCGACCCCATGGACAGTAGCCCGCCAGGCTCCCCTCTCCATGGGATTTTCCAGGTAAGAATATTGGAATGGGTTGCCATTTCCTCTTCCAGGGGATCTTCCCAAACCAGGGATTGAACCTGCGTCTCCTGAATTGGTGGGCGGATTCTTTACCACTGCACCACCTGGGAAGCCCTTGTCTTCTAGTAAAGTTCACTTATTGATTCAAATTTTCCCATACCAAGAGTATTAATCTTTCACATGAGAGATTCTCAAATATTTGGAAACAGATGTTATATTCCCAACATACTGAAAGTCTCCTCTAAATATTTCCTTTTTAAGGCTTAACTCAACCAGTTTCCTTGGACTGGCACCCATTTGACTCAGTTCCCCTGCTGCATTGGGTGTCCTTTGGGGACAGACGCCATGCCTTGTTTACCAGGCTGCTTGCTCTGTTGGGATCCACTCCAACTTGTTCTTAAAGTGAAATATCTATATCTGAACATAGTATCTGACACAGAGTCAAGGAAGGCAATCTTCCCTCGTTTGGGATGGTACTTCTCTATTAGCAGAGTCAAAGATGACGCCAGGGCTGCCTGGATGGCTTGCTGATGCCTATTCAGTCATGAACTGAAGACCCTAAAGCCTTTCTTCACAGACATGCTGACATGCTGATTTCCTCCTCCCTTTAGTTCCAGTTTTCTGAGATCTGTGTGTGCTTTGCATTCACACTTATGCATTTATGTTAGACTTCCAAATACTCCCTTATGCTGAGACATTTGAAGATTCCAATTTGGTTATCCAACTCATTTGGTCATTCATCAGTTATACTTGCTTTTCTAAACAGTTTTTTTTTTTTCCCCCATAAAAGTTAATAAGAATGGAACATCAGTATGAGGAAAAAAAGAAGCACATTTTCCATCTCTAGAGCTACTGTAAGGGCTGAGCCTGGGTTCATGAAGTTTGCATCTAGGCTTCTTTCTGCAGGGGAAGTTTGCATTCCTCCTCCATGCATCTCCCATTCCACAAGGGGAAGCGATCTAAAAGGGTCATCTAGGGACTTACCCAGTGGTCCAGGAGCTAAGACTCCGTGCTCCCAAAGCTGGGGGCCTGAGTTTAATCCCTGGTCAGGGAACTAGATCCTACATGCAGCAGCCAAGAGTTTGCATGCCACAGCTAAACCTCATGCCATAACTAAAGACCCTGTGCAGTCAAATAAATATGTATTAAAATTTTTCAAATTGTTTATAAAAATGAAAGATCCGTCTCAGGAGTTTCCCCACACTGACTTTTCCAAAGTAAAATATACTTAGCACCTGAGATCTAATAACCTAGTATGTATCAATGTACTTTGTAAATTGTGAGGGTTATTGGAGTAGCAGAATCTTATAAAAATACAGAACATTGTCCTTTTTAAGCTCATAGTACATGAACTATTTTATCATTTTGGCCATATTAACATATGTTTACAATGTGACATCAAACACTGAATCAACAGCATAATTCTGGAGGAAAAAAGAGCTTGCTGATACTGATACTCTCTAAAATGAAGGCAAAAGAGTGTTTCTGACTTGAATAATTTGGACATTTGGTCCAAACCTTGGGTCAGCGAGAATAGACCTGGCTTATGAGAGTTAATTCATACCATTTGGAGGCTAAAATAGTTATAAAGCTGCTTTGGAATGTCCTAAATTGTGCCTAAGAGACCTGTTTTTGACAGATGTGTTCATGTAGTCCAGTCAATTGGCATATGGAATTTTTATGTACAAGCTAGTGCAAAAGTTTCAACATGTAACATTTATTAGTGCTTCCACTGGCATGGGGAGACAGATGGAATACACATTACTTGCAAAAGCAAGCTTTGCAGTTGGCCTCACAAGCCTGACTTTTCTTGGTTACTTAGGTCACTTATTTTCACCCGCCATGTACACTTCCTGCCCCAGGTCCTTATAGAAATTATCTCCCAATTGCTTAAGATTTCCCTTCTTTCCATCCATTCCTTGGCCTAGATCCCCATCTCCCCTATCTGTGCCCCCTCCAGCTGGTCCAGGGTGCAGTTTGGAGGCTGAGGTAGGGAAGAACACTCCCCAATAGCTGTTCTCAGCACCCCCCACCCCCGATGTTAGTCTTGGCAACATCCAGCCCATTTCCTCCACATCGGCCCCAAACTCCCCTTCTCTTGAAGTCTCAGCTCCAGCAATGAAATGCCCAGTTGAGCAAGAGCTACAGATTAATCTTCTATCCTAGATATTTCTAAAGAAAAATTGGGGTTAGGGGAAATGTCTTCCCTTCTCTGAAGTACCTACATGAACCGCACCAGAGGGACACTCAGGGTGGACCCTTTTTCCTTTTTCAGTCCCTACTGTCTCTCCACCGCTAGTTAGTATACAAGCCCTTTTAAAAAATCATTACAGATGTGTGTGTGTGTGTGTGTTTAAAAGCTGTATCTGAGGAGGTAAGAAGCTGAGTCTGAATTCTGTCTTCAGTTGCCCAGAGGAGTAAAGATTCTGTTCAGAAGCTGTTGATGGTGGTAGTGGAAAAGGAAGTGGATGGGTTGGAATACCTGGGATCCAGCCTTTGGAGGCACATTAGCATGAAACCCAACAGCCACGAGGCCTCGAACTCTAGTTCCCCAGAGGCCCATTTCCCCTCTTCTCCACTTGTTTGTCCATCTAGGTGCTCGCCCTAGTTTGTTCTAGCCTCCTCTCCCAGCCCCATGGTTTGGATGGAGAAGTATAAGGAAGGGGGACCCACCATTTCATTACAGTGGTGGTGGGAGAAGGGCAGAGGAGAGAGAGAATGAAATTCTGGACATATCTTCTTATAGGTTGAGTAGTACTGTTAGAACTGCCTTACACAGAAAGATTGGGCTTACTCAGTAAGCCATGGGGTGCAATAGATAGAGAATTAGCCAAGGAACCTGAACTTTCCTTCTATGCTTGCCTCTGTCAACCAGCACTTTAGACAAACCACTCAACTTGCGTGTTTTGCAAAACATCCATTTATGTCTCTTTCCAGTAGAAATTATGATATCTGCCCACCTTCCAGGAGTGTGAGGGCTTTTAGATTTTATAAAACAGGCAAATAATGCTTTGAAAGACATGAAGAGCCATACTGCTGGGCAGGGCACTGCACTCTTGCTGGCATGTGAGACACAACCTGAGAGGATTAATATGGGATGGGGAAAACTGGGCATGCAGACCCACTGGGCAGTGCAAAGATGGAATGGAGTCCCCTACACACAGCTCTGGAGTCTTAGGGTTCCAATGGTGCACGGTAAGCGTGAACCCTTTTTGAGTCCACTTAGCAGCCAATCCATTCTAAAGGAGATCCGTCCTGGGTGTTCTTTGGAAGGACTGATGCTAAAGCTGAAACTCCAATACTTTGGCCACCTCATGAGAAGAGTTGACTCATTGGAAAAGACTCTGATGTTGGGAGGGATTGGGGGCAGGAGGAGAAGGGGATGACAGAGGATGAGATGGCTGGATGGCATCACCGACTCAATGGACAAGAGTTTTGGGTGAACTCCGGGAGTTGGTGATGGACAGGGAAGCCTGGTGTGCTGCGATTCATGGGGTTGCAAAGAGTCGGACATGACTGAGCGACTGAACTGAACTGAACTGAACCAGGCCTAGAGGTGAAGCATGGGTTACATCTTGCTATTTTCATTTCTACCCCTTCTCCAGGAGCTATATCAAAGCCTCCACAGAACTCTACCCTTTTCAGTACTCCCCACAGCAGAAATCATGATTGAATGCACCTATGCATTAATTTTCTTTTCTTGTATGTGATTTTAAGTCCCTTGAGGTTAGGGATTGAGTCAAATTCATTTTTTATAGCACCAGTTCTTAGCACAGTGCCAGGTTAACTGTAGGTACAGGTAACAATTACTGAATATTGGAAAAAACATCTGCTAGAGAGATTGTTGTTGTTCAGCTGCTCAGTCATGTCTGACTCTTTGTGACCCCATGGACTGCAGCACGCCAGGTTTCCCTGTTCCTTACCACCTCTTGGAGTTTGCTCAAACTCATGTTCATTGAGTCAGTGATGCCATCCAACCATCTTATCCTCTGTTTTCCCCTTCTCCTCCTGCCTTCAATCTTTCCCAGCATCAGGGTCTTTTCCAATGAGTTTGGCATCGGGTGGCCCAAGTATTTCAGCTTCAGCTTCAGCATCAGTCCTTCCAATTAATATTCAGGGTTGATTTCCTTTCGGATTGACTGGTTGGATCTCCTTGCAGTCCAAGGGGCTCTCAAGAGTCTTCTCTAGCACCACAGCTAGAGAGATGGACCTTGGTATTTCTAGAACAGTTAGTGGAAGAGTCAAGTTTTGACAAAATACTTGCAGAATTCATTTGGAAGTATAAATGTTCAATAGTAGTCAGGAAATACTTGAAAAGTGTTAATGAAAAAGGATTGAACTAGCACTACCATATATTAAAATACATTATAAAATTACAGAAATTTAACATGTGCTACCATCACAAGGGTAGATCAATAGAAAAACTCTAATCCAAAATCTAGAAGAAACTAAAGTAGATGCAAAAGTTTAGTATATAATAAAGGAGATACTTTAAATCAGTGAGAAAAGTATGTATCATTCAATAAATAAAAAGTTTTAGAACAACTGGCTATCCATCTGAGAGGGAGAGCCAACTTAAGAGCCTTATCCTATACCTTACAACAAAATAGATTTCAGATGGATTAAATGTGAAAAGGGAGGTATAAAAATTATATACAATAAGGTAAATATTTTTAAAATCTTAGTATGAGGAATGTCTAAGAATGACTCTGAAGGAAGAAATCATAGATTTGACCAAATAAAACTATTTTAGAAATAACCAAAGTCAAAAGACAATTTGGAACACAGCATTTGCATATGTGCAACAGAAGATTCATACCCTTAGTAAATAAAGAGTTCTGATATATCTATAAGAACCATTCTCCAAAAGAAGGTGGATAAGGAACATGAAAGAGTAATTCAACCAGGAAAAAAGAAATTCAAATATGTATATATTTAACCTCAGCAGCAATTAAGGACACATCAATTAAAAGAATGAGATTTTTATTTTTACTACTTCAGTGACAAAGATTTTTAAAAGAACACAGTGCTCAGGACTGGCAAGGCTGTGGGAAAGCAGGTTGTCTCATCTCAGAGGGCTTGTTCACACATACTTGGGAATCAGGATGGAGTGTTGGGAGAGAGGGTGGAACAGTCAGTAGCAGACAGCCCAGCACTTCCAGAAAGAGGCTCAGTGTCCTCAGCTGGAGATTTGCTGGAAACTCTTGATGGGATAGAGAGTCAGGATAGAAGCAGGATCAAAAGAGAGAAACAGACCCAAGAGGGTACCAGAAATAAGGGTGATTTCTGATGTCATGACATCTATGTTTCCCTTCCTAAATTCTTCCTTGGCCACAGTTTTGATTTTTATAGAGCATCCCAAGAATCAACTCTTAAAACCCAGGGCAGGTTTAAAAAGAAACCAGTAGGTTTCTTTATAAAATTGTGTTCATTTTCAATGTTTACATTCGGGTCGTGCAATGCAGTGGCAGAAACAAATTAGGGCTGCCTTTTCTGCATGATGCATGGCGTGCAGGACAAAGTCACCCGCAGATGTGCAGGGTAGGTTCAACTGGGAATGTGAATCTCAGTTTATTACCTTCGGGGTTCCAGGCACATGGTTCAAGCTCTTCGAATTTGTTTCCTATATCTTTGTAGTTTTGTAAGTAGGAATAATACTCCTAATGTCACAATGTTGTTGTGGGGATTAAGTGACATTGTGTATGTAAAATCCTGAGAATTAGCACATGCTCAGTAAGTTTGGTTCCCTTCCTGGCCGAGAGCACCAGGGCAAGGATTACTTATTTTACAGGACTCACTCCACATTTCATCCGTGGTCTGGTTCCCTTCCAAACAAACTCACACTGCCTGAGGGCCTTGCTAACCCTTGATAAAGGGTTCTTGGCAAAGAAAGGAAATTGAGCTGTTTCCTATTTTGTGGGCCTCCAGGCTGAGAGGAAGGCTCTGGCTTCTGGCAAAATACTGATGGGTTCAATCCAGCAGGGCCTTCTCCCAGCTGCCTAGCTGGAGAAGCTCATGTGTTATGGCTTGCATAAAAATTAGAGAGGATGTGACCCTATCTGGTGAGGAAATGGAGAACAGAAGATGGGCTCAGGAGCCCCAGAGAGCTTCCCGCTGCTGCTGCTGCTAAGTCACCTCAGTCGTGTCCGACTCTGTGCGACCCCATAGACGGCAGCCCACCAGGCTCCGCTGTCCCTGGGATTCTCCAGGCAAGAGTACTGGAGTGGGGTGCCATTGCCTTCTCTGAGAGAGCTTCCTAAGTATACTCTAATCACACTGGGGGTGGCAGCGCCATCACAGAGCGTCTACTGAATGCAAATGGCTGGCAGAATTTGGGAATTACCTGTGGCCATCATATCAAGGACACAAAACCACCTATTAAGGCCCTACAAAGAAGCCAAGGTTGCAAGCCCATACTCAGCACAGGGGTGGTGAAGGTCTGACTGCTCTCCCTCACTCTGAAATACATGGAATTAAGACATTGCTGCTGCTATTGTTTCTAGAGCCTTCCTTTTGGTAGTGTGAAAGATAGTGTGGTGAGAGTGTGTTTTTAAAAAGTAGAGATGAACCTATGTAAGAAACAGAAGATCAAGGTCTTAATTTCTCCACTGCTGTCTTCCCATTCATCAGAATCATCTGGAACTCTTACTGAAACAAGATCAAGAGCCCCAAGCTGGAATTTCTGGCGTAGGCCCCGAGAATGTGCATTCCAAAAGCTCCTGGGTGGCGCTGATGCTGCTGGTCCTGGGGTGGCTCTGAGAAGGGCTGCTCTAGGTAATTTTTAGAAAAGGTCTGGCCTCCCTGCTAGGGCACCCACATTGAAGGGGCTTCCCTCGTGGCTCAGACGTTAAAGAATCTGCCTTCAACGCAGGAGACCCAGGTTTGATCCCTGAGTCGGGAATATCCCCTGGAGAAATGAATGGCACCCCACTCCAGTGTTCTTGCTGGAGAATTCCATGGACAATGGGGTGTGTCAGACACAACTGAGTGATTACCACCACCTTAAAGACTCTTGCTCCCACCCACACCCAGATTATTCAGACCAGTGCCCTCTAGTGTTCAAGACATAAAATTCCCCTAGTCTCTCTTGTTCAAAACAAGAAGGAAACGGAAAGGACAGTTTATAACAGGGGTTCACTGAAGTGCAGATTAGTAATAATCCTCAACACTGGTTAAACTTTAGAAAAACCTAGGAAATAAGGCAGAGAGGGAGGCAGCCCTCATACCCAGATACTTTGGCTTAATTGGTTCAGGGTGGGGTCCTGGCAGGAATGTTTTAAAAGTTCCCCATGTGACTAATTTGCAAACAGGGTTGAGAACTGCTAGTCTTTATCACTGGTTCTCAAGTTTGCCTGCATAATAGAAGTACCTGGGAAATTTAAAAAATACATACCTTGCTCCTACCTTCAAAGATTCTAATTTATAATAGGATTCAGGGACTTCTTTGGTTGTCCAGTGGTTAAGTATATACCTACCATGCAGGGGACACAGGTTTGATCCCTGGTCCGGGAAGACCCCACATGCTGTGGGGCAACTAAGCCCACATGCCACAACTATTGAGCCAGGGTGCTGCACCTACTAAAGCCCGCATGCCCTGAAGCCTGCGCTCTGCAGCAAGAGAAGCCACGACAGTAAGCCCATGCATCGCAACTAGAGAGTAGCCCCCACGTGCTGCAACTAGAGAAAGCCTGCATGCAGCAACAAAGACCCAGCACAGCCAAAAACAAATAAGTAAATACAATTTAAAAAATAATAGGGACGCAGCCTGGGCATCCAGAGTCATTAAATCTCCCCGGGTGATTCTAGTAAGTCTATTATGCAGACAAGTTTGAGAGCCACTATTCTGGGTTTCAGAGAAGGCAATGGCACCCCACTCCAGTACTCTTGCCTGGAAAATCCCATGGACGGAGGAGCCTGGTAGGCTGCAGTCCATGAGATCACTAAGTGTCGGACATGACTGAGTGACTTCGCTTTCACTTTTCACTTTCATGCATTGGAGAAGGAAATGGCAACCCACTCCAGTGTTCTTGCCTGGAGAATCCCAGGGATGGGGGAGCCTGGTGGGCTGCTGTCCATGGGGTTGCACAGAGTTGGACACGACTGAAGTGACTTAGCGGCAGCAGCAGCAGCATTCTGGGTTTGGGGCTTCCCAGGTGGCTCAATAGTAAATAATCTGTCTGCAATGCAGGAGATGCAGTTTCCATCCCTGGGTCGGGAAGATCCCCTGGAGAAGGAAATGGCAACCCACTGCAGTATTCTTGCCTGGGAAACCTCATGGACAGAGGAGCCTGGCAGGCTTCAGTTCATGGGGTCACAAAGAGTCAGACACGGCTAAGTGACTACACAATTCTAGGTTTAACAAGTTGGGTTGGTAGCTTGATCCACCCGCTTCCAGCTACTTTCTACCATACTATTACTACTACTACTACTAAGTCGCTTCAGTCGTGTCCGACTCTGTGCGACCCCATAGACTCCCCCGTCCCTGGGATTCTCCAGGCAAGAACACTGGAGTGGGTTGCCATTTCCTTCTCCAATGCATGAAAGTGAAAAGTGAAAGCGAAGTCGCTCAGTCGTGTCCGACTCTTAGGGACCCCATGGGCTGCAGCCTACCAGGCTCCTCCGTCCATGGGATTTTCCAGGCAGGAGTACTAGAGTGGGATGCCATTGCCTTCTCCGACTTTCTACCATAGTGGTTCTCAAAGTACGGTCCTTGGACTAGCATAAGCATCACCTGGAACTTTTTAGAAATGTGATTTTCAGGCCACACCTCAGACCCACTGAATCAGCAATTGTGGGGGTGGGAAGCAGCAGTCTGTGTTGTAACAAGCCCCTCAGGTGACTTGGATATACCCTAAAGTCAGAGACGCACTGGTGTATTATCACTGTTGTAGCTTGAGGGGCCTGTTGCCATTCCCCTAGAGACCAGCCAGAGCAGGAAGCAAGGACTTCAGTCTTCTGAATTTGGGGCAGTACCAAATCCTCGGTTTCCTGATGAGTGATGCCAAAATTCTTAGTGTAACTGAGTTTTTATATAGCCTATGAAGCTTTTGTTGGCTGGAAACTGGCAGCATTAAATTGGAGAGTCAGTTACAGGCTACAGCTGCAATCTTGGTCAAAGTTACAAGCAGGGAAGAGGTAACAGAGGGAAGGCAAAGTAATGCAATTATCGGCCCCTCCTATCTGGGCTGTGAAGCAGGAGTATGAGATAGGAGGGGAAGGAGGAAAGGCAAGGGTCTACACCAGGTGAGACCAGAGGGCCTTAGTCTGGGAGATTTTTTTTTTGGGTGCTAATGTCCTTCAAGTTTGTTATAAGTGCAAATGAGATCTATTTTCCTCTTCATAGGGACCTGCTCTTTTGCTGAGGGAAAGAGCTAGGGTGTGCTGTGTTAAAAGCTGAAAGAAAATCTCCCTGATCACTTCAGGGCCAGGCAGAGTAACAAAACATGCAAGGAACTTTTACAAAGGAGTCTTAATGTGCTTGACAAAGGATTCCTTTGCTTACCCCCATAAAACCAGTTTACTCTAATCCATTTTGTCCTGGGATTAGATGTTGTGAGTACTGAGGTGAACATGCCGTAGACCCTGCCTTTGAGTGGATCACACTCTAGAGGAGACAGGTGAGGAAGTATATTTCCACACCTTGTGTTAATTGCTGTGTGAGTGAGGTACAGTCAGAATCCAGAGGGGAGAAGGACTAATTCCGGATGGCGGTAGAGGTGTATCAGGAAAGACCTCACAGAAGCAGACCCTGAAGCTGGATTTTGGAGGGTGATAGGTTGGTAGTCAAGATGGGCAGAGTGTTTTCAGCTGGAACCAGGGCCCAGTGGGGTGAAGCAGCAAACTGAGTCTTGTGAACTATTGGTAATCAGGGTCGTTATGGGTAAATCATGAGACGGGAAGTGGTGAGGGAGGCCACTGTAGGGCTGAGCAGGGCTGAGGACCTTTGTAGGCTATGCTGAAGGAACTTGATCACACTGATCTGTAGCTGGCAAACCTTGCTGATCACCAGAATTACCTGGGCAACTTCCGAAACAATACCTGCGTCCCACCTGCAGAGGATCATAGTTCAGTAGGTCTGGGTGTCTCCCCAGGTGATCAGGAGGAGAAAGGCTGACCAGCAGAAAAGAGGCTGGGAAAAGCAAAACAGCGGGAGTAGCAATACTGAAAAGCAACCTGGAGAATTGGTCCAGTAGATTGTGGGGTGACTAGGTTTCTACCCCACTCTTTTTCTCCCCTACTTTAAAAAGAAATGTTTGGGCTTTCGAGACTGGCTTTTGTACAATCTTAACTGGATGAGTGCTTGTTGCAGAACATCTGCTGATGTGCACTGGGGCATTAAGAGTGTTACTAATACCGATCTGGGTTTGGCAGGAGCCCCATCTGTGTGTAAAGTTTATTTGGCTCTACACGCGTCATCTCAAGTAGTCACAGTAATGGTAACAAATGAGGCATGTTAGGATTTATTGTTACAGTACATATTTATTAATATTGTTTCCCCAAAAATTGATTAAAAAATACATGTTTAAATTTACTTTGCATGTAAAACAAAACTAACAGGGATGAGTTCCTCTGAGTGAAGACAAGATTGGTCAAGACTGAACTATAAGCACTAATAGAGAGTGTCTACTACAAATAAGCAAATCAGCAAAGGAGTTTAAAGTAGAGTGAATCCTTGGGCCAGAAATAATAATTTGTTGGAAGTTCTGTTTGGAAGCACTAGATGGTGAAGCACAGCCTTTTGTTGCCTTGGGGGAAGAGTCGATCACAGAGTTTCCCAGGTGTCTTGTTTGGATCCAAACAGTTGATATTTGAACTCTCCATCTACTTTAAAAGTATAAAACATGTGATAATAGTGCCCCCTCCAAAGTAAATGTTCTATATGTTGTGTGCTGACCTATATGAAACGAATAATACAAGCAATGATAGGTTCTCACTATTAAACTTTTTTATGTCATGATGTGGTAGATTATATTTTCCAGTGATGGCAAGCGTCAATACCTCCCACTGCACTTTTTACATGATGACTTTGACATTGCCCATTGAAAGTTGGAGTCTACATTCCTCTTACGGGTTGTTTCTTCAAAAATTAATATGTTGAGGTCCTGACCTGCAGTATTTCAGAATACGCCTTTATTTGGAGATAGGGTCTAGAGGTTGTCAAGTTCAATTGAAGTCATTAGGAGTAACCCTGGCTGTTGTTCAGTCACTGAGTCATGTCCGACTCTTTGTGACCCCATGGACTGCACCGCGCCAGGCTTCCCTGTCCTTTGCCATCTCCCAGAGTTTGCTCAAACTCTTGTCTCCCTAATCCAATATAAAGGGGGGAAATTTGGACACAGAAGGATAGTGAGGTGAAGAGACATAGAAGATGACCATCTGTAAGCCAAGGAGAGTGGCCTGGAACAGATCCTTCTCTCACAACCCTCAGAAGGAATTAGTTCTGCTGACAATTTGATTTTGGACATCTAACTTCCAGAATGGTGAGACAGTCGTTTAAGCCACCCAATCTGTGGAACTTTTTACGGCAGCCTAATAAACTAACACAGCTCCCTCCCCTTGAATCTGGGGGAGTTATGACTACTATGGGAATAGCACATGTGACTTTTCAGGCTAGCTTCTAAAAGGCAATGTAGCTTCCACTTGTTCTTTCAGGAGACTGGTCCCCTACGCTGTGAGGAGGCCCAGGCCTCTGAAAAGGTCACTTGGTGTTCCAGCTGAGTCCCAGGTGACAGCTCTCATCAACTGCTGGAGGCGTAAATAAAGACACTTCCAGACGATTCCTGTCCACAGCCCTGAGTCCCCCCAGCCTTCAAGGCCTCCTAGCTGAGCCCCCATATAATGTAAATATATCAACCCTTCTGTGCTCCTTGGGAATTCCTGATTCACAGAAGTTGTCAGCATAGTAATAAGTTGTTTCAAGCCTAAATTTGGAAATAATTTCTGTTACTTAGTAGTTGGCAATATCTTTGTTTCAAATTTTTACTTTACCTGACTGGTGTTTTTGTTGAGACCATGAGGTACCTTAGCCCCTAGACAAGGGTCTTCACTTCTCTTGGCCCTATGTGACATTAGGCTCAGGCTTTAGTCAGGAACAATTGGTGACCCTGCCTCAAGTCAATTTAATAGACTTAATGAATGAACTTCAGACGAACTGAACAGGATAGGGAACAGTGGCTCAGAAGCGAGGGTAGGAATTTCAGAACAACTTCTGAGATGATTACAAGTTCATTAGCAAGGTTAGTGCACTTTGCCTGAAGCAGGGGAGGAACCTTGGAGGCCCATAAAGCAGTACTTTCCTCATTTGGGACAGAGTCCAAGAAAAAAAAAAAAAAGCCTGCTTGTCAGGGGGGTATGGTGGAGGAATGTAATAAGTATTGGCTAGAAAGAAGGAACTGGGAAGCAGATTGTGGCAGGATCTTAAATCTCAACCAAACTCCAGAGCACTGCCAATCTGACTCCCCCGCAAGTTCAGTGTCTGAATCCCTCATGAGCAGAGTTAGGGAAGAAGACATGGACCCATCTGTGCTGAGAAGCTGTGTTCATCAGACTCTTAAGTATGTTTCATACTTTAAGGAGAATGTAATCTGTAATCTGCCCCCAATTATTCCCTAGCTCACTCTTCCTTTTTGCTTTTGCTTTGCCTTTCCTTGCTTTTTAAAAAAATTCATTTAGATAAATTTCAAATTTTGCCAGGGATGGGGGAATTAAAAAAAAAAAAAAACAGCTTTACTGAGGAATAATCATACACTACACTACATGTATTTGAAGGGTAGGATCTGATAAGTCTTGACATATGTATATACCAGTGGAATCATCATCATAATCAAGATAGTGAGCATATTCATCAGTTCCAAAACTTGACCTTTAAACCCATCTCTATCATTTCTAATCAGACTAAAGGGATGAGGGAATTTTGACTCCCACATGTCAGCCTTGTTTGAGAGGCATATTGCCCCTAGTGGCAAGGTGTGGGTCATGACCACCATGCTTGCTGGAAACCTCTCCCCCATAAGGAGAAAAGTGGAAATTAAGACTCTGTACAAGTGGAATGAGGGTGGGTATGTATGCGTGTATGTATGGGTTTCTTACCGGCCCTTTCTTGATTACCCTGATAGACCTTATGAATTGCTTTGTTACCTGAGGACTTCTTGAGTATAGTTTCTCTATGCTTGTTCATTGATAGGTATTGTGCAGGAGATAAAAGGGAAGATTTCCAAGCTCACCAGTGGTGTTAAGAAGTGAGAGGAACCACTTCATACTCATTAGAATGACTACTTCAAAAGATGAAAAAACAGAAAACAACAAGTGTTGGTGAGCATGCAGAAAAATTGAAACACTTGGGAATATATAATAGGATTCAACCACTATAGAATACAGTATGCTGCTGCTGCTGCTAAGTCACTTCAGTCGTGTCCAACTCTGTGCGACCCCAGAGACGGCAGCCCACCAGGCTCCCCCGTCCCTGGGATTCTCCAGGCAAGAAACTGGAGTGGGTTGCCATTTCCTTCTCCAATGCATTAAAGTGAAAAGTGAAAGTGAAGTCGCTCAGTCGTGCCCAACTCCCAGCGACCCCATGGACTGCAGCCCACCAGGCTCCTCCGTCCATGGGATTTTCCAGGCAAGAGTACTGGAGTGGGGTGCCATTGCCTTCTCCAAGAATACAGTATGGTAATGCCTTAAAAATAATGTTCCTGTATAACCCAGCAATTCCACTTCTGAGTATATTTCCCAAAGAATTGAAAGCAAAGGCTCAAAGATATATTTATATACCTATGCTCATGGCAGCATTATTCATAATTTCCAGAAAGTGGAAGCAACCGGTGTCCATCCATGGATGAATGGATAAACAAAATGTGATCTGTATATCCAAAGGAATATTTTTCTCAGCCTATTAGGAAATTTTGATACATGTTACAACATGAATGAATCTTGAAGACATGCTAAGTGAAAAAAAAGACAAACATAAAGGACAACTATTACATGATTCCATTTATATGAGGTACCTAGAACAGTCAAGTACATGGAGAAAGTAGAACCGTGGTTACCAGAGGGTGAGGAGAAGGAGAAAAGGGATCTACTCTTTAATGGGTTCAGAGGTTTGCAAGTTACATAGATTTCTGTGGATGGATGGTGGCACAACAATGTGAATACATCTAGTGCACTGAATAGTACACTTAAGAATAGTTCACTTCAGTTCAGTCGCTCAGTTGTGTCCAACTCCTTGCGACCCCATGAATCACAGCACGCCAGGCCTCCCTGTCCATCACCAACTACTGGAGTTCACTCAAACTCACGTCCATCAAGTTGGTGATGCCATCCAGCCATCTCATCCTCTGTCATCCCCTTCTCCTCCTGCCCCCAATCCCTCCCAGCATCAGAGTCTTTTCCAATGAGTCAACTCTTCACATGAGGTGGCCAAAGTATTAGAGTTTCAGCTTTAGCATCATTCCTTCCAATGAACACTCAGGACTGATTTCCTTTAGAATGGACTGGTTGGATCTCCTTGCAGTCCAAGGGACTCTCAAGAGTCTTCTCCAACACCACAGTTCAAAAGCATCAATTCTTCGGCGCTCAGCTTTCTTCACAGTCCAACTCTCACATCCAAACATGACCACTGGGAAAACCATAGCCTTGACTAGACGGACCTTTGTTGGCAAAGTAATGTCTCTGCTTTTCAATATGCTGTTAGGATGGTAAATTTTATGTATATTATATACTATAATAATAAAAGAAGTAAGAGAAAATAGAAAATTCTGTGTGGAATTTTTGGCCTGATTAGAGGTTAATGTGAACATGCTTAACAATTTTTTCCCCTATGTTAAAATTTATATATATAATGGGGAACTTCAGCCATATGGACAACATTTTTTTCTTATATCAAGCAGTAGTGCCTCAGTGTCTCGTAATTCTTTTAATTATCTTTTTACATATATAAAATATATTACAATATAAAATTTAGAAAGTATAAATGTTTGTTTATTTAACAAATACTTTTAAAGCACTTAGTCTACGCCTGGTTCTTTTATTACTGGGGTTACAGCAGTAAGTAAAAAAAAAAAAAATCTGATATAATTCCTCCCTCCATGGAGCTCACATTCCTGTGGGGGGAATGTTTGCATGCAGCACTTTTTTTTTTTTTTTTTCCCAATGAACCACTTTTTATATAAATGATTATTTTCTTGGAATTGATTCCTAGAAGTAGAATCACTGAGCCAAACAATATAAACATTTTAAGGCTCCTACTATATCGTACCAAATGCCTTCCAGTCCCATCAGCAAGTCATAGGAGTATCCCTTTCTTCACACCTTACCATCCTTAGCTATCTTTCCCCCACTTTGGGAAGGAAGATAAAAGGGAAGTTTTCCAAGCTCAAATTGTTAAGCACATTCACTTAACCTTCTGATCAGTCCAAAAATTCCACACAGAATTTTATCTTTTCTGTCATTGCTTTTGCTGAAATCAAGATTGCTGGGAGAAATATCAATAACCTCAGATATGCAGATGAAAGCACCCTTATGGCAGAAAGTGAAGAACTAGAGAGTCTCTTGATGAAAGTGAAAGAGGAGAGTGAAGAAGTTGGCTTAAAACTCAACATTCAGAAAAGTAAGATAATGGCAGCTGGTCCCATCACTTCATGGGAAATAGACGGGGAAACGGTGGAAACAGTGAGAGACTTTACTTTTTTGGGCTCCAAAATCACTGCAGATGGTGACTGCAGCCATGAAATTAAAAGATACTTACTCCTTGGAAGAAAAGTTATGACCAACCTAGACAGCATATTAAAAAGCGGAGACATTACTTTGCCAACAAAGGTTCTTCTAGTCAAAGCTATGGTTTTGTATGTATATGAGAGTTGGACTGTAAAGAAAGCTGAGCACTGAAGAATTGATGCTTTTGAACTGTGGTGTTGGAGAAGACTTTTGAGAGTCCCTTGGACTGCAAGGAGATCCAACTAGTCCATCCTAAAGGAAATCAGTCCTGAATATTCATTGGAAGGACTGATGCTGAAGCTGAAACTCCAATCCTTTGGCCACCTGATGCGAAGAACTGACTCATTTGAAAAGACCCTGATGCTGGGAAAGATTGAAGATGGGAGGAGAAGGGGGCGACAGAGGATGAGATGGTTGGATGGCAACACCAACTCAATGGACATGAGTTTGAGTAAACTCTGGGAGATGGTGATGGACTGCGAGGCCTGGCATGCTGAAGTCCATGGGGTCACAAAGAGTTGGACACGACTGAGCGACTGAACTGTCACTTCTTTTATTATTATAAAAAAATACACATAAAATTTACCATCCTAACTATTTTTGTCCTCTGTCCCCTATTTATGTCCACTGGTCATATTTGTTGTAATTACTTCTCCCATCTGATCTTTTCCCTGTTGCTTCTCTCTCTCTCTATATATATATATATATAAATTTTTTTACACAATTTTTATGTAGCAAAATGTATCCATCTTTTTCTTCACAATTTATTCCATCTCTAATACTTAAGGTGCTTGCACATTCTAAGATCCAATTAAAAAACTCCTATATTTTTCATTAAAAATGGTTTCATCTAAAAAATGTTTTCATCACTTCCCTTTATTTTCAGCTAAAATATTACAGTTGGGGGACAGAAGAGGATAAAGCACTTTGAAAAACTCTCCCCAAGTGAGAAGTCCTTGTCATCCTCTCCCCATTCTAAAGAACCACCAGTTTTATTCACCTGGAATTTATTTTGATATATGGGCTAAGTGTCTGATTTTATTTTTTTGGCTCCCTAGAAAAGTTAATTGACTGTCCTATAAAATTTACTGAATAATTCCTTCCTTTCCCCTCTAATCTGTCATACCACATTTAAAGTTGTATACTAAATAATCCATGTTCACAGTTCACGGCCTGATTCTGGACTCCACAGTTTGCACCATCTCTTTATTTCTATGTGAAGTCCCCATTGTTTTAATTATTATATTTATTTAATTATTATAGCTACATAATAATATCTATGTAAGGCAAGCTCTAGCACCCAATAACTCTTCAAGAAATTTCTTGGTTATTCTCACTCTTTTGTTCTTTGATATAATCTTTGAATGAAGTTTTTAAAAACCACAAATTTTTTTTTTTTTTTACTGTAATTGCATTAAACTCACAAATATCAGGGCTTCCCAGGTGGTTCAGTGGTTAAGAATCCACCTGTGAAGTAGGAAACATGGGTTCAATCCCTGGGTTGGTAAGATCCCCTGGAGAAGGAAATGGCAACCCACTCCGGTATTCTTGCTTGGGAAATCCCATGGACAGAGGAGCCTGGCGGCCTACAGTATGGGGTTGCAAAGACACAAATTAGCAACTAAACAACAACAACAACACAAATATCAATGTTTTAAAAATAGTCATTATGACCACCTATCCAGTTACAGTTGTGATACAGCAGAGCACTTGATTTATCTATGTTCGTTTCACACCAGCAAAGCCTTGCCAAACACCATATGTGGATGCAAAGATGGCCGACACACATCTTCTTAAAGACTTCACTGATGATTAATCCACGCTAGAGCGTTGTGAATGCAACAGAATATGCAGTTGAAGGTACAATTTGATACATTTTGACAGGTATGCTGCTAAGTCACTGCAGTCGTGTACGACTCTGTGCGACCTCATAGACGGCAGCCCACCAGACTCCGCCGTCCCTGGGATTCTCCAGGCAAGAACACTGGAGTGGGTTGCCATTTCCTTCTCCAATGCATGAAAGTGAAAAGTCAAAGTGAAGTCGCTGAGTTGTGTCCAACTCTTTAGGACCCCATGGACTGCAGCCTACCAGGCTCCTCCATCCATGGGGTTTTCCAGGCAAGAGTACTGGAGTGGGGTGCTATTGCCTTCTCCTTTGACAGGTATACATCTATGAAATTGTTACCACAATCAAGATAATGAACCTAATCATCACTCCTAAGTTTTCCTCGTGCCCCTGTGTAATCCATTCTCCCATTTCCCCCACTACCTTCAGGCAACCGCTGACCTGCTTTCCATCACTCTAGATTAGTTTGCATCTTTTAGAACTTTATATATGTGGAGTTGTACAGAATATATTCATTTTTTATCTGGCTTTTTTCCCTTACCAGGCTTGCCTGGTGGCTCAGACAGTAAGGAATGTGCTTGCAATACAGGAGACCTGGGTTCAGTTCCTGGGTTGGGAAGATTCCCTGAGAAGGGAATGGCTACCCACTCCAGCATTCTTGCATGGAAAATTTCATGGACAGAGGAGCCAGGCGGGCTACAGTCCATGGGATCACAGAGAGTCAGACATGACTGAGAAACTAACACTTTTCCCTCACCATGATTTTGAGATTCATTTGTCTTATTGCATGTGTCAACAGTTCCTTTTTATTGCTTGGTAGTATTCCACTATGTAGATATGCTTCATTCATCTATTAATGGACATTTGGGTTGTTTCCAGTTTGTTACTTTCACTGACGAAGCTGCTATGAACATTCACATACAAGCATATGAATGACCATATGCTTTTGTTTTTCTCGGATAAAGAGCTAGCAGTGGAATGACTGGTCATGTAGTTGGTGTCTTTTTCACCTTTCAAGAAACTGCCGTATTTTTTTTTTTCCTAAGTGGTTGTACCATTTTGCTTTCCCATCAGGAGATGCCAAGGCAATTCAATGACTAGCCTGTCAACAAACAGCACTGAAACAATCAGATATACAGATGCAAAAAAAAAAAAAAACAACAAAATAAGCCTCTATCTATACCTCAGACCACATACAAAAATTTATCCAAAGTGGATCACGGACCTAAATGTAAAGCCTAAAGCTCTAAAACTTGTAGGAGAAACTACTTTAAAGAGGCTGAGGTTGGGTAGGATTCTGCTGAGGATGTGGCATTTGAGCCAGACCTTGGATAAAGTAGAACTGAATGGACTCAGTAGCAAACTAGACATTGCAGAGTGAGGGAGGAATCAGACTTGGTCTGAGTCTCAACTGGCAGGATGGCAAGAGACTGACACGGAAGCAATGAGGCATACAGAAGGAATCATGGGATCAGAAGTCAGAAGAGAGCATTTGAGTCACCAGCACAAAGTCAAGGTAGATACATCCAGCACACAGCTGGAAGCAGCACACCACAGCTCATGGAAGAGCTATTATTGGCCTAATAATAACAGATAATGCTATGAGAGTGGATGATGCTATATAGAATGAGGTAGAGTTGAAGACACAATCTTGGGGAACACCGACATTCAGGTGATGAAGGAATTAAAAAGCAGCTTAGATGGAGCAGTGCCAAAACTGCCATGGAAAGACCAGATGAGATGATTATCTTTGACTCCTGTCTTGATCTTCTGTCCTATGTTCAATGTGAGGAAGTCTCATGAGATCCTTCAAATTACACCTAGAATTCAACCACTCTCACCATCCCCCCTGCCATCCCCCTGATTCGAGCCACCAGCAGGTCTCATCTTCATTAAAGCAATCACTTTCTAACCTATCTTCCTATTTCTTCCCTTGTTCGATACAGGATATTCTTAATAGAGCAACCAGAGAGGCCCTTTCCAGTATTTAAGGATTTAAGTTTGAGCAGGTCACTGCTCTGCCTGACATCCTACAATGACTCCCCATCTTACCTAGAGTAAAAGCCATTCTTTCTAATGCCTACAAGACCTTGCATGGTTGCCTCCTTCCAGCCCCCAACCCTTTGACCTCTTTTCCTGTCCTTCCATTCTGTATCATTCTCCCCTTTATCCACTCCACTAGATCACCTGACCTGCTTGCCACTCCTTGGATATAACAAGCATACTGTTATTGAAAGTGGGGTCTGGCTGCTGCCACTCAAAAGTCAATAAAAGAGGCAAGTTGGTGGAAAGAAAAGTTTGCTTTATTTTGGATGCTGGCATTTGGGGTAGGTGGGGTGGACTCCTGTCCAAAGGCCGACTCCCGCCTACACCCCGGCAATCAGGGGCAAGAGCTTTTATAGATGGAGGGAGGAGGCTACATGCAAAAACGCAGTTAGCTCTGACAGTCATCTTGAGACTGGTCATGTGGTGGACTGACCGGGGTCATCTCGATTGTTTTAGGTAGGTAACTGTCCCATTCCAGCGTCAGCTTGCTTCCATTTCTTTGAGGCAAATTCTAGGAGCCGTGACAGCTTATGTCATGGCTGCAGTTTGGTTATCATGTGGTTAAGTCTTCCTCCACCTGGTGGAGGTTTCATTATCTATAAAGCAGCTCACAGGCCATGGCTCAGAAGATTACCTATAGCCCCTGAGGAGGAATTAGAGGTCCTCGACTGTGCTTACAGACTAAACTACTACTACTCGGTCTCCTTGGACTGTTTTCCTTTGTTTCTGCATTTTCTCATTTCTCCAATTAAACTTATTCTTTGGCCGAAGTGTTTCCACAGACAAAAGGCAGAGGACACAGGGTGGGGAGGTGGGAAGGACCGTAAGGTCCTGCTCTGTTTCACTACCTCAGGGCCTCCGTGCTAATCATCCTCCTGCCTAGATTTCTTCTCCCCTAGACATGCAGCTGTATCACCATTCCAGTCTCTGGTCATCACTGAAAACTGTAACCCACTTGTTTCTTCCATCCTGTACTCTCACCACTTCCAACACTGTAACCCCTACTCTCTTCGCTCACGGTATCCACTACCTTCTATCATACCATATAAGTCATCTATTAATTAATATATTCATTTTATTTCTTGTGGTATGTACTCTCTTATACTAAATATATATAACTCCCTAGGGCAGAGATCTTTTTAAACATTTTATTGATTTTTGGCTGCACTGGGTCTTCCTTGCTGCGTGCGGGGTTTCTCTAGTTGCAGCGAGCAGGGGCTAGTCTTCATTTCGGTGAGCGGGCTGGTTATTGTGGCGGCTTCTCTTGCTGTGGAGCACAGGCTCTAGGGTACACAGGCTTAGCTGCCCTGTGACATGTGGAATCTTCTTGGATCAGGGATCGAACCCATGTCCCCTGTACTGGCAGGTGAATTCTCATCCATTGGACCACCGGGGAAGTCTGGGCAGAGATCTTTTTCCCCTATTTACTTACATATCCCATGTGCCTAGAACGGTACCTGCCCCATAGTGGATAATAAAAATTTCTTAAGTGAATAAATGAGAAGAATCCTTACTCTGGGCAATTAGAAAGTTATTGTTAACTCTTTATCATATTATTTCAGTGAGCTCCATTTTCCAAACTGGTGTTTCATGGTAAAATAAACTTGGAAAGTGTTTCATTGCATCTGTATCCCTCTGGAAGTATCACAATGTACTTTATATACCAAAAAAACTCCAAGTGCCACAGTAAAGGCACCTGCTTTCTTCATTTAACTCAGTTTTTCCTAAATGTGGACAGCCAGACTTTTCCATGGCACATTAATTAATACAGCAGTGGTGTTCAGAGTTGGAATGAGGGTCTAAGCAGTGGGCAAGAGATGACGTTGGAAGCAATGTGGATAAACCAGCCTTTTGAAAACAGGTGATGAAAGGAAGGGGAGAGGACGGGACTTCTTGCATTGGCACACTCAGGAGAGAAGAACATGTTTGCAAGCTGAGACGAGCGTTAAGAGAAAAAGAGGATAATTATGAGCCAAGTTCCAGGGAAGGTAGAAAAGAATAGCAAGATCATGATATAAACATATATATATTTTTTAAATAGTAGCTGTCAAACTTTTTTTTTTTTACTGTGGCCCACACTAACAAATTTCACTTTACATGGCAACTCAGTACACACACATGCATTAAAAAATAGAAAATAACTGAAGTAAAGTTTCACAAACTATTCTTAGCATCATGGTGTGTCATCTGATGCTATTGTTTTACTCTATTCCATCGCCTTCCGTCCCATCCCGTCACATTCCATCCAATTCTATTTTCTCTCAGTGCTGACTGCAACTCACTCACTTGATTTCATGAGCCAGAATTTTGTCCTTTCCAGCTGCTTTTGGGGAGACTTCTTTAAAATGATCTCCAAGTTCAATCCATTCTTCAGTTGTATCCCTTCTGCTATTTATTTCATTGATTTGTTCTTTTTATTTCATCTATTACATTCTTCAGTGTTTCCACTAGGTTTTTAAAAAGTTATTTATTTTTCTTGCTTAATGTTACTAACAAGTTCCCTTTCTTCCTTAAGATGTTTATCACACTTGCTTTAAATCCTTGGTGTCTGTTGCAATATAAACTGTTCAGTTTCTAGTCTTTCTTTCACACTAATAGTGCTCTTCAGGTGCCTGAACTCGGCAACTTGGACATTGCTCATTGTGAGAAATTTGGGAAAACATAGAAAAGTACAATATAAATACCTAAATAAAAACTAGCCATACTGTCACTTCTTGGGAATCACCACTTGACATTTTAGTGCATTTCATTTCAGTCATACAATCTACATGTTTACAGCATATAGTATATTAAATATAATTAGTACGTATTACATAGAATTTTTGCTCTGGCCTCTTCATTTACCTTCATCTTGAGGTTTTTTCAAGTTATTAAAATTGTTCACAATTTTTAATGGTTGCAAAATATTCCATCTTAAGGAAATATAGTAATATATTTAACTCTTGGGCATTTAGAAGGTTTCCCATTTTTGCCCTTTAAAAAAAAAATTACTCCACCAAGTATTTTTGTACATAAAACTTTGTTCATATTTCTGGTTCTTTCCTTATGGTAAGGTCCTAGACTAAACGAATCAAAGAGAATGGCACTTAAGATTCAAGCTTGCATTGCCAAATTGTCTGCCAGAAGGTTTCACCAGTTTACACTTTACAAAGTGACTGAGTTTTTACCATCATGCCCATCATCTTCATGTAATTTGCTAATTTGATAGGGGAAAATTGCATTTCATCATTTTTAAAATTTCCATGTCTTTTTAAAATTTTTAACTAGTGATCATTATTTGCATTTACTCATCTGTAAATGTTGAGTTCAGGACCTTTCTCAGTTTTTGCTGCTCTGGAAGGCCAGCAACCAAAGCCTTCTAGCAAAGGCGATTCATTCACAGGAGCCTCTAGTGGAAGACATTTAGAGTGCTTTCTGCACAGGGGACTATATTTGTACTCAACTGCAACAAACCTCTGCTTCACTCTGCTCACCTCCCCCAGTTTGAGGTCAGACCATTGTATCAGGTGCAGGGGTTGCCCCTGAGGGCAGACATTGAGCTTCCCTTGTGTTTGCATAAGTAGAAGTTGGAGGTGATAGTTCAGCCTCAGTTGAAGCCTGAACTTCAGGTTAAAAAGATTGTGTGTGTGTGTGTGTGTGTGAGAGAGAGAGAGAGAGAGAGAGAGAGAGAGAGAGACAGAGAGAGAGAGAGACAGAGAGACAGAGAGAGAAAGAGAGGGCTGGTCACTGTACTGTATACATTTGACTTCTGAAACACTGCTGCTGCTGCTGCTGCTAAGTCGCTTCAGTCGTGTCCGACTCTGTGCGGCCCCACAGACAGAAGCCCATCAGGCTCCCCTGTCCCTGGGATTCTCCAGGCAAGAACACTGGAGTGGGTTGCCATTTCCTTCTCCAATAAGTCGCTGAGTCATGTCCAACTCTTAGCGACCCCATGGACTGTAGCCTACCAGGCTCCTCCGTCCATGGGATTTTCCAGGCAAGAGTACTGGAGTGGGGTGCCATTGCCTTCTCCATTTGAAGCACAAACAACTTCAGTTCAAGATGAGGCTTTCTCATGGTCTTATAAGAATTCATTTTCAGTGTGTTCTGTGGATAGCTACATCCCTAGAGTCACTTTGGAGAGCCCCATTCTTCCCAGAGAGACTTCACAAACAACCCCTGAGGCAACAACAACAAGAAATAAAAGTGCTCTTTCTAAATGTGGTAATATTATTTTTTTCAATTCTTATATTAGAATTAAAAATACTAAGTATATCTCCAGGAAATTAATTTATTAAACAATGTAAATAAATACTAGATGATGACAGAACCACACACTCTTGGGCCACGAACTCCTGAAGGTCTTGTATTGAAGCCAACCTCCCAAACAGAGGGATTCTTTCTGTAACGGAGTTGTGTATATTTTACATTTAAATTTACAATAAAAAAGAACTTTGATTTGGGGGTGCAAAATTTAAATGTACGCTACTGCAAACCACTGAGGCCCAGAGCTGAGCAGGTCTGTGTTGGTATGTGTTGGGAGGGGAGGGCTAGTCCAGGTGAACTGCAGTAATGAAAATTCCTGAGTCAGTGTAAATAATTTTACTGTTTTAAAACACAGATTTAGACCTTTGCTGACATTCTGAATTCTTGAGGATTTCTAAATCCTGCTCAGGCCACGAAATGCTTGTTTAAGGAGCTGTTGTACAAGCGCAGACTGCCTAGTAAGACCCAGGAGACCACTAAAATATCTTCTTCACAAAGGAATCTCACCTCCCAACTACAATGCCTGAAGATAACACTATTTCAAACCAGATTATGCCAGTTTATCAACAGAATTTCTGGGTTAAAATGCATCTATTATTGGGAGAGGTGCCAACCACTGTCAGCCAATAATGCCCTGCCTTGAACTTATCTTCAGACTCCCTAACTTGTCCTGAAGAAACAGACTGTGGTGTCGTAGGGGTGGAAAGGACCTGGTGGAGTCCTGTGCTTTGGAGGCTGCTAGAACTGGGACAGGATGATAGAAGTTACTGCTCTGCCACTACTGCCTCCGCAACAACTTGCAGCAACTCTCAAAGCCTGCTTCCTCAGCCATCATACTGGAGGCACCTACTTGTTGTGACCTTGAAATTAGCTTAGTGGCACATGTGACCCAACACTCATGGCATTCACATGGCATTCATCATCACAGGGTGATGCTGAAATGAAGGGCCTAGATGGCCAGAGAAACATTTCAAAATCATCTTGGGCCCTCAAGGATTTAGGATTGGTAAGGAGACACAAAAAGGATATAAAAAGTGTGTGTGTGTGTGTGTGTGTGTAACTAATTTTGGCAGAGTCTCAACTCCTATTTTTTTTTTTTTAAACGCAAGATAATACACAGCATCAGAGTCTGAAAGTTTCAAAACTGTGAGCAAGTTAAGCTCACAGTTACAAATCCAGCAGGGCACAGCAAAAAACCAATGAGGATCCTTGGAGGATTTCTGGGGTAGAAATATGTAGGAAAATGAACAGGCACATCTTTACTGAGAGCCTACTGCATGCAGGGTGTTACAAAGAGCTAGGTAAGTGGAAATTAAAAAATAAACAGAAAAGGAGGAAACAAAGCAAATGTCCATTGATGGATGAATGAATAAACAAAATGTGGCCTACATAATAAACCATGGAATATTCTTCAGCTTGAGGAATGAAATTCTAATACATACTACAACATGGATGAACCTTGTAAACATTATGTTAATTAAGTAAAATAAGTCAAATATTCTATGCTCCCATTCATATGAGGTAGGTAGCTAAAATAGTTAATTTCATAGAGACAGGAAGTAGAATAGAGGTTGCCAAGATGCTGAGGTGAGTGGAGTGGGGAAGAATGGGAGTCATTCTTTAACCAGTACAGAGTTTCAGTTTGGGATGACGGAAAAATTCTGTAAATGGATCGTGGTGATGGTTGCACCAAACTGAATGTACTTAATGTCTCTGAACCCTACACTTAATATGGCAAATTATATGCTATGTATATTTTAACATGCACACACGGAAAAACAAACCGAAAACAACACATAGAGTCCTTTTTGACCTCCCAATGCTTGAAATTACAAAAATAAGGGAAGATGCCACAAGAAGGGAGGCGCAGAATCAAATAGAGTCCCCAAAGGACACAAACCCAGAAGCATCGCTCACATTAGTCTGGAGTCTCAGAAAGCACTTTGGGGGTGGGGGTGGGGGTGGGGGCGGTCCAGGGCATGGGGCTTATGGGATCCTACTTCCCCCACCAGGGATTGAACCCGTGACCCTTGCATTGGCAGGACGGAGTCTAAACCACCAAGAAAAAGTTTCTCAGTTAGGCACAATACTTATCTATTTACCTGGTTTCCGTGAGTTACCCAGAAACTCGCCGTTTTTTGTTACTCTCTCCAAAAACCGGAGTGCCAGGCACAAATTAGTATCTCAACGCAGATGTAAGTCGAATGACTTGGAGGCGGGACAAGGCTCCGACAGTACCGGAGTTTGGAACCGCGCTCACATTGACGTTCCCGGGTAAACGCCTGGGATGCGCTAGGGCCTAAAGCGAGTAGTCCAGGTTCCCGCCTGCAAGTTTACGCCCCCAAGTCAGTGCCAGTCCTTGCGAAGGAAGCCCCTGGACGTTATGAGCTCGAGGTCCCGGGCCCAGGGGCAAAGAACTGAGGCGGTGCCTGCCGAGGGTCCTGCGGCCTCCTCTGCCCTGCGGCGTGGCATCCCGCGTAACTCCGGGAGGGCTCGTGGAGTACCAAAACCGCCGAGGGAAAATAGCCGAAACACACAGTCCAGGGAAATGACTCCGCGCACGCCCAGTTGCCCCAGAGAAGGCGACGTGGGGGCCTCGGGGAAGAAAAAGCCTTGCCGCCCGAAGCCCAGGTGGAGGAAGCCCCGGAGCCCACCGGCCGCACGCACAAAACGCCCGCGGCTTCCCGAGCTCCGGCTCGGGACTGGCTCCGCGCCGCGCCGCCGCCAGGAGGCAGGCCTCGCCCACTGGGGCACCACCCGGCCCGCAGGAGCCCCGCCGCTTTTCGCGTCCACCCGAGCGGGGCGTGCCGTGGCTGGGGTCGCAGCGACGGTCCCCGCCCGCGTCACGGAGTTTATTTCCATCCGAGTTCGAGAGCTGGGAGCCCTTTGGGGCGGGAGACCCGAGAGTAGGGAATCAAGGAAGGCGAAAGAGGGAAGCGCGGACAACGGAATGCTACGGTTTCCGCGAAACTCCCCGGAGTTTCACGAGCGCAGAGCCAAAGGTGTACACAAATGTAGCTTAACTAAAGCAAACAAAACAAGTGGGGTGCCCAAATGCGAGGCTTCAGTAAAGCTCACCCAACTCTGCCTCTGCAGCGCTTCTCCCGGTTTGATTTTCCGCTCTGACCTTCAGTAAATCCTAACACTTTCCCCTGAGTGGCCAGAAGATAACTTGGCCACGTCTTTTTTCCCCAAAGGTTTCCAGGGAAAAGCTCTTAACCCTTTCGGGAAGGACCTTCGGACAGTACAAATGGAATGCAAAGTCAATCCCCGAGCCCTTCTAGGTCACACACGTTCACAGCGGTGGTAACAGAAGGGAATGACGGCTGTAACTGATCATCTAAAATAACTAATGGTCTGCGAACAAATTCTTCCTCTCCGTTTCCATTTTAAATGCTTCGCCACACACGAGCCCTCAGTGCAGAGAAAATCACGGTGTTTATTTAGATAAAACTTAAACTTTCAAATGTAAAAGTGAACTCCTTGGTAAGGACTCCTGGCTACATCAACAAAGCAATGTAATGCCTGATTAATAGTGCTGATAAATGTTGGCTTAGGTTAATACCCATTACAATACTTAAATGATTCAGCCATATATCAAACGAGAGTCAATGAAAAATAATTTATTTAAGACTTTGAGGCATTCTCATAGATCTTTCAAAGATCTGTGATGGACTTTATGGGTCATTTGTAACTATAACTGGTTGATAGCTGTCCTCAGCAACAAAAACTCGATTTAAAAAGAAGTCTTAGATGGGTTAACAGTTTGTTTTTGAGACTCTATAATTGATAAGAGAAGCAATGAAACATCTGGAAACATGAAAATTGCTAGGTCCATAAAGTGATATATTAATTTGTAAGGGCAGCTCATTTTTCCTACATGCAGCCATTCATTTTTGATCCTCAGTTCTTGTCAAGCCATCATTTTATAAAAATTTGAGGCAAGTCCCCAGTTTGAAATAAAAGTGTCTTAGGAAATGCAAAACTCCAAGATGTATGGCTGTGTGAGTATGAAGTCCACAAGCTATTAGGATTTTTCCACTAGCCAAAGTAAAAATGAGCCGGTGATAAAGATAGGTGTACTTAAAATACCATCGTTGGATTATTTCCACTACTCTGTCACCCGAAAAGGAAAATTGAGTTGAACAGAACTTGAATCTTCTTTTTAAAAATTATTTCGTTTCTTCTCACCAATACCTATTGGAAATATTTAGTGGATTAAAAAATACATTTTAAAAAACTGGCGTGAAAGTTTCAAATTTATCATTGTAGTTTCTATTATTAAGCCTGACTGTGTAGAGATATGTGTATTTTTTTTAGTGATTTAAACACTTTTAGATTACTGTGGAGTGTTGATTAGAACATCCCAACTTACAACTATAGAATCCCTTACCCCATTATGAAAGAACTTTTTTGAGTCACTCCTAGAAGCAGTTTTTTTGGTGTGTATTTGGGTTTCCACTAAAAATTTGTTTCTTCTCTGCATTCAATGGTTACTTTCTTTATTCCCACGAAATTCCCACGAAATCAGATCCTCTCATTAGAGTGGCTTAGTTTAGCAGTCAAATTTCTCGCATTCAATTTCAGATAGTGACTAAAACGCCACCCTAACAGCATTTTTATTAACAGATGGTGGAAAACAAACGTCTTTGAAGAAGAACCGAAGGGGACAGGTTAAAAGGTCAATAAACAATTATTATTGCGCTTAAACTGGGGTGGGGGGCGGTTTCTCATCAGATTCCGTGGGGAGCCGCTCGCTATCTGGAGGATACGGAACAAACCAACAAATCTCAGGGCCGTTCCCCAGGGACCACCTCAGACAACCCTCAGGGATGGTCATATCCTGGCTAGACGGTTCCGATAGGCCATTGAGTGGTCAAACTGTCGCGTCCCAGGAGTGTCTGGGGTTCGGGTTGAGGGCTCATTGAAGAGGAGACTGGGAACTCGAACTCGTGCCACGGCCCTTGATCAGACCAACACGGGCCTGCGCAAAACTCAGAGGTCTCAGCTCCTATGGGAAGGAATGGTGGGGTCCTGCCTCCTCCCCTCTCTTCACAGTTGCTGCTCCCTCCTACAGTGAACTTTCTCTCGGAGCAGGGCTGATTTTCTAGGCTTTCTTTCCCTAGCCTTGGCAGCGCTCTGACGTGCACACCATGTGACAGGCCTCCTTCAGCTATAAGCAGGGGAAAGGTCCGCCCTCTCCTGGACTCAGCCCTCTCCTCGCCGAGCTCTGTCCCTAGACTCTCCACCGTCTCGCACCCTCCCGGGCGCCAGCCACTCTTGAATTGTTCCCTCGGTACCCCGCCACCCCCTCCTCGACGGACGCGGCGAGGGGCTGCTGGTGGAGAGAGGAAGGTCAAGTCCCCCGCCCAGGCGGGGTGCGCGCCGAGCCAAACCAGCGCGGAGATCGCGGGACCACCGCGGCGGCGCAGGAATTACAAAGTCGCAGCGCGAGCCTCTGCCGCTACCGCGCAGCACCAGCGCCGCAGCTCCAGCAGTCGCGGAGCACCGTCCCCCCCGCCTCCCCCACCCCGCCCAGCGTGGCGCCCCCGGGCCAGGCCTGCCAGCCGGGACCTGGGCTGGGGTGCGGCGGGAACCCGGAGCCCGGCGCCCCTATGGGCCGCCTCGCCGCCGCCGCCGCGCCACAGCTATGACCCTGAGCACGGAGATGTCCGATGCCTCCGGCCTCGCCGAGGAGACAGACATCGACGTGGTGGGGGAGGGCGAGGACGAAGACGACGAGGAAGAGGAGGACGACGACGAGGGCGGCGGCGGCGGGCACCGCCTGGCTGTCCCCGCGCGGCGGCGGCGGCGGCGGCGCTCGTACGCCGGGGAAGACGATCTGGAGGACCTGGAGGAGGAGGACGACGACGATGACATCCTGCTGGCTCCGCGGACGGGGGGCTCCCCGGCGCCCCCGGGTCCAGCCTCGGGGGCGGGGGCCGGGGCCGGGGGCGGCAGCGGCGCGGGCGCGGGCGGCGGCGGCGTGGGCGCGGGCGGCGGCGCCAAGAACCCGCTGGTGAAGCCGCCCTACTCGTACATCGCGCTCATCACCATGGCCATCCTGCAGAGCCCCAAGAAGCGGCTGACGCTGAGCGAGATCTGCGAGTTCATCAGCGGCCGCTTCCCGTACTACCGGGAGAAGTTCCCCGCCTGGCAGAACAGCATCCGCCACAACCTCTCGCTCAACGACTGTTTCGTCAAGATCCCCCGCGAGCCCGGCAACCCCGGCAAAGGCAACTACTGGACACTCGACCCCGAGTCCGCCGACATGTTCGACAACGGCAGCTTCCTGCGCCGGAGGAAGCGCTTCAAGCGGCAGCCGCTGCTCCCGCCCAACGCCGCCGCCGCCGAGTCGCTGCTGCTGCGCGGCGCGGGGGGGTCAGGGGACCCGGCTGCGGCCGCCGCAGCCGCCGCGCTCTTCCCGCCCGCGCCCCCGCCGCCCCCGCACGCCTACGGCTACGGCCCCTACGGCTGCGGCTACGGCCTGCAGCTGCCGCCCTACGCGCCGCCCTCGGCCCTCTTCGCCGCCGCGGCGGCCGCCGCCGCCGCCTTCCACCCGCACTCGCCGCCGCCGCCGCCCCCGCCGCCGCCGCCGCCGCCCCACGGCGCGGCCGCCGAGCTGGCCCGGACCGCCTTCGGCTACCGGTCGCACCCGCTCGGCGCCGCCCTGCCTGGCCCCCTGCAGGCCTCGGCGGCCAAGGCGGGCGGCCCGGGCGCCTCGGCGCTGGCGCGCTCGCCCTTCTCCATCGAGAGCATCATCGGGGGCAGCCTGGGCCCGGCCGCTGCCGCCGCCGCCGCCGCGCAGGCCGCCGTGGCCGTGCAGGCCTCGCCCTCCCCATCTCCCGGGACGCCGTCCGCGCTCGGGGCCGGCGGTAGCGACGGCGGCGGCGGCGGCTGTGCGGCTCAGGCGGCCGTGGGCCCGGCCGCCGCTCTCACCCGCTCGCTCGTGGCCGCCGCCGCCGCCGCCGCCTCCTCCGTCTCCTCGTCGGCCGCCTTGGGAACTCTGCACCAAGGGACTGCCCTGTCCAGTGTCGAGAACTTTACTGCTAGGATCTCAAATTGTTAATAACGCTATGTTAGCGCGCTTGAGAAAGAGAAGGTAGGAATCATGGCTCCTATTTTCATCTGGGTGGTTTTGTGTTTCGTTCCCTCCTCCCGGCGCGGCCCCTCCCGACCTCGCGCCCCCATTTCGCCGCTTGGGATTCTCAGACGAGACTGTGTTTGGCAACTTCTCGGGCGCGCTCTTCGGCTCTTCAGGTCCCTCTATTTATGCAAAGGCGCCCTATGCTGCGGCCCCCCCAACCTGGGGTGGGGAGGAAGAGGGTGCTGGTGGAGATCCGCTCTGTTTAGGCTTCTTTGACAAGGGGCTTCCTTGACTTTGGGAACATTTTTAAAAAATCTAAGCCTTTTTGAGGTCTAGAGAGTCTCAGGTCCAGGCGTTAAAAAAAAAAAAAAAAAAACCAATAATGTTCAACAGAAGAGCAATGCAAAAATAGTAAAGGTCCCGAAGAATGCCAGAGAAGCAATAGTTTTTATTTGAGGACATTTGTCTGGTGTGCTTTTTCATGAAAAGGAAAAAATGATTAACATGTTTACACAAGGAAAAAAGTCAAAATTATCATTTCTTATTTTAACCTGTGTTTTGTATCATAATAGACATGCGGAATTTTTATTTTGTACTTACTGCGTATTCTTTACAAGGAGTATTGTAAATTTTGGCAATTATTGTACTATTCTAATGTAAGATTTTTACACTTTTTCAGAAATAAATACTTAATTTTCAAAGAAAATTCTCCAAAAGAATCGACTTTAGTCATCCCCTTCTTAGTTTATTTTCTTTTCTGTTAAAAAAAGTTTCCTTGTGGGCTAAGTAGGAACCCATTATCAGAAGAGAAACGTAATATTTTCAGAGACAACAAGAACATCATGCCATGATTCTTTATTTATATTAAGTCAAAACCATTGCAGGGGATCAGAAATTATTTTTAAATGACTACAAATAAAAGTTACTTTGGTATACATTTCCAAATCTTATTTGATTCCATTTTGAAGAGCACTGAGGATTCTTAAAAGCCACAGTTCTCTAAGATAATTTTATAGAACTTTAAATTTTATTTTGGAGCTTCACACTCCATTTAATTTCCACTCACTTCTGAGCACAATATCCTATAAATCTGTAAAAACTCTGCAACATAAGGTTATGTTTTAATGGGAATAAGTAAAACAAATCTGTGACCTTTGAATTAAAAATTTATTAGAAAAAATTTCATAGAGCTCATCATCAGTTAAATAGCTTTAATCAGACAAGAAAATACATAGATAAAATAAATTGTATTTGAAAGCTCTAGTATTTAAAGCTATTTTCTTTGACAGAATTCCAGTAGTTGCATAAAGAAGTTTTTATTCTAAAAGGCAGTGTTAACTTCAAAATTCTAGTTGGAATGAATAGAGTATGTAAAGAAAATCTTTAATTTTCAGATACTCTTTAAAAAATGAAAATGCATCAGGTGTTTATTGAACTACTTATATTTTAAAATTTTAGGTGATCTAGGATATCTTTTTTCAAATTTTATTTTCCTTAACTAGTTATTGCAGGTAGTTTATAGTTCTTTAAAAAGATGAGACTAGTTTTGGTTACTACCAGTAATGTGGGCTTCAGATAAAATGAAGGCATAGTAATTTTCATACTTAATATCAGTGAACTGTTAGTTTTTTCAAATATCTGGACAGGTATATATCTGAAGAGCTGGCGATTTAACCTGGCAAATTAACAAAGGCCACATTGTAGGCCACTCCTTCCCTCCCTTTTTGGGGAGGGAAAAAAACTGACCCTCATAGCCTCAAAATTAAGTTCTACGTTTTTTACCCTATGAAATATTTGAAAGAGGGAAAATAAGAGGCTAAAGTAAACACAATCACCCCCAAGTTTATCAATGATACCTAGATACAAGTTGAAATTCGTTACACCAAAGTCTTTTTTTGAAAAGTTACTTTTACCCTAGCCCACCTAAGGAAGAGGAGACATTGGAACCCGGAAGGTCCGGATGTCACTGGCGCCCTGAGTGGACAGGCTTTAGCAGGCGGAGCCCAAACCGCAGAAGCACTGCTGGCGGGCCTCAAAGCCTTCTGTAACGCATAGATCTGAATTTTTATCTGAAAGTAATTAGGGAGAGCGCGCGAAAATAAAAATCGTGTATCTAACTATTTGCGTGATGCTTGGGTATCCTGAACCTGGGAGTCCCGGCTAATCCCTTTCTCTATCCAAATTTCCGCATCTTTAAAAAAGTGCAGGGACGCGCTCCGCCTCCCAGGCTGTCAGTGCTTTTAAGAGAATGGCAAGAAAGCCTGGGCGATCCAGCGCTGTCTTCGGTCCGGGACAGGGAGCCGGGGTCCCGCTTCCTCCGCAAGTGCGTCGTGAGTCCTGAATCCTGAGAAAGGGTGAAGCCGACCCGCCTGCCTCAGTCTCGAGTTTTGCGTCCTGCGAGTGCAGCTCCTCCACTACTGCCGGGTTTGGGGTTCCCCCGTCGGCTTTGCTGGCTCCGCGGGCCTGGCCGACCTATGGGAAAGCGAAGGCCGCGTGGACAGGCGAGGGGTGGGCAGTGGGCCGCCAGGCGAGGGCCGCGGGGCAAGCGAGGAGTGAACCACGGGCAGTGGGCCCGGTGAGCCAGGAGCTCGGGGCGCGCCCCGTCAGGCCGCGGGGGCGAGCAGGTGCTGGAACAAAGGCCGCCCGGCTACCGCGGCCTTTGATGGGCCAGGACGTCTCCTCCCGGGGCTCCTCATTCGCATGCAAATCCAGCTCTGGTCCCCTTTTCTTTGAAGGCAAACAGAAGGATGTTTGTGTGTTTGTAAGGACGAAACCGGCTTGAACAAGCCTTCCTCAATAGGCTGGGTCTCGAAAAATAAACCAGTTGGACAAACATTGGACACCAGCTCTCCTCCTCCCGACTACAAAGTGTGGATTTGCTACAACTCATTAACCCGAGGCTTTTCTCCCCTTCTCCTTGTTTCTCTGCTCATCAAACGCCCCCGTAGAGCCTGGAGACAAATGACCGAAGCGCAGTCGGGAGGGAATTGCAGTTAATAGGGAGAGGGATATATTGGGGCTAATGGTTCAGGCAGCTCCCGGAGAAGGACCACACAAAAAGGAGCCTCTCCATTCAGGACTCTGTTATGCTGCGGAGATTTAATCTGCAGCTAGATTTAGCCAAATGTTATCTATTGCAGGAGTAATGAAGCCCTTATGGATTGAATTGTTCCTTGTATCATACATGATGTCATGACCTTAGATCATTTCTTGGTCGATTTCTTTTTTTCTCTATTGGGTAATTATTTTATTTCTTTAAAATAAGAAACTAGCGCTTCTGCTCAACAATGTGTTTCCTCTCCATCCCCATCCTGTAAATTTAAGAGGCCCTTCCCTTCCTCTAGAAAAGAAACTGAGGAGGGGAAGGAAAAAAAAATCACGAGGACTTTCATGTTTTACTAAAGCATCTTGTTGCACATCTCTCCTTCCCTGCCCCCTACTCAGTGGCCCATTCCTGCCCAAACTTTCTGCTGACAGACTTGGAGTTTGGGATATATTTGTTATCACACTTCTTACGGTGTAGTAAGAATCCATCCGAAGGGGGCTGGAGGTTTCTGCCCTTCACAGGTTTTTTTTTTTTTTTTTTTGAATCCACCATTTCTTCCTCTCGCCTGTCCTCTGAGAGAACTGGGGGAGGTGGTTATTCTGATGGAAGGTGATTATTTTGATGGAATACCAGCCCGTGTCATTTATTAAAGGCTGTCTGAGGCCAGCGGTTGTGCCTGTTTTGTTTTTCTCTCTAGCTCTGGTGGTTCTGATTTCCGTGCTTGACCGAGGACCAAGCTTGGAGCAGCTAACGGTGTTATTACAACTGCTGTTGATGGGTAGGGATCTGATGTTACTATCTCAAGCCAGGAATTAAGAACTCTAGTTTTAGTTGAGAAATTCTCTGCTGGCTACACATTTTGCTCACACCTGTTTTTATTACGGACTGAGAAGTCATTTGGGGGCCAGTTAAAGGCCATATCAGCATCAAACTCCATCCAAGTCAGAAATCTGCCCAGGAAACACCTTGGTTTCTCTGGGTTCCTCCAAGGGGGTTGGGGTGTAACCTTGGGACTAATTGCAATGCCAGGGGTCCCTTTCCCCCTTTCGAACGGAACCAGACGAGGGTAGTCCTGGGGAGCAGAGGACAAGTGAAGTGGGCCCGGCGTTGGCAGCATCCATTCTTGTCTTTACTGGTTTCCGAGTGTTACAGTTGGGTCACACATATACACACACAGGCGTGCATGCTCATTGCCCATCAGCTGCCACTTGCCTCCCTTTCCCCCTATGATTTTGTAATTAGGCATATGCTTTTTGTTGGTAAATGTGTTTGATGTCACAGCCAGTGAAACGTGGAGTGTTTATAGGGCCACGAATGTAAATGTGTAAATATGTTTAGTGTAAAATCTGGCCCTTCGACTTTAGCAATAAATACCCTGCCAACTCAGATACAATTACATTTGACAGAAAGATGGAGAATCTGATCATGACCAGCTGCTCAGGGCTCTTTCGGTCTTATACTTTCCCAACTGAATTCACTTTTCAGATAATTTCGTTGCATGTCACATCTCTCTAATCACATCTTTCCTTTAATGTGAACAGTTTTGGGCTCCTTTTTACTGTTGGCCCTTCTGTTGTGCAGGAAACTTCCTGGTTCACTCCTGCTTCTATACCAGGAAAATGCTATTCAATAACGAGCAAAAAACACACATAGAAAACAGCTGATTCTTATCATTGAACCCCCATTTTGAGTCCCCAGTCTCTGGGTGTGATAAGGAAGGAAGAGAAGTGAGGATAAAATATGTAAGCTTCATATTTCTAATTTTCCTTGTCCTTAGCGTTAAATCATAATTTTAAACTGTTTTGAGCTAGTCTAACTTTTAAGTGAGCACCCCTGTGTAACCCAGCTTCAAGTCAAGAAGATGTTACCAGTACCCCAGAACCCCTTTCCTGTCTATTCCAGTTACTACCCACACTACACATTAACTTTTCAAAGGACTTTCACTAATATTTCTCTCAACCACACTGTGAAATAGTGAGGACAATAATTGTTATTGACCGCACTTTACAAATAAAGGTATAAAGGCTCAAATGATATGACTTGCCCAAGGTCACAGCTACTGAGATATCAGCATTTAAATCCCATTTTATTTCCAATAGATCACACTGCCACCATGTTACCATCATTGTGATTGATTAAACGTCCACCCTGGTAGGGCAGTTGCCTTAGAGGTCGCTGTGTAGAAGAGTCATTTATTTCTTATACATTTTTTGTTTTTGTTTTTGCTAGGTTCTCCTCCCTGCCACCTGTACTCAGGGCTTCCCAGAGATACCCAGCCCGTTTTGGATGCATTTGGAATTGAAAGTCAATTATTCAGAAATATCAGCTTCCTCCACCTAGTTCTGTATATTTTTTTCCTAGCATCACTTTTTTTTCTTTGCATCAGCCATCTTCTCTAAAACATCACACATACACACACAACACACACACAGATGACTTATCTTTTTCACTACTGTACTATTTGTCCATTTCCTCAGCTTTTCTTACTGATTTTTAATGCTTGAAATCTACCAAACTGGCAGAACTTTTTTTGCTAAACTGTTCAGTAGGTCTTTTTAACCAGACTTAGGGTCTCATCCTTTTCATGTGGAAATGAGCATGTTAAGAGTCATATCAACTGACTCAACATTTAGTGAGAAAGCAAATCTTTTTTTTTTTCGGAGAATATGCCCATTCCGCACCCTCTTAGCCATTTTACTGTCTTTGAACAGTATCAGGTGTTGAGTGGGTTCTTTTAGCTCCTGCGCAGTGAACACAAGGCACTGGAGTCTCTTGAGGGGCAATCCTACCTCAAACTCCAAACTTCCTGGCCACTAGTCTCCCTGAAATGCCTTGGAGGTGGGGGGGGCGGGAGAAGAGAATTCCAGACCACCTGCTGGAATTACATCTTTCCCTGGATGTGACCAGCTTATCCTTGCCAGTCACCACCAGAAGCTTCAGTGAAGCCCAGCCTCCTCCAGGAGGCTCTGGAGCCACTCCTTGTCCCTTATGAGGCCACCCAGGCTGGAGCCAGTGTGGGGATTTCGTCTCCCTGTGAGCTGCAGACTAGGAAGGAAAGTGTTTGTGCTGATTTTTTCAAGAAACGGTGCTTAATGCAAGATAACACTGATTTTCCAGAGAAAAGGTGTCTTTTTTTGTTTTAAAGCACACTATATTTAATGCTTCCATCTTTAAATGGGTAACCGAGCAAATGCCAAGTCTGGATTCACTAGATGAGCCTGAGTGTTTTTTGCTATAGAGACACACACACATATACACATACATGCATAATCTCGTTAAGCTTTTTATTTTGTATTGGGGTATAGCCGATTAACAATGTTATGATAGTGTCAAGTGAACAGCAAAAGGACTCAACCAAACATACACATGCATCCATCAGAGAAAGTGTTTTTGCAAATGCTTTTTTCCCCTTCTAAATTCTAAGTTGTAAAAGACAACAAAACCCCATTTCAGGAAGAAATGCAATCTATTGAAATCAGAATCTTCAAGAATGTGGAAAATTCTAATTCTGAATTTGAAATTAGGTCTGGAAAGATAATTTTCTAATCTTAAAGTGAGAGTGTCTCTATTTTTCAAGATTGGATGTTTCCCTTTATGTAAGATGCTACCGTTAAGGAGAATCTATCTGGTCCATTAGGCAGAATGCAATTCTATGTAAGGCATCCATAGGTCCAGCGAGTCCCTGGAGCACCAGGAAAGGATGGATCTGAGGCCATGGGCCTTGCCTGGGTCTGTCTGTCCCAGAGGGAGACAGAAACAAACTACGGAGTCTCTCTTAATTGCAACTCTGATCAATAACAGACTGGCAAAGAAAGGGGGAGCAGATAATTATGGCAGAGAGCAGAAGCTTCTTTTTGCACTAGCTTAGGAATTTCCTTCAATATAAATAAAAGGCTGATATTTCCAGCAATAAAAGGTGTGATGCATTTTCTGACAAGTCAATAATGAAGGATTATTATGAATGAACAATAATTTGGTTTTTTATTTCTATTTTTATTTTTTATGCAGAGTTTCATATATATGAAAATGACTGTGACAAGATTGTATTCTGTTAAATGAGGGGGGGGGGCGGGAAATCACAAACCAAAAAAAAAAACCCTCCAGAGGTTGCAACAGAAGACATAAGACTCAGTAAAAAATAAATATTAAATCAGTTTTCTTCACACTCACTTATATTTGCGGGGAGTGTGGTGATGGGTTTTGAGAATCAATATGCCAATTTATATGAAAATATTTTGGAAAACATAAAACCTACACACATGTATAGACTGATGATTCTTTTGTGGCTTCTTCCCACATCCATATTCTTCCAGGAAATGAAAAACCTCTAAACTCTGGAGTATACCCAAATCCTTAGTTAAGAGAAACTTTTGGCCTCATGTAAAGCTCATCTTTCTTCAACATTCCCACCCTATCTATGAAATAAATCGTTATTTAACCCTTTCTAGAAATAATGAAAAAAGAGGGGGCATTGTGTTTTCTCTTACCTCAGTCAGATGTATATTTGGACAGATAACTTTCTCCTCCCTTCTAAAATAAACAAAGCAATGGTGTTTTAAATCCCTCTTCTGGTCTCTTGTTCTATTTCTTTTCTCTAATTATTTACCTACTGATCATCTCTTTAACCTCTAAGCTTTGAAAAGTGGGATTAGTCTGCAGTATTTATTGAGCACCTGCTACACTGCAAATCCCTTTATTCCCAATTTAAATACAGGGAACAAACGCAAGAATTCCCACCACCAAGTTGCCTCTAATAACAGAAACATACACTCACGCAGCAAGAGGAACGAGCCATTTCAGCAGCAAACAGTGGGGTGGAGGGAAGGCTAGGAAGATCTTTTTTCACTTCTCCACTTAACAAAACCATTAAAAAAAAAAAAAAAACCCAAACTCAATTGTCTGTAAACTTAAACTGAAGTTGCTTCTTTAAACTATCTTTCTGGTGTGGCAGTTCATTCACAAAGCACCTAAAAGAGATAGGTGCCTATGTGGTATGGAGGCTCCTCCACTCAGAGAACTAGGAATTTGAGTTTCTTCTCAAGTTTTTAAGGCTTTCTACCAATCGTTTACCCATCAGTCTTATCCCTAGCCACCAGTTCTAATCAGTGAAGAACTGAAAAGGAGGCGGAGGATCTTCATGATCAGGCTCAGCACAAAATGCTCACACTACGGAGAACTGAGACTGATCTGCAAGGAATGCGTTTATGTTCACATGCGTTTGTGAAAAGACTCAGATACGGAGGCACAGTGAAAAGCCCTGGGGCACTTTTTTCTTGTTCTTAAACATTGTATTCCAAATCAAAGAAAAACTTTAAAATAAATTTTTAAAGAAAAAATATTTTCTTGTATTCTTTTCTCACTTTTAAATATTTTCCACTTGCAGACACTGTAGACACACTAATATGCAAACTCAGAGAAGTCAGGGTTCGGAAGAGTTTTTCAGGACTCAAGCATTAAGCTCACCTTAAAATTCTAAACTGAGGGGGCAGGTCACCAAGTTTGGGTCTTGTTTTCCTCTTCAAAAGGAACCAGGGGTACGGAGAACAAAAATAAAATGTTGAGGCGCTGTGTTCTGTTGGTCTATTTAAGGAATTTAATATTTCTTTGCCTTCCTCCCCCTTCCCCCACTCTCCTCCCATCTGCATATTTAGCAGGACTCCAGCAAACCATCCCCCACACGTCATTAGAACTGCGTGGGATGGGATCCCTTATTTTGGGGAGTTGGTGGGTGCGAGTTGTTATTGTAACTCTATTCTGTAACTAAAGCTCTGGCATGTAATAAATCTCTCCCCAAAGACTTTTGGATCTTTGATTTGAAAAATCGGATTCCTTTTGTGGAAACAGTTGACAGGAACCTAAAAGGATTAGTTGCATTCCACATAGGATAATTTTTACTGGCAACATTTTGAAACGATTTGGTCCCTTTCAGACCTTAAACAATGTCCAGAAAAATGATCTAACGAGACTTGTATTGTTTTCCTTTGTCTGTGAATCCGTTTGCCGCTTGTGCCAACGTCTCCGTAGGGTTTTGACAGGGTGCTGCTCCCGAGCTGTGCACCAAATTAATTTTTGATCGCCTCTTTCTACTTGGTTTACCTCCTTCGGCCAGGGGTGCAGCAGTGTTTTCCCCTCGTCAGCCCCTGAAATGAAGCGGGAGCCGGTGGTCTGTCTCTCGGTGGCGCCGCGTCTGGGAGGAGGCGCAGGGACTCGTCGCGACTCAGCGAGGCCCGCGCGCCCCGGGCACAACGGCCGGGCCCTCGATCGACAACAGCTCCGGCTCTCGGACTGGGCAGGGGTCGGCGAGGCTGCGCGCACTTCCTAACCCTTCGCCGTCTGACAGTCCTGGGGTTCTCTGTCCAACAGAACGCGATGCTGAAAGCGAGAGGGCGAAAAAGGAGATAATTTTGCTTCTCCTTCCTCCCTAAGTACCCCCCTGCCCCGAAAAAGAGCCCCAAACACAAACCCAGGAGAGGCCTGCCTCCTCCCAGCAGACGGCCGCTGTGCTGCTGCGCGCGGGCCGCGGGCGACCGCGCTCCCCGCCTCCCCCGGCCCTCTCCACTGTTTATTTTGTTGTCAGCGGACTTATCAAGATGTTAGTTTGCTGGAGGTTCTGACCTGCCCGGGCGCTTTGGCTGCTCAGCCCAGGCTTTCCCCTCTGTTTTTACACCTGCACAAACTCCACCGCACTCCCCTGTCTGATTTATGGCCCAATTAAAGGTTCAGTGTTCTTGAAGCCACCCGCGCTGCTCCGGGCCACGGCGGGCGCAGGAATGCGCGGGACCCGGCCGCTCTGCGCGCGACGATCCGGAGCGCGCGGCCGCCGGGCGGCGCGGGTGAGGGGCCTGCTCGCGGAGCAGGGCAAAGGAACCTCGCACGCACCCAGCGTACGGCCGCACGCAGTTAAGCCTCCTTCTTCAAGCCAAAGTTCTTTCCTTCTTGGGGTTTCGGCTTTATTGAGACGAAGCGCAGCTTGGACAGCCCGCAAGGCCCGGGGCGGGAGGGCGCGGGGAGTGGCCACGTGGCGCGGCGGAACGCAGAGGCCCCGCACCGACCTTCCGGTCGTGACCCCCGAAGTCCCCGCTGCCCGGCCCGCCGGCCGCCCAGGCCGCGCCTCTGCACCGCTTTCCAGGGGAGGAAGGGGCGGCGGCGGGGCGCAGCGGGCCGGAGAGGCTCCGGGCCGGGGCGCGAGGCCGTGCAGCTCTCGGCCTCGGCCCTTCCTTCTAGCTTCTCTCCGCAAAGGCTGTTCGTCCCGAGGCCCTGAGATTCGCTCTGGGAGAAGCCGGAGGTGCCCGCTGTCTGCTCCGGCAGAGCGAGGGAAGCGCGGGGTCAGCGACCGCCCAGCTCGCGGATCCCGCGGGAGCCGAGCCTCTGCAGGGCGGGCTGGCTGGCTGCAGCTCCAGCCTCCTCCTTTTCGGCCTTTTCTTTCTGGAGAGAATAAGCGGCTACCCAGCCGAAATTGGCAGCATTGCGCATCTTCCTAACCCAACTCTTGTCTTCTTCCCATCTATCAATCCACCTTTCTAATTAGACTAATTAGGAGCGCTCCAGAGTGTCGCTAGGCCCAGGGACTGAAACGCTTAGAGGTTGTGAAAAGAGCCCTGAATGGCCACGCTGGGGGCCGGGCGGGGGTCTTCGTGACCCATTCAGCACAGAGTAACAGTGGCAACATTTATCCCTGGCCATTGAAAAGAGGCTCGATTAAAACGTTTGGGAACTAACGCCCACCCTGCATCCCTTCTCTAATTAGAGGAGCCCGGGGCGATTTCGAGAAGGTCGGGATCCCGCAGACACAAGCCCTGAGCGCCACTGCTTTCCGCCCTTTCATCTCAGTCCATTTCCTTCCCAGAGACAGAAGTCCGCCACCTCCCCACCTGCTGCTGGCCTGCCTTTCCCGCGCACCGCTCGCCCCTCACTCTGCCCAGGCTGGGGGCCCAGGCAACTGCGGTAGGACGTGCAACGGGGCAGAGAAGTTGAGGGCAGCCTAGTGGAAAAGTACCCTGTAGCATTTGGCAGGCTCCAGATTTCCCCCCCCCCCATCCAAGGCAATTTTCACACGGCTTCTGTATAGGTTACTCTTTCCCTTACTTTTAAAATATGAATTTTCCAAGTCAAGATTCTGGGAATGGGAGTCTCAGATGCCCTCTTGATCTACTATATTAGCATAGTGGCACGCTGTTACAGGAGTTCTTCACTCACATAATTATTTGTACTTTCTCTTACCCGGCTTTTAAATAAACGTGTATTATGTGCCTAGCCAGATTCTTACTGTACACGTCGGCCTTCTTCCTTCCGTATTGGCACATCCCCAGACACGTCTTGGGACTTCCCTCGTGGCTCAGACGGTAAAGAATCTGCCCGCAATGGCAATGCGGGAGACCCGGGTTCAATCCCTGGGTTGGGAAGATCCCCTGGACAAGGGAAAGGCTACCCACTCCAGTATTCTGGCCTGGAGAATTCCACGCACAGGGGAGTGTCCCCAGCTGTGGGCTCGCAAAGAGGCAGACAGGACTCAGGGACTAACGCTTCATATATGCCTTAGGAAGCTAAACTTGACTTGGTTCAATTCTTCAAGCAAGTTGTACATTCTAGCCACCCCCGCCCCCAGGTTTATATGCAGCTTTTAGCTTTTTCATGGCTTAGTAGGAAGGTACCAAGACCCAAGGTTTTCGAGAAACAAGTGATAGAAATGTGAAATAGCAGACACATTTCAACTACAGATTTTGTGTATGTGTGTAGGGTTATTTGTTCATTTTCTTGGTGATAGGGTAATATCTGATATTTTTACAAAAACTTGAAACACATTTTGCCCTAGAATAAAGTAGATTGAAAAGGGTTGAGTTCTTTTCCTTTTCTTCCTTCCTTTTTCTCTCTCCCCCCCGCCCCCCCCTTTTTGTTACCCTAATCCTTCTTTTTGGAAAAGTGCCAGGTATACAAAGAAATATCATCAGGTCACTGTTCTTGATCTTGTTAATTTAGAAAAGTGGAACCTCAGCAAAAGATGCTATTAACTAAATGTCAACCCACAGCATGCAAAATTCCTTGGATCCAAACTTCAAAAAAAGGAATGAAGAATGTCATGTTAGTGAAAGGAATTGTGGAATTTTTAAAGGCCTAAAGTGATCTTAATAAATTTTTATTGCTTCCACACCCTGCTTCATAATATTTAATTTAACAGTTACAATATGCATGACATTGTAACAAAAATCTAACTTGTTAAGAAGCTGGGAGGGGCAGAGAAAATGAAAAGAGACAAGCAAAGTGGTTCACTTCCAATGGGGAAAATTATAATTTGCAAAATTTTAAATTCCTGGAAGCATAGAAGTGAGAAGCCCAAACTGATTCTGTCTGTGATTTTAAATCATCAAACCTCTTACTTTTTCATTTCAGTTGCTAATTTAAATTTTAATTAAATAACAGCAACTAAAGTACTCAACTCCTAAGCATACAACTTGGTAAACCACTACTTAGATCAAGTTATTGAACATTTTAAACACCCCAGAAGATTCTTCCATGTTCCTTTCCAGTCAATACCACCCCACCCTCAACCACTATTCTCATTTCTATCACCACAGACTGTTTTTAAATGTTGAACTTCAGATAAATGGAATTATACAGTTTGTATATAGTTTTTTTGTTTGGCTTCTTTTACTCATCAATATACTTTTGAGGTTCATCTGGTAAAACTCCTATTTATAAGACAATTTAAATGGTAAGTCAATTTATATAGATCAAGAAGGGCAGACAGACACTGGAAAGCTTTAACTTACTCCCAAATTGAAAACAAGCAACATTAAATTAAAAACAAACATCCCTCCCAGCTCTACCCCTCCTCCTCCAAAATACATCATTATCAACCAGCAGAGGTAATTTTATGATTACAAGTACATACGTAAACAAATAAGATGAAATGGTTTACCTGCAACAACTGTTAGTTACATCATTATCAAGATGTAATTGTGGGTGAATGTAGAGGAAGCAGAAGCCACAGGCTGCTTTTGTCATTGGATTCTGTTTCCTACTCACCATCTCAACAGTAGGAAGTACTTTAGGCCTCTTCACAAAGAATGGCATGAACTTGAGGGGGGAACATAAATGCATCCAGCTTGTTTTATCCCAGACATGCAAGTACTTAGTGCAACAGGCTGTCAAGTGCACTTTGAATTTTGTTTGAAAGTGTTCATTTTGCAACTAATCTAGCCATCTATACTTGGGTCTCATCCATGGGTCATCATACAAGCCAGTTAACTCTAAACAGAGAAAACTGCACCCTATGAATGAAAGCAGCACAGCCAACCTATAGGATTGTGACGGTCCTGTCCCCTAGGATCCCCAGCAATCCAGCCACAGAGACTGCTCTCTCACGAATCCATGAGGCTGACCAACCAGAGACAACCAGTGAGCCCATCATTAGTGCTCCTTCCCTCCAAAGAAACAGAAGAATGCAGCCACTACTGATTCTTTGCCCAGGAAGGACAGCATTTTTAGGCATGGGCATGTTTGTGCCATGGGATAAATTACGAGATGGGATAGAAGAGACTAAAGTGAGGTTTTGATTGCTTATTAGTGGATATATTGGTAAAGTTGAAGTAGGGAACATATCTCTTTATAATGTTAAATCTAAAAAGTTAACATAAATATAAAATAAGCCATGAGCTTCATATTCAGGAAGGCACTGTGAAGACAAAAAGTCATTTCTACTGAATTCTCATCGTACCAGTCATAGAAATTGAATCAGTAATTTCCAGAAATAGGCAAAAAAAGAAAAACACTACATTCCCATTATAATAGCCAAAATTGAAAAGAACAATAATACCAGTTGCTAGTGAGGATGCAGAGAAACTGGGTATCTCATACATTATGGGTGTGACTGTAAAATGGTAGTCACTCTGGAAAAGAGTTTGTCAGTTATTTACAAAACTAAATATGCACCTATCATACAGCCCAGCAACTATACTCCAGGCATTTACCCAGGAAAATGAAGATTTATGTTCACAGAAAAATCTGTGCATAAATCCACAGCAGACTTATCTGTAATAGCGAGAGGGAAAAAGAAGACAACCCAAACGTCCTTCAGGCGGTGAAATTCTGGGATATTCATACAGTGCAGTGCTGCTCAGCAATGAAAATGAGTTAACTACTGGCTTCCCTAGTGGCTCAGTAAAGAACCTGCCTCGATGCAGGAAACCCGGGTTCGATCCCAGGGTTGGGAAGATCCCCTGGAAAAGGGAATGGCAGCCCACTCCAGTATTCTTGCCGGGAGAAGTCCATGGACAGAGGAGCCTGGCGAGCTACAGTCCACGGGGTGCAAAGAGTCAGACACAACTGAGCGACAAACACACACACAATGGTGATGCAAAAAAAAAAAAAACACAACATCTTAAATGTGTTTGCTTAGTGAAAAACTTCAAAAGGTTATATATTGGATGATTCTATTTATATAATGTTCTTGAAATGACAAAACTATGGAAACAAATTGGTTGTCATGGGACAGGGGAAAGGGTGGAAGGGGTTCACAAACAGAAGTGTAGCAGGAGGGAGCTGTAGTGATGAAAGAGTTCTGTGACCTGTTACATGAATCTATAGATGCCCCAGTGGCTCAAGAGGTAAAGAAGCCACCTACAATGCAGGAGACATAGGAGACACAGATTTGACCCCTGGGTTGGGAAGATCACCTGGAGTAGGAAATGGCAACCCACTCTGGTGTTCCGGCCTGGGAAATCACATGGACAGAGGAGCCTGGTGGGCTACAGTCCATGGGGTCACAAAGGGTCAGACACGACTAGGCACACACGCAACATAAGCAGGAGGGAGTTCTAGTGATGGGAGAGTTCTGTGCCTTGTGTGCTGTGGCCGTTACAGGAATCTATAGATAGGTTCATGTAACTCTAAATTAAAATTTATGTAATCTAAAATTGCACAGAACTACACACACACATGAATGCATGTAAAAACTGGTGAAGATTAAGTCCTCTTGTAACCTGTAAGCTACTTAATGGTGTTAGGCAATGTCAGCTTCTTGGCGTTTATATTGTACTGCACTTAGTTATATGACATGTCACCACTGAGTGGTGGAAACTGAGGGGAGGAAACAGAGAAGGGTGCATGGAGCTCTATAGACTATTTTGGCAACTTCTGAGTCTATAATTATTTCACAATAAAAAGTTTAAAAATAAGTAAGAGATGCTTTAGTCAATGTCCTATTAGTAGAAGGCTCTGTTGATGACAAGAGCTTTCATTGGTTGGTTTCTCATAATTAATAACAATGAATTTAGTCCTGTCCTTGCTACAGATATTTTATAAGCAATGCTTAAAAGACATCATTTAACACTGTATTTTCTATTGATAGGCCCAATGCTGAAAATTTCTTGGAAACCAAAACAATCTGCCCATTTGTTTGAAAAGCTTCAGTCTTTGAGGGTGGATTTGATTTTTGCAAATAGCCAAATGCCACTGAGAGTTAAATACCATGAACAAGACAGATGACTACATGGGGTAAAACAGCTTTTTTGCAAAGCCAAAGTGTACCTGAAGATTTATCATCTAGTGTAAACTCGTCACAAAAAGAGTCCTCAAAATGGCCTTGGGAGCAAGAGCATCACGGGTATCACGTGACCTCCTATGGCGACTGCTTAAAAAGAAACACTCATTTTCATGCATAAGATCTGATGACGGCTTAAAAATCTGGTTTGATTTCTAGAGCATGGCTGTAAATTAAGTCCTTGGAAACGTGTGTCTTATTTTAAAAATAGTATGTTAAACAAAATATGGAGTGTTCGAAGCGTAGCAGTTACCAATCCCTCTTTAAGCAAAGCACTACTCATTACCTTATCTGTTTTGTAATTGAACTATGGCCAATGAAATGTTAACGTTTATTAACTCGAGACATGGCTGTGACTCTCTTACTCCCTCTACCACAGTGTTTAAAGGTGATTCAACCAGTACTACCACTAGTTACGGTGTTAAACATCTCCATCAACACGAAGAGTGTGTTCAGTCCTCATAATCAAGAGTTGGCACGATTATGGCTTGGACTCAATGCAGAGCCCGCCCAGGAGATCTGGTCTGCCTATCAGTAAGTGGACCATGACATAGAAACAATCTTAAATTCCCACTGTAAGCACACCAAATCGTGAGTGACTAGATTTCAGACACATCAGTTTTGAGTCCTGATGCCAGTGTTTTAACTATGGTACTTGTTCTTTTCCTTAAATGTTTTATTGCTTTATTATTTTATTTCCTCTAGGAATTGTGGAGTTCTAAATATTATTAGTGGTTTACCACTTTTACACACATGTATCCTATTATTTTTGGAGATTTATATATGGAGAGAGAGCTTGGCTTCTTTATTCCATCCATTCATCTACCTGCTCACATATATGGGCTCCCATCTGTTTAAAGAAGGGAGAAGGGACCACACAGAATCTAAGACTTGAGCAGAAGAATTTGGTCATGAGTATCTGACAAAAATTTACTTTTATTATAGAAAAATCTCTAGTACTTTATCAAAAAATTTTTCTCACTTATTGATTTACTTGAAAATAGTTTATTATTTTTAAAATAAAGCAACTTAAGAAATATTACTTGGCATCATTTCAACCAAACTTCTTGAAAAGAATGCAAACATTTTCATTTAAAACTGTAATAAAATACATGAAAAAAGTAATAACAAACTAAAACCACTTCTTATGAAATGCTATAAAAGTGTCAAAACTTGGGAATTTGTTACCAGATTCTTGGGTCTATATAGTATTACAAGCATAACATATATTAAAGATTAAAGAAATTACAAATAAAGATAATATTAAAATATGGATATTAAAACTAAAACAAATGATCAAGGCTAGCCAAAGACCTACATTTGATTTTTCATTCATTTACCCATCTTGCATTGAGTGGACACCTCAGTATGTCTCAGCCATGGTGTGATGTGCTGTGGATACAAAGAAAAAATAACACATCTGGTTGGAGAAGTTGGGGGAGAAGACATGTATACTAATTCAAATATAAGCTTCAATAGAAGTATGAATTGATTCGTGTAAGATCACAGTGAAAGAAGGATCAAGAAAGGCTTTGTAGGGGAAGTAATGTTTGAGATTACATTCAGAAAACTAAGATCATGGCATCTGGGCCATCACTTCATGGCAAATAGATGGGGAAACAGTGGAAACAATGTCAGACTTTATTTTTTTGGGCTCCAAAATCACTGCAGATGGTGATTGCAGCCATGAAATTAAAAGACGCTTACTCCTTGGAAGGAAAGTTATGACCAACCTAGACAGCATATTAAAAAACAGAGACATTACTTTGCCAACAAAGGTCCATCTACTCAAAGCTTTCATATTTCCAATAGTCATGTATGGATGTGAGAGTTGGAGTATAAAGAAAACTGAAGGCTGAAGAATTGATGCTTTTGAACTGTGGTGTTGGAGAAGACTCTTGAGAGTTCCTTGAACTGCAAGGAGATCCAACCAGTCCATCCCAAAGGAAATCAATCCAGAATATTCATTGGAAGGACTGATGCTGAAGCTGAAACTCCAATATTTTGGCCACCTGATTCGAAGACCTGACTCATTTGAAAAGACCCTGATACTGGGAATGATTGAAGGTGGGAGAAGAAGGGGACGACAGAGGATGAGATGGTTGGATGGCATCACCAACTCAATGGACATGAGTTTGAGTAAGCTCCGGGAGTTTGTGATAGACAGGGAGGCCTGGAGTAGTGCAGTCCATGGGCTCGCAAAGAGTCAGACACGACTGAGCGACTGAATTGAACTGAATGTTTGAGATGAGCCTTGAAGAAGAAAGAATATTACACAGGGGAAGAGAATTATAAAAAATAGCAGCATGAGAGAGCAGGATAAAGAGCAGGATGTTTTCAGTGAGCAGATAATTGAACACTAAAACCTCATCACGTGGAGTCAACCAAATGCCTATAATCAATGGATACTCCTAGTCTGGTCAACAAAATCGGAGGTTTCTTTGACAGGGACTAGAATCACTTCAGAGGTGAAGAGCAGGGAAAGGGTGGACTAGGGATCCCTTAACTTGAGTGTGTGGTTAACACTTCCAGCATATTTCTATTACCCTGACTCCAAAATGGAAAAGTTCTATGGGGCGTATGGTTTTCTGAATCAGGAAAGGAGAAGGGTGTTTCCAGAGATGAGTCTCAGACATCTAGAGCCTGTTCTTAATGTCCACCTTGATAAAAGCTGGACAGGGATACAAGGGTAAGGGGCGAGACTACTACCTGGGGCCTGCTGGAAAGAGTGAAGAGTCAGCCAGCCCCCGGGGGATCCTTTTGATGGGTCAGTGTGGTACCGCTCACAGCCATTGCATCAGGCCTTCTCTTACTCGAGGGATAACCAGATGTCATCCCCAACTTCTCCAAGCTCTAGTCCTGGTTTTCTAATGACTGTTGACATCCCCAGGATTTAGTAAGGCTCAACTTTAACATTTCTAAAATAAGCCTCTTTCCATAACTGGCTTCCCTTTCTGACTGCTTTACTTCCAACAATAGTACTCCATTTTCACATTAACCCAGGCTTCACATTTTCACAGTCTTCCTTTATTTCACATTAATTCTCACATCCACTCATCTACCAAGTTTGGTCAATTCTTCCTCTGCAAAGACTCATTTCTCCTGTTTCCACTCTCACAGTCAGATATCAAGCTCCTATCACCCTGTGCCTGTACCCCTAAAATAATTTTTTTCCTCTGGTCTTCTTATCTCCAGTCTCCCCACTGTCTAGTATATGCTGCAGATTACCTTTCCCAAAACCTCTTTATCATGTCACACTTTGCTCAAGAATCAAAAGTCATTCTTTATAGGTTGCATGATGGAGTAGTAAGTTTACCTTATAAACAAGATCTTTCACAACTGGGCCAAACTTACTGTCTCAGCAGACACTACAGTCTTCCTGCTTTTCACACTATTATTCTCCATACCTGTACTATCTTTTCTTCTTCTGTGGTCTCCACACCTAGCTGAGATACTTCCCCTCTCCAAGAATACCACTACTACATGAGAAGCAATGCTACACAAATACTGTTATTACATGAATGCTGTTACTACATAGTTAACATGTATGGAGCACTTTCTGCTGAGTGCTTTGCTAATTATGTTATGCAAATAATCTCATTTTAATTCTCAGAACCATCCTATAAAGTACATCCCTGGCTTTCACAGGGGAGACGTAAAGCATGATAACATTGAGCAGTCTGTCAGTGTCACGTATCCTTAAGTAGGTGAGCTAGGGTGAGGTTCTGATTTCAGAACCTGGGCTCCATTAGTCTTCATTGCTCCCAGAGAAGGACTTGTCTCTCCAAACCTGAAGAATTTATTAAATGTACTACTTAATTGGCATTAATTCTATAAGACACCATCACCAATAAATCACATAGGGCTGCTGAATTAACTATTTAGATTAACAAATTTAATACATTATATAATCAGGGAGGGAGAATCACTCTGGTGAGATATCTGTTAAGAGCTTTTATGATGTGTTCATATGCACTGCCCTCTATTAAGTATCCACTGTGTTTTAACCTGCTTAAAAGAAAGCATATACCTTGTAATTCTCTGTATTCCTATAATGCCTTGTACATGATTAGCATTTGATAAATATTTTCCAACTGATAAATAAACTGACTAATCTATCGTTCAATTGAAAAATCTGGATAGAATAATTTGGAATTGATTGGCTTTGTCTCTTATTCAAAGGGCTTCCCAGGTGGTAGCGTATCTGCCTGCCAATGCAGGAGATATAAGAGAGGTACATTCAATCCCTGGGTCGGGAAGATTCCCTGGAAAAGGGCATGGCAACCCACTCCAGTATTCTTGCCTGGAGAATCCCACGGACAGAGGAGCTTAGTGGGCTACAGTCCATACGGTGCAAAGAGTCAGACACAACTGAACCAACTTGGTACACACACATGCACTGAGGCAAAACAGTGAAAAAACTGATGTAACCATAACATTTAGACTAATGGATCTATACTATCCAACTAGAGCATAGGGTTATGATGATTCTTATTCCTGGGTATCTGACATTTTTACTACTACTGAGTGGTTTGACCAAAAGTCATATGAATGTTTCCATTTCTCCATTTACCTGACAGGAAAGAAGACTTCTTATCATTTTTGGGTACAAGAATTTTTAAAGCTCTTCCCATTCAAAATGAGCAGATTTTTTTTCTTCCTACTTTCATTTATTTGCTTGCTAAAAGTTGATTTGTATTAAGTGAACAAAAGTTATACTTTCACATCTACAAATCAATCACTGAAAAACAAGCATTCAATATATGTCTTTGGGCCATTATAGTATTTTAAAGTTCTTTTAATTATAAGGCAAGGAGTTGATCCAACAAGATATTTTTTAAATGAAAGAATATTATAAAATGGCACTAGAATATTTGCTACATTTCCTTCTGAATTGTTCATTTTCACCTGCACCTTTTAGTGAAGTCACTGAAGTCAGTTAATAGGATGACTGGGATAGCTGTCATTTAGAATCCACCTGCTGATGCAGGAGACCTGGGTCTGGAAGATCCCCTGGAGAAGGAAATGGCAACCCACTCCAGTATTCTTGCCTGGAGAATCCCATGGACAAGAAGAGCCTGGCAGGCTACAATCCATGAGGTTGCAGAGAGTTGAACATGACTGAGTGACTAACACACAGGCCTTTGCCTTAGCATTTGGCCACAGAATTGCCAAAGTAGGGCCACATTCTTCAAGGCTTGGAGAGGTTAAAACTTGCTTAAGGCCACAAATACTAAGTGGCAGGGTTTAGATTTGAACCCAGATCTTTCAACCCCAGAATCTGTATTTGCATCATGGAGGTCTCCGGAGATGAGTTTGAGAGGATAGTATAGAGACCAAAGGGACATAACTGGAAAGGAGTAGAGAATTTTCCACAGCATTGTGTGGCTATGATGCAACTCCAGTTTGCATTCCTAATGGAAGGACCTAATACATAGAATTAGCTTTCTTAGCCACTTCACACTTTAGAAGCACACTTGTGGCCATAAGAAATTTTTTTTAAGATCAGTTACAGAATCTAAAAAGAAACCTCTTAGAGACTCAAAATACGTAAACAATCTGGCATGGAGATGACTGGATGAATTTTTTCCTATTGAAAAAATAGCTGTTTTGAAGTTTTGTTCAAGTGATAAAGTTCCCTTTGGCCCCCAAACCTACAAAGCACCAGCTTGTGGGGTTAGGTCCATGAGCTCCATTATGTTGAAAACCTTAAATCTGAGGTAAATAAAAAATCAGAACTCTCTTCCAGACATGCCACATGAGGTACTGCTGAGAGATGGCTCTTGATTTGTGTTGCAAGTCATGACCATCATTACAAACCATCAGTAACCATGAGTACACTGACGATGTGGGTAGAGCTTCCTATGACTGAGGTCTTGGTCTTGTAAGAGAGAAACTGGGAAGGTCCAATCAGCTCTGAAGGCAATGCTTCTCAAACCTCATAATGCTCAGAATCACCTGGAGAGCTTGTTGGCATGCTGGGCCCAATTTCCCAGAGTTTCTGATTCAGTAAATCTGATTTGGGCCTGAGAATGAGCAATTGTAACAACTTTCCAAGTGATGCTGCTGGTGTAGGGATCACACTGCGAATATTACTGTCAGCACGTGAAGTGGGACCTAGGATGCCAGGGAAACATACTCCTAATTGTCAGCAGCTTCTGACATGGTTCCCAAGGAAGTAACTCCCTCCTCTTGAGTGTGACTGATAATTGTGATTTGCTTCCATCAAAGAGAATGCAGCAAAGTGATCAGAGGTCCCTTCCATGCTCAAGGTATGAGACCTTGTCTTCCATCTTGCTGGTCTCTCTTTCTGACTTACTTGCTCACTCTGATGCAGCCAGCTGACATGGGAGCCACTCGACACAGAAGTCCATGTGGGAAGGAACCTAGGGAGGCTGTCAGCTAACAGCCCTGGAGGAACTGAGGTGTCAGTTCACCAATTAGCAAGGAACTGAATCCTGCCAAGAATTACATCAGTGAGCTAGTGAGCAGATCCTTCCCAGTCATGTCATGAGATCTGCCTGCAGCCACGTGATTGACCCAGAGCCAGAAGATCCAGTTAAGTTGTGTGCTCAGAGTTCCTGACCCACAGAAACCCTGAGATAATAAATGTTGTTGTCTTAAACTTCTAAGTTTGGGGGGTAATCTGTTACATAGCAATAGATAACTAATACAAGTGACCTCCTGCCCTTCGATAAAGTATTAGATGGGCGGCAGGACATGAGTGGGAGGTAGAGACTGTGCCTGAGCATGACTGATGAAAACCTTCCTGTACACCAAGCTACTTTGGTACTGTATAACCAGTTAAAAAGTCTCTATTCTCTCGGTTTTAACTTATTTATTTTGTTCTTAGAGTATCATCTTTAAATGAGACTATTATTCAGATAGTCTATTGCTAATTTTTAGAAGCTTTTTCTTTGCACTCTAAGGACTGCTATATGAAAAAAATGCTAACAGAGTAAACAAAACTCCGTTAGTTTGTGGTGTTACTGCACACTTAAGCATCTAAGAATCATGAGTAGTTTATAACAAATTTATATCTTTTAGAAGCTAATACCCATAGACAGGTAAGAGCTAAGAAATTTCTCATTTCTAACAAAAAGTTTACATGTAAAGCAAATGACCAAAAGGAACATTTCAACTCACATGGTTATAAATGTTGCTGTGTATTATTTAGGTAGAGTCTTAGATTTTTCTTTTCTTTTCCCCATGGTGAGAAACAGATCAAAGAAAATATTCTTAAATGTTTTTCACTCATTTTGTCAACATATCTTTAGACAATTTATTAATGCAAGTTGTAATAGAATTTTATCGTGAAAGACAAATAGATTATAGGGCTTTTTTTTTTATAGTGACTACATGACTTCTGTAGATTAAAATCAGGATGATCTAAATATTAATAGATTAATTTATGTGAAGGAAAAGTTACAAATCATTCACTTAAAAACTGGCTTTGTGCCCACATTCTAGAGGCACACTAGGGAGACTTGTAGCTGCACAGCTAATGTCTACGCAGAGTGAATTTCTGAACATAATTTATGTAGATGAAGTGTGCAGAATGTTTTTATTTGTTCTACATCGCACTGTCTCACCTCTGCATGAACTTCCCAAACCCCAATCTACTCCAAATACTCTCACTCCCCTTCTCCACACTTCCCTCCAACGTGTTTGCTTTGGCAACTTTCATGTTCTTACAAACAATTCTTCCAGCGAAATCAATCACTCTTGCACCCAAAGAGAAATACTGTGGACTCAGTGCGATGACAAAATGAAACATGTTTGAAGCAAACCATGTGTTCCCGCGTGTCCGGAATTATGCTATTTGCTCAAAGAACATGTTCCTAATGTGTTTGGCTTCTGTTACCCCTTGTGATTGCAATGCTCATTGTCTTTGGAATTTATGATTTCAGAAGCAACTGCTCGGACTCACTTAACAGGACACTTTTGGAATGTGAAGCCTGGGGGATTCACCCAGCAGCATCACTCTGTTCTCCTTTCCAGGCAAGTCTGGCCCATATATGGGCACCTGGTGTTTGAGGGATTCTGGGGGGGACTGGTCCCCTTTCCCATTTGGAGCCCCAGAGCCTTATCTAAATGACACGGATCCATCATGATTTGAAAGCAATTCTGTTCATCAAAACAGAGGATGAGATGGTTGGATGGCACCACCGACTAAATGGACAAGAGTCTGAGTAAACTCCGGGAGTTGGTGATGGACAGGGAGGCCTGGAGTGCTGCAGTCCATGGGGTCGCAAAGAGTCGGACATGACTGAGCAACTGAATTGAACTGAACTGTTCATCAATCACATTATCAGAGAAAAAATACTTTCTGGTGATGGAGTAATGCAGTGTCATTTTCAAAAAGAACTTTCCTGCAGTGCTTTCCTCAGAGGCACCCAAGGTACTTGACCAGATTTGCCTCTCAACTTGACAGCGTATTTACTTAGAAGAGGAGCACCACTATCACCAATTCCACTTGTGTAGCTGGAGACCCAGGAGCTATTCAAGATCCCAGGCCCTGTTCTCTTTTTCCACTTGATGAATGTCCAACCCTAACCCCAGGGATTGTTACAGCAGGAGCCATTCCCAGACCCCTTGAGCATTTTAACTGGGATTCTGCACTCTTTTCCCCTGGAGCTCTTCATATGCTCTGGGTTCACTTCCTGCCCTGAGTCCAGCTACCTCCTGGGGCCCTGGGAAACTCAGTTTCATGGAAGCCTGATTTTTCCCATATATCTCATCAGTCTTAGATTTTCTTTTAAGAACAACAAATGGGATAAGTAAAATTTCCCACTAGTCTGGTGTTTAATACATTAAAAATTAAAGCTATCAATCACTCGTTGCAGCAAACAATGATGCAGGCTCAGGGAAGGTACACAACTAAAGCTGGTTATAAGTGACGGAGAAAGACTTTAGTTTTAAAAATGGAAGAGGCCAAGAATGAATACATTCTGCTGCTGCTGCTGCTGCTAAGTCGCTTCAGTTGTGTCCGACTCTGTGCGACCCCATAGACAGCAGCCCACCAGGCTCCCCCATCCCTGGGGTTCTCCAGGCAAGAACACTGGAGTGGGTTGCCATTGCCTTCTCCAATGCATGAAAGTGAAAAGTGAAAGGGAAGTTGCTCAGTCGTGTCTGACTCTTAGCGACCCCGTGGACTGCAGCCTACCAGGCTCCTCTGTCCATGGGATTTTCCAGGCAAGAGTACTGGAGTGAGGTGCCATTGCCTTCTCCAGAATACATTCTAGAGGCTGGAAATATAATTTTTCCACTCAGTAAAAAAAATGTTGATATGCAAAATTCTAGCCTTTCTTTGAATCCCAGGGGCACTGAAATGAAATTTTATATTACCATCCTCCACAGGCATTTGTCGGAGTCGGGGTGGGGCGGGCACTGTGTGCCTAAGGATGGGCTCCTATGACAATGCACAGGTTAAGAGCTAAGGCTTGGAAGGCCAGTGGATTGAGACCCAGCTCTAGCACTTATTAACCTGGTGAATATGCTACTTGATCTCTCTAAGCCTCGATTTTGTCATTTGTAAAAGAGCACTAGTAATACCTACCTCACAGGTGTGTCATGAACCCATTATATATGATGCATGCAAAGCGCTCGCACAGGAGACAGACTGAATCAACGTCAGCTGCTGGCCTCATCATATCACCAGTTAGCGACATAACGTTCCAGCTGGGGGCACAGGCTTTAACTAATCCAAAGCAGCTTATGCTAGGAACTAAACAAGGACGGCAAAAGTAAGTGCTTTTTAACAGAGGAATAAGGGGTTTTGAAAAAGGAAGATGGACAAAGCTTCAAAGTGGGAGGTAGGCCCCGTGTGGGGGCTTGGTCTCCACCCTGAAGTGGGGTCTGCCACCCAGTCCTGTCCTGCCAGTTCTATAGCTGCCTTGAACCAACAAGGTAGTGCCTCCCTGTTGGAGACTGAAAGTTTGTGTCCTTGACCGTCTGCCCCCAATTCATATGTTCAAACCCTCATTCCTGATGGTATTTGGAAGTGGAGCCTTTGGGAGATAATTAGATTTGGATGAGATCACGAGGATGGGACCCCCATGATGGGTTAGTGTCCTTTATAAGAAGAGGAAGAGACTGGAGCTTCCTCCCTATGTCCGTGTGAAGATAGGGAGAAGTTTACAAGCCAGAAAAGGGTCCTCACAAGAAATGAACCTGTCAGCATTTTGACCTTGGACTTCTCGGCCTCCAGAACTCTGAGATACAAATGTCTGTATGTAAGTCATCCAGTCTGTGGTATTTTGTTATTTACAGAGGCCTGAGCGAAGACACTCTCACATGGAGGTAAAGGAGTATCAAAAAACAGCTTGGGCATGGGAATGTGTCGCCTTCCAGATAGGCAGTCTCCTTGGTTTATTGGACATCCAGGCATTTTATTGATGTCTTTCTCTTGACTGGCAGGAGCAAAGTGTCCTCTCTTGGCTGGGGTCACTGAGTAAAGGAAATTTAAGTTTGAAATATTGAAATCTGTTCTCTTCTTTGATGCCAAAGAATTTAAGTTCCTCAGCTATGATTTTTTTTGGCTCTCTCAAACTTTTGCTTTCCTTAGTCCCTTCATCTCTGCCAACTGGTTTCAAAATAATATGAAATGTGGGCGATTTTTATTAATGCTGTCTTTCCTCTCCTTTTTTTAAAATTCAGGGCCATCGATCTCTTTGATCAAAAGAAGTCACAAGGTCTTTTCTCACTTGATGGAGGCACAGATAATTTAATTTTGATCTATGGGTGTGTTTGGGCCAAAATTAGACAAGTAGCAAATGTCACTAAATCATTAAGATCTGGACACTCAATGACCAACGTATACCAAGAAAGTGAAGGAGGTACAGGACAGAAGGGAAGCTGTTTTAATTCTCTAGATCTCTTCAGTTGTGGCTCCCCAAATTGAGTGAAAAGCTTGAAAAAAGGGAGAAGTGGGTTCGTGATTCCCAATGGTTCATTTGATTTTCCTTATCCTAGTATTATGTTTGCTTTTGAAAGTGACCAGATCGCATTGCCAAGTGATATTTGGCTTAGGATCTCTAGAGCTTTTTAGGTATTTTATTTCTGTATGTATTTGAACTTGTCCTGTCTCATCTTGCACTTGATACATTTTCTTTTTTTGTGATAGGTAAATTTAGTTTCTGCTCCTCTGATCCAATTTCATATTTTACACATCTGCTCATTTACACATTCTGCAGGTACTCCTTGACTGTGATGCTCTGCAGGCCTCCTTTCAGAAGAACCCCTGCCCAAATTCCTGCTTTCTCAAGGCAGAGCCAAGGAGAAGTCCTTCTCTAGGAAACATTCTTTAACCCCTTGTTAAATTGTTCAAGATTAATTCATGCTTCAGCAGTCCTTTCTCTTAATGGCCATTACTGCTATGAATCAGGAGATTTAAATCTCTTTTTCAGTAAACATCATTTAAAAATTATTAATATCATCCAATATTGTTGCAGATATCTGTACAATCCTAGGTTGCTTACTATGCACCATCATTTGTCCGTTTTCAAACTTGATTCAACTTCATCTTTCATAGGGTTTCCTCGATAGTCAACAGTGGTTTTGCAATGACTCGAATTCAAGTATGTCGTTGCTTCAGTAAATGCTTTCGACTAGACTCAATAACTGTACTTCATCGAAGTTAAAAACGAGTCTCGAGTATTGGGGAGGAAGAACGACAGGGAGGAAGGAAAACTTGGCACGTTGGAAGGATGTAGTGAGGTAGACGTGCTGTATGAATCCAGTTGTGTTGTTAGTGTTTACGACAGAACCTCTGAGCTTGGCTTTCCTGTCTCAAGACTGGGATATTTCCCGCTATTTTCCCTTTTGTTGCTCGGATAGGAAAGGGGGTGCGTTCCTCTTTTCACTCAGCCCAAACATAATACACGAAAAAAACCAAAACAAAACATAATACACGAAGCCTCCCGTGCTTTGGGGGAACATGTGGTTGTGTTCTAAACGCCATCTGCAGAAAGATGTCCTGGGAAAGCTTCCTCCCCAGAAAAGAGAAACGTCTCCGGAGCGAGTGATCTCCGGCGCGCAGATTCAATAAGCCCAACCGCACTTGGCTGCGTCACAAACCTAATACGGCAGCCCGTATTGTTGCTCGGGAAGTCTCCAGCCAAACCGAGTTCTTGTAAAAATAAATACTCATCAGCAAATATTTTGATTAGTTAAAAATGTTCGAAATGGCGACCCCCACCCCCACCCCCGCGCCCCTGCTCTCCCCTGCGGCGCGAGCGCGGAGAAGAGGCTCCCTTGCCCCCCGCCCCGTCCCGCCCCGTCCCGCCCCGAGCCCATCCTCGCCCGCCCGGCGCTCGCCCGGCCTCCGGGGCTCACGGAGCCTAGGGCCCGCGGGGCCCGGGCGGCGGGCAGCAGGCAACTTCGGCCTCCCCGGGGCCCTCGGGCGCGGCCGGCTCCGGGCTGCCGCCACCTCGCTACACTTACTTGCCTTAAGCTCTTTATTAACTCCCCCGGAGCAGCGCGGCTGCGGCCGCGCCTCCTGCGCCCCGGTGGTCTGGCTCCTCCGCGCGGCGCACATGCTAAACAGATTAACGTGCCTTGGCTGACCCACGCTTCGCAACCCGCGGATTGGGTTTCTGCCGCTCCATGTGGAAATTAACCTATCTGTACCCGTGGTCAGCTGCGCCCGGCCGCTCCCGCGCCGCCCGGGCAATCCAAACAAACCCGGCCGCGGGCTCCCTTTGTTACTCTTGGCTCCCCTCCCCCCGCTCCCGGCCAAATATTTATTGGAAAAGAGGTTCTTCTCTTTGGCCGAAGGTCGGGCACATTTCTGAGAGCTCTTTATTTGTAAATGATTTTTGGCAGGGCCAGGCACCCTTAGGAGGGGGTGGCAGGGAACCCAAACTCCATGCCTGGAGGGTTTCTGGCCCTCCGCAGGCAGGGAGGTGTTTATGTTTGCACAGGGCACCCTAGTCCTGGTCATTAAAAATACATGCACTGTCTATATTTTGCTTTTATAACAGCCCCTCTGTTTAATATGGTTGTTTGCTTTGTTCTAGGGCAAGTTTATGCCCTCATCTCCCATCCCCGCCTCCCATTCACACCCAATAAGCAAAGTGAGGCGATTCTTCTAGGCTTTTTTTCCTACTTAGAAGAACTGAAAAGTCAAACTGGAGGCTAATGGGTACCAACCCGCCTGAAGTTAAATCCAAAGCATGCGTTCATGCTAAGTCGCTCAGACTCTTTGCAACCCTATGGACAATAGCCCGCCAGGCTCCTCTGTTCACGGGATTCTCCAGGCAAGAATACTGGAGTGCGTTGCCATCCCTCCTCCAGGGGATCTTCCCTACCCAGGGATCGAACCAGTGTTCTTATGTCTCCTGCATTGGCCGGCGGGTTCTTTACCGCTAGCACCACGTGGGAAGCCCAAATACAAAGCATAGCAGCATCTGTTTTGAAACTGCTGCCTCTTCCACCAGTTTGCCCTCACTGAGGACTACTAATGGACTTCTGGTCTACTTGGTAAGCATCACCCTCCTTAATCCTACTATTTTATAATTACATAGGCACAGTTTGCTGCTGCCGCTAAGTCACTTCAGTGTGTCCGACTCTGTGCGACCCCATAGACGGCAGCCCACCAGGCTTCCCGTCCCTGGGATTCTCCAGGCAAGAACATTGGAGTGGGTTGCCACTGCCTTCTCCAGCGCATGAAAGTGAAAAGTGAAAGTGAAGTTGCTCAGTCGTGTCCGACTCTTAGCGACCCCATGGATTGCAGCCTACCAGGCTCCTCCGTCCATGGGATTTTCCAGGCAAGAGTACTGGAATGGGGTGCCATTGCCTTCTCCAGGCACAGTTTAGCTTGGAAGTATCTGTGTCAGTTGGCAGGGACTCTATAGTGAATACTGCTGCCAGGATAGTGGAGATGAATCTTCATATTCCTTTCCATCTTGTTGGTCATGAAATGTCTCCATTGTTTGGGAACCACAAGTGGCTATTTTCTGGGGCCATTGCCACTGGAGATTCAAACATGTTGCCTTGTCCTGTTAATCAGCCCTGGCAGTCTGATTTGACCCTCTGTGCCATCATTCCTCACTAACATCTAGCTGAAGATCAGATTGTTGCATCAGATTGCTGGGGTGGTTTGGGCGGGTCCTTGAGTGTTGTTTCTCAAGGCCTGTGGCAGCTATCCATCCTACTTGCATTTATTTTCCAGTCAGCCCTTACTGCAGCACCCTTTGCCATCCTGGCATCAGTAAACCATGCGAAACCCTTAGGTGGCAGGGATCGAACTATGCAATGGTTCCATCCACGTGGCAGGGCCATAATGGTCCCATAGTCAGTGAGAAGTTGGGCTCTGCGGCCCCTCAGCAGATCAGTGTTTGCCAGCCCACTGAGTGACATGCAGACTCTGCTGATTCATTCTCTCCTTTCAAGTCGTGTATTTCTTGGATAGAGGGTGCGTTCCTGAGGTAAAAACTTTCAGAGCTGCAAGCTTCCAGCTTGCAATCAGGAACCTACTGGCCACACATTTCAGGGGTTTCAGTCTGATGCTGAGAAGATGAACTAGAATTGGCGCCGATAATATGCCCACAGCAAGGAACTCCATTGAAACTGAGCTAAAAATAAATGTGCTGAGGATGAGGGAAATGATGGTCCCTCCTCCCCTCAATAGGCATGGCCATGAAAAACCTGCTAACCACTGAACTTGAAAAGAAATTAGGCTTAAGGTTCAAGGCCACACAAGGCATAAGTCAGTCAAGAGCTGGAGGTTCTTTTTTCTTCTGGTTATGGATAACATCTCAGAATTCCTTCCAGCTTTGGAACTGTGGGGTTTAATCAGAGAGCATTTCTCTGCATTCCTCACAGGGCATCTGGCATCTTGATTCCTGGTAATCCCATTTTTTTTGTCTTCATCAGCACCTATACTCGATATTGTCCATATGGATCACGTGTGTGGGAACACACAAATTAGAGCAACTTTTGTCTTTTGTCGTGAAGGGCTGACAGGGCAATAAACACATGCAGCCTCCCTCCTCCAGGAATTCCTCATCCTCCCTGTGTGGCTCTAGCCCTGTGGATAATATCATTACAGGACTAAACAAATAAACAGTCGATCCGAATCAACCGGGAGGCACTAGGGACTACACAGTTCCTCTCTGCAGAGATGATACAAGTAAATTTACACTCACAGCTTGGAAGTGCTCCAGCGGCTATGAATAGCCGTTCAGTTCTGTCAGGCTGGGGAGGCACTGGGGCACTGGGCTGACCCCCTAGCTCTGTCTTTGCTTCAATCAATGTGAGCTTTCAGGGTTATGTTTTCCTTACTATCCTCAACTGGGAACATCAAGGACCAGTAACACTTTTTATGAACCCTGAGCTCAAAGAAGAAGCTTTTACTACAAAGTTAACATATTAAACCCAATGACATGGATGAAAGGTTAACACACTTCTGCCAGCCCAGAGCTTCCCCTTAGAAGGTGATTTCCTGTGTTCAGGCTGTTGCTGCCATCGCCTCTGCCACAGCCCCAACCAACAAGCACATGGATCCAGAAGATGGATACCTCATGCAGCGTCAGCAGCAGAACAGAAACTGACTGTTCTCAGGAAAACGGTGAATGCTTATTCTCATCCTCACCCACAAATTCATTATCATTTTTTTAATAGAAAAGGATCAGTTACGATGATACTGTGAATACCACATGAACTTCTATTTTCCCAAGTTGAAAAATGTAGCTTTCTCGTTTCCTATCTTTAGACATGTGTCAGCAGTTCCTGGGGTGTGCAGGCAGGCCTCTTCTTATGCCTCTTCTGGTGAGTGGAGACTTTCTTTTTTAACCATTACTTTTCCTGAAATGATATAATAGTTTTATGTGTTGTTTTTTTTTTTTAAGATAGAAAAGATATATCCTAAAAGAGTAGTCCCCAACCTCTGAGAAAGAACCTGCCTGTCAATGCAGGAGGCTGAGACATGGGGTTTGATCCCTAGATCAGGAAGATCTCTTGGAGGAGGGCATGGCAACCCACTGTAGAATTCTTGTGTGGAGAATCCAATGGACAGAGGAGCCTGGCCAGCTACAGTCCATAGGACTGCAAGAGTTGGATATGACTGAAGTGACTTAGCACACAACCTCCAAGATGTAATGCCTGATGATCTGAGGTGGAGCTGATGTACTAATAATAGAAATAAAATGCAGAGTAAACGCAATGTGCTTAAATCATCCCCAAATCACTCCCACCCCAATCGATGGAGAAACTGTCTGCCACGAAACTGGTCCCTGGTGCCAAAAAGATTGAGGACTGCTGTCCTAAAACATTAGCAGTGGTGGCGAGATTACATTTGAAAAAATTTATTTATATTTCTCTGCTTTTTCTCCTGTCACATTCCCCCAAGTTTGGTTCAAGAAGTGTAGCTATTTTTAGAGAGAGATAAAATTAGTTTTTAACAAGGTTATTCTTAAGCAATATTGGTCCTCTTGAGATATGCACTAATTTCAGTTCAGCATACTCAGCAAAGGTACCAAATTACTGTCTGGTTTATCTGTTCAAAATCTTCAGCCATTCAGAGGGTCTGCCTGCATTTATTCAGGGAGCTGAAGGTGGGCCGATGGAGGAAAAAAGCAAATAAAACAGAAAAAAAGAGTCACACACACACACACACACACACACACGTATGAATTAGATAGCATTCCTTTCAACAGGTGCTTTCTGGTATTTATGACACACGCTGGAAAACAACTCCATCTTCTTCCAGTGCCAAGGGACTTGTGCAGGGGAGCCCGGGCTAGGTCAGCATCTGCTTTTACATCTTAAACTGTGAAGGTTTGGGGTGAACACAGAGGTGTGGTACAGCATCTGGGAACCAACAAGAGGCTGGCCAGACTCCGAGGGCAGGGGAGGGACAGAGGGCCCCTGGTGAGAGCAGCCTCACACAGCTTCTCGGAGGTCACCATTCTAGAGAAAACGGGTGGAGGGGTAGAGGAATGCTGAGCGATGAGGGAAACAAGTCCAGATCTGGGCATTCAGTAATTTGAGTTCCAAGGACATCTCTGCCATGGAATGGCTCTGAGAGCCTGCGAAAGTGCCTGAACATTCTCTGGGCCTCAGCTCCCTTCTTTCAAAATGAAGAGGTTGGTCTGCTGATCCCAGGTCAGGGTGTGTCAGCTCCCGTCTAGTAGAGTGAGGACTCTTCAACATGTGGTTGAAGAGCTTTAGTGAATAGAGTTGTCTAGTCATGAAGAGACTTTACACTTTCCTGAGACAAAGGCCCTAAGGTGCCCCCGAAGTGGGTGGGGCAGATAACCAAAGCCCCAAAGCCCGCCATGACAACCCCAACAACTTGAAGAAAGTGCGGCCCTCAGATCCAAAGCCGGGATTAAGTGGGAAGACTTTGGGTTGCTCTGATCATTTGTGTGAGGCAGAGGTTTAAATTCTCACCCAAGAGACATTACATTGAGCCCCAGGATGTGCCAGGTACGGCGTTGGGCAAGGGGGCAACAAAGAACAGGCTCTGTCCTCTGCTCATAGTGGATGATTGTGGACCACCACCCCCCAAGCCCCCACCTCAAGTGCCTGACTTAGGAGACGAGTGACTTCTGGGTGCTCTTTATTTGTTTTTATTTATTTGTTTTTGGCTGTGCTGAGTCTTTGCTGCTGCGTGGGCTCTTCTCTAGTTGCAGCAAGCAGGGGCTGCTCTTCGCTGCAGTGCAGTAGCTTCTCCAGCTGCATAGCACAGGCTCTAGGGCGAGCAGGTTTCAGTAGCTGTGGATCCCTGGCTGTAGAGCACAGGCTCAATAGTGGTGCGTGGGCTTAGTTGCTCCGTGGCATGTGGGATCTTCCTAGACTGGGGATTGAACCTGAGTCTCTTGCATTGGCAGGCGGATTCTTAGTTGCATGTGGGATCTTCCTGGACTGGGGATTGAACCTGAGTCTCTTGCATCGGCAGGCAGATTCTTTACCACTAAGCCACCAGGGAGGCCCCTGGTTAGTCTTTAGAAACTCTAGTTTGGTAGGGAAGGGCCAGCTCCGGAGGTTAGAAACCAAGCTGTGGCCTGAGGCCACCCCGCAGAGATCTCTAGGGAGCAGGGAAGGAAGGTGTTTCTGATAGGGCTCTAGTCCTTCCATTGCTGTCGACATTGACTCAGAGTTCTCTCTGTAACCTGAAAGCCTAGTGACTATTATTGTGTTGCCTATATTTTCTTTTGGTTTCTCATCATATTCAGCTAAGTCATTTTTGAATGCCAGCCTGTCTTAGCTGCATGAAGAGACACTCAAGAAAGGGGGTTTACTTGTGCCTGGGCTGAGCTGAGGAGGAACTGGGTGTTCCAGGAGGCCAGGCATGGCAAAGGCGGGAGAAAGATAACTCTGGAAATATCTGAGATTTGGCGATAGAGATAGAAAATAAGATTCACTTGGACAGTCATTTTTCTCACCTAGAGAAATCTCCTTCCAGAAAAATCTCTCACTTTACACTATGTTTAATAATCTGCATTAAAATATATGGAACCCTTCACAAATCTGCATGTCATCCTTGGGCAGGGGCATGCTAGCCTTCCCTGTATCATTCCAATTTTAGTATATCTGTTGCAGGAGCAAGCACGTAACCTACATTTTTAATCAGCCCCTCCCAAAGTTGGATTGGGTTAAATGGTCCTTACATCGCACATTGAGAACTGATGGGATGGATGACTGAATAGGATGGATTCTTAAGGTATTCACTGAGCTTTCTTTTTCTGGTACACCTTATAAAGACCTTTTCTTTATTTCATTTAAACACATAAGAGATTATTATTTGTTTAGGGGAATGTACCAGGTTGAATGGTGTTCCTCTCACATTCATGACCTTCCAAATCAGCTAGCACCTTGATCTTGGCCTTCTAGCTCTTATAGACAGAACTGTGAGGGAAAAAAATGACTGTTGCTTAAGCCATACAGTTATCATATTTTGTTATAGCCGTTCAGGCAGATTAATAAACCTGGTCCGTGTAAGAACAGGAGGAGAGACACAGGGAGAAAGCCATGTGACAATAGAGGCAGAGGTTGGAGTGATACAACTAAACGCCAAGTAATACAAGGATTTCCAGTGGCCACCAAGGTGGCACTAGTGGTAAAGAACCTGTCTGCAGGGGATATAAGAGAGGCAGGTTCGATCCCTGGGTCAGGAAGATCCCCCGGAGGAGGGCACAGCAACCCACTCCAGTATTCTTACCTGGAGAATCCCATGGACAGAGGAGCCTGGCAGGCTACAGTCCAAAGGGTTGCAAAGAGTTGGACATGACTGAAGCGACTTAGCATGCATGCACCAAGAAGCTAAGAAGGGAAAAGGAAGGATTCTCCCTAGAGACTTCAGGGAGCAAGGCCCGTGGACACCTTGATTTTGAACTTCTAGTCTCCAGAACTGCGAGAAAATGTATTTCTGTTGATGAAGTCACACTGTAGTACTTTGTTGTGATAGCCCCAAGTGACTAATATAATGTTTCAGAAATAATCCTGCCATTAGAGAAGTAGACGAGCTCTCGATATAGGCATTTATTGTTTTCTAGACTTGTTTGCTTATATTTTGAAGGATACTGCTACTGCTGCTGCTAAGTCACTTCAGTCGTGTCCGACTCTGTGCGACCCCAGAGACGGCAGCCCACCAGGCTCCCCCGTCCCTGGGATTCTCCAGGCAAGAACACCGGAGTGGGTTGCCATTTCCTTCTCCAGTGCATGAAAGTGAAAAGTGAAAGTGAAATCGCTCAGTTGTGTCTGCCTCTTAGCGACCCCATGGACTGTAACCCACTAGGCTCCTCCATCCATGGGATTTTCCAGGCAAGAGTACTGGAGTGGGGTGCCATTGCCTTCTCGTATTCAAATATTTGGAATTGTCATGACCTAGACAGTGGGCCCTGGTAGTTCAGTTGTTAAAGAATCTGCCTGCAATAGGCAATGGCTACCCACTCCAGTGTTCTTGCCTGGAGAATTCCACGGACAGAGGAGCCTGGCAGGGTACAATCCATCAGATTACAAAGAGTTGGATGTGACTGACCGACTGATATGTTCACAGTGGTTTTTTACAGTTCATAACATCTTTGCCTTAAATTGTCCCCTAAAACAGAACCACACATCATCTTGAATATTTGAGACAAACAGGTGTTTGATTTTTTAAAATAAGATTAAAGAAGAATAAATGTACTTGTTTTTTATAATAAACAGAACACTTCAAAATTTCATAATAGAAAATAAATTCATTTTGAGGTTCAGTTGTCAGGGATGAGTAGATTTGAAGCAGTCACTTTCTCCTCTTAAAATTCTAGAAGTTAACTTCAATAATAAATCTGATTTTCCATCCGTTTGAAGTGATGGTAAAAATTTGTTCAGTGAGTTTAACTACCTGAATGGAACTTCAGTAACTTGAACATAGCAGAAAAACTCATGCAAGAAATCAAACATATTTCAAGACATGTTAACAAAATCCTCTCTTCTTTGATAGTTGCTTTGTAATTGTTAAATTACATGAGTAGATTTTACTTCTCAATGCTGAAAGTTCCTTGTGTTTTGTGGTTGGTACTTTAGTGAACCCAACATCTGACAAACCATTGATTTGCTAGCATTTAACTTGCAATCTCTGAGTTCTCAGGGAGGTGCTATATTATGGTGTAACATGATAGAGAAGGGGCAAAGAACTTGGACTGTTGCTGGCATATCAGCTCTTTCCATTAATAAAACACTCAACTGAGTCATTTTCTCGAACCACTTTTCCATTGTAAAAAAAACTTAAATCAAAGGACATGACTGCTTTTATTGGCAAAGCAGTAGATAAATCAGAGACGTAAAAATGCAAAAAGAAGGATTTGGTACAACCCTATGCAGAGTGGACTTGCTGGGTGAAAGGTTTATTCTGTCAGTTTTCCTCTGGAGACACTTAGGTTTAAGGAAATGTTTGCACTGTTCTAGAGAAAAAGTTGGCTGTGTGTTTTTCTTTTGTGTTTAGGCCACTCTGGAAGTAATTCCTTTGGGCACAATTATCTAACATATGGTGATTTAGAAAAAGACCAAAGCAGAGGTCATTTGGATGTTTTAGACAGGAAAGAAGAAATATCCATCTTGGAGAATAAAATGAAGTCAGGAAGGGCTTATGGTCAAAGCAACTTGAAAAAAGTGAGATAGACTTCAGGCAAAAAATGCAGTTCAAATTTTTTGGTTTTGCTTTTTTGTTGTTGTTGTTTGATTTTTGCATGAGGATTGTACTTGTGGAGTTGACCAAAAAACCTTGATAACAGAGAATTTTGATGCTGAACAAGGCGCAGAGGAGATGCAGGCCGGCTTTCAGCAGAGGAGATGCAGGCCTGTGTATGTAACCTATCCAGCCCCACAAGGCTCTGTGTATACATGAGCTCTGCCCTTGGTTTAATGTTCTACTGTTGTTCTCTTGAAATTCTTAATAATTTTTACACCCCATATTTTTACATATAAATATAGGAATATAGGAATTTTACACCCTATATTTTAATTTTGCCTGGGACCTGCAAATTACATAGCTAGTTTTACAAAAGATGGTCTGTTCTAAACCTCTCTCTCTCTTTTTTTTTTTTTTTAAGATGAGGAAATGAGGTCCAGAAAGAATAAATGACTTGCCTGGTGGAGCTGGGGATAGAACCAGTTTCTCTGGTTCAGCATTGCAAAAAGAATTAATATCTTAAGTGTCTAAACAGAGAGAAATGCTTTTCACCCTCATACTAAAAAGAAGCTTCTTCATGCACCACAAATGAGCCAAGAAAAACACTGAAAGAATCCAAAAGAAAGAAAGCTCTGGACCCAATTGGAACACAAATTAGGAAGACCTCACATTGATTTTTCCCATCTCTCTTTGAAAAAACATTGGCTGCCATAGTAATATCCTTCCCTTCAGCATCAGCTTTTCAGATCCTCTGAAGTCGGGGAATCCTGGCACATACTTCTTGTCTTCTGACCCAAACAGCCAGGCTGTCAGTACATCTAAGCAAATGATGACTACTCTCCTGCCGTGGAGAGCGGACAGCCCTTCTCTGTGCATCTTCATCTGTGCTGCTGTCCCACTGAAAACCGATGGCTAATTTTAATAATGAGGCACTTTTCTTCTTGCATGATCACGAAGATAATTACAATCATCCGACATGAGCCAAGCAACAAACAACACTGCAAATCAGAACTGAGTTCATGTGTTATTGGGCCAGTACCTGTCTTCCAAAAGGGCACCAAACTCAGAGGGAAGCTGGGGAGCTTTCTCACTCGACTGGGAAACGGCCTGTAATTGTGATGTTCTGTGTGTTTAGGCTGACAAGGCTATCACAATTCATGCTTTCAGGGGATTCTAGATGAAGCAAGCTATATTAAAGAGTTGGTCTTTAAACTTTCTTTTAAGATTGGAACAAAAGAGCTGCTTTTAAGCACCATGCATGTGTTAGTCGCTCAGTTGCATCTGACTCTGTGCAACCCTATGGCCCTTAGCCCGCCAGGCTCCTCTGTCTATGGAATCCTCCAGGCAAGCATACTGGAGTGAGTTGCCATTTCCTTCTCCAGGGGATCTTCCTGGCCCAGGGGCTGAACCGGTATCTCGTGTGTCTCCTGCACTGCAGGAGGATTCTTTACTGCTGAGCCACCAGAGCAGCCCCTTTAAGTACCATCCTCCCAGTCAACTCTCTGTAACTTTCTGATGATGAACAGCATTTATGAAAATAAAAAATGTAGGTTTGCAACTTTGCCCAGAGGTTGTCAACTGGAATTCTGTTGGAATGGAATAGGCAAAGGAATTCTCAAAACCCATTTTTTTCCCTCATGAGAGACATCCTATTTCAATCCTCTTGGTATAAGTCAGGATGAATATCTAGACAGGCGCCCACCTCCTGATTGACAGAGAAAAAGACATGTGAAACAGACAAAGTTGATCCCAGACCGAAGGAACCGGAATGAGAATGTGCACTCTTTCTAATGCAATGCTTAGTTTGTGTGTTTTGAAGTGGTGTCATGGATTTTTACTGGCAAAGAGGAGCCAAAAGTATAGAAAGTATAGTTCAAGCTCTTTTTAAAAGAAACGTTCCCAACTTTGTCAAATGTCTGGTGAGGGTGTGGAAGGGTGAGTCAGCACATATTTTCCACATGCAGGTCAAGTATAGAGGAGGGAGAGGTGGAAATGCAAGATAAGATTTGCCTTGGCAGGATTTTTACATTATAACATCTTGGAGCTAAAAGACCTTCTATTCTTCCACTCACATTTTATAGATGAGGAAACTGAGGTCTGGGGAAATTGTGAATTACCTGAGGTCCAAGGGCAGTCTTCTTTACAAAGTGTGCAGCTTGGGTGAACTCTTAAGTCTGGAAAGTTCTTGGGGAGAGGAAGTGGGTCTCTGAGGCACAGTGGTGTTAACTCCTGTAGCCTTGACAGCCTGAAGCGTGTATCTTGGGGTTGTATTTCTGAACTGGCTTGGGGTTTTGAATACAGAGAACTTATTCACAGCACTTTTCTCAAATCACTCCACACCAAGACCACAGTGGCAGACAGCAAAGGGGAAACAAAGAAAGAGAGGCGGTGGCCTTGGGCTACTTTGAGAGTCTGGGTTGCCATACCACAGAAACAATAGCAGTGATGCTAATTGAGGTCCAGACTTGCTACCTCCCAAAGAGTTCTATTTCCTACACTTGGAGTTCTTTTCCGACCTCAGAAACCTCCAGCCTCTTAATCTGACTATGTTTGGATGAACAGCTCAGAGAAGGAGGCTGAAGCAGCACATAATCAAGCAATGACTACAGCCCTATATGTGTGGAATCACCTACGAGGTGGCTATCACAGAGGAGGGCATTGTCATGGGAATTTGGGGGGACAAATGAATCCCCTCCCACTAACATGATAGTCTTAGGAATTGCTATTTTACCAAAGGTTGTGCTTTCATTTAGTTGGTTTGGAAATAAAGAAAATGATGCTCTTTATAAAAGTAGTTACAGCCTTTGGATCTGTTTGGTCTATAGATTGTTGTTGTTGAGTCGCTAAGCGGTGTCAGACTCTTTTGTGACTTCACGGACTCTTTGCCAGGTTCCTCTGACCATGGGATTTTCCAGGCAAGAATACTAGAGTGGGTTGCCATTTCCTTCTCTAGGGGATCTTCCTGACCCAGGAATCAAACTCACATCACTTGTGTCTGCTGCATTGGCAAGCGGATTCTTTACCACTGAGCCACCTGGGAAGCCCTTATAGGTCTATAGATACATAAACTTTTAAAATAGCACTAATTAACCTAGAAAAGTGAATTAGTAAGGGTGGCTTTCCATCTACTCATTGTCATAGGATTTTCAAACTTACAAAATTCGCTTTCGAGAATTTTCCTTGAAATATGCAAAATTTAGCTAAACCATGATTAACCGTTACTATTTCTATGAATACAATAGCAACTTATCGTAATCATGTGTGCTAAGTTGCTTCAGTCGTGTCTGACTATTTGCGACCCTATGGACTGTAGCCTGCTAGGCTCCTCTGTCCATGGGATTGATTCTCCAGGCGAGAATACTGGAGTGGGTTGCCATGCTCTCCTCCAGGGGATCTTCCCCACCCAGGGATTGAACCTGAGTCTCCTGTGTCTCCTGCATTGGCAGGTGGACTCTTTACCTCCAGCACCACCTGGGAAGCATGGGCTTTCCCAGTTCCTATAGCTTGTATTCAAAATTCAGTTCTCTTCCCATTGAGAACTTTTTTTTTTTTTTAACAGTTGTTTTTTTTTAATTTTATTTTTAAACTTTACATAATTATATTAGTTTTGCCAAATATCAAAATGAATCCGCCACAGGTATACATGTGTTCCCCATCCTGAACCCTCCTCCCTCCTCCCTCCCCATTCCATCCCTCTGGGTTGTCCCATTGCACCAGCCCCAAGCATCCAGTATCATGCATCGAACCTGGACTGGCAACTCGTTTCATACATGATATTTTACATGTTTCAATGCCATTCTCCCAAATCTTCCCACCCTCTCCCTCTCTCTCAGAGTCCATAAGACTGTTCTATACATCAGTGTCTCTTTTGCTGTCTCATACACAGGGTTATTGTTACCATCTTTCTAAATTCCATATATATGCATTAGTATACTGTATTGGTGTTTTTCTTTCTGGCTTACTTCACTCTGTATAATAGGCTCCAGTTTCATCCACCTCATTAGAACTGATTCAAATGTATTCTTTTTAATGGCTGAGTAATACTCCATTGTGTATATGTACCACAGCTTTCTTATCCATTCATCTGCTGATGGACATCTAGGTTGCTTCCATGTCCTGGCTATTATAAACAGTGCTGCGATGAACATTGGGGTACATGTCTCTCTTTCCCTTCTGGTTTCCTCAGTGTGTATGCCCAGCAGTGGGATTGCTGGATCATAAGGCAGTTCTATTTCCAGTTTTTTAAGGAATCGCCACACTGTTCTCCATAGTGGCTGTACTAGTTTGCATTCCCACCAACAGTGGAAGAGGGTTCCCTTTTCTCCACACCCTCTCCAGCATTTATTACTTGTAGACTTTTGGATCGCAGCCATTCTGACTGGTGTGAAATGGTACCTCATAGTGGTTTTGATTTGCATTTCTCTGATAATGAGTGATGTGGAGCATCTTTTCATGTGTTTGTTAGCCATCTGTATGTCTTCTTTGGAGAAATGTCTATTTAGTTCTTTGGCCCATTTTTTGATTGGGTCATTTATTTTTCTGGAGTTGAGCTGTAGGAGTTGCTTGTATATTCTCGAGATTAGTTGTTTGTCAGTTGCTTCATTTGCTATTATCTTCTCCCATTCTAAAGGCTGTCTTTTCACCTTGCTAATAGTTTCCTTTGATGTGCAGAAGCTTTTAAGGTTAATTAGGTCCCATTTGTTTATTTTTGCCTTTATTTCCAATATTCTGGGAGGTGGGTCATAGAGGATCCTGCTGTGATGTATGTCAGAGAGTGTTTTGCCTATGTTCTCCTCTAGGAGTTTTATAGTTTCTGGTCTTACATTTAGGTCTTTAATCCATTTTGAATTTATTTTTGTGTATGGTGTTAGAAAGTGTTCTAGTTTCATTCTTTTACAAGTGGTTGACCAGATTTCCCAGCACCACTTGTTAAAGAGATTGTCTTTAATCCATTGTATATTCTTGCCTCCTTTGTCAAAGATAAGGTGTCCATATGTGCGTGGATTTATCTCTGGGCTTTCTATTTTGTTCCATTGATCTACATTTCTGTCTTTGTGCCAGTACCATACTGTCTTGATAACTGTGGCTTTGTAGTAGAGCCTGAAGTCAGGTAGGTTGATTCCTCCAGTTCCATTCTTCTTTCTCAAGATAGCTTTGGCTATTCGAGGTTTTTTGTATTTCCATACAAATTGTGAAATTATTTGTTCTAGCTCTGTGAAGAATGCTGTTGGTAGCTTGATAGGGATTGCATTGAATCTATAGATTGCTTTGGGTAGTATACTCATTTTCACTATATTGATTCTTCCAATCCATGAACATGGTATATTTCTCCATCTGTTAGTGTCCTCTTTGATTTCTTTCACCAGTGTTTTATAGTTTTCTATATATAGGTCTTTAGTTTCTTTAGGTAGATATATTCCTAAGTATTTTATTCTTTCCGTTGCAATGGTGAATGGAATTGTTTCCTTAATTTCTCTTTCTGTTTTCTCATTATTAGTGTATAGGAATGCAAGGGATTTCTGTGTGTTGATTTTATATCCTGCAACTTTACTATAGTCATTGATTAGTTCTAGTAATTTTCTGGTGGAGTCTTTAGGGTTTTCTATGTAGAGAATCATGTCATCTGCAAACAGTGAGAGCTTTACTTCTTCTTTTCCAATTTGGATTCCTTTTATTTCTTTTTCTGCTCTGATTGCTGTGGCCAAAACTTCCAAAACTATGTTGAATAGTAATGGTGAAAGTGGGCACCCTTGTCTTGTTCCTGACTTTAGGGGAAATGCTTTCAATTTTTCACCATTGAGGATAATGTTTGCTGTGGGTTTGTCATATATAGCTTTTATTATGTTGAGGTATGTTCCTTCTATTCCTGCTTTCTGGAGAGTTTTGATCATAAATGGATGTTGAATTTTGTCAAAGGCTTTCTCTGCATCTATTGAGATAATCATATGGTTTTTAGTTTTCAATTTGTTAATGTGGTGTATTACATTGATTGATTTGCGGATATTGAAGAATCCTTGCATCCCTGGGATAAAGCCCACTTGGTCATGGCGTATGATCTTTTTAATGTGTTGTTGGATTCTGATTGCTAGAATTTTGTTAAGGATTTTTGCATCTATGTTCATCAGTGATATTGGCCTGTAGTTTTCTTTTTTTGTGGGATCTTTGTCAGGTTTTGGTATTAGGGTGATGGTGGCCTCATAAAATGAGTTTGGAAGTTTACCGTCCTCTGCAATTTTCTGGAAGAGTTTGAGCAGGATAGGTGTTAGCTCTTCTCTAAATTTTTGGTAGAATTCAGCTGTGAAACTGTCTGGACCTGGGCTTTTGTTTGCTGGAAGATTTTTGATTACAGTTTCAATTTCCGTGCTTGTGATGGGTCTGTTAAGATTTTCTATTTCTTCCTGATCGAGTTTTGGAAAGTTGTACTTTTCTAAGAATTTGTCCATTTCTTCCATGTTGTCCATTTTATTGGCATATAATTGTTGATAGTACTCTCTTATGATCCTTTGTATTTCTGTGTTGTCTGTTGTGATCTCTCCATTTTCATTTCTAATTTTATGGATTTGATTTTTCTCCCTTTGTTTCTTGATGAGTCTGGCTAATGGTTTGTCAATTTTATTTATCCTTTCAAAAAACCAGCTTTTGGTTTTGTTGATTTTTGCTATGATCTCTTTTGTTTCTTTTGCATTTATTTCTGCTCTAAGTTTTAAGATTTCTTTCCTTCTACTAACCCTGGGGTTCTTCATTTCTTCCTTTTCTAGTTGCTTTAGGTGTAGCGTTAGGTTATTTATTTGACTTTTTTCTTGTTTCTTGAGGTGTGCCTGTATTGCTATGAACTTTCCCCTTAGGACTGCTTTTACCGTGTCCCACAGGTTTTGGGTTGTTGTGTTTTCATTTTCATTCGTTTCTATGCAAATTTTGATTTCTTTTTTGATTTCTTCTGTGATTTGTTGGTTATTCAGCAGCGTGTTGTTCAGCCTCCATATGTTGGAATTTTTAATAGTTTTTCTCTTGTAATTGAGATCTAATCTTACTGCACTGTGGTCAGAAAAGATGCTTGGAATGATTTCTATTTTTTTGAATTTACCAAGGCTAGCTTTATGGCCCAGGATGTGATCTATCCTGGAGAAGGTTCCATGTGCGCTTGAGAAAAAGGTGAAATTCATTGTTTTGGGATGAAATGTCCTATAGATATCAATTAGGTCTAACTGGTCTATTGTATCGTTTAAAGTTTGTGTTTCCTTGTTAATTTTCTGTTCAGTTGATCTATCCATAGGTATGAGTGGGGTATTAAAGTCTCCCACTATTATTGTGTTATTGTTAATTTCTCCTTTCATACTTGTTAGCATTTGTCTTACATACTGCGGTGCTCCCGTGTTGGGTGCATATATATTTATAATTGTTATATCCTCTTCTTGGATTGATCCTTTGATCATTATGTAGTGACCATCTTTGTCTCTTTTCAGAGTCTTTGTTTTAAAGTCTATTTTATCTGATATGAGTATTGCTACTCCTGCTTTCTTTTGGTCCCTATTTGCATGGAAAATCTTTTTCCAGCCCTTCACTTTCAGTCTGTATGTGTCCCCTGTTTTGAGGTGGGTCTCTTGTAAACAACATATGTAGGGGTCTTGTTTTTGTATCCATTCAGCCAGTCTTTGTCTTTTGGTTGGGGCATTCAACCCATTTACGTTTAAGGTAATTACTGATAAGTATGATCCCGTTGCCATTTACTTTATTGTTTTGGGTTCGAATTTATACACCGTTTTTGTGTTTCCTTTCTAGAGAATATCCTTTAGTATTTGTTGGAGAGCTGGTTTGGTGGTGCAGAATTCTCTCAGCTTTTGCTTGTCTGAAAAGCTTTTGATTTCTCCTTCATACTTGAATGAGATCCTTGCTGGGTACAATAATCTGGGCTGTAGGTTATTTTCTTTCATCCTTTTAAGTATGTCTTGCCATTCCCTCCTGGCTTGAAGAGTTTCTATTGAAAGATCAGCTGTTATCCTTATGGGTATTCCCTTGTGTGTTATTTGTTGTTTTTCCCTTGCTGCTTTTAATATTTGTTCTTTGTGTTTGATCTTTGTTAATTTGATTAATATGTGTCTTGGGGTGTTTCGCCTTGGGTTTATCCTGTTTGGGACTCTCTGGGTTTCTTGGACTTGGGTGATTATTTCCTTCCCCATTTTAGGGAAGTTTTCAACTATTATCTCCTCAAGTATTTTCTCATGGTCTTTCTTTTTGTCTTCTTCTTCTGGGACCCCTATGATTCGAATGTTGTAGCGTTTAATATTGTCCTGGAGGTCTCTGAGATGGTCCTCATATCTTTTAATTCGTTTTTCTTTTATCCTCTCTGATTCATTTATTTCTACCATTCTATCTTCTAATTCACGAATCCTATCTTCTGCCTCTGTTATTCTACTATTTGTTGCCTCCAGAGTGTTTTTAATTTCACTTATTGCATTATTCATTATATATTGACTCTTTTTTATTTCTTCTAAGTCCTTGTTAAACCTTTCTTGCATCTTCTCAACCCTTGCCTCCAGGCTATTTATCTGTGATTCCATTTTAATTTCAAGATTTTGGATCAATTTCACTATCATTATTCGGAATTCTTTATCAGGTAGATTCCCCATCTCTTCCTCTTTTGTTTGGTTTGGTGGGCATTTACCCTGTTCCTTTATCTGCTGGCTATTCTTCTGTCTCTTCATCTTGTTTAAATTGCTGAATTTGGGGTGTCCTTTCTGTATTCTGGCAGTTTGTGGAGTTCTTTTTATTGTGGCGTTTCCTCACTGTGTGTGGGTTTGTACAGGTGGCTTGTCAAGGTTTCCTGGTTAGGGAAGCTTGTGTCGATGTTCTGGTGGATGGAGCTGTATTTCTTCTCTCTGGAGTGTAATGAAATGTCCAGTAATGAGTTGTGAGATGTCTATGGTTTTGGGGTGACTTTGGGCAGCCTGTATCTTAAAGCTCAGGGCTGTGTTCCTTTGTTGCTGGAGAATTTGCTTGGTATGTCTTGCCCTGGAACTTGTTGGCCCTTGTGTGGTGCTTGGTTTCAGTGTCGGTATGGAGGCGTTTGATGAGCTCCTGTCAATTAATGTTCCTTGGAGTCAGGAGTTCCCTGGAGTCAGGGTTTGGACTTAAGCCTCCTACTTCCAGTTATCAGTCTTATTTTTACAGTAGTTTCAAAACTTCTCCTTCTATACAGCACCATTGATAAAATATCTATGTTAAAGATGAAAAGTTTCTCTACTGTGAGGGTGACTCAGAGAGGTTCACAGCGTTACATGGAGAAGAGAAGTGGGAGGAGGGAGTTAGAGGTGACCCAAATGAGATGAGGTGGAATCAATAGTGGAGAGAGTGGGCTAGCCAGTAGTCACTGCCTTGTGTGCACTCCACAACTGGACCGCTCAGAGATGTTCACGGAGTTATACAGAGAAGAGAAGAAGGAGGCAGGAGACAGAGGTGGCCAGAAGGATAAAAGGGGGAAATGAAAAGGAGGGAGACAGATCCAGCCAGTAATCAGTTCCCTAAGTGTTCTCCACCTTCTGGAACACACAGAAATTCACAGAGTTGGGTAGAGTAGAGAGGGGTTAGGGAGGAGATACAGGTGACCTGGTGGAGAAAACGGAGAGTCCAAAGGGAGAGAGAGCAGTCAAGCCAGTAATCTCGTTCCCTAGTGAAAAATGGGTCCTGAGGATTGGGTTCTTAAAGGTACAAAATTGGTAACAAATAGATAAAAGCAAAAATTAAAAATCTAGAGTAGAGTTTGGAATTTCAAAAATGCGATGTTAATGAAAAGAAGAAGGAAAAGAAAGAGAGAAAAAACGAACAAAGAAAAACAAACAAGGTTGCGAAAATTATAAAGAAACTACAGGTACAAAATTGATAACTAATACCAAAAAACAAAAAGTTAAAAATCTAGAGTAGAGTTTGGAATTTCAAAAATACAATGTTAAAAAAAAAAAAAGAAGAAGAAAAATAAAGAGAGAAAACAAACAAACCAACAAAAACAATGTCGCAAAAATTATAAAGAAAATACAGGTACAAAATTGATATAAAATACCAAAAAGCATAAGTTAAAAATCTTGAGTAGAGTTTGGAATTGCAGATATACGATGTTATATAAAAGAAGAAGAGAAAGAAACAGAGGGGGAAAAAAAGAAAAAAAAAAGTCACAGAAATTATAAAAAAAAAACTATATGTACAAAATTGATAACATATACCAAAAGGCTAAAATTACAAATCTAGAGTAGAGTTTGGAATTTCAAAAATACAATGTTAAAGAAAAGAAGAAAAAGAAAAAAACAAACCAAAACAAAACAAAACACGGTCAAAAAATTATAAAATATATATATGAAGTTTGCTGAAGAAGAAAAAAAAATAGGGTCTTTTTTTTTTTTTTGCAAAGTAATAGTTATAAAAGTGAAAATTAAAGGACAATAGAGGACTTAAAATTTTTTTTAAAAAAATTAAAGAAAGAAAGAAAGAAAGATTGATCGTAAAAATAATAAAAATATATCTAGGTCTTTCTCTGGTTTTGTTGTGAGTATTGTGGGTTCAGTTCATTTTTGGCTAGTTCCTTGGTCTGACTTATATTTCTCAAGATCTATAGGCCCCTTCCTATGTAGTCCGTAGTAACCACAGGGTTTTAATCTATGGCCTGTAGCTTCCAAGGCGTTTCCCTCTGTTATAGCTTCTTCTGTTTGCTGGTCTCTTCAGTGTCTGGTTCCCGCCCTGACACAAAGGGGACGGTGGAGGACACTATTTTTTTTATTTTATTTAGGCTCACTTGTTCAGCCGCGCTGTGGGGAGGGAGGGAGGGATGCTGCAAACAGATAACACTGGCGTGCGCTCGCAGTGCCTCAGCCACACTGGGTCTGCCCCCGCTCACGGCGCGTGTAGCCTCCCTGCCCACACTGCTCGGGCTCTAGGTTGTTCCACCGGGAACAATCAGAGGCCAGCCCTGGGCTGAGCTCCCAGGTCCAAGCTGCTCAGGTTCAGGCACTCGGGTAGTCCTCAGAGGCGCAGACTCGGTTGGGCCTGCGTTTTGTGCTCTTCCCAGATCCGAGCAGCTCAGGTGATGTGTTTGGCGGGCGCCAATGCTGCGACTTATCGCCTCCCCGCCACTCGGTTATCTGGGTGTAAAACCGGCGCACCTTCTCAGGCAGATGTTGACCGTCCAGACCCCCAAGAAGTTTTAGTTAGCAAAGAAGCCTGCTTACAGTTTTATAGATAGTGTCTCTCTTGGGCTGCGATTGCCCCCTTCCGGCTCTGGCTGCCTGTCACCGGAGGGGGAAGGTCTGCAACCGGCTATCTCTGTTCAGTCCTTTGTTCTGTGCGCGGGCCTGGCGGTGTCTTAGGTTAGGGCTGGCTTTTCGTGTGGTAGATATCCCACAGTCTGGTTTGCTAGCCCAAATTATTTCGCTCAGCGCTCAGGACATTTGGGCCGATTCTTACTCTAAGGGACACAGCCCGCGCCGCGCTTCCCTGCCCAGCCCCCGCTTGCTAATGCCGTGTGCAGGCATCTGCGCTGCTTCTCCGCTGGGGGAGTTACCGTAGGGCTCACAATCTGCGATTTTTAATTGTTTATTTATTTTTTTTCTCCCTTTTATGTTGCCCTCTGTGCTTCCAAAGCTCGGCACAGATTCGGCAGTGAGAAGGTTTCCTGGTGTTTGGAAACTTCTCTCTTTTTAAGGCTCCCTTCCCAGGACGGAACTCCGTCCCTCCCTCTTTTGTCTCTTTTTTTGTCTTTTATATTTTTTCCTACCTCCTTTCAAAGAGTTGGGTTGCTTTTCTGGGTGCCTGATGTCCTCTGCCGGCATTCAGAAGTTGTTTTGTGGAATTTACTCGACGTTTAAATGCTCTTTTGATGAATTTGTGGGGGAGAAAGTGTTCTCCCCGTCCTACTCTTCCGCCATCTTGGCTCCTCCTCCCCCATTGAGAACTTAAACCAGTCCTTACTCCCCAGTTCTCCATTCCTACAGTTTGAGTTCACTTCTGAAAGTAAACTACCTCCATGCAAACACAAGTCTCCAAAAGCTCTTTTTTAGAAGGAAGAAAATAGGGCTAAGACATTTCCTACATTTCTTTCAAACTGCCCCACCCCACCCCCACTGGTCTCTCCCATACCCTTCATTTAGCAGTTCAATTTCAGTCTTTTACAATTTTTCTTAATTCTGACATCCTGTATGGCTTACAACCATCTTATTTAGTCCAGATTTTTAGCCTAGTTTTCTTTTCAAGCCTAGTGTACTGATGTCTCCAATCCTTTCAAATCCATAGCTATAAAAATGCCTCAATTCTCCTCTGAATTCAAATGCCCATTAATTTCAGTGGATTTAGCCCAGGATAAGGTGAGGATAGCATTGTGTCTTTAATTAGGCACTTTTCAAATCTCCTGTGGTATGTAGAGTTTGAATTACTAAATTATGCCAAAAGCATTTCATGTGAGGGGGGTGTGAAGATTAAGAAGTCGTGGTTTCTAAACCGCTTTAAAAATCTAGATATGCAAGGTCTTTTGCAAACATACGGCAATGCCTCTAGTAACAGACGTTGCCTCAGCCCACAGAATAAATTCTCTTTGGGGAAAATGTCTTGGCCCACTAAGCCTGGAGAGGGTAAACATGCTGCAGCAACTCCACACTGTGATAGCACAGGCTTCAGCAACCCGTTCATTCACCCATTCAAAGACACTCATTAGATACTCATCATATGTCAGTGACTCGACTAGTCCTGCAGAGCAAAGACGTCAATCACCTCCAGGTTGCTCAGATACCAGTATGTGCATATGCATGTATTTGACGGGGTTGACCAGTACACAATCACTACGTATCTTAAGGAGGAAGCAAAGTGCTAGGAAGGTTTAGAAAAAAGAAAGTGCTAACTGGAAGATTCAGAAAGGCGTCACAGAAGAGGTGATCTTTGGATGAAGCTTGAAGGGAAAGCAGAATCTTATTTAATATATTTTTAAATTTTGAAATAAGTTTTGTGGTTGTCCAGTCACTCAGTCATGTCCGACTCTTTGCGACCCCATGGACTGCAGCACACCAGACTTCCCTGTCCTTCACCGTCTCCCAGAGATTGCTCAAACTCATGTCCATTGAGTCAGTGATGCCATCCAACCATCTCATCCTCTGTCGTCCCCTACTCCTCCTGCCTTAAATCTTTCCCAGCATCAGGGTCTTTTCCAATGAGTCAGTTCTTTGTATCAGGTGGCCAAAGTATTAGACTTATGGGTTTGGCGGGGGTGGGAATCACAGAGAAATGCCCTTGTTATCACACTATGTCAGGGAGTACCCAAAATCCACAGAACATCATAGCCAAGAAATAAGTTTAGATATATACACAGTTTAAAAAATATTAGAGCATTGTCATGTATTTCTCACTTGGTTCCCCCTCCCCCATTCTTAACATCTTGCATTCCTACAGAACACTTGTTAAAAGTAAAACCAACATCGATGCATTACTATTAACTATACTCCACCCCTTGCGGGTGTCACCAGTTTTCCCATGAATGTTCTTTTGCTGTTTCAGGATCCATTTAAGGAAACCACATTGCGTTTGGTTGTCATGGCTCCTCAGACTTCTCTGGTCTGTGAAATTTCTCAGTCTTTGGTTGTCTTCATGACCTTGACAGTCTTGAGCAGTGGCCACATAACCCAAAGCATGTCCCCCAATCTGGATTTGTGTGATGTTTTTCTCATGGTCAGACTAGACTATGGGTTTGGGGGGAATCACAGAGAAGTGCCCTTGTTATCACACTATGTCAGGGAGTACCCAATATCCACAAGACATTGCAGCCAAGAAGAAGAATTTTAATGAGGGAACTTGACCCACCGGTGAAAAGGGTCTTGTGTGAGCAAGGTGTGTTTGCGGACTTGTGAGCAGTCCGGGTGGGCTGACGGGTATAGTACTCCCAAGGGACCAGAGGGAGATAAGGTGAGCGTTGCACTAACCGCTTTTAAAAGATTTTGTGGAAACTAACTTTTTCAAAGCTTAGGACTTTGTGGTAAAGTGCTTGGGTGGATATTGTAGCCCCCAATATTAAAAGGTAAGAAAACTGAGGCTCAAGCATTTAAGAGGATCGCAGAAGGCTTCACGAACAGTGGCAGAGGCAGGCCTTAGGCACCATTCTGTTTCCCACCCCAGGGTTCTTTGTTCTTCATCTTGGTCTCTGTGCCCGGGAAAGGCCCATGGGTTAACTGATGGAAGTGATGAAACAGTATATGTGAGTCTGACGAATCTATCAGGGCTGGACCCCCATGTGAAAGTAAAAGTGAGAGTGTTAGTTGCTCAGTCATGTCCGACTCTTTGTGACCACATGGACTGTAGACCACCAGGCTCCTCTGCCCCTGGGATTCTCCAGGCAAGGATCCTTGAGTAATTAGCCACTCCCTTCTCCAGGGGATCTTCCCAACCCACAGCTGAACCCAGGTCTCTTGCTCTGCGGGCAGATTTGTTACCATCTGAGCCCTCAGGGAAGCCCCCCAGCCCCCATGCTGTAGCCCATTGTCCATCTACACTCTGCTCACGAAAGCAGAGCAAAGTCAGCTCTTCCTTTTGAAGAGATGAAAGCTCTTCCATGCAGATCTGAGGAAGTCTCCTGTCTGCTACTGCGTCTGGTGTTTGCTGCAGCATCCATGCAGAAAGGGAATGTGCCACCGAGGTTCTAAGGGTGGAGAATCTACCATGTAGCTCCTACTAGCAAATGTTCATCCATGCGTTCCATGAATGATCAGGGAAATAGAAGGAGCACAGCGGTCTTTTGGCCACTGGAAGTTAACTGTTGGTCTTGGTTGACTCAGGTACAGATTGAGGGGACAATGTGAAAGACCAGAGGAGTCTCTCTTCCTTTCTTTCCCACTGAACTGTGGGACTGGCCCCTTAATATGTCAGTTGCTGCTGCTGCTGCTAAGTCACTTCAGTCGTGTCCGACTCTGTGCAACCCCATAGACGGCAGCCCAACAGGCTCCCCCGTCCCTGGGATTCTCCAGGCAAGAACACTGGAGTGGGTTGCCATTTCCTTCTTCAATGCATGAAAGTGAAAAGTGCAAGGGAAGTCGCTCAGTCGTGTCCGACTCTTTGCGACCGCATGGACTGCAGCCCACCAGGCTCCTCCATCCATGGGATTTTCCAGGCAAGAGTACTGGAGTGGGGTGCCATCGCCTTCTCCATAATATGTCAGAAAGGGAGCTAAAATAGGCTAATAGAAAGTTTCCTTATCCCACCTTTTTTAGATTTAACATTTACTTCTTTATTTCACAAAGATGTATCATGTACTCACCATGAATCTGGGTTTGTTAGGCAACAGAAATGTAAGATAAACAATATTAATAAGTCTTCTTGCTTTCAAGAAGCTCACCACCAGGGAAAAGAGTAAGAAGAAAACTTAGTGGGAAAGAAAGTAATTATCTATCTGGGCTTCATAGAAGAGGTGATGCTGGAAATGGGTCTTGTAGGACTGTAAGGGGTGGAAACCAGCACATGCAAAATCATGGTCGAGAGCAGCAGCACTGCACGCCTGGGGGAAGTGGGAGTCGTTTGGTATTGCTGGAGCATAACCCGGGGTGTTGGGAACACAGCTTCTGCTCCAAGCCTCCATCCAGAGCCATCCTCTGGGGGTGAGGGTGGGCAGAGACCTCCAAAAAAGAGCTCTCTGGCATTTTACCTTCTATGATACTGTCCTTTAGACAGCCAGCTCTTTGGGATTTTTGCCTGACTTCCCATTATTGCAACTCCATCTTGGAAGTACATAGCCGTAATGCCTAAGCCCTTAAAATGTGTTGAAAGCATAACAGTATTTGGTCTGTGATCAGCAACAGACTCTCTTGCAACTAATTTTTATGCAGCTCCAGATTGAGTGGAAACATCCCACTGTACTTAATACAGGGTTCCTGTAAAACTGCAGGGTTTTGGGGGGGGGTGGGGAGATTATCTGTTGATCTTTGATATTCACTTGTTCACAGAGCTCTGTCATTATACTGTGTCACATGGGTCCGTTATAGTTTCCAAAGCCATTAAATGCTAAAGAAAACAGGATTTTTCCAGCTCTGATCTCATTATATGTACAAATTCCAAGAGCAGCCTCCCAGAAAATAAAAGTTTTTATACAACAGAGTGGATGTGTTCATGAAAGATATATTGTTTATTTTCTTGGCACAGAGTTAACTCTAAAATAAGATTACTTAATTGAAGAAAACATTTCCTGACATGCTGAGAAGCAACATTTGAACCAAATCTCCTCTCTCTTAGATTAAGTCTAGGGTGGATATGTTCTAGGCTATTTAATCCATGTGAATCTCAAACAAAATCATTTTAACTACTGAAGCATTTAGTTGGTAAGGCAAAATGTAACTCAATACTGTAGGCAACAGCTTGTAATCAATTATGATTTTTAGTTGGGGAAGTTCCTGGGGTTTATTGTTACAGTAGTAGTTTATTTATTTATTTATTGGCACAAAAATTTTCTTAAATCTGGAAGCATTCAATTCAATTTTTCATTGCACGGGCTGCTTCTGGCTTTGGTTTGCAGGGTAACTCAGCTCATTTTTAGTGGTTCTGTTTGCTATTTTTAGGACTTTGGGAGCAGCATCATAGTATATAATATTACCTATTATATACTACATTATAGTTATACCTAGCATGATATATAGTTTGTATATTTATTATATAGCATCTATAATATATAGCATTATATATTATTTTATAGTAACATATAATATTATATATTATACATAGTCATATTTGCACTATTAAAACTAGTCTGTATATGTATGGTTGAGGCAGCTAGTTGTTCACTAAAATGCCTTTTCCCTTTGGGCACATGGCTGCCTACTAGAACAGATTTTTGATCATACTTGGAGTTGGGTAAGGTCATGTTCTCATCTGCAGAATGTGAACACAAGTACTGGCTGCCTCTTCTAGGGCCAGGCTTTCCATGTGAAATATACCTCCTTCATACCCACCTCCCCTTTTTTTAGATTTTTGTTTTTTTTGATGTGGACCATTTTAAAAGTCTTTATTGAATTTGTTTCAACATTGCTTTGGGTGTTTTTTTTCTTTTGACCATGAGGCATGTGGGATATTAGCTGCCTGACTAGGGATCGAACCCCCACCTCCTGCATTGGAATGCGAAGTCTTAACCACTGGACCACCAGGGAAGTCCCCCCATACCCTTCTGCTGGAGTTTGGATGTGGAGACTCAGCTTTGCCCAGCTGGTAAAGACGATGCCCTAGGATAGTGGTACAACACAGTGAAAGGAACTTGGGTCCCTGCATGTTCGTGTGGAGTGGAGCTGTGCTGCCCATCTGGACTGCTCACCTTTGAGAGGGAAATAAACTCCCCAATTTTTTAAGCCATTGCATCAATCAGGGTTCATTCGGAGAAGCAAAAACACAAGGAAATATAATGTGATCAGGGATCTGTTACAGAGATTTTTATCTTAAGCTATTGGGGTAGCTGGTGGAAGTCTCTGTTAGACTGGCTCTGTGACTGACGCTAGAAATTGAAGTCTGCGGGGCGGGCAGTGGGGAGGGAAGGTGGGGCAAAACAGGGTAGAGCAAGAATAAAGCGGAACCCATCAGCGCCGGCTGGAGCTGTGGCTGTTTCTGCCCTCGATGGTACAAACGTCTTCAGAAGAAGCTGAATCCTTCATCATAGACCTAACACACGACAGCTTAGGAGTCAGAGAAGCCGAAGGCAAATCCGGTAGAAGGAGGAGTAGCTCAGGCCGGACTCCCACATCACACCATCAGGGTGAACCAGGAGATTAGTAACAGCAGCTGCCGCGTCTCTTCTGCCTTCCAAATCTCACGTGAGAATCTCTCTTGTGATGCATTCTAACTGGAAACATACAGGGAGTAACATTCTGGGAAATAGAATTCAGCCTAGCTACGCTGACACATGACAAAGCCACCACGGTCAACCCTTGTCAGCTTACATTATACACGGTTGTTTAAACCATATTTTATCTCCCAAGCCATGATACAGTTGTGCTTCAGCCAGATGGGATGCAACCATCACACATACAACCAAAAAACACAGTGACTCTTTCCCCAGAAGAGGATACAAAGTCAGTTTTTTTGATTTTTGATGTTAATTTTTCTTCTAACTGATTCACAATCTCTGTGCTTTGAATATTTGTATAAAGCTAGTTACTACATAAAACCTTTTGGGTTAGGTGATATGGGGATTAGAAGGGAAAGAAAACAAAAATTGTTGGTTAATATATATATTATATATAAACATATAAATATTAAAATGAGAAAGAAACTCTGACCATCCTCATTTACCCAATGGTCACATGATCATTGCTGGCATACAGCATTCCTTTCTTCTGCCACCCATTCCCTTTACCCTAAGCAAGCACTTCAGTTGCTTATGGTTCCTTTCCTGGTGGGAGGACTCAAATATTCATTCCTCAAGGGTCTGGGTTATTTGTGATCCTGCCTCAATTGGGTTGTTGTAGTTTTCCTTTAATTCTAGGAAATAGAGATAGTAAGAGGTGGCCCAGAGAATCTCCTGCACTCCAGATCTATTGTTCCTTAGCCCTATTGTGTAGTAATTCCAATTTCCCCATGATTATCAGGGTCAATCCCCAGAGCCAGTACCAGATCCTCTTCTCTGCTCATGGATTCACTGGCATGAACAGTGTGCAGGTGGCAATCTCAGCTTCCAGTTCAGTGGAATCATTGCTGTATCCCTTGGTGGAAGCATTTTCCACCGTTTGTGCCTTTTGAAGCTAACATTTTTAAAACCAGCAGAGTCAGTTGCAGGGATGGGAATAAAAAATGTTGCTATGTTGCTAGTGAATCACTAAGGGGGTAATTAGTGATAAGAGTCAACTCCATGTCCTCCCCTTGATTCCCACACCCATAAGTCCAGGCTGTAGGAGAAAACCCACCATATATTGGACATCAGTTTGATGCATATACTGGAGGACATTGCCCCAGCCCTGCAACGCATTGTCACCTAGCTGGCACCCAAATGAGTTTTCAAAAGGCTATTCCACTATTATATCAAGTCAGCTGCTTTAAGATGATGGGGAGCATGAATTTTACAGGCATGGACCCACTATTGCAACTTCTTTGCTGTAAAATGAATTCCTTTCGAAAACAATGCTGCTTTTAGAATACCATGATAGTGGATAGGCATTCTATAAGTCTAAACATAATTGTTTAGGTAGAAACATGGCAGACAAGGAAGGCAAGAATTGAAAGCCTCCATTCCAGTAAGAACAAAGTTCTGCTCCTTTTATTTTGAAAATAATCCAATATAATAAATTTGTCACCAAGCGGCTGGCTAATCCCCCTGGGGAATGTGCCATATTAGGAATGCAAAGCCTATTGGGAGTTTGGGCACTCAGCAGTGGTTGTAGCCAGATCAGCCTAGACTGGAAGTTCATGTTGCTGAGTCCGTACATAACCTTTATCCCTACCACGGCCACTTTGTTCATGAGCCCGTTGGGCAAAGCCAAGAGTAGATAGAGAAGGATGCTGATTGATTTCCACAGAAGGGTCTGTCTCTCCCCCTGAGGGCATCTTTCTGTAAACATTCATGTGAGACACAAATACCTCACCCTCCATGCCCATTCAGAGAAGTTATCCACATACGTTTCCTTGTCCTTGACTCCAATTTTTAATCATGTTCTTTCCAAGTCCCTGACCATTCAGTCGCACCATTAGCCACAACCCATGAATCACTGTGATCATACATCTCTCCTTCCAGCCATAGCCCATCTCTCCTTCCAGCTATAGCAGGTGGTACTCGCTGAGCTGTTAACCGAGGAGAGCTAACTTTGGCTATTTCCAAAGGATTCTGCCACACTCCTGGGAAAGTCTTAGCGAAAAATGGTTTCCAGCTTGCCTTGGTTCATAAACACTGACCTTGGATACTGCAGCACTTACATATGCACTGTAACACAGCCCTACACATGGTAGTGCCGTGGATGAATAACCTGGACCGTGCTACTGCTGAGCCCGTTAGAAAGCATCCTGATGCAGAAGAAGTTCACGCATCTGCCCAGCAGCTGAGATTGCTTAGCACATGACCACTTACATCCAACAAGACTGTATGGATCAGCTACTATGTACCCAGTTCCTATTCCACAGTAACCTTTTTATACCATTGTTGAGCTAAGCTAATTTTAAGGACCCATGACATTAATTACATAACATTACATTTATTTCTTGTTCAGATTAAGCTCATGTGTATATCCAAGCCTGGAGTCGTAACTACTGCCTCAGAAGTGCTCAAAGGGGAAAAAAGGAATTTATTGTTTCCTACTAATTAAATATATAGATTGCTGAAGTGATACACTATTAAGCTCTGGGAGGTTAAAGCCCATTTCTGACACTAGTCTTTTTTTTACATGAAGGGATTTGTTCTATATTTATCTATTTATGGCTGCGCTGGGTCCTCATTGCTGTGTGCAGGCTTTTTCTAATTGCCAAGAGCAGGGGCCACTCTCTAGTTGTGGTGTGTGGGCTTCTCCCGGTGGCTTCTCTTGTTGCAGAGCGCGGGCTCTAGGTGCTCAGGCTCAGCAGTTGTGGCACATGGGCTCAGTTGCGCTGTGGTATGTGAGATCTTCCCAGACCAGGGATCAAACCAGCGTCCCCTGCTTTGCAAGGGGGATTCTTAACCCCTGGAGCACTAGGGAAGCCCCTGACATTGGTCTTATTCAGCACTCTCAAGCTTTCTTTGGTATTCTGCACATGACAGAGCTTTATAAACAATCATTGAGAGAATGAATGAGTTGTTCACCAAGCTCGTGTCAGAAATTTTCTGAGATACCTCAAGGAGCTGAACTCTTGGCCCAGAGGTAGTATGAAAGAAAAATGAAAGTATTAGTCACTCAGTTGTTTCTGACTCTTTGCGACCCCATAGGACTGTAGCCTGCCAGGTTCCTCTGCCCATGGAATTCTCCAGGTAAGAATACTGGAGTGGGTAACCATTCCCTTTTCCAGGGGATCATCCTAACCCAGGGATTGAACCTGGTCTCCTGCCTTGCAGGCGGATTCATTACCATTTGAGCCACCAGGGAAGCCCCAGAAGAAGTACAGGGTAGTAGAAAAGCTCTGGGCCAAGGCCAGGGCAGCTGAGTTCCAGCTTTAGCTTTGCCACTGCTGGCTGTGTGACCTTGAGCAAGGCACGTATCCCTTTTGGACCTTATTTTTGGTCTGAGGACATTGGAGAGTTGAATAGCAACTATGAGAGGACTCTGATTTGTTTAGACAGTGTTCCAAAAGACTGAATGCGGAAGCCTTTGGGGCACACATTCTCTGGTTTTCTGAAGCCACCACCCATTCCTACCCTTTGCGCATTTTTATTCCCATTCTGGCCCCTGGCGCCCTTTGAGTTCGTATCTTCTGAAATCTTAGACCCCAGCTCTGATAGTCTCTGAGTTCATGCTACTGGAGTCTAAGTGCCCTATGGGCAGGAGTTTGAGCTTGTTTTGATCACCACTGAATGCCAATCCTAGTATGGTGTCTGGAATCGGACAGATGCTTTAGCAGTGTTTGATGAATGAGTGAATGCATGCGTGAGAATGAAGCAGACGCTGTCGAAAGGGAGGTGGGGGGACCACCTTGGGAGATGTCTCCCTCCAGTTTGGATGTTTGTTTTGCCTATGATGGAGTAGGAAGGCCTCTGGTCTTCTCTAACTCTTAAGCTTGTCTGGGAGGTCTCAGATTGAGTGTGATGAACAGAAATAACATCTCTGCGAAAAAGCATCCAACATCAAATAATATGAGTTGGTTTAAATATTGACTGGCACTGCTTGCAAGCTTTCTTAAGAAAACCAGTCATGTGTGCAGGTGTGTCGCTGTGGGCACTTTCAGGAGCCTTGTCCCGGATGCCTCTGCCTGAGCTTCTTGCCTATATCCTGACCTGTATCCTGACCAAGTCAGTGTTGCCTGACTGCTGGGTCCACTTGAAGAACTGCCTGTGAGCTTCCTATTGCATGTTTTGAAAAATTCCTTCCTGAGAGTTTAACTCCACAGCACTGCTGTTAACACTCAATAAAAATTTTTTTTTTCTGATAGCTCTTAAACTTTAACATCAGATTATAATACACATCAGCAGAAAATTCCACACAGGTCTTCCTTGCTAAGCAGAAGTGAGTTCCCTAAACTCATCAGCTTTGGGGAGAGTAAAAACCCAGCTCACTTTCATAGCACCTGGGGAGAAACTCTAGTAAAACAACTTCCGGTCCTTCAGAAACAGCCCTGGCAGTTAGAAGATTAAAATGTCTCTTAGGCAACAGAACAAGTTGGAGTTAGAGGCTTGAGACTTAAAGAAATCATTTAAAATTAGGAGTGAATGCTGAATTACTCCTAAGCATGTATGCTATTTTCTTACATTTTCCTTACTCTTATGATATGTGGCACACATCTTTAACTGGTGAGTTAAAAATGTAAATAACTTGACAAATTTTGTTTAACAAATCCAGACTAATACTGGTTTGGATTCCTGAAGAGAAAAACTTGAGTTCAAACCGCACAGAGAGAGGACAAAGCAAAACCTAAGAATTCTTCTGGCCTTTTAAAATTGAAGACAGCAATAATGACCATGGCCTGGAAACGGAAGGTCTCAGTCTGTGCTCAGACCCCTCTGGTGGAGTAGCATTTCATTTATAATTTGGAGGCGCAGGTGGCATCTAATCTGGGCTGACAGAGCTGGGGATGAGCAGAGCAGTCCTTTCTGAGAGTAGGTGGTGGAGGCTGTAAGAGAAATTTCTGTGAACACGGAGGAAACCCTCTTTTCCTCTACATTGTTGGTTTTCACAGGAAATATCCCAGCCAAAGTTTTTGGGGTTTTTTTTCACTTGTCATTTTTAGATGAATCAGCCTAGATGCTTTTACTCTGCACTGCCTGCTCACCAGGTCACAAAGTTAGAGATATCTTGGAAAGATAAACAGGCAGAAGAAGAGAATCTGACCCACATATTCGAAGGCTCTGCCTTTGCAAATTAGACCTCAAAATAGCACAGTGTTGTGTCATGTCCTTACAAAGAACAGCAAGTCTGAGGTTTATTCATGCATCTCTGGCTTATACTGTGTATGTTATAATCTGTATCTAACCACCTAATTAAAAATAAGGATGTGAATGTGAAAATTCATTTTAACTGAGAGGGAGAGTGGTTCAGCAGACTTGAAATTTAGAACAAAAGTGATCAACTGAAATCATTCCAACTGTATAGCATTACAGGGTAGCCTTCAGAAGGACAATGGGAGAAATTAGAGGCTAGTTTATAGAAATGATCCTGCAAAACTCTTTACTAGTTTATACAGATGTAAATTATAACATGGACAGTTGAAGAATAATAACTTCATCTTTTTCTTTAGTACACTGTAAAAAATATTGTTTTGCATGGTCATAATCATCTTCATCGTCTCCCAAACCAACAAAGTTCATTCAAACTTAATTATTATATTTTAAGCATTGCTGGTATCAGACTGAATTTATAGCCCAAAGAAGACAGAAGTGACACAGATTCCTATGCAAAATACACACAATTAAATTAATTACCTGAAAAGAGAAAGGATTTTTCTCAAGAGAGAAAATCAATGATCAGAGGCAGGTAGTCATAAGAGTGTCAGAGGTGGTAAAATCCTTAAGGCAAGCCCCTTTTAAGTTCATTTTATATTTCCCATAGCAATTAGCACAATGCCTTGCACAAAATTAGTGTCAGGAAGATTCTGTCATGAAGATAGGATTTGCAAACTTTGTTTGGAAAATGGCATAACGTTTCCCTTCAAAACATCTTAAAGAAAATATAAGTTTTTATTCTGGTTCTGTTTTTATGTATTCTCTCGAAACTTTCCTCTTTAAAAGAAGGGGGGGGAAGTGCTCCCTCAGTTTGTCCCAAGTCCTTCCTCTTAAATTGGGATCCTCTCATGGTTCACTCTATTGCTCCCACTTCCTGAAAAGACATGTTTCCCCTTGTGGAGGCTTTTCAGTGACTGCTTCCACACAAGAGAACCAGAAATAAGTCTGGAATGTCCATTCTTGGAGCCCTCACCACGTTGTCGTCTGGACAATGTCTGACTTGTATTGTCTGTGAAACTCACGCTGGAAAATTTCACAGGGACTGTGCTTCTGAGTGAACTATTTTGGACTGCTGACACTAGTTGACAATGCTTGAAAAAGACATGCGTGTGTGTTAATTGTTCGGTTGTGTCCAACTCTTTGGGACCCCATGGACTGTAGCTCACCAGACTCCTCTGTCCATGGGGATTCTCCAGGCAAGAATATCAGAGGGGATTGCCATGCCCTCCTCCAGGGGATCTTCCCAACCCAGGGATTGAACCCACGTCTCCCGCATTGCGGGCAGATTCTTTACTATCTGAGCCACCAGGGAAGCTTCCAGGGAAGCCATGCTGCTGCTAAATCACTTTAGTCATGTCCAACTCTGTGCTACCCCATAGACGGCAGCCCACCAGGCTTCCCCGTCCCTGGGATTCTCCAGGCAAGAACACTGGAGTGGGTTGCCATTTCCTTCTCCAGTGCATGAAAGTGAAAAGTGAAAGTGAAGTCGCTCAGTCATGTCCAACTCTGGTGACCCCATGGACTGCAGCCTACCAGGCTCCTCTGTCCATGGGATTCTCCAGGCAAGAGTACTGGAGTGGGGTGCCATCACGTTTTCCTAGGGAAGCCATAAATAGCCATAATTCTTAGACTGATTTTGAGGGTAAGATTACTAAATGTCAGAGTTTTCATAACAAAACATTAAAAGTAAAAGAATTCCTAAACATTCTGGGTTTGATATTATCAACCACTCTTGTCACTGTCTTCTTTTTTCTCCTGAAGAGGCTTTCTCTTACTTGTCCTCAAAAGAGAGTGAGTGCTGTAGCTTCCAGTTCTACCTCTAATTAATCAGCCTCACCTTGCAGAGGATTCTGAGGAGTGTCACGCTGGGTTAGGAAACCAAGAATAACCATTGAAGTTTCCCACTAGGATTAAAACAAATGGGTGCGTGAGACCACCAAGGCTTTTAGAAAGCAGCATCTATCAATCTGTGTTCAAAGTCAATAGTCTTCAAGAATGTGCTATGCAGAAGCCCTGTGGTGATGTTGTTTTACCAAAGGTACGTGTGCACACTTGTAAAGAGGCAAGAAGTTGTTAAAAGGCTTGCACGAAAAAGAAAAGCCTGGGCTCTCTGTCTCTCCTCATTCTCACTTTCTGAAGACAAACCCATCTATTTTTCCAAACAATTATTTGATATTCACATCTGATGATTTATCTCCAAATTAAGTGATTTTATTGCTACTTTTTGAGCTTTCACTCTTAACTATTATCTTTTGACTTCCTAGAGCAGACTACAAGGATCAAACACTCTTTTTCACCCCTTTCTATCCCCCATATTCACATGATCCATCAGTCTCCAACCCTGCACTCCCTAATACTTCTACATGCTTTTAGTTATACATATATATATATATATATATACTGCTAAGTCGCTTCAGTCGTGTCCAACTCTGTGCGACCCCATAGATGGCAGCCCACCAGGCTCCCCCATCCCTGGGATTCTCCAGGAAAGAACACTGGAGTGGGTTGCCATTTCCTTCTCCAGTGCATAAAAGTGAAAAGTGAAAGTGAAGTCGCTCAGTCATGTCCGACTCTTAGTGACCCCATAGACGGCAGCCTACCAGGCTCCTCTGCCCATGGCATATTCCAGGCAAGAGTACTGGAGTGGGTTGCCATTGCCTTCTCTGATATATATATATATTCCCATTTTATGACCATTTAAAATGCTACTGTCAGCTGAGCTATGTAGTACACTATGATTGCTTTTCCTTTTCTCCAAAACTTACTGTTTTCCCTGGCATCAATAATTGCCTTACTGCTTTTTTGCTTGGTTTTCTATATATTTATCACCAAATGAGTCCAAACTCTCTTCCAGTTATGAAACTCTCCTCTTAATAAGCTCAAATACTTTAGATAGTCCATTAGATGTCACCCCAAAAGCCTTCTAAACCCTTCCAATCTTGATTACTTTGTCTTTAGGTTTGTTACATATCTGTTGTCTTGGGTTTTCCCTTCATTACTATCTTGAAAGTTACCTTGGCCTCTGTCTTATGTTGAATTCCCTGTTTTTCGGATCTCATGTCTTCCTCTTTCTTGGTTTATTCAATTGTTTTGATGGAACACATCCTCCAGGAGTTTTCTGAGAAAGGGTAAATGGTGATAATGTTTTGAGAATTGCATTTCTGAAGATATCTCTATTCTACCACTCTACTTGATTAGTGCTAGGGCTGGGTATAAAATTCTAGGTTGGAAATAATTTTCCCTCAGGAATGGAAGACATTTCTTCTTGGCTTTTATATTTCTTGCATTGCTGTTCAGAGGTCAAATACTATTCCAATTCCTGGTACTTTGTACCTAATTTTTAGGATCTTCTCTTTGTCATAAAATGTTAAAATTTCATAATGATGAGCCGAGGTGTGAATCTATTTGTATCCACTTTGGCCAGAACCTGGTAGGTAATTAACTCTGCCAATTTTAATGAGTTATTGGATGATCTACCCCCTTATCTGTTTTCTTTGTCTCTTTCTGGAACTCCTACTCATCAATGATCAACATATAGGGCTGGTCCCCAAAATTTCTCACTAGTCTCCTATTTTTCTATCTCTTTATTTTACCCTCAGGGATATTTTTTCAATTTCATTTTCAAAACTTTTATTGAGACTTTCATTTTTATTTCCTATATTTAATTCTCCCCTTTTTAATGTAATATTGTGTTATTGTTTCATGTAGGTGGTTTCATTTGTTAAAGGTTTCATCTCCCTACATTATTTTCTTCCAAGTTGTTGTATATTTGCTTGATTGTTGATTTGGCCTCTTTTTTCTTATTAGAATTCGTCTTCAAATGTTGGTAATCTTGCCACCTATTGGTATGTAAGAGTAGGATGCTACAAAGTTGAAAGGAAGTTCTGTATGCAAAGCAGGGCTTGTCAGACTCTGAGCTTCACCTCACTCTGGGGTGATCTGGGTAGGCCATTTCATAGGTGAATCCCTGATGTCAGTTTCTAGGTCTTTTCTCCTAAGCTGGCCAGATTTATTAAAGAAGTCTCTTCTAATTAGGATGTCAAAATACTGTGGGATTAATGTCAACATTCAGTGTGTCAGCTTTCACTTATTCACCCCCTTTTTTTTTTGGACACATTTTCCACCTTGATTTCTTGGTGTTCCCCAGCCCAACAGATTCTTTGTCTTATCCTCTTCAGGGAAAACATTTCTATCTTCTTTCAGAGTATTGGAGGAGACGTGGTGTGGGGTTGGTCTCACTGCTTCTCAAGCTCAACCAGTCCTCTGGATATTAGCCCCATCATTATCCCCACTTCCAGAAGTAACTGGTACTGCCAATTCTTAGACCTATTGGGGATTTCATACCTCTCAGCTTTTCCTTGGACTTCCCTGATATCTCAGTTGGTAAAGAATCCGCCTGCAATGCAGGAGACCCCAGTTCGATTCCTGGGTTGGAAAGATCCCCCTGGAGAAGGGATAGGCTACCCACTCCAGTATTCTTGGGCTTCCCTAATTTCTTGGGTCTGCTAAGTCATTGGCTCTCTTTCAAGTGCTTTTCAGCTGCTAAAAGCACTTGTTATTGTTTCACCTCCTCTCTTCGTTTACCTTTTGTTTTTTGTTTGTTTGAATCCTTAGTTGTCACTTTAGTGGAAATTATGGACGAAGTGGAGGCAAATGTATATCCAACCAACTATTTTTAACTGGAAGTTCACTCAGTAATCTGATATATTTATTAAAGAAAAATAGAAGTAATGTTCTACAGGGAAAGGTTCCCTTTTGTGCCTGACATGTGCAGAATCTAGGACTTACCATACATTGCTAAGTGAAATAGAAAGTAATATCTTTATCAGTTCTCTCTAATATCTGATCTGTAGGTTGCATCCTTGATTCACATCCCTGCCGTGTTGGCCAGAAGTCCTGTGGCAGTCCCACACCATTGGGCCTATACTAACAATACAAGAGTCTTAGAAAGAATTTCAGCCTCTCATTTTAGCACACCATTCTCTTCACCTGCAGCCAATTACTGAGTAATAACAGGGATGGGAGAGGAGGACCTGAAACTCTAAGAAATGCACTACTTCTCCTCCTTTATGGCATAGCCATGAGTTTGCCCCTCCAGCTGCCCTTCTTGATCTATCTTTTCCCTGGTCACCTTCACAACTCCAGGACAGAGGGAGAAGCACATGCTTCAGTAATCCATGAAGGACTGCCCAGTCCATGGAATCAGGAGCTAGATTCTGCCAGATCACTATTCTCAGAAACCCAGTGGATAAAGACATGGTTGCAAGGAAACAGCTTATCTGCCTCCCATTTGCATTACTTCTTTGGAAGGGGAAAAAGAAAACGAAGATTTAAAAGATTTTTAAAGCCAAGAGCTCTCAATAGGGTCGATTCTTTGTAGGTGAGTTTACATGTGGGGCTTCCAACTATCTGTTGATATTTACATATACGTGCGCACACACACACACACACACACACACACACACACTCCCCTTAATGCTTTTATGTAGGGCAAATGAGACCTACATGAGTACCAGGCAAGCCTGTAATGGGAGAGAATCCTCAAAGTGGGAATTCCAAAATCTCAAGACAGTGTTCATGGGATGGGGGAAGGGAGGACCCTTGGCTTGGCAAGCGTGGGATGAAAGTCTGAGTGCACTGACTATATAGACAGGCCTCAGGATTGCCTATGTGTTTGCTTTTTAAAGTACCACCTAGGGACTTCCCTGGCAGTCCAGTGGGTAAAACTCTGTGCTTCCACTGCAGGGGGCATAGGTTTGATCTCTGGTTGGGGAACTATGATCCTGCACGCCACAGAGCAAGGCCAAAAACACAACAACAAAAAAATAAAATACCACCTGGCTGTCTAGTATCTTAAGCTCCACACCCTGGGCATTTGTCAACTTTCGATATTTAATAGCTGTGTTCCAGCCATATCTCTGACTCTAGAGCCGAGGCTTGCTTGATTTATGATTTGGATGATTCACACAAAAACTTCTTGACATTCCTGCTTGGGTATGGAGTGTTGGCAAGAGTTCTCATCTAATGGGGTCTTCCTTTATGTTTTCCCTCCAGTGTGCTCCTGTGTTTCGAATTCAGATTTCTATTACTCAGTCTGTTGCACGGCTCAAGAGCTTGGGAACTGGAGGAATTCCTGAAGGTACAGGGAAGCTGCTCAGGCTTGGACGTTAATGATACTGCTTATTTCAGCTACTTGGACAAGTGCCGCAGGCTCCATCCTGCTCTGGCTCCAAGCTTCTCTCAGAGCCAACACCATTTTCTGCATGTGTGTCTTTATACATAATTTTCAGTAAACTTTGCAGGCAGCTGTCTTTCTACATAGGGGATCATCTGCCAGAAATACAGGAAACCACACAGCCCAGAAACAAAAAGACACTCGAGGTATTGTTTACAGAACACATGTAAGATGTTAGAAACCACAACATCCTACACCTGTAGCAACATATACTGCAGATGGGTATGTGCTTTGCAGTCCATTTTAGACTTTAATGCGAATGACTTCTAAGAAACAAACTCAGGCTTTCTTTCTGCCAAGTTCCCTGCTGTAGATGATTACTCCTGAAAGACCGCATACATTACAACTTTACTACCTCTGGAGCAAAGAGGAGACTTTATTTGCAAGGGTTTGCCCAACTCAAGCCAAGGTCATCAACTGAGGTTTCTGTCAGAGCAGTTTTGGCCCCAGAGATTCTGCTTGCTCTTTCAAAGTAAACAGGAAACCCAAACAAACCCTATAGGGCTCGTGCCTAACAAAAAGCAGACCCACTCAGTCACTCACTCACTCATTATTGTCCAAAAGTAGCATTTACCACGTCAATATTAGTTCTAAGAAAAGCACATTAGCTCTGTGAGTTTTAACTCCCTCCTAATGGCGTTTTCTGAGGCTGGACCCAGGGCTCAATGATAGACTCAAAGAACGCACTGTGCAGCAGGAAGCTTTCTATTGACTGGGGTTTGAGCACCTTATCAAACAGAGATTTTATCTTTATTAGTTTCCTATTTAAACCCAAGCTATAAACACCGTAACCATTAACAGTTTCACTGTTCAGAATACATGAATGTTCTTAAAACTGATGACTATCTACAATTTTGGGCAAGATCCAAGACTATAAACTCTTGTGTGCAATGAGAACCACAAGGGCAGTGAGGCTGGGAGCATCGGGAGTGTTATGTGTGGCTGACTGCCTCTTAGGAGATATTTTAAAATTAGGGGCTCTTTGGGGATTTCTTTCATTTTTGTTTTATTTTGTATTCATTCTGGGTTTTTCTGCCTGAGCCAACTTCTAAACAGGGATACTGGAAAGGCTTGGTGAAAAAGACCCAGAATGTTCTTCTATTAATTTTGTCCCTGGCTAACTTGAGTACCTTGAGCACGTGTGTCTGATGATCAGTTTTCTGAGCTGGTACTTTATTCCTTTCACGGTGCTGTGTGCATGCCTGCGTGCTCAGTTGCTTCAGTCGTGTCCAGCTCTTTGTGACCCCGGGGACTGTAGCCTGCCAGGGTCCTCTGTCCATGGGATTCTTCAGGCAAGAATACTCGAGTGGGTTGCCATGCCCTCCTCCGTGGTGTTGTGTGAGGACCACATATGTCTCTTTGAAAAACATAAATTGATAAATCTAAGGCTCCTTTTGCCTTTAAAGTGAAGAAGGTTATTAAATTACCCAGTGTATTAATTTATCTATTGCTATATATCAAATTATCCCCAAACTGAGCCGCTTAAAGCAATAAACACTGTAAATTTTTTTTATTTTATTGAAGTACAGTTGATTTGCAATGTTGTGTTAATTTCTACTGTACACCAAAGTGATTCAGATATCTCTCTGTATATATATATTTCTTTTTAATATTCTTTTTCTTTATGGTTTATCACAGGATAGTGAATATCATTCTCTGTGCTCTATGTTAGGACCTTGCTGTTTACTCCTTTTATATAAAATAGCTTGTGCTGAGTCCCAGACTCTCAGTCCATCCCTCTCTCATCTCCTTTTTCGCTTGGCAACCGCAAGTCTGTTCTCTATGTCTGTGAGTCTGCTTCCCTTTTGTATAAAAGTTCATTTGTGTCATATTTTAGATTCCACGTGTACGTGACATCATATGATATTTGTCTTTCTCTTCCTGACTTACTTCACTTAGTATGATAAGCTCTAGGTTCTTCCATGTTGCTGCAAATGGCATTATTTCATTCTTTTTTATGACTGAGGAGTAGTCCACTATGTATACATATACATATATGCATATGTATAAAAACATCTTTTTTTTTTAATCCATTTGTCTTATAAACAAAAGTGGAGTCTGGCTACTCACTGTTCAAAAGCCATTAAAGAGACAAGGTTGGTGGAAAGGAAAATTTGCTTTGTTTTGGATGCCAGCAACCACGGGGAGGATGAACTCCTGTCCAAGGGCTGACTCCCCCACAACTGACAATTAGTGGGCAGATTTCATAGACAGGAGGGGGTTACAGGTAAAGACAGTACAGTTAGCTTTGATAGTCATCTTAAAATTGTCATGTGATGCTCTGACCAGTTTCAGTTGATTATTTTAGGTACAGTTAGTCTTCAGTTCTAGGGTTGGTTTGTTCCCATTTCTCTGCGGTCAATTCTTGGAACTGTGGCAGCTTATATCATGGCTATAGTCTATAGTCTACTCATCATGTGGTTAACTTCTTCTATTTGGTAGGGGTTTCTGTATCTATAAGGCAGCTCACAGGATATGGCTCAGAATATGATCTATAGCCCATGAAGAGGAACTAAATATTATTATTTAGTCTTGTTGCACTGTTTTCCTTTGTTTCTGCATTTTCTCACTTTTCTGATTAAATTTATTCTTTGGCTAAAGTTTTTCCACAGACAAAAGGCAGGCAGAGGACAATGGAGGGGAGGGCAGGACCACAGGGTCCTCCATTTGAATCTGTTGATGGACATTTAGGTTGCAAAACAATAAACATTTATCTCATAATTTCTATGGGTCAAGAACTCAGGAGTAGATTAGCTGGATGGTTCTGGCTCAAGGTCTTTCATAAGGTTGTAGTCAAATGTTGGTCAGGATTGCAATTATCAGATGTTTGTCTGGGGCTAGAGGATCTACTTTCAAGATGGCTCACACACATGGATATTGGCAGGAGATTTTGGTTTCTTGACACATGGACCTCTCCATAGGGCTTCTTCAGTGTGTGTGACATACCAACTGGCTTCTCCCAGAGTGAGTGATCCAAGAGAAAGCAAGGCAGAAGCCATGATGCTTTTATGACATAGCCTGGGAAATCACACATTGTCAGGATATCCTGTTGGTTACACAGGTCAGCCCTATTCACTAAGGGAGCTACACAAAAATGTTAATACCAGGAAGTGAATATCATTGGGGGCCATCTTGAAGGTTGGTTACCACAAATCAGAACTATATTGGCAAATAACTAAGTAAATTAAAAATGGTTATTAAGACCATGTTTGAACTCAGCATACTTCAAACATTTTCCCATGCTCCATTCTCATCTGTCCTGCACACAGAGTTGGAATAAAATACTCTCAAACCTTAGAGTCAGAGAGTAATGGTTACAAATCTAATGGCTAATTCATGCACTTCTTGAGCCAATATGCTCTCATTTGCAAAATGGAAGCAATTCTGTACTTATTTCACAGATTTATCATAGACATTAATCAAAAGAATAGTACCTAAGTATACTCAATCAATAGTAGTCATTTTTATTAATTATTATTGCTTTCACTATACAATTCAGCTTGAGAGATGAGCTGAAGTGCCCAGCGTTTGCATTCTGGCATTCTTGAAACAATAAGTCTGGATATTGCCTAGGTTCAGGTTTGAGGAATACAATGGCTCAGTGACATTATCAAGTATGCAGGTTCTTTTTATCTTTCTTCTCTGCCATCCTTGATATTTGTGTTCCATCCTTGATAAGGTACAGTAACTGCTTCAACTTGGAGCATCATGTCCTCATACAACTACATACAAATGAAGAAGTCCCTTTCTTTTACTTCTTTTTAATGTGAAGAAAATCTTCCCCTAGCCCTAGTAGAATTTTCCTAATAGTTAATTGATCTCAGTTGTGTTACATGCCTATTTCTAAGCCAATCATTGGCAAAGGGTAAGGAATTACAACATGTTGGCTTAGATTAATCAAAGGTACTCCTTGGAGCTGGGGAAAGGCTTGACTTCTCGGAAGCACATGGCTATATGATGCCTTTAAAAATTAAATGAAAGAAAGATGGAGATGGCTTTTGGGTGAGTCAGCAGCATCTGTTTCAGGGTACAGGGAGATAAAACTTTTAGAATTTTGCATGGCTGAAAATGTCTTAATTTTGTTTGCACACGTGAGTAGTTCAGCTGGCTGTAGAATTCTGGACTGGAAATTATTTTTCCTTAGAATTGTAAACACATTGCTCTATTCATTATATTTCACTTCTAGTGTTATTTTTGAGAAGTTCAATGCCATTCTGATTTTTGGTCTGGAACTGGTTTTTCTTTCTGGAAGGGTTTTGGAGTTTCTATTTATTCACAAGTTTCTGAAATTCTGTGAATATGCCTTTTGGTATAAGTCTTTTGTTAGTCTTTGTGCTATGCATTCAGCTGGCCCTTCTGTAGTCTAAGAACTTAGTAAGTTCTGGGAAATTTTCTTGTACTGTTTCTTTGAAAAAAGAAAAACTCTCCCTCTATTATCTCTGTACTTTCTTCCTGGAATTTAATTTGAGTGTAGGATTTCCTGTATTGATCTTCTAGTTTTCTTATCTTTCCTCCCCCTATTTTCCATCTGTATTTTTGTTCTTTCTGACAGATTCTTCAACTTCATCTTAACTCTCTTTTACTGAATTTCTTTTTTGCTACCCTATTTTTAATTTTTAAAATTTCTTTCTTGTTCTTTTAATGTTTCATTTTTAGAGCATCCTTTTTACATTTTCTGGATGCAATGCCTTTTCCCGTCTCTACAAGGATTTTACTTGGAAGGTGTGTGTGTGTGTGTGTGAACATTTAAAAAGTTCTCTAACTCTTCTCAGCTGCTTATTGTTCCAATCTGGTTTTTGTCTTTTGTTAAATATCTTCTTTAAAGTATCCAGTGACTCTTCTTCACTTTCTTACATATAAAAGAAAAAAAACACTTTACTCACTTCACTGTCTGCTCATAAGATGCATTGTAATAGAGCAGACAGGAATGCTAAAGGCCTAATGACATTATGAGGTAGTGCTTCCAGGTGAAGTTGAGAGCAATCATTGCTAATGCTTATTAAGTGAGTGTTATTTTATCTAATCCTCATAACTCTGTGCTCTATGTATTATTACCATCCTCATTTTGCAGGTGAGGAAACTGATGCTCATAGGGTTATATAATCTGTCCAAGGAGTTGATGAACATGAGCTCTAAATCATAATACCATACTGCCTCTTAGTAGGTGAAATTTGTCCTTAGCATGGCCCACTTTCCCTCTCTCTCTCCCAGGCCCACCATTGAGTGTTCTTGCTTCCTAATTCTTTGGTGCCCTCATGGTTTCCTTAGGTATCCTCACTTTGTCTTGATACCCATTCCTATTATTTTTCAAGATCCTCTGCCTTCCTATATTTCTCTCCCCCCCACCTCCCTTTCTCCTCCTCCAGTCAAAATGTCAATTTCTTTAATGGTACTATCTCAATCTGGCTTCAGAAGAAAAACAAATATGTCAACAGATATATTGACATATCTCAGAATGAACACCCACCACTACCACTCCAGTAACTAGCCTTTTAGAGGGGACTATATTAATTCCAATTACTTGTGGAGCCAACATAAGTAACACTTCTTGATCCAGCACTGCTCTGTAGGACAATGGAGACAATTGGTCTTGGTCATTGTTCCTAATGTGTTGAATTTTTAGTTGAGAAGACAGTTTGCCAAAACGATAATCATAGTACATCAAGTATTATATGCTACTCTGTGAGATATTGAACACCTTTAAAGATAGTGACTGCTTGACATCATAAAGGCAACTGGACCTTCCAAGTACACTGAGTTTCAAAGGAAGGTGTGGACTCAGGGCAGCAAGGTCTGCAAGAGATGGTGCCCAGAAAATGCCTAGAGGGATGTGTGTGGAATCTAGAGAAGGGACAATGATGAGTAACGGGTGTCATGAGAGGTGACCTAAGGCTATCCTTACTCAGGTCATCAGAAGAAAAGGGGTCTGTGGCAGGGTGCTCTTTGAAGCAAGGATGAGGAAGATGCAGAAGTGACAGATGATTCAAGGTAAATGTCACACCAGTTGCTCCCAACTTTGGTTCTCAACAGCAACAAAGCTGCAGAAAAAGACGGCTGCTTCTTCAGAGTATGTCTCTTCTGAACTTTTGAATGTTTTCTAGATGAAAATGCTTTTTTTCAGGCTCTCCAGGTGGCCCAATGGGTAAAGAATCCATCTGCCAATGCAGGAGATGCAGGAGACGCGGTTCCATCCTTGGGTGGGAAAGATTCCCTAGAGGAGGAAATGGCAACCCACTCCAGTATTTTTGCCTGGAAAATCCCTTGGACAGAGTCTGGTAGGCTACAGTCCATAGGCTCGCAAAGAGTTCGACAAGACTGCGCATGCACGCACACTTTCTTTTAATATACCTGTAAAATCTGGAAGAAATACGATAAATTAATGTCGTAATTATAGATCAATTAAAGATGTATCAGCTTCAAATTTAATTATGTTTCTTGAACCGAATTCCTCATTAAGAGAGCAGACCTTCAGTCAATTTTCAAGACTTCAGGATGAACTAGCAGATAGATCTTCATTCAAAACAAACAAATCCCTTTTCGACTTTGATCTTTGACTTTCAAAACCGAGCACCAGCCGCGGATCGAAAAACGCCTTCCAAGCTGGCCTTCCAGACCCTTGCTGCTGGGAGTGGGTCCTGAGTCCGTCTGGGCGCGCGCTCGGAGTCCCGGAGCCTCGGTGTTAGGAGGCACGGATTCGAGGCCGCAGCTCTAGGCGCCGCAAAGACACCGAAGGGTCGCTAAGCCGCAACCCAACGACCCGTGTTGAGCACGCCTGGCCTGTGCGGCTGGGATGTTAACTGTGAGGTGTGTGTTTTGGGAAGAAAGCAGGACAGACGCTTCTCACAGAGCGGCAGGTTTCTCGGCGCTGCCTGCGCCCTCAGGGCCAGTGGGAGAGGGCGCGTGGAGAACTGAGCGCGGCCCCACGCGGGCCTCGACGTCCCCGGCCGCAGGGACGCCAGGCAGCCTCTGCACTCATGTGGGGACCCCCCCGAGCGGCCCCCAGCTCATTTTCCACTCGGCTGCTTCCCGGCCGAGCTGTAAACCCAACCTGACGTGGGCTCATTAATTTGGCAGCGACTGGAAGCCTGGGCCAGGGCGGCGCACCCGGGAGGCCTTTGTGCGCTCAGGGTCAGGTCAGAGGGCAACCGAAACACGGCTGAACCCTGCACGCGGCTCCTGGGCGCGGGGCGGCGCGGCCCGAGCCGCTTCCTCCCGCCTGGCCGCCCAGCCAGCGCAGCTTCCGGAGCCCGGGAGCGCGGTGACCCGGGCCCAGCGCAGCGCCGGGCGGAGCTGGGAGCCGGCGCGCCCTGCCCGGCCTCTCTCCTCCAGCCCCGTCCGGGTGTCCTCTGGGAGGGTCTCGGGTGGGCTGGGCGCGCCGGCTCCCAGGCTTCCCGCCTCGGAGATTCAGTCCCCTGCCTAGGCGACTCCCTTGAGTCTCCGCGCCCCGCGCCATCCCGGAGGCGCCGGCCGGGCCCGGAACTCAGAGCTTGCCGCGGACTCCGGGGAGAGGCCGCCGGGTCCGGGCTCTGCCCCCGAAGCCCTGGGGCCGGGTCCTGTGGCCTCTCCGGAGTTTTCTTGGGGGTTTCGGCCCGGCGCCCCCGAGGCCGGGCTCCGTGGTCTTCACGCACATGGTGCAGCCCTAGCTTAATCGGCTGGCATCAAGGCAGCCTCGTGAGCCTTTGTGTTCTCTCTCGAGCGGCCGAGGCGTGCGTGCGGGAGGAGGGACGCACAGGTCCCGGCGGGGAGAGGAGACCGTGGCCCCTCTCGGGGCTCGCGGTCTAATTCCCCCGCGTGCTCCTTGGACCCACCAGGCTGGCAAGGGCCTGCAAGATTTCCTTCCCCTCCTCCAGTTTTCTCGACGGGCGGGTTCAGACTTCGAAACCCTAGAGCCCGGATCACCAACCCAAACTGTTCTGCTCTTCCCAAGGGCCTGGAACCCGGTGGCGTGGGGAGTGGAGTGGGGACTGGGGAGTGGGGGCGGGGCAGAAGGGCGACTCTGTTTTTCACAAGTGACTCCAGCACAGATTAATTCTAGTAAGTTTCTCAAAAACAGAGCGGCTTCCTTCTGTGCCTTTAGGTGACTTTTGTGACATTTAGCAGCAAAGAAAACTATTTCCTCTGCCATTCAGAGCTAACCACGTGTAATTGGCCCAGAAGTCTGTTGTATTTTGGGAAACTGTTTGCGATATCCCATCTGTTTTCATCTCGCGGTTCAAACGAGTCTGTGTTTACCCTTCTGTCGGGGAAATTGGTTTACATGCGTAGCAATTTCAGTGCGACACCAAAATATTCCCTTGAACTAACGCTACGGGTCGGACAGGCTTTGTACTGCTAATAACCCTCCATTACGTCTGTCAGGAGACATTTACACAGCCTCTCGGTCGGTCCCCCATAAAGGAAATTTAGATCCTAGGTTTATCTTACTTATTTGAAAACCAATTGGTCTCCGGCAGTGGCCAGAGACGCAGACGCACGGGTCGAAGGAGGCGGCGGGGCAGCCCGGGAGCAATCGGGTCGCGGTGGGCAAAGCTCTGACGTGTTCTGGCTTTTGTGGGGTGGGCTAGGCTACGCTGACACTGAACGACCCCCGCAGCAGCTCCCTCCTTCCACCCCGCAGACTCGTTTGCGACTCTTTTCTGCATACGGCGATCCGCAGCTTCCCGCCCAACTCCCTGCGCGTTTCGCGGATTGAGGATGGGTTGGAAGCGTAGGCGGCTCAAGCCGTCTAGTCCTTTGGGGAGCCGCGGGAGATGGTTCGGGGCTCCCAGGAAGAACACGGTTTCTTCCCAGGGCCGGGGCGAGAAAAGGGACCCAGTCAATGGAGCGTGAAGCGCCGGCCGGCACTGGTGCGGGTGGGTGGCGGTCTCGTGGTTTAGGCCCGCCGGCGGTCGTGAGTGGCCTCGTAACAAGCTCCGCAGCCCGGGAGGGTGCGCTGGAGTCGCGCCCCGGCTGTCCTGGGGCTGAGTAATTGGAGAAATTGCTCTGAAGTAGTGTCGGCTGCCTTGGCTGAGAGGCCCGTAATCAGCCCTTGGCATGTGTGCAAATGCTGATTTTGCGGGTGTTACTTAATCCACGCTGGCGGTGAAAAGCCTCGGGTTGGTGGCAGGCTCACCTCCCAGCGCCAGGCTTCTTCTCGGTCTGGTCTGAAGAGCAGGACGTGGGGTGGGGTGACCGGGTGAGAGTGTGAGTCCGACGTTGGGGCTTCTTTGGCCCATGGATTGAGGACTGAAAAAGGAATGTGAAAACGAAGCTGTTGACAGACGTCTGCCGCCTTTATTTGGGCGATTGTCCCAGTGTCCTGGTAGAAATTAGCCATTTCCTCTGCAGCCCATGCTAACTTACTCTCTCAAGGGGAGGACTAGTTGCTACAGGAAAAAACGGTAGTGATTTACACGCAGTACAAAATGTGACTGAGGTCGACTTGAAGAAGGTACTAGAGGAGCAACATCCATTGATCATTTAAACCTCCGTACCAGAGAGTCTGTGGAAGGCCATAAGATCAATGAAGGGCTCATCTACAAAGGAAGACCCAAATTTTAGTCCTAGCCCTTAAAGTGACCTTTGCTAATTCCATTAGGGTGGAGGCCCTCTCCTGGGTAAATGCAGATAAGGCCAGAACCCATGTCTCCACAGATAAAGTGTCCATCTTTTCCAAAGTTGAAAGGAAAAAGCTCCCACACAGCCTTCATGATAACCAGCCCCCAGTTTCCTTTACTGCCCTCGATTGCTTGTCATTTGACTTACTATTATACTGGCAATGAGTAATTTAAAAAAGCAAGATATTCTGGGAGAAAAGGAATGAAAATTCCAAAGCACTTCATCCCTTAAATTTCAAAAGGCAAAATAATCCATTAACTCATGACTGTACTTCTCCCCACCCCCTCCAACAAAGGAGTGAGAACTTAAATTTATGCAACAATTTGGCTTTGGTCTCAATTATAAGGGGCAGGCTCTCTTTTCAGATCCTTGAGCATTTTATTTTGTGGCCTTTCCGGTACTTTCTACTGAAAACAAATCTACAGAAGATGTGAAAGGATCTGAGGTAGTTTTAGTCAATTGGTGAACACAAATTGGAAGGTTTGCCCTGAAAAGTAATAATTTTAAGGTTAAAATTATACTTTTTTATTCATAGTTAGCATAGCCACAAAGTGTGAAGAAAGAAAGACAACAGAATTATCTCAGAGTATAGTAAAGACAAGGTGTTAGTTTAATAAGGGTTTCTTTGTAGAGGCTGACTCTGCCTTATTGTCATTCTTCATATTTGCTTTCCTTTGTCTGCCTTACACATCTAGTACAGCTGACAAAACTGACACCAAGGAGAGTCCTCACACAATTTGCTTTTGAGAGACTGCTGTTTGCTTAGCACTAGCAATAATGAATGGAGGAGCCTGGTAGGCTGCAGTCCATGGGGTCGCTAGGAGCTGGACACGACTGAGCGACTTCACTTTATTTTTTCACTTTCATGCATTAGAGAAGGAAATGGCAACCCACTCCAGTGTTCTTGCCTGGAGAATCCCAGGGACGCGGGAGCCTGGTGGGCTGCCGTCTATGGGGTCACACAGAGTTGGACACGACTGAAGCGACTTAGCAGCAGCAGCAGCAGCAATAATGAAGGATATGAAAAGAACAGATGATGTGTTCCCTCCCCCTTTGGAACCTCTGATTTGCTTAGGGAGAAAAGACTTAGAAAATTTAGGATATTTATATCCCTTAAAGAGATAGGAAGGGCTGTATAGTATTGCTGAGGGACGAAGTGAGGAGAGCAGCAGTTAGAACATGAAGAACTGCTCAGTTCACAGGAATCTTTTCCGGGTCACCCAAGTGGTCCTCGGGTCATGTTGGAGACAGAACTGGATGAGTAGATTGGGAAGCTAGTATCCAGATGGGGCCTGGCTCAGCTTTGCCCTTTTCCCCCTGACCCTTCTGCACCTGCAGTGGGCACTGGAAACAACTGAAGGACAGATCTAGAATTCATGGTGTGTGTCTGCCTTTGCAGGGGTGAGGTGGACAGGGAAAGGCCAAATACATTATCTGATCATTCTTTATCTGTGGGGATGTTGCTGCTGCTGCTGCTGCTAAGTCGCTTCAGTCATGTCCGACTCTGTGTGACCCCACAGATGGCAGCCCACCAGGCTCCTCCGTCCATGGGATTCTCCAGGCAAGAACACTGGAGCGGGTTGCCATTGCCTTCTCCAGTGGGGATGTTAGGGAGCTCCATTTGCTGGCTGTTGACCCAGAGCCACTTACCTTGCTACCTGCATGGCTAGGATGCCCAAATGTAACCTCAGGAAAAGAACCTAACTGAATTATGAGCTAAAAAAGTCATGTGGCTTTTTTTCCCCCCTGCCAGGATCTCAGCAGCTGTGTTGACAAACATGCCCCTACAAGACTGCCGCCATCACAGGATGAATCTAAAGGACTTAATTGCCTGTGAGTAATTTACAGAAAGTACTTGAAATTTGGTATGTGATTAGAAAGAATAATCACAGTGGCTCATCAATTGCATTTCTAATCATTTTAGAGACCATATTTACCTGGTTGGTGTTTGAAAGCAAAATAATTTTCTCTGCTTGAGAAACATGTTTGATTCTGTTCCTCCACATGCATTTATTTGGGAGAGTTAAAACACATCCGGAGAGAGTTGCTGTTTCGATTCTGCTCCCCCATCCCCCTCCCCTGCCACCCTCCACCAAAACCTACACTTTGTCTGGTTTGATTTTTCAGACCACACACACAGAGGACTGAATGGTCCATACATGATTGTAGTCTTATCAGTTCTATAATTGGCAGAAGATTTGATCTTTGGCCGCTTGCCTCTTCATGTTATTGCTCTGTGGGAAGAGGTGCCCCCATCCCTTAATAATATGGGATGTTGTAGGGTGACCCTCATGGCCCCTCAACTCTGTCATTTAAAACACAGCTAGTTTAAGTCCAGTTGGTCTGAAACCTGCTTTCTTCGGATCTTGCCCAAGATTTTAACCATTATCATCTGCAATGAGCCTATGCTGTCAGATCTACCAACCTGTGCTGTGCCAGAAGGCTGGGGCCCAGGCTGTGGTCAGCCCAAGGCCTGGAAGAGCCTGGAGGAGCCCTCTGGGTGACATACCTTTTGGCACTTCCCTAATCACCCCATTTTGCCCTCCCCCTCTGAGGGCTAAAAGCACCACTTGTCCCTAAAATATCTGAAACAAAATACACATTTAGAAACTTTTGTTCACCTGTAAATGGTTAAATTTTTTCCCATGAATGAAATCATCAAGTACTTAGTTTTTATTTCCTACTTGAATGGCTATTCATGGGTGCATGGAAATCTTGCCCAGCACACAGAGCATTTAGCAGTCAGTTTCTTCTCTTTTGGAAAACCACCTATGCAGGTTTTCAGAGATGAGCAGGGAGACCCGAGCAAGTTCCTGTGCAGCCAGTGAGGCCCCAGCTGGTGGACGCCAGGCTTCTGGCGGAGCAGTGGATGAGGTAGGTAGAGGCAGTGGACAGGGAGGGGGAGGAAGATTGCTATGTGATCTAGAAAGTCTAGTTTCGATGTTTCTCAGCTGGTTCTGAGTATGATATCCTAAAGATGGTAGCCCTTCAGATGTGGTAAAGATTATAGGTATTGGGTGAAAAAGAACAAGAAGGCCACTTAAAAAAAAAACAACTCAAAACGAAAAAAATTATCATGCTTGTTTTGATTCTAGTAAAGCAACAATCATACGTAAATAAGATATAGTTATTCCTAACACATATATGTTTATTTTTCCATCTATATTTCTTCCCTCTAGATACCCAAATAAAATACAAAATCAAAGTCAGCACTTATCCTTTATCATATCAGTTCTGTATACTGATTTTTCCTTAAAACGTACAGAATTTTTATTCTATGGACTTCTTTTGGGGCATAAAACTCACTTTACATTCTGAAAAACACTTTAAGTTGTTTCTTTAGCCAAGTTAGCTTTGCCCGTTTTATTAATTGCACTTTTATACTTTTGTTTATTTTTGTGATTTATAAAAATGTCCTCATCATTTTAATAGTCACCCCTGGGTGCATAGGCAATGGTTTAGAAAACTTCCAAAATATGGTAATACTACTATAGCAAAACACCATTACAGCAACAAAAAGCACAAACCCACTGAACATGAGCCCAGAACAACATTCCTCCAACTATCTGGGGAAAATAAACCAAAAAGAGCTATCTTTCATCATGCCTGAAAGGTCAACTAACCAGGGCTCTCAGGAGAACAGAGGAATGGTATTTTACAGAGGAGGGCCCCTTTTGGAAGACCCTCTGCTTCCAGCTCCCTAGAAATGCACTGCAGGGTGGGGTGTGGAGACTGAGCTCATTCCGAAAGCTCAGGAAGGAAGCAACAGAGAGCCTGTCCTACCTCCTGTGGATATCTGGGGCTGCATGGGTGAACAGTCACATGTGGTCCATTAGAGCTGATGACCACTCTTGTTCCAGGTGCTGAGGTCTGAGCTCATTTCTTTTTTTTTTTTTAGTTATTGTTATTTAGGGCTAATAAAGGGCTAAAGGAAAGATTCTTCTGTTGTGTTGCAGCATCATGATACAGAGATGGATTTTGAGTCCCAGCTGTGATTTTTTTGACTTTTTATTTTATATTGGAGTACAATTAATGCTGTTGTGTTAATTTCAGGTGTACAACAAAGTGATTCAGTTATACATATAGATGTATCTATTCTTTTTCAAATTCTTTTCCCAATTAGGTTGTTATAGAATACTGAGCAGAGTTCTCAGTGGTATACAGTAGGTCATTGTTGATGTCCATTTTAAATATAGCAGTATGCACATGTCAATCCCAAACTCCCTAAATATCCCTCCCTCCCTTCCTCTGGTAAGCATAAGTTCATTCCCTAAGTCTGTGAATCTGTTTTGTAAATAAGTTCATTTTTATCATTTTTTAAGATTCTTCATATAAACAATGTCATACAATATTTCTCGTTCTCTGTCTAACTTATTTCACTCAGTAGGAAAATCTCTAGGTCCATCCATGCATTGCTGTTTACACCAGCCAAGACATGGAAGCAACCTAAATACCCATTGACAGAGGAATGGATAAAGAACATGTGGTACATGTATACAATGGAATATAACTCAGCCACAAAAAGAATGAAATAATGTCATTTGCAGCACCCAGCTGTGATATTTACTGGATGTTTGATCTTGGGTACATCACAAAGTTTTTCTTGGATTTTAAGTATGTCTCAATGTTAGAGACAATAGTGACGAGGCTTCTCAGAGTTGATAAGAAAATTAAATGAAATAACCTGTGTGAAAGTACTAGAGTCATATCTTGAAAGTGCTCTTTATGAGACTGTACTGCTACCCAAGTTTTTTCCTGAGTCTCAATCATCTGGACTCTCTATTTGTCTTTACTTACATGTAGCCAGCCTTTGCTGTTGTGAACTGGATCTCAGCAAATGCCTGAAGAATCCAGAGAAGGGAAGGGTAGCCAGTCCGAGAAAATGGCCCCATGTTGCACTGCGTCTGACAGCGCTAGGCGTGCAAATAAAAACCGAGTCACTTGGAGTGCAACACAGATTCCGGCAGAGCCTGGAGTGAAAGAAAATGCAGTGGGGCCTAAAGAAGGATGGAGGGGACTAGAGGATGTTCAGCTAACTTTTGCCAGCCGTGTGGGGAAGCAGTGTGGGGTCTTCATTTTTCACTAGTGATTTTTCACCACCTTAGCTCTTCTATTTGTGTTTTCCCTCTTCCTACTGCTTCTTGAATGTGACCGAGGGGTTCTTCTGAGTTCTGTAGACCCTCAGGTGATCTTGCATTAATCAGACCAGGGATGCTCTTGGTTGGGATGAACCCATGGGCGATGGACTCACTGGACAATGCTTGATTTCTGGTTTTTATGAAATCAACAAGAAATGAAACATGGAGCATAAAAATATTAAATGCCCTGTTGGTTTCTAGGTAATCCAATAATCTCATTCTTCATGCTACTATAGATCCAGAATGATACCATCATTATTTGAAGAGATGGAGAATAAATACTAACACCTGCCCAAAACATTGCAGGGCTCTGCAGTTTCCTCTGAAACCTCTTTTCCGTTTGTGGACGGACTTGAGCTCAACAGACCATAGAGCATCATTGAGCATGCCCACTTTCATAGCAGTCTGAGCTTCATAGGCCTTGAGCTTATGGCATCCCTTCATGGTGGACATGGCAGAAAGTGTCGGACATGCCATTTTAGACTGAGCTCTGATCTCCAGACTGTGAGTCGAGTAATTCATATCCTCCATGTAGCTTTGCCATTGACAGTTATTAGCCAAAAGTGTTGCTGCCAACACAAGTTTTGAGTAGATTGTGGTATAAACAGATTTCCTCTTTACACATTTTAATCAGTGCAGAAGGATTGTTTTTATTGAAACCGTATCTCAGCCTGTTTCTCCACACATGTAGACACACATGTACAGAGTTTAAATTGTATTTATGGTTGGTAAATGTTCTAATTATGGAGCTGCATGTGTTCAGAGGGGAAAATTAAATCAGTGAACACGGGAGGCCAGGATGCCCTTCCTGGCCTGGTTTAGGTTCTTTATGGTTTTAGGCTTTGAGAAATCAATGCTGTGAAGTGGTGGGTGACAATCCAGGAAGACATTTGATTCCTGACTGATTTACAGTTATCTATAGATTTTTTTTTTCTTGATGAGGTGGAGTCTGGTTCCTTATTGCTTGTGTCTTCTTAATGTGTCACAGAGCAGTTTCCAAAAAGCTATTCTCCTGGAAAATGTCTTGGTCCTCTTTTTCCATATTAGAGTACATGAAATGCTAACATAGAAGAGGGATGTAATTGATGCTGTGCCCACTAACCCCTTCCCACACGACTGCCATGATGATGACAGCGAGTGGATCACTAGTCACCAAGCAGTGCCCAGTCTTTGGAACTCACCTAAGGAGAGATTTGGACATCTTCCCCAGTGCCACTAAGAGTGCGGTCCTAACTTTAGCAGGCCAGTGTGCGCTACAGGGTTTTGAAAGTAGCTGCTGCCGCTGCTGTAGAGTTAGCTAAAGGATGTTGTAGTTTGCAAAAATGGGCAAAATATGCACTCCAAGGATACGTAGAACATAATCTAGCCAGCTCTACTCAACAACAGAAATTCTGCTGCTTCAGGCAAAATGCCTTCCTGGTATAAGTTCGAGCTGACAGATTACTGAGGGAAATTTTTGTCTCACCTACACTCCCAGATTATTCAGCTCACTTTTATTATAATTTTTTTTTAACACACCACTCAACCCTCCATGCAGACTGTGTGGTATAGACCTGGCACCCTAAACTGAATAATCTCCTTGGTGACAGCCGAAAAGTAAAGGCATCTGTAGCAGTCGGATGGGGTGCCTCAGGTTGGTTCCAGATGTCAAGCTGATTAATGTTAGAGTCAGGGCTGCCAGCAGCTAGGCCTCGTGAGTGCACAGATCCTGGCGGTTGTGGCATCAATGGGTAGAGACGTATGCTCATGCACTGAACACACGCCAGTCCTTCTGTAGCAGCCCAATAGAATGAATGCCCAGAGGATCATGGATTCTTCCAGCATGCGAACTCCAACACATCAAACTTTTCAGCCATTTTCATGTTTCCTAACCTAGTGGGTTTGTTCCCTTAAATTAACATCAGTATTTCTATGCTAAGAAGTCCAATCCAGGAAGGCCCTAGTGGGAGAAGCCCAAGATAAAGTTTGGATCTTTGTGACAAAAAAGCAATATATTTCTATGATGCTTCCAATTTTCCAAAGCATCGTTGTTTTCACCTCCTTTCTCACTTGTAGCTTTAATCCCTGTGAAGAAGGCTGAGACAGGTGTAATCATGTAAGTGATCCAGGGTTTGTGTTTTGAAATACTCTGTGGATATGAGGTGTTATTGACTCTCCCCATCTGCATGAGCCCCGTGAGATGGATGAAAGGTCTACTGAAGGTCGTGCAGTTTCGTCAGCACGACAACTGACCCACCACCCTGCTTAAATCAGTGTTTCTCAAAGTGTGGTCCCTGGACTAGTAGCATCAGCATTATCCCAAACATACTGGGTCAGGACCTCTAGAAGTGGGCCCAGCAATGTATTAACAGAAGCCCTTGAGGTTATTCTAATGCACACTCAAGACTGAGACCCACGGGCTTGTATCACTAGTTCCCAGCTCAGGTTTCTTGGACTCCAGAGCTCAGTGGACATAATGATCAAACCCCATAAGTGCTCTTCAAAACTGCATGAAACTTAATGAATGAAAATCATACTTTAAAAAAACTGTATATTTTACTACACAGGGCTGATAAATGAATGTTGGGAAAGGAAATTGATTATTTATCAATGCCATTTGGTATCCTTTCATACATGCAGTCACTCATTTAATCATTTATAGGTTATCTAATATGCTCTGTTCTAGATACTGAGAGATTCAAAGATGGTACAGTCCCTACTCTTTTTTTTTCTTTCTTTTTTACTTTTTAAATTTTGAAAGTATGATGCCACATTTACAGGAGACTTGGAAAATACAGAACAAAGTTACATATAGTTCCACTATATATTACAATTATTTTTTTTAATAAATAAATATTTTTAGTTGGAATTTCAGTATCAAACTCTCAGAAATTAATAGAATGAATAGACAGAAATGTAGAAGGATATAGTAGACCTGAAAAGTAATGAACCAATTCAACATAATTAAGAGTTATACAATTTTCACGTAACAGGGAGATACAGATTCTATTCACATTCCCATAGACTGTAAATGTGGAGATACTGTGGTCCCTACTTTTGAGATAACATAAGCTTGTAAACAAATTATTGCAATACAATATACTAAGTACCAAAAGGCACATTAAACAGTACTGTTGTAGAAAAAAAAAATCTTCTGAACTTGGGGGAAATAATCTTCAGACCTGGCCATGTTACTGTTACTTTAGGGCTTTGTGCTTGAACTTGGACAGTTGAGACGGGGAGAGATGGGATGGCAAGACAGCTCCCTCTTGATTCCCAACCACTCAGCTGAGAACTGGCAGAAACACGAACCCACCTCTGGGTTCTGGGTTTGCCCTCTTCTTGGAACTTCCTTTGTTTCCTGGGCTATAGCATTTCTGATTATGAGGAGTACAGAGGGAGTGTTTGGAACAGGCTCACAAAGGCTCTGTTAATAAGGAGAACTTGAAAAGGAGACCTGCAACATATTTCTATAGACTTGCCTCCTCTTTTATTATAATGGGCAGTTACTGAAAAGGTACTTCTCTTTTTAACCAAGGACTTGAAATCAAACGAAATGTCCTCTTGATTCAGAGTCTGCTTGAACATTTCAGTTTTCAGTACAATTACTTTGGAAAATAATAGGTTTAATTTCAGTTCAATTGTTTCACAGGCCTTTGTCTTTTAAAAAAAAAAATCCGTGATTATGTGGCGGGGAAAAAAATACTCTGGGTTCATTTTGCTTTCAAATTATAGTGAGGTTTGTTCCTATTTGTCAGTTTCTTGGTTCTAGAATCCTAAGCCTAAGCAGATGCAGGGCCCACCTCTGTGCTTCATCTCAAGTTTACTTTCTGTCTGTAATTCCACTTCTAAATGTCTGTAATGCATGAAGTATATCCAGCATAACTAAAACAAGAGGGAAGGGAAGGGGCAGGGCAGAGATGTTAATACCGGGAAACTTCATATGTAACAACTGAAACTTACGTGGAGAACATGAGCAATGGCTTTCTTCTGGTGCGGGAGTGCTTCTGGTTCTAAATGAGGTGTTAGTGTTTGTGGGGTGATAACCTTGTCCCACTGAATTATGATGAGAAAACAACCCAGTTGCCTACAGAGCCAAAAACAAATCTCAGAACTGCTTAACTCATCCGTCAAACAAATTGTATTTTAGGAAATGCAGGACAGAGAAAAATGCACAAAAGAAAAGGAGATTTATTTATTTGTACAAAAGTAGAACGACAGGCGTTTGAGTGGATCCAAATAGCATTTAGGGAGGAAAAAAAAACGTGATTCATTGCCAGCTATTAAATCTTGTTTATCCTTCTTTAAACTAACCAGAAACACATTTTGGGAAAACGCTAGTTAACAGTTTAAGCATTGACAGCCTCCTGTTGTGCCGCTTTGCCTTCCCTGCCTTCCAAGGGAAGACGATGGGGTGAGCTGTGAGCCTTGTTTCCTAAGCCCGTGGCAAGGGACGAATTCCAGTCCTGTTTGTGACGCTCACCCTCAGACTCTGAGAGAATTCTGTCAGTTTCCTCAAAGAGGAATGCTTGCCTCACGGTGAGGGCAGGAAGGTCCGTGTTTACATGATAGTTTCAGATGAAACACCCCGAAGGACACAAGACATTAATCAAAGACACAATGACTGATGAAGTCATGTGTCCTCTAGAAACTGCCATTTCCCCGGTAGCCAGTCGTTATTACAGTGTCTCCCAGACCGACAGCTGAACTCACCAAAGCTGGCTCCAGACACAGCTCTGTGATCGAAATTCTTCCCAGCACTTGACAAGGATATGAAAAGTTTGCTGAAATCCCACGACCCCCAGGTGGGAGAAAGCCCCTCAGCTTGCAATATATGTGGTGGGGGCCCCTTCCAGCCCTGCCCTACCTTCTTCCTTCTACAGAGCTGCAAGGGAGTAGCCTTCTATGGCTGCTTCTGCTGCCCTGTCCCCTGCTCCAGCACCCCTTTTTTAAATGTATTAGTATAATTATTTCGGAGAAGGCAATGGCACCCCACTCCAGTACTCTTGCCTGGAAAATCCCATGGATGGAGGAGCCTGGTAGGCTGTAGTCCATGGGGTTGCAAAGAGTCGGACACGACTGAGCGACTTCACTTTCACTTTTTCACTTTCATGCATTGGAGAAGGAAATGGCAACCCACTCCAGTGTTCTTGCCTGGGGAATTCCAGGGGCAGGAGAGCCTGGTGGGCTGATGTCTATGGGGACACACAGAGTCAGACACGACTGAAGTGACTTAGCAATAGCAGCAGCAGCAGTATAATTATTTGGGTTGTCGATGCCCTTAGAATTTAAAGGGGCTGTACCTACCATAGACTGTAGGGATTAACTTAATCAATTATAAAAATATGCACATTTTGGGGAAAAAGCCACTACTATCTTTTTGCAGTCCAAGCAAATCATTCTGCCACCATGATTATCAGGATTTGTAGTCTTCATACTATCTAGAAAGGTGACTCTGTGAGTTTAAGACCACAAAGAAAGGCCCAAGTGGACTCATTGGATCCAAACAACTCCGTTCCTCTTCCCACTGCAGCAGTCTAGGCAGAAGGAAGATTCACACAGTGATTTGCTGACCTTCGTGCCTAGAGCACTCATGGAAGGAACATGCTCTTTGCCCTTGGTGGTCGCCTTCTCTCCTTTTTCCTCATAACCTTCAACTGTTCTCCTTCACCCAACACATCACATTGCCTCATGTATTTCTATTAATACTATAAATTCCTTGAGGACACAACTTATTTGTTTTTGTACTGTCTTCTCTTAGCAGAGCACGTACCACATAAACTTAGGCATTGAAAAAGAGTGGTCAAAATGTTTTTCTCACAAGTATGTAGAGCCTTCTCACCTGCCAGCATCATGAGCCACCTAGGCAGGATCTGGAATTCCAGTTGAGCTATTTCAAATCCTGAAAGATGATGCTGTGAAAGTGTTGCACTCAATATGCCAGCAAATTTGGAAAACTCAGCAGTGGCCACAAGACTGGAAAAGGTCAGTTTTCATTCCAATCCCAAAGAAAGGCAATACCAAAGAATGTTCAAACTACCACACAATTGCACTCATCTCACATGCTGGTAAAATAATGCTGAAAATTCTCCAAGCCAGACTTCAGCAATATGTGAACCATGAACTTCCAGATGTTTAAACTGGATTTAGAAAAGGCAGAGGATCAAATTGCCAACATCCGTTGGATCATCAAAAAACAAGAGAGTTCCAGAAAAACATCTACTTCTGCTTTATTGACTATGCCAAAGCCTTTGACTGTGTGGATCACAGCAAACTGTGGAAAATTCTGAAAGAGACGGGAATACCAGACCACCTGACCTGCCTCCTGAGAAATCTGTATTCAGGTCAAGAAGCAACAGTTAGAACTGGACATGGAACAACAGACTGGTTCCAAACCGGGAAAGGAGTACATCAAGGCTCTTTTTTGTCACCCTGCTTATTTAACTTATATGCAGAGTACATCATGTGAAATGCCAGGCTGGATGAAGCACATGCTGGAATTAAGATTGCCGGGAGAAATATTAATAACCTTAGATATGTAGATGACACCACCTTTATGGCAGAAAGCGAAGAATTAAAGAGCCTCTTGATGAAAGTGAAAGAGGAGAGTGAAAAAGCTGACTTAAAACTCAACATTCAGAAAACTAAGATCATGGCATCTGGTCCCATCACTTCATGGCAAATAGATGGGGAAACAATGGGAACAGTGAGAGATTTTATTTTCTTGGGCCCCAAAATCATTGCAGATGGTCACTGAAGCCATGAAATTAAAAGATGCTTGCTCCTTGGAAGAGAAGTTATGACCAACTTCTCTTCCAATATGTTCAATAAACAGCATATTGAAAAGCAGAGACATTACTTTGCCAACAAAGGTCTGTCTAGTCAAGGCTATGATTTTTCCAGTAGTCATGTATGGATGTGAGAGTTGGAATATAAAGAAAGCTGAGCCAAAGAATTGATGCTTTTGAACTGTGACTCTTGAGAGGCCCTTGGACTGCAAGGAGATCCGATTGGTCTATCCTAAAGGAAATCAATCCTGAAATTCATTGGAAGGACTGATGCTGAAGCTGAAACGCTGATACTTTGTCTACCTGATGCGAAGAACTGACTGATTTGAAAAGACCCTGATGCTGGGAAAGATTGAAGGCAGGAGGAGAAGGGGATGACAGAGGAAGAGATGATTGGATGGCATCACCGACTCAATGGACATGAGTTTGAGTAAGCTCCGGGAGTTGGTGATGGACAGGGAAGCCTGGTGTGTGGCAGTCCATGGGGTCACAAAGAGTCTGACACAACTGAGCGACTGAACTGAACTGAGGCAGGATCTGCACAGGTTCAAGGTGGTAAGACACACTTCCCCCCAGATAGCTGCCCAATACCTAGTATTTGGATGAGTCTTCTTTTTTCATTTTAATTAACTCTAGAAACAACATTTCAACCTTTTCCACCACTATCACCATCCCATCACGAGAACAAAAAAGCAGCTCTCATCATCATCCTGTAGGTTTCCTGAGCATCTGCATTTTGAAGATGAGAATCCATCTGAACTGTTACAACAGAACCTACAGAATTTCTTGGATGAGAGGAACAACATAGAATATCTTGAGAGGTCAGAGGAAGACAAACTTCGATTGGAAGAAAGGTGTGCATTCTCTTCCAGCTGTTTGGCAGTTGACAGAGGGAATGAAGACAAAGGTATAGAAAGGAATGAAGAGCATCATGGAATGAAGGAAAATATGGGTAGGAGATGGACCAGGCAGAGTGTTAGCAGGGGGGTCCAGCCTTGTAGATCTCTGGCTTTCATTGCAGAACACAATGATAAAGGGAGGAAAGAATTTAGAAAGTAAATCATTGAAGTTTCCAGGCACTATAGACTGTATTCCTCCAGAATTCGTATGTTGAAACCTAATCCTCAATGCAGTGGTATTTGGAGGTGGGCCTTTGGAAGATGATTAGGTCATGGGGGTGGAGCCTTCGTGAGTGGGATTAGTGCCCTTATAAAAGAGGCCCCAGAGAGCTCCCTCACCCCTTCCACCAAGTGAAGACACAATGAGAAAATGGCTGTCAGCAGTCAGCAAGAGAGCTTTCATGAGAACCTGACTGACACCCTGAGCTTGAACTTCCAGCCTCTAGAACTGTGAGAAATAATTTTCCATTATTTATAAACCACTCAGTCTATAGTATTTTGTTAGAGCAACCTGAACTAAGACATTGAAATACAGTAGTGGGTTAAAAAATCTTATCAGCCCTTTGCACCTACTCAGTTGGCCACCTGACCCATGTTTTGGTGTTTCTGGAAAGAGCAGTGCTGAATGGGCTGTGGATGGGACCATAGGTTCAGGAGAGGAGCTGAGCTCACAGCTGGAGGCAGTGGGAACTGCCTCCAAGGGCCCTCTGACTCTGGCCTGGCTTCCTTTGTCACCTCGCCTTCTTCCCTCTTTCCAGGAAGGCTGTGGTCTTTATCACATTCCAGCAGGAGACATGGACTCACATCAAGCCATCACACTGAACCCTCTGTGCTTAGAGCTTTGTATCCAGGAGCATGACAGCAAGGACTATATCGTCATTTGGCTCCATACTCCTGCACTGAGAACAAGAATCTCAAGAAGTGATGAAGTCTGTGACCCAGCAATTCCACTTCTAGGTGCACATGGAAGAGAACTGAGAACACATACATATAAATGTGACAGGCAGCACTATTCATAACAGCCAAAAAGTGGGAACAGTCCAAATGTTCATCAGCTGATGGCTGGAGGAACAAATGTGCTATGTCCATACACTGGATTATTATTAAGCTCAAAAGGAAATAGAGTAATGATACATGGTATAAGATGGATGAACCTTGGAAACATTATGCTAAGTGGAAGAAGCCACATACAAAAGGCCATATACCATGTAATTCCATCCTGATGAAATATATAAAATAAGCAAACCCATAGAGAATGAAAGTAGATTTGTGGTTGCAGGAGGCTAGGGGATGGAATAACGGGACATGTGTGTGTGTGCATGAATTTGCTTCAGTCGTGTCTGAGTCTTTGTGACCCTCTGGACCATAGTCTGCCAGGCTCCTCTGTCCCTGGGATTCTCTAGGCAAGAATACCAGAGAGGGTTGCCATTTTCTCTTCCAGGGCATCTTTCCCACCCAGGGATTGAACTTGTGTCTCCTTCATTGTCAAGTGGGTTCTTCACTACTAGCGCCACCTGGGAAGCCCAGAATAATGGGAGTGGCTGCTGAGGGGTATGGGATTTCTTTTTTGGGTGATCAAAATGTTCTGGAAGTAGATAGTTGTGATGGTTACCCAACATTGTGAATATACTAAAATGCACTGAATTATACACTTTAAAATGATGAATTTTATCTCAATAAAAAATGCACTTAAAAAAAAACGTAATGAAATCAAGTTGCTGGTGAGCAGCAGTCCCCTTTCCTTCTTTCTTCCCTTCCTCAGCCGGCTGGGAACCTTGTTCAAACACTTGTACACCCTAGATCTGTATTTTCAGCTCTTCTGTTGACTCTTCCATCTTTTCTTCAACTTTCCAACCACTTCTCTGCCCTTTAGGGACCATCCTTTGAGACTCAAGTGGGTATTCAGTTCTGAGTATTCCTTTTGGTGCCTGCAGTCTGCCTTGGGTCTTTGGGACTGGGTTGATCTAGATAGAAATCCCAAATCACCACTCTGTCTCTGGGAACACTACACCTCTGAGCTGCTCTCTATGGAAGCTGGACTTCTCAAACGTTGGAAGGCAGCAGGGAGGCTGGTTTAAGAGACTGACTGATAAACAAGGCCTGGCAAAATGCCAGTTTGGGCAGTCTGGGTTTTGTTGGTATTTTGCTGCTGTCATGAAACAAAGCCTTGGGGTAAAGAGTTGCCTCTATTACAGGGTTTCTGAGGACCCCTCAGTTTGCTCCTTTACCTGTTCCCTCCGCAGCCGGGGCCAGCACAAGCCCCTCCCTCAGGCTGCTTGTGTGGAATCCACACATCTATTTAGCTGAAAGCATGAGAGTTCTTCAGGGTACAAACCTCATGAAAGTAGCAGCTGGGGCACTCATTGTGCCCATTCTGAGGGCTCCTGGCTGCAATCCTACCCCCTCCCTGCCCACCTCACACATGGGACTTCCTGCTTTGCTCTCTGGGTAGATGACTCTCTTTCCTCCTGCCCCCAGGTGTCTCAATCTAGGTGTTTCTAGTCCTTGCTTATCTTTCACTCATTTCTAATAAGCACATCCAGGAGCACTTTTATTCCCATAGATGAATCTGAAGGACAGACAAAATGGGAAGCTTCTTATCATACAAATTCTGGGAGGAAAAGGGAAATCATATCCCACCCTGGCTTTTAAGCAGCATGCTGAGATGTGAGGCAAATGAGGTAGTACTGCCTTATCCAGACTAAAATAGTTTAAGCTGGTTAATAAAAATGAAAGCTTTGGGGTTTATTTTCTTAGCTGACAAATAAAGCTCAGAATAGTCAAGTGGGTTGAAAAACATTCAAGTGATTCACATCAGAATGCTGGCCGTTGGTTAGTCTACAAGGAGCACCAGTAGAACAAGCCAGGTCATTATCTGCAGATTTATTGGAAACACACAGCCCTAATCATTAACAGCTTACTGAGCTACCTCCCACCAGCCAAAGAGAAGATATTTTTGGAGTCAGCATTATGTCTTTCTCAATTGTGTTCGTGGGTTAGTCAGAATGCTGTGGTGTAAGTAACAGACAGAGATTCTGGATGAACCAAGGAAAAGGGATTTTACTGGTATCTGCTTTTACTGGTATCTGATGTTCAAAGATTGACAGGGAGCCTGGAGAACCAGGCCTGGGGAGAACAGTAACCAAGACTGCTCCAGAGTGAGGAAACCTGTAGAATGAGAATGATGCCATAGCTGGAACATTTGGGATAAGGCATGGGCGCCACCCTTGGGTCACTTAAGATTCAAAGTCTCGAGAGGAAGCATCCAGTTGGTTGAGGCTTTATTGCAAGTGTGCCAGTCACTTTACTACCATAATGAAAGGGAAAAGCATCTCGTCTCTCAGCTTTTGTATAGGAAGTGGGTATCATCCCATCAAAACTACAGGGACTTCCCTGGTGATCTAGTGGTCAAAAATCCACCTTGCAATGCAGGGGACGCAGCTTCGATCCCTGGTTGGGGAACTAAGATCCCACATGCCTGAAGCAACTAAGCTGCACCTAGCAAATCCTGTGCACTCTGAGCAGCAAAGATCCTTCGTGATGCAGTGAAGATCCTGCCTGCTGCAACTAAGACCCGATGCAGCCAAATAAATAAATATTAAAAAAAATGATTGGATCAAAACCAATCATCGCTTCTTTCATTTGAAGCAGAAAACCACTTGAAACAAACGACCATAGCTTCTCTGTGGAAGAGTGTCCAGTTATCTGTAGGAAGTGTTTACAATGAGGCCTTAATTTTCTGGGCATTCTGGCAAAGGTGATGTATGAGGATGAGCTAAAGGAATATCTGAAACTCTTACTAGTGCTCCCGCTCAACTGGTTGGTGCAGGCTTGGCTGTGTCAGTGGAGACGATGTGAGCTCGTATTTACACACAGACAAATGACACGTGTATATAGCAGTCAATCCAAGTAGGTAAAGGTGAGCTGAATAAACCTCCTTTGTGAGGGACTTCAGCCACTTTTTTCCATCAAAAGACTTAATAGGTGATGAGCCCTTCTGGTACTGAGAGGTAGGGCGCTAGGAGACTCGCAATGCACTTAGAACCTCTGTGGACTCCATCAGCATTCACAGTATATGTACATATGCTGTTAGCCAGGGCCAGCAGCATGGCATCCAAGGAGCAGCAGCCCAACATCCTGAACAAGCACTCGGCCCATGAGGGCCCTTCTGGGTTAGCCTGCGTAGGGCATGGCAAGCAGTGTTGTTAAGTGGGCTGTTTACTTTGCCTCTCCTATCATTTACACTTCGTTCTGGCAAAAAAAAAAAAAGTGTGGAACGTTGATGGCTGAAAAAGATCTACTGTGATGGTGCCGGACCTGTTCCAAAGAAACTAAGGCAATGATCATGTTGGACCACATCGTAAGCTTTACAGCAACCCATGTTCCCTTAAGGATGTGGTTGAGCAAACATGGGATAAAGTTCAGCAGGCAATTAGGAACTGCAAGTCTTGTGACATTGTGGAAGAGATCTGAAATATCACAGCAGCCTTGGGAGACTTAGTAACAATTAAATGAATGGGAGCTGGAAGAACTGCCCCCAGAGACATGTCATGACTTCAGGGGACTGGAGAGGATTGGGTGTGTGCTTGCCACAGCGTAGTTTTCTCGGAGCATGGAAGGAGGGAGCAGGCGGTGCTCCCTCTCCCAGAAACACCTCCTCACTGGAGGAAGGTGCCTGCCTTGAGTAGCTGCTCTTTACCCACTGGTTTCTCAGATAATTGACTCAGCTTTTCACTCTTGCAGAGCAAGTCAGCAAGGCTTTCAGAGAGGAAAGTTTGTTTGTCTATATAGTATTCAGCATGGTTTTGTGGTTGCAATAGATATTCCATTAGGATTCTTGGTGGATAAACCACAGATAACATTCTCCATGCCTCTTTGCATGTAATCTTAATAATGAAGTGCTTGGCCAATATTTTATTGATTATTGAGAATTAGGAATAATAATGGTTGTGTTTGTTGGACAGCGTCTGGGGAAAGATAATTAGAAACATATTTTTGTCACGGCAATGAAACAATTGTCATGTTAATTTTTTAAAGAATTCTTCTAAAAGAATTAGGATTACTTCTTTTTTAAGAACAGCTTCTAAAGTAAAGATCATGATATAGTGCTAAAAATTAATGTTTTGCTTGGGCAACTTAGAAATAAGTTTGTGAGAAGTAGAATACTATTAATAATGAAGAACTAAAACGTAAGCTTAGCTGTTATCGTTATGCAGACCCACCTCTAGAAAATTTGGCTTCCAGGAATGGGCACACAGAATAGAATCCAACTATTCAGGTTTATCCCATGTTTTGGGGCTTCTTAATATAATAATCATGCATTTTAATATAAGTTTATATAACATTCTGGAGATACTTAAAGTCTATGTCAGTTTGAAAAGGATTTAAATAGCAGCGTCTAAATTGTTTTCATATATAGTGTAGCTTAAGAGATGGATAAATGTAGAAGGAGTATTCCATAGTCCTAGACAACTTGATTTTTAATTATAAATCTCTAGAGCCAGCTTAGGATGGATTCTTTGTAAAATCAAACATTAAAATAGAATCAATATTATGCCTATGACTTCATATATTCCTTTGGTATGGCAATGGCACCCCACTCCAGTACTCTTGCCTGGAAAATCCCATGGACGGAGGAGCCTGGTAGACTCCAGTCCATGGGGTTGCTAAGAGTCGGGAATGACTAAACGACTTCGCTTTGACTTTTTACTTTCATGCTTTGGAGAAGGAAATGGCAACCCGCTCCAGTGTTCTTGCCTGGAGAATCCCAGGGACGGGGGAGCCTAATGGGCTGCCGTCTATGGGGTCGCACAGAGTCAGACACGACTGAAGCGACTTAGCAGCAGCAGCAGCAGTTTCAAATCTCTGTTAATACGTGATTCTTTGCATTTCTCAAGCTTTAATATAATGGTGTAAAAACCACAGCATTTTAGCAATGGAAACTATCATTGATTGGAGTGAGCACCAATCAGGAGGTTATTGCAATAATTTGAGCAAAAAATGCCAGTGGACCTAGTAAGAAGTAGCTGGATTGTTAATAGTTTTCAAAAGAAGACTCACCAGAATTTGCTGGTGGATTCCTTGTGAGTGTGGAAAGAGGACTCAAACATGGCTGCAGGGTTTTTGCTCTGAGCAGACAGAACAATGAAGTTGCCATTTACTGTCATAAGGAGAGCTATGAGAAGAGTAGATTTTAGAGGAGAAGTCAGGAGTTCAGTTTTGGATTACTAAGTTTGAGATAACTTTAAGACTTCTAAGGGAAGATGCCAAGGAATTCGCTGGAATAAAAGTCTGACATTTAGGTGAGAGGTCTGGGCTGGAGGTAGAAATCTGCGCATCATCAGTGCGTATGTGTATTGGAAGGCCTCAGAGTGCAGAAGGATGAGGACCAAGGATGGAGAACCTTGGGACGTGCCAAGATTCAGAGATCAGGCAGATGCACGGAATCAGCAAGAGTTAACTCTGAAGTGGCCAGAGAGGGAGGGAGAGCCCAGGGAGAGTGGCGTCCCAGAAGACAGGACAAGAATGCTGTTCAGGGAGGGAAGAGTAATCACCTTTGTCAGTTGCTCCTTAAAAGATGAGAAAAATAAGAACTGAGAAACAGACTGCCTTAGTTTGTCCAGAAGTCCCCCAGTTTGGGCTACAAGTCCTCAGCCAGCTGGGATGGTTGGTCACTCTACCAGTGAGAAATGGCCATTCCTTAGCAACATATTGGTCAGGAGTGATTTAGGCACGGTAAGTTTGTGTGGAATAGTGGGGACAAGTGTGGACAAAACTGAGTGGAGTAAGTTGGTTTTAAGAGAGAAAAGGTGGATTATTGTTACATCAGGTGTGTGTATGTGTGTGTGTATGTGTGTGTATACGTGCGTGCGCGCGTGCGCTCAGTCATGTCCGACTCTTTGCAGCCCCATGGACTGTAGCCCTCCAGGCTCCTCTGTCCATGGGATTTTCAGGCCAGAACACTGGAGCGGGTTGCCACCTCCTACTCCAGGGGATCTTCCCGGCCCAGGGATCAAACCCATGTCTCTTGTGTCTCCTGCATTGGCAGGTGGATTCTTTACCACTGTGCCACCTGGGAAGCCCAGGTGTTACATCATACATATTACAATACCATTACCTCATTATTCTTGCATAAGCTTAATATGTTATATACAAAATTTTTTTATTTTTTACAGATGAATTCTGAAGTATTTAAGAGAAAAATGTCATGTTATCTAGGACTTTCTTTAAAACACTTCAGCAAGGACAAAGCAAATAAGTTATCTCACCTATAATAATAATAATTGTTGTTATTATTATTATTTTGGCCATGCCATGCAGCATGTAGAATCTTAGTTCCCTGACCAGGGATCGAACCCATGCTCCCTGCATTGAAAGTGTGGGGTCTTAACCACTGGATGGCCAGGGAAGTCTGTCACTTACAATTATTAAGTCTGGGTAGTATAATTATGAGGTTCATTATAATATTCTCTATGTTTATATATGATTGAAATTTTTCATAATAAAAAGTTTTTAAAAATTTAAAGAAAGTGAATGGGTGAAAAGGAATTAGAGGCAGCAGGAATATACAACCTTTTGAGGAGGTGGACTGTAAAGGAGAGTAAAGAAATGGGCAGTACCTGGATTGGTCTCTGTATTTTGTTTTGTCTTCGAGACGGGGGAAGTTGCAGTTTGTTTGGATGCTGATGTGGAAACACTGATGAGGCAGGCAAGGCGAGGCAAATGCAGGTGTGCTGGCCTTGCTTGAGTAGGGAGAGGGGGTGGGGCAGGCAGGGCACAGGTGTAATGGTGCTGAGCTTGTCTGCTGTCAGTAGGGATTCTGTGATGATTGGCTGTAAACTCCAGAGGGCATCCAGTGGAGGTGTCTGAGGTTGGGAAGGTGGGGAGTTGGTCAGACTGGGGGGATATACCAAGATCTGTGGGAGTGAGTCCTAGTGAGAGGGATGGTTTGGGATCTTGGGATTCTGGTCATGATGGTTAAATATCCAGAAAGTCAACATGGGTGTGGGTATCATGGGATTAGCCATATCAGGCAGATGTGAGGGTGAGACTGAGAGTTATGGGGAGAGAGGAGGCTCGCAGAGGGGTGGGCCATCAGGAAACACAGGAAACTCTGCAGCTGTGTCCCCCCCACCCTAGCCCCCAGCTGTCTAAGTCCCAACTCTATCTCTGCCTCAACCTGTGGGGTTTGGGACCCAGTGATGTTCTTATCAGAAAGAGGAGGGGAGGGAAAAAGGAAAAAGCAAGAGTCATATACTAAGGAGGGCTTCCCAGGTGGTGCAGCTGTTAAGAATCCACTTGCCAATGCAGGAGATGCAGAAGCCTTGGGTTCGATCCCTGGGTTGGGAAGATCCCCTGGAGGAGGAAATGGCAACCCACTCTAGCATTCATGCCTGGGAAATCCTATGGACAGAGGAGCCTGGCAGCCTACAGTCCATGGGGTCACAAAGAGTCGGGCCCAACTAAGCACACACACAGAATATACTAAGGGAAATTAGAGACATCTTTCAGCTCCCAGACCTGATAAGGTCAAGATGAGAACATTCTAAAAACCAAAAATGCCAATAAATTTACTGGTGGGTCACAAGGCCATTAAGTTCAAGTTCAGGAATTTAATCTCTCCTTTGGTCATTCTGTAGACTTTCCAGGGGCAGAAAATTTGTCATGTGAAATGGAGTGTTCTTCCTTATGAGTTTGTAGGTATGCTGATTAGAATTTATGAAGACATGGAGCTTTATCTTTTATCTGTTATCAGAATGAAAGATATAATGCTTAGTGGCTTTCCAGTACTTTCTCAAAAACTTGTGAACATATCACTAGGACCTCAAAAATAATTGTATTGGATCTATAAAGACACCTGTGTACCAGGGCCTTCTGTGGTGTGCCTTGCTGGAACCTGTGCAGGAGGATGCAGGAGGCCCAGCTCCAAGCCCATTTCTGGGCAAAGCTCTCTCTGACCCACTCACTCCAGACTCCTGGTTCTGTGAAGTTCTGAGGAAGCCCTCACACCACCCAGTGGTAGCCCTCACACCACTCAGGTGACCCCTGAAAGCAACCTTTGGTTGTTTTGCCTGAGTCTCCCATCTCTGCACAGATAGTTTCTCATGGTTCTTCAAGGAATCTATTATTTTGAGTCTCACACATTGCTTGGCATAAAGTAGGTATTTAATGAATATCTGTTGCATGAAGATAAAAGAAATGCATGAGCTTGTTTATTTATTGAACACCTTATAGGTTGCAGACATTGTTTTAGGTACTAAGGAAATGCTTGTAAATAAAAGAAATAAAAATCTCTGCCTCACTCTCATGGGTCTGACCTTTTAGAGGGAGGGAAGCAATGCATGTTCTTACAATACATGAGGAGGGAGCAGGGTGGCAAAAACTGAACTGCGAAGTGAAGAAGTCTTACTGAGTGCCTATCATGTGCCAGTTGTTTTAACATGCCATCTAGAACTTCCCTGGTGGTCCAGTGGTTAGGACTCCACCCTTCCTTTACAGGGGGCATGAGTTTGATTCCTGGTCAGGGAACTAAGATCCCGCATGCCTCATGGTGTGGCCAAGAGAAAACAAATGTCGTCTAACATGTCACCAGGATGGCATCACCAACTCGATGGACGTGAGTCTGAGTGAACTCTGGGAGATGGTGATGGACAGGGAGGCCTGGCGTGCTGCGATTCATGGGGTCGCAGAGTCGGACACGACTGAGCGACTGAACTGAACTGAACTGAATGCAGTAAGTAGTATTGATCCCCATCTGAGAGATATGCAAACTGGGGCTCAAAATGGTGAGATTCCCAAGATAATGGTGCTAAATTGGCAGAGCAGGAATTAGAGTGCAGATCTCTCTGACTTCAGGGCCCAGATTTCTCACCAGTACACTGCCCTGCTTCTCAGTCCCTGTTGAGCACTAGTAGGGGCATTTCTGTTGGGAGCGCAGGTTCACTGGTAAATCTGGAATCCTCCGTTCTCTCTCTCTGTCATGGACAGGAGCTACTGAATAGCAGACACCTCTCTTGCAACCAGCCTTTGACGCTAAAGGCACTTGATAGCTTTAAGCTATCTAGCTCTCAGGTTAATTACCATTTAGTTACAGGTGAAAATCTAAAAGCTACTGCAACTTAAATCCAGGAGCCATTTCACAGGTTGTTAAAATGCCAGTTCCTACCATATGACTAAGGAAAAAATGATTCCGCTCAATAATCTACCCACATCACCTAAAAATCAGCAGTAATGCCCTCATAATCCCTGTTCCAAGTCATGCTCTGAATCCTGGACAACATTCCTGATTTATTGTTCTTATTTTCTAGTGAGGTATGATTGACATAAAGTATGATATTAATTTCAAGTATATAACATACCAATTTGATACTTCTGTATGTAGTGAAAGGATCACAATAAATCTAGTTAGCATTCATCACCATGTGTACTTACAAACTTGTTTTTCTTGTGGTGAGTTAGTGTTTACCCAGAAGTGGAATTACTAGATCATATGGTAGTTGCATTTTTAATTTTTTGAGGAAACTCCATACTATTTTCCTTAGTGGCGGCACCAACTTACAGTCCTACTAATAGTGTAAGAGGGTTTACTTTCTTCCACATCCTTGCCAACGTTTGTTATTTGTAGACTTTTTAATGATAGCTGTCCTGACGGTGTGAGGTGATGTCTCACTGTGTTTTTGATTTGCACTTCTTCATTAATTAGTGATGTTGAGCACCTTTTCATTGTGTCTCTTAGCCATCTGTATATCTTTTTTGGTAAATTTCTATTCAGATCCTCCACCTATTTTTCAAGTGGATTTTTTTTTCTGTTAAGTGGTAGGAATTTTTTAATTTATTTTTTATATTAATGCCTTATCAGATATATGATTTGTAAAATCTTTTCTCCCATTTGGTAGGTTGCCTTTTCATTTTGCTGATATCTTTCTTTGCTGTGTAGAAGCTTTTTAGTTTGAAGTAGTCTCATTAATTTAATTTTGCTTTTGTTGCCTTTGTGGTTGGTATTAAATCCAAAAGTCACTGCCAAGAGTGATGCCAAGGAGCTTACCACTTATGTTTTTCTACTAGGAATTTTATGATTTCTGGTCTTGCATTCAAATTTTTAATCCAGTTTGAATTAATTTTTCTGTGTGGTATAAGACAGGGATCCAGTTTCATTCTTTGGAATATGACAGTCGGGTTTGCCCAGCACCGTCTGTTGAAGAGACTTTCCTTCTCCATTGTATGTTCCTGGCTCCTTTGTTCTAGACTCACTGATCATATATATATGGCTTCATTTCCAGGCTCTTTATTCTGTTCCATTGATCTATGTGTTCATTTTTTATTCCAATACCATACTGTTTTGATTACTATAACTTTGTAATATAGTTTGAAATTAGGGAGCATGATGCCTCCAGCTATATCTTTTTTTCTCAAGATGACTTTAGCTATTTGGGGTCTTTTGTGGTTCCATATTGTCACCCTGCTTATTTAACTTATATGCAGAGTACATTGTGAGAAACGCTGGACTGGAAGAAGCACAAGCTGGAATCAAGATTGCCGGGAGAAATATCAATCACCTCAGATACACAGATGACACCATCCTTATGACAGAAAATGAAGAGGAACTAAAAAGCCTCTTGATGAAAGTGAAAGTGGAGACTGAAAAAGTTGGCTTAAAGTTCAACATTCAGAAAACGAAGATCATGGCATCCAGTCCCATCACTTCATGGGAAATAGATGGGGAAACAGTGGAAACAGGGTCAGACTTTATTTTTTTGGGCTCCAAAATCACTGCAGATGGTGACTGCAGCCATGAAATTAAAAGATGCTTACTCCTTGGAGGGAAAGTTATGATCAACCTAGATAGCATATTCAAAAGCAGAGACATTACTTTGCCAACAAAGGTCCATCTAGTCAAGGCTATGGTTTTTCCTGTGGTCATGTATGGATGTGAGAGTTGGACTGTGAAGAAAGCTGAGTGCGGAAGAATTGATGCTTTTGAACTGTGATGTTGGAGAAGACTGTTGAGAGTCCCTTGGACTGCAAGGAGATCCAACCAGTCCATCCTAAAGGAGATCAGTCCTGGGTGTTCACTGGAAGGACTGATGTTGAAGCTGAAACTCCAATACTTTGGCCACCTGATGTGAAGAGTTGACTCATTGGAAAAGACTCTGATGCTGGGAGGAATTGGGGGCAGGAGGAGAAGGGGACGACAGAGGATGAGATGGCTGGATGGCATCACCGACTCGATGGATATGAGTTTGAGTAAACTCTGGGAGTTAGTGAGGGACAGGAAGGACTGGCGTACTGCGGTTCATGGGGTTGCAAAGAGTTGGACACGACTGAGCGACTGAACTGAACTGAACTGAAAAATTTTAGAATTGCTTGTTCTATTTCAGCAAAAAATGCCATTGGAATTTTAATAGCTATTGCATTGAATCTGTAGATTGTTTTGGGTAGTATGGGCATTTTAACCATTTTAATTCTTCTAATCCATGAATATAGAACATTTTTCATTTACTTGTATATTCTTTAGTTGCTTTTGTCACTGTCTTACAGGTTTTAGTATATATGTCTTTTATCTCCTGGTTAACATTTATTCCTTAATATTTCATTCTTTTTGGTGCAATTGTAAATGAGAGTGCTTTCTTAGTTTGTCATTATGCTAGTAAAATATTAGTGTATATAAATACAACAGATTTCCCATATATTGATTTTGTAGCCTGCCAATGTGTTTGTTCGGAGAAAGCAATGGCACCCCACTCCAGTACTCTTGCCTGGAGAGTCCCATGGATGGAGGAGCCTGGTAGGCTGCAGTCCGTGGGGTCGTGAAGAGTCGGACAGGACTGAGCAACTTCACTTTCACTTTTCACTTTCATGCATTGGAGAAGGAAATGGCAACCCACTCCAGTGTTCTTGCCTGGAGAATCCCAGGGATGGGGGAGCCTGCTGGGCTGCCGTCTATGGGGTCACACAGAGTTGGACACGACTGAAGCGATTTAGCAGCAGCAGCAATGTGTTTGTTTATTATATCTAATAGTTTTTTAGTGGAGACTTTAGAGTTTTCTTTATATGAATTCATGCCTTCCACAAGTAATGCCAGTTTTACTTCTTCCTTTTCAATTTGGGTGCCTTTGATTTTTCTTCTATATTTGCTCTAACTAGATTTCCAATACTATGTTGAATAAGTGTCAAGAGCGGGCATCTTTTATTCCTGATCTTAAAGGGATAACTTAGTTTTTCACCATTGAATGTGATGTTAGCTGTGCGTTTGTCATAAATGGCCTTTATTGTGTTAGGATATGTTCCTTCTGTATATATTTTAAGAGTTTATATCATAAATGGATGCTGAGTTTTGTCAGATGCTTTTTCTGCATCTATCGAGATGATCATATGGTTTTTACCTTTCTTTTGTTAACATGGTGTGTTACGTTGATTGATTTATGATTGTTGAAGCATTCAATCATCTCTGGAATAAATCCATTTGATTAGTGCAGTAAGTCTCCTACAAATGAATAAGTTCTGGTCCGAGAGCATGTTCTGGGTCCAGTTTATTCCTAAGTCCAACAAAGTTAGCCTAGGTACTCAACTACCACAATTGGCTATATATTGTATACTGTATTGTAACAGGTTTATAATGCCTTCCACACAGATAATACATAAAGAACAAACACAAAAAATAGTACTGTAAAGTACAACAAAGCACAGCCACTTTCAGAGGATGCACGCATGTGACAACACATGCCAGACACATTAACTTACGTGGACTGGACATGTGAATCTGTGCAAGTTTCAGCTTGAAGGTTTGTATATAGGGGAATTACTGTATATGATATTTTTAATGTATTGTTGAATAAGGTTTGTTTATATCTTGTTGAGTATTTTTGCATCTTTGTTCACTGGCCTGTAATTTTCCTTTTTTGTGTGGTATCATTGCCTGATTTTGGTATCATGTAATGTTGGCCTTGTAAAATAAGTGTGGAAGTATTGCCTCATCTTCTACTTTTTGAGAGTTTATGAAGGAATGGCTATTAATTCTTCTTTAAATGCTTGGTAGAATTCACTAGTGAAGCTATCTGGTCCTAAACTTTTATTTGTGGGGGGTTTTAAAATTACTGAATCAGGGTCCTTACTAGCAAGCAGTCTGTTCATATTTTCTATTTCTTCATGATTATTTTTAGGAATTTACCTATTTCCATTAGGTTGTCCAGCTTCTTGGTATATAATCATTTGTAGTAGTCCCTTGTGATCCATTGTATTTATGTGATTTGGGGTGTAAGGTCTTCTCTTTCATTTGTGATTTTATTTATTTGAGTATTTTCTCTTTTTTAAATCTACTTTGTTGATTTTTTTCCAAACAAGCTCTTGATTTCATTGATCTGTTCTCTTGTTAGTCTCCATTTCATTTATTTCTGCTCTGATCTTTGTTATTTCCTTCCATCTTTTAGCTTTGAACTTCATTTGCTCTTTTCTAGATCCTTAAGGTATAAAACTGTTTATTTGAGATTTTTAAAACTTCTTGAGGTAGGCATTTACCACTATGAATTTCCCTCTTAGAACTGCTTTTGTGGCATTCCATAAATTGTGGTATATTGTATTTCCATTTTCATTTGTCTCAATATATTTTTTTATTTCACATTTGCTTTTGTCTTTGACCCATTGGTGTGTTGATTAGTTGCCACACATTTGTGGATTTTCCAGTTTTTTTCCTTTTAGTTGATTTCTAGTTTTATTATGGTCAGAAAAGATTTTGATATGATATCAGTCCTAAATTTATTAAGGTTTGTTTTGTGGCCTAACATATGATGGATCCTAGAGAATGTTCCATGTGTACTGAGAAGCATATGTATCTGATTGCTTTTGGGTGAAATGTTTTATATTACATGAAACAGGCACTTCTCCAAATCTACCAAGACCAGTCAGTGTCCCAAGGGCTTCCCAGGTGGTGCTAGTGGTACAGAACCCCCTTGACAATGCAGGAGACATAAAAGATGTGGGTTCGATCCCTGGGTCAGGAAGATTCCCTGGAGGAGGGTGTAGCAACCCACTCCAGTATACTTGCCTGGAGAATGCCATGGACAGAGGAGCCTGGTGGGCTCCAGTCCATAGGGTTGCAAAAAGTTGGACACAACTGCAGTGACTTAGCACTCACAGTTAGCACGTAGATTCAGACTGATTGGAAGCCAGACCCCCAGGCAACAGCTTTTAAAGAATGCAATATATACAGGCCTGTGGGCCTACAAACTTAAGCCATGCTGTCCCCCAAGAGCCAGGTGATCTGGAGGTGTCCCTAGGGCTTCAGAAGACTGTGTGCGCTACTTTCTGGGAGATAACCAATGAGTCGATGTGAGGCAGAAGGAGAGTGTAAAGATGGCATTCCCCAACCTGCATTCCCTGAGAGCACCTCCATATCCCCTAGATGTGTGCCAAACCCGAAGCCTACCCCTCAGCAGCCGCTCCAGGAGCAGCAGCTAGGTGTCTGTCGTGGAAATGCTGAGGGTGTGTTCCAGTTGTCTGTCTGTGCATTGCCCTGGAGGCAGTTACCTGTCAAGGACTGTCTCTCTGACTGTTAACAGTCCCACAGGCCCTAATGAGCAGCCTGGCTCGTTCCAGTTTACTGACTATGCAATCTACTCAAGAGCTGCCTCCAATTTTTAGAGTCCCATGGGACCCAGGAACTCAAGTCCTTCTGGCTTCCAGAGTCAGATGATGAAGAGGCATCTTCTGGGGGGAACTACAAAAACCAGGTCCCCAGATATTGAAGCCAGGGCACCAGCCATGTGTAGATGCTCCCCTTTAGGAGATACAGGGTGTGGCAGAGAGAGGGCAAAGGCAAGGCAGAAATGGAGTGTAAAGATGGCACAAGCTGAAAACAAAAAAGAGGGGAAAACAAAAAGAAAAAGAAGAAAAAAGAGATGGTTTCTGTTGGCTTAAGCAACGCAGAGAAAACTCAGGAAGATGGCTCCCACCAGCTTCTAGCCCAGCTGATTATTCCAGCAAGTCCCTGCCCCTCAGACCAATGCTTTAAAATTAGGAAAGGAGTCTCTCACACGAAGCCTGGGTGCTTTTCAAAGGGCTGCTTCTGCACTGGGCCCTGGGCAGGGTGAGTCTGCATGTAAGCCATTTAAGAGACATTTCTTAGTTCACTACAGCCCCGTGGGTCCCAAGGCCATGCACCCCATTGGTTTTCAAAGCCCGATGTTCTGGGGGCTCTTTTCCCAGGTGCTGGTCTTAAAACCTGGGGTGCCCAATGTGGGGTACAAACCCTTTGCTCCTCAGGGAGAAGCTTTGGGTTTTGAGTTCCCTCCCAATTTTGGGATGCCATGCCAGGTGTGGGGTTTAGGAGAGATTGTGTCTTAGCCTTTTCTACCCACTTTGATGAGCTTTCCCTCTCCTTTGCCCAGTGTGAAAGAGTGGTTCCATCCGTTTTTATGTTTTTTTCCCAGAGGAAATTTTTTCCTACCTTTGTGTATATTCAGTCTGTCTGTGGGAAGAGGCAAATTCAAGATCTTCTTGTGTCGTCATCTTAAGCTGAATCCCTCTTGTGTTATTATTTTAAAAGTATATTTCTGTATGACTCTGAGCACAGGGGAAAGCAGAAGCAGAAAAGGAAGTTGTCCAGTCAAGACCCAAACTGTGAGACCCAAACTGTATTGTGAGTAGTAATTACCTCCACACCAGTAGTGGGTCACACCAATTGTGGGCCACACTCCACCTCGTGTGTCTTCTGGAGCCGTGCTGCAGTGCAGGGCAGGGTGCCTGCGGGTGTCCAGGAGGGGCCCCGCTGGATCTGGATGCAGACCCAGCCTCTGTGTCCCCACTTTCTTTCACCCTGAATTATGTGTATCCAGGAAGTGCCCTGCTGGATCTGGATGCCGATCCAGCCTCTGCATCCCCACTTTCTTTCACCCTGAATTATGTGTTCCCCACTGTGCCCAGAGAAGGCTGTCGCCTGGGGACTTAAGGTAAGGCTGGCCAGCACTGGGGGTTCCAGCATGCTGTAGGATCACCCCACAACCTCCAGTTGGGTCCATGATGGGGTAAGGATGGGGTCAGTGAGCACCAACACAGACTCTTTCTTTACTCACCTCCAAGGCCCTGGTCACCACGTGCAGAGGACTTGAAGAAAAAGGAACATTTAAATATATTGAGTTTCCCACTGGAAGTTAAAACAAGAAATGAAGCAGCAGGGGTTTGCTCCGTTCAGTTGCCTGAGAGCAGCTGCTGACCGTGTCTTCAGCCCCCAGCGAGCACAAAGCGGTGCTTGCCCCGGGTAGGTACTGCTTCCATCCAAACCAAACTTCCCCTCAATGACTTCATTGAAAGCTAGTTTACATCGTGAAGAGAAACTCCATTTATTTATTTGTAATAACTTGGGGATTTTATGGGCCCACAAGAGGATGTAATTTAAGAAAATATTAGCAAGCTATTTCAAATACCCAGGTTTTGAAACTTGCTATGCCAAATAATGATCAATAGAAATATTTCAATATTAGGAATGAAAAGCTGCAGCAAAACTTCCTTTGAGCAGGGAGGTGGAGAGGTTTTGCAATGTATATTTTTGGTCATGACATCCTGGGGTCCTAGGAAAAGACAACTGGATTTTCAGGAACCCATTATGAACAACATATGACCTAATAGAAATGGGTACATCTAATGCCTCCCTTGTGGGGCTTTAGCCCTATAAATAACTTAGAAAATTCACAGGCTGATCCACTCTCTGTTGCTTCACTTTGAACATGGTGTTGGAGGGAGTTACATGATGTTTTTATTAGGGTTTTAGAGACAAAGTAATCCAAGGTTACCAAGAAAGAGGGTGAGCTAAGAATGGCCCCTTGCTGCAGAAATATAATATTTTTCAAGTTTCCATACTCTTAACAATCGTATGTTAGTGATGTTCTTATTTCCTTAAATAGCCAACGTCATAAACCTTTGGAAATCTTTTTGAACCATGTTCAACCCTATCCTCCTATTGGAAGCATGAGGGATCCAATGGTGGAAGACACAAATTCTTCACCCATCAAATCTTCATCTTTTATTTCCAGGAGACTCGTGTTGAAAAGGGTGGATGTGTACACATGATCACATGCTCATCTCACTGTAATTACATGCACATGCATTGTACTTACGAATCTAGGTATCCCTAACCCCACCCCACTTGACTGATCTTCCTGAGGACACAAAGAAATCTGGTTTACATTTACAGCCCTAGGCCTACACTGCTGCTCAGCTGTTGAGTAAGTTTATGAAGTATTTACTATGCTGAACACTCTCTTAAGTACTGAGGGCCAGGAAGGAGCAGAATCTACAAAAGTGACTGGGCCACTCTTTATCTCAAATTTTATGGAACGAGAATTACCGTTTCAGAGAAAAATTTAAGACCATAGCTAACATTTAAATTGCACCTTGTACATTATAAGGTCTTCTCTGACTCATATAAAAACACTTTGAGGGGGATATTTTCCCTATTTTTCAAATGAAGAAACCAAGAATCTGAAGGATAAGTGGATTTTTACAAAGTTGTAGAGCAGTGAGGGTGAAGTTGGGTCTTTCACACCCAGGTTTGGTTTTTGCCCCATCGTTTGGGTTTTTGCTTCCTCTCCCCATACCAGTTTTCCCCGAGTCAGGACACTGACACATATACACCTATTTTTTTCTTTCGTAACAGCTTTATTGAGATAAAATTACATATCACAAAGTTTACTTTTTGAAAGATATAATTCAGTTGTTTTTAGTATAATCACATATAATCACCTCTATATAATTCCAGAACATTTTCATTACCCCCAAAATAAACCTCATACCCATCAGTAGTCATGCCCCATTCCCCCTTCTCCATGGCTCCTTGCAACCACAAATCTGTTTTTTGTCTCTGTGGATTTGCCTGTTCATATAAATGGAATAGAATATATATGGAATATGGACTATATATGAATGTTTCACATGAATGGAATCAGGCAATACATGGCCTTTTGTGTCTGGCTTATTTCACTTTGCATAATTTTCTCAAGGTTCATCCATGTGGTAGCATGTGTCAGAACTTCATTCCTCTTTATGGCAGAACAGTACTCCAGTATGTGGACATACCACATTTTGCTTATCCATTCATCAGTTGTTGGATATTTGCATTGTTTCTACTTTTTGACTATTTTATTTTATTTTTTTTAAGAGAATAAATCTATTTATTTAAGGCACTCAGTTTGTAGTAATTGGTACAGCAGAAATGGAAAATTTAGTATGGGGTACGTAGAAAAGCAAAACACAGTTTTCCAGAAACATTCTCATCTCATCAAGTGTCTATGGCCCTTGCACTATAGTTGATGTGATGTTGCAGTTCTACAAAGCACTCTAATAAAGCCAAAGATGTGGACGCCTGTAAAAGCCTTGACACTTCACCACAGAGCTGCCATGGACATTTGTGTACAAGTTTTCATATGAAGATACATTTTCAATTCTCTTGGGTATATATACCTAGGAATGAGAATTGTTGAGGCATGTGATAACTATGTTTAACATTTGGAGGAACTTCCATACTGTTCTCCAAAGTGATTGTACCATTTTACATTCCTGCTGATAGTGTATGAGGGTTGCAGTTTCTCTGCATCCTCACCAACACTTGTTATTTTCTGTCTTTTTTGTTGTTGTTGTTGTTATAGCCATCCTGGTAGATGTGAAGTAATATCTCTTTATGGTTTTGATTTGCATTTCTCCGATGACTAACAATGTTGAACATCTTTCCATGTACTTGCTAAATATTTACATACCTTCTTTGAAGAAATGCTTATTCAAATCCTTTGCCCATTTTTTTCTAAAGTTTTTTTTTTAATGTGGACCATTTTTAAAGTCTTTATTGAATTGTTACAATATTGTTTCTGTTTTATATGTTATTTTTGGCTGTGAGGCATGTGGGATCTTAGCTCCCAGACCAGGGATTGAACCTGCAACCCCTGCATTGGAAGAAGTCTTAACCACTGGACCACAAGGGAAGTCCTAGATGGCATGTTTTTGTTTTCTTCAGATAAATATCCAGAAGTGGAATTACTGGATCATATGGTAGTTGCATTTTTAATTTTTTAAGGAACCTCCATACTGTTTTCCACAGCAGCTGTACCAATTTACATCCCTACCAAGAGTGCAGGATGATTCCCTTTTCTCCATATCCTCTCTAGCATTTATTATTTGTACACTTTTTGATGACAGTCATACTGCCCAGTGTGAGGTGGTACCTTAGTGTGGTTTAGATTTGTGTTTCTCTGATAATTAGTAATGTTCAGCATCTTTCTATGTGCCTGTTGACCATCTGTATTTATTCTTTGGAGAAATGCCTATTTAGATCATCTGCCCATTTTTTGATTGGGTTATTTATTTATTTTTAATATTGCATTATATCAGCTATTTGTGTATTTTGGATATTAATCTCTTGTTGGGCACACCAGACAAATAGGAAGTCTTAAACTCTGGAGGTTTGGTCACCTTTCGGGACCCATCTTTCAGGTCATCTCTTTGGTCGCATCTTTCGGGACCTTCTTTGCAGGAGGCTGCATGGGTCTGAGCCTCCCTTCCATTTAATCTGAAGATCTGTATATATCTAGATATCTAAGTTGAAAGGGGTGTTAGAACTGGTGCGGTTTAATCATGGCTTAGTGCTGCAATCACACTGTCCCAAGAACATTTTATGGCTAACAGTCCCATCCCCAGTGTGTGCTGGGGGCAAGAATCCCAGGGGAGGCGGCAGCAGTTGTAAGATGTTGAAGGACACTCTAGCATTATTTTAAGCCTCCACAGAAACCTTGTCACCACATCGTGGTTCTGATTATATCCATAGCTGGAGCTACTTTAAGCTGTTATTACTGCCACGGTGGCCACGTTTTGGTTTGCCTATAGGCAGGGACGATAATGCAGAGGATGGGCCAGAGGTGCCATTAAAGTAGCCACATGAAGATGTGTGGGATATAACAAAGAAACCGTTGTCTTCATCTTTTTCTTCTGTACTATCGTAAAGAGTTTTTTCTGGTATGATGTTAATTCTTGTTTGGCTACACCTTTGAAGTTTGCATGAAGAGACAACTAGCTAAAGGGGGGTCAGGAAAAGGAAAACAAGCATGCTCACCAGCAGCGGACAGTGGACACGGTACATAAGCACACCAGAGGGAGAACGCTTTCACCTCTTGATTAAAATCTGTGTGCACAGCTCGTGCTTTCTCTGGGCATGGGTTTTGGCATGGGCTGCCTTCCAGTATGACGCTCTGGGAGGCAGACCAGCCAGGGCTTGCCCTCACTGTGAAAATGGGTACAAGTGATCTTAATACTTAGGCACTGTCCGTATCTTATCATCCTGAATTTGCCTCCAGAGGCACATTAGAATTTCTGGTGACCCACTGCTCATGGAGCAAGATTAGTAAAAGAAATCTCTGGGAGACAGCAAGGTATGGGGAAGTTGTGGGTAGGGTCCTGAGCCTCCCAAAGCTGCTTTCCCCTCCTTGCTTGGTTTATCTTGTGAGGAGTGTGGGTCAGCAGTAAAGGGACAGTGGCCACTTTTTTGTGAGGGATTTGAGGAGCCTGTTCATACCCCTCCAGCTCAGAGAAGCTGCAGCTGAGCCTGTGGACTATTGTTGGGTGCCTAGGAGACTGCGGGTCTGTAGTGAAAACCATAACAGAGGCAGACAGCTGCGGGAAACCTATAGGCAGTGCGTGAGCACTGGGGGTGGAGGCTGTGACGGGGAAGGGAAGGAAGGCCTTTTATTTATTTTTTAAATTAATTAATTTATTTTAATTGGAGGCTAATTACTTTGTAATATTGTGGTGGGTTTTGCCATTCATCAGCATGAATCAGCCATGGGTGTACATGTGTCCCACCATCCTGAATCCTCCTTCCACCTCCCTCCCTACCCCATCCCTCTAGGTTGTCCCAGAGCACCAGCTTTGGGTGCCCTTCTTCATGCATCGAATTTGCACTGGTCATCTATTTTACATATGGTAATATACATGTTTCAATGCTCTTCTCTCATATTGTCCCACCCTTGCCTTCTCCCACATAGTCCAAGATAAGATCAGATCAATCGCTCAGTCGTGTCCGACTCTTTGCGACCCCATGAATCGCAGCACACCAGGCCTCCCTGTCCATCACCAACTCCCGGAGTTCACCCAGACTCACATCCATTGAGTCAGTGATGCCATCCAGCCATCTCATCCTCTGTCGTCCCCTTCTCCTCTTGCCCCCAATCCCTCCCAGCATCAGAGTCTTTTCCAATGAGTCAACTCTTCGCATGAGGTGGCCAAAGTACTGGAGTTTCAGCTTTAGCATCATTCCTTCCAAAGAAATCCCAGGGCTGATCTCCTTTAGAATGGATTGGTTGGATCTCTTTGCAGTCCAACGGACTCTCAAGAGTTTTCTCCAACACCGCAGTTCAAAAGCATCAATTCTTCGGCGCTCAGCCTTCTTCACAGTCCAACTCTCATATCCATACATGACCACAGGGAAAACCATAGCCTTGACTAGACGAACCTTTGTTGGCAAAGTAATGTCTCTGCTTTTGAATATGCTATCTAGGTTGGTCATAACTTTCCTTCCAAGGAGTAAGTGTCTTTTAATTTCATGGCTGCAGTCACCATCTGTCCAAGGGAAGGCCTTTTAAATGGATCTTTCAGTATGACTGGTGGCTCAGACAGTAAAGATCTACCTGCAATATGGGAGACCTGGGTTCAATCCCTGGGTCACGAAGATTCCCTGGAGAAGGGAATGGCTACCCACTCCAGTATTCCTGTCTGGAGAATCCCATGGACAGAGAAGCCTGCTGGGCTACAGTCCATGGGGTTGCAAAGAGTCGGACATGACTGAGTGACTTGCACGTTCAGTGTGACTGTGCCGCTTACTGAAAATGGCAGCATAGTGGGGACGGTCAGCAACTCTGCGGTGCTGGGAGGTTTGCACTGAACTCTGCCCATGAGGAATTTTCTCCTTAATACAGGCTGGTGGAAGAGAGATTTTACAAAAGCAACAGGAAGTCCTTGAATGGCTTCTAGATCACCCAACCTTCTTATTTCAGACAGTTCTTAAGCTACCTTTAAGGTCTCCCCTGCCTTTCTTTGGCTCATCCTACTTAGCCAGGTAGATGACACTACGACAGATGAGCGAGGGAAGAGCAGGCTGGGGGTGGCTCCTGTTGAGGGTCACCAGGAGGCTGTGCGGGTGGCTGCCCTGGCTCTTTGGAGACCACTCAGCTAAGAGACCAGGGAGAGGAGCTCTGTGCAAGTCCCTGAAATCGCTCCACACCTGACCTGCCACTCACTACAGTCCAGGCCCCTTTTCCAGTGTGGCCCCCTTTCCTCCTGCCTCCCAAGCAGGGCTTCTAATACTTTTATCTTCTTTGTTCAATTTAAGTCCAGCTCATAGGTTGCTAATGTTGCACTAGCAATATACCTGCTGCATATCATAGTTTTTTTTTTCATATTTTTGTGCAACTGTTACTACCATCCATCTGCAAAACTCTTTTCATCTTGCAAAACTGAAATTCTATACTCATTGCACAGTACCTAACTCCCAACACCTCCCTTCCCCCTGGCCTCTGGCAATCACTATTCTACTTTTTGTCCCTGTGATTTTGACATCTCTAGGTACCTCATATAAGTAGAATCATACAGTATATGCATTTTTGTGACTGGCTTATTTCAGTTAGCATGATGTCTCCATGGTTCATTTATGCTATACCGTATGTCAGAATTTCTTTCTTTTTTAAGGCTCAATAACATTCCATTTATGTATATACCGCATTTTGCTTATCCATTCATCCACTGATGGACACTTGCGTTGCTTCCATGTTTTGGTTATTGTGAATAATGTTTCTATGAACATGGGTATACAAATATTGATTTGAGACTCTGCTTTTGATTATTTTGGGATATGTACCTTAGAGTGGGGTTATTCGATCACATGGTGGTTCTGTTTTTAATTCTGTGAGTATCTTCATTTTACATTCTTAACAATAGTGTACAAGGGTTCCATTTCTCCATATCCTTGCCAATATTTGTTATTTTCTGTTGTTTTGATAGTAGCCATCCTAATAGGTATGCAGTGGTATTTCACTGTAGTTTTGATTTGCATTTCCTTAATGATTATTCATGTCGAACATCTTTGTATGTGTTTATTGATAATTTCTGTGTCTTCTTTGGAGAAATGTCTATTCAAGTTTTTTGCCCATTTTAAAATCAGGTTGTTTGTTTTGTTGTTGTTGTTGTTGAATTTTAGGCATTCTTCATATATTCTGAGTAATAATCACTTATCAAATATATAGTTGCAAGTATTTACTCTCTCTTATAATTCTTTATGAAAAGATATTTAATCCCTGCCAGAACAGTGATACTACTGATAACTAACATTGAGCCTTTACCATGTGCTTGGTCCTAAGTGCTTTACATACATTGTACCCTTTATTCCTTAAAACTAAATGATTATCTTAAATGGCATATTAAAAAGCAGAGACATCACTTCACTGACAAAGGTCTGTATAGTCAAAGTTATGCTGTTTCCAGTAGTCATGTATGGATGTGAGAGTTGGACCATAAAGAAGGCTGAGCACTGAAGAATTGATGTTTTCAAATTGTGGTGCTATAGAAGACTCTTGGACATCTAGGGGATCAAACCAGTCAATAAAGGAAATCAATCCTGAATACTGATTAGAAGGATTGATGCTGAAGCTGAAGTTCCCATACTTTGGTCACCTGATGCAAAAGACCCTGATGCTGGGAAAGATTGAGGGCGGGAGGAAAAGGGGATGACAGAGAATTAGATGGTTGGAAGGCATTATCGACTCAATGGACATGAGTTTGAGCAAACTCCAGGAGATTGTGAAAGACAGGGAAGCCTGGTGTGGTGCAGTCCATGGGATCACAGAGAGTTGGACATGGCTGAGCGACTGAACAACAAATGATTATCCCCAGTTTGCAGATCAAGAATCAGTGGTAAACTAACTAAATAAGTGCTGGGGTTTGAACTCAGGTCTGCTGATGCAGCAAGCCTGCACTTAAGTTCTACACTAGACTCCTTCACAGGGATGTGTGCGGCCCAGGGGCCTGATGTAGCACAGGCATGTTCTGTGGCAAGTCCACAGGCCCACTTCTAGTCCTGGCTCTGCCACTGACTCACGGACCGAAAGGGAATGAATGGTGGCCCCTTCCCAACGTGTGCCACGGCCTATCACCTTACGTGGTGAAAGAATGAGTATTTACCTTATATAGCAGAAGATGTGATTAGCAATTTTGAGAGGAGGCGCGTATCTCGGTTTATCCAGATGGGACTTACATGGCATCACAAATGTCCTTATAAGAAAAAGACAAAGGGAGATAGCACAGATGGAAGATAAGAACATGGAGGGTCTCACAGAGGAGAGGGCAGCGTGAAGACAGAACAGAGAGATGCAGCCACAAGCCAAGGAAGGCCGACAGCCTCCAGAAGCTGAAAAAGGCAAAGAAGGACCTCCAGGGGAAGTGCAGTCTGGGCAACAGTGTAGTTTTGGACTTCTGGCCTTAGAACCGTGAGAATATAGTCTGTTAGTCAAGCTACCCAGTTTGTGATACTCAATACAGCTGCCACAGCAAACAGATACAGACAAATCAGACACGGGAGTGACTTCTCTGTGAAATTAGCACGTGGGCTGAGAACACAATTTGGCTTGGTTACTTGGTTGCTGCACTGGAATCACCCACTATAGGAATCTCCAAAACTTAAAAACATTTGGGGGGTTGGGCATCACCAAAAAGTGAAGCAGAACCACTTGGGTCTGGGCTCAGAAAACAGCACCTATAAACCCCTCCAGGTCATTCTGCTGGGGTCGGAGGTGACGTATCCCTGGTTTCTGTGTGTCTGTCGTTAAGGCTCTGAGGATCTATCAGTCTCTGTGCCAGAGAGAACTCAGCATTCCGTTACCTCTTTCCTCCAGAGTCTCAAGAAACAGTCTGCATTTCTGAGGAGAGAAGCAGAGCTTGCCAGAATAGAAATGGATGTCAGAGGACGTCTTTCCAGGACCGCAGAGGCGAACAGAGAGCTTCGGGAGAAAGGGAAGAAGCCAGCAGGGCAGTGGGTGGAAATGAAAGCGCCTGGGAGGTCTGGGGAACCTTCAATAACACTGGATCGGACAACGGAGGGGGCTGTGGGGCCAGGGGGAGGCACCTGTGAAAATAGCAAATACTTGAGCCAGAGACGGTACACATCCTGCCCTGGATCCTTCAGGTTCCCTGCAGAGGCAGGGATCACAGGGCCAGGGTGACGTGTCTCCCACGATGTCAGCGTCCCTGAGGGCCCGTCAGGAATGTGCCGAGGAACTAGCTCAGGGGCTGCGGAGACATCTGAGAAAGGCAGAGGGGAGAGAGAGAGGAAGGGACAGTCAGACCGTCATTCCCAGAGATATAGCTTTAACCTCTGCCCCTTCCTGCCTGCCAGCTCTGGGAGACCCTGACAAGCCAGGAAACTTCTGTAGAAGGGGTGGGTGGGGCTGCGGGCCAGGGGAGGGCCTCTGCCAGGCGCCACGGTCTCCCCTCCACCACACAGCTGACAGACACTTGAGAACTTTCCTTCCCAAGCCTGTATCCTGCTGGTTCGGGGCAAAGTGTGCAGCTTTCCCACCAGGATCAGTGAGGAAATGGCCTGGTTTGGACTCAAACAGACTGCTGTGTTTTCCCAACAAGGCCACAGCTCAGTTCAGGGAGCCCCAGCAATGCCCATTCTTCCAGGGTGCCTCTCCTGCCCTGCCTCCCTCTACCTCCTCTGAGAACACATCACCTAGTGTCTGTAAGGCTTCTGCTTCTTGTTTGACACCCCTTATTTACAAAGCAAACAGAATGTTCCTTTTAACACACATCATGCTAAGTTTATTAATGCAGAAAACAATCCCAGGGGGCCGACCCCGGGGGACCCTTGAAACCTGCCAGCACAAACTCTTCAAACGCTCAGTGCGTCAGATCCTCCAGGACAATATTTCACACAATGGAGTAAAAATAATATTTTTCTTTGGGCCTTTCCAGCCGCTTTTGTGGCGAGCAGACAGAAATTATTTTCTTACTCTGCTCCCAGAGCAGAAATCTGGACGAAGCTGCGTTTATTTGTTTAACACAATGATTTCATCCTAAATGTCTCGACAGCAAATAGTTGGTGGTTTAATAAAGGGCCTTTGAAAGGAGGCTGGAGCTGGGGAGATGCAAGGCCTGTGGCTCTCGGGGCCAAGCTGCCACGGGCTACTGCGGCTGGGGCAGAGGAGGATGGGGTGCCCCTCTCCGGGCGTCTGGGGGCTCAGAGACATTTTGTGCTGCTTCCACCCTGGAGAAGGAAAGAGACTGGCCCTTTGGTCACAAATGCCAGGTCTTCCCCAAGACCAGCTCTGCCAGATACAGACAGACATAAGCCCAAAAGCAGATACTCAAAGTTGCTTAAAGGAGAGAAGCCTTTTGTATTCATTCCTGCTTTTCCCCGATGAAAAATTATGTCCGTGTCAACCAAATGTTGGCTGCTGTTCTGATGCCAGCCCAGAGTTCAGAAGCCAGGGCTCTGATTTGGAGGAGGGAGAGGGAACTGCGCGGGCTCAGGCTCATTGACTCCACTAACAAGCAGAACCTTTGCTTCAGCCAACTGGGTCTTCCAACTTGCAATTAGAAGTGTCAACAGAAACTCAGAAAGGCTCGTTTGCACTTCACTTCTTTTCTTTGGGAAGAATTGTCAGAGGGAGTAAAATGGAACCAATATACTCAGAGGAAAAAAGCCAAGGGAAGGTGGTGAGTGGTATAAAAGTTGTGCAGGTGGTCCCAGATCTTTGGAGTCCAGCTCCCTCATTTTACAGGGGAGGAGGCAGGCCCAGAGAGGGCCTGTGATATGTCTGAGGGTACATAGATAATTAGAGCTGTGGCTGGAACCTGGGCATCCAACTTCCGGGATAAAGAGGGAAAGAGCCCAATCTAGCCTTACCGCCAACAAAACCAAAAGACTGAATGACAGGTCTCCTTTTTGCCAGCTGGGACTTGGATGAAGCATCTGATTCAGTTCCTGGTGATTTGGTGCTTGGAATAACTGATTTGGATCTGAATCAGTTCCCAAAAGAGATGTAAGAACCAGCGTAGAAGAGAATGTCTGTTCATGCATGGAGATATACTCCCAATTATAAAATTAATGCTTACTCATTGAAGATTATGTAGAATATATACAAGGATAAACAAGACAGCAAAGACTACTTAATTACTTTGCATGCTAAGTTGCTTATTTGTGTCCAGCTCTTTGTGACCCTGTGGACTATAGCCCATCAGGCTCCTCTGTCCATGGGATTCTCCAGGCAAGAATACTAAAGTGGGTTGCCATGCTCACTTCCAGGGTATCTTCCTGACCCAGGGATCTAACCCACGTCTTTTATGCCTCCTGCATTGGTTCTTTACCACTCCTGGTGGGTTCTTTACTGCTAACGCCACCTGGGAATCCCAATTACTTTAAGTACCTATAATAATGTATTATTGAGCCTCTTGATCAAAGTGAAAGAGGAGAGTGAAAAAGTTGGCTTAAAGCTCAACATTCAGAAAACTAAGATCATGGCATCTGGTCCCATCACTTAATGGCAAGTGGGAGGGGGGGAAACAGGGGCAGACTTTATTTTTTGGGGCTCCAAAATCACCACAGATGGTGACTGAAGCCATGAAATTAAAAGACGCTTACTCCTTGGAAGGAAAGTTATGACGAACCCTGACAGCATATTAAAAAGCAGAGGCTACTTTGTCAACAAAGGTCCGTCTAGTCAAGGCTATGGTTTTTCCAGTAGTCATGTATGGATGTGAGAGTTGGTCTATAAAGAAAGCTGAGTGCCAAAGAATTGATGGTTTTGAACTGTGGTGCTGGAGAAGACTCTTGAGAGTCCCTTGGACTGCAAGGAGATCCAACCAGTCCATCCTAAAGGAAATCAGTCCTGAGTGTTCAGTGGAAGGACTGATGTTGAAGCTGAAGCTCCAATACTTTGGCCACCTGATGCAAAGAGCTGACTAATTTGAAAAGACCCTGATGCTGGGAAAGATTGAAGGCAAGAGGAGAAGGGGATGACAAAGGATGAGATGGTTGGATGGCATCACCAACTCAATGGACATGAGTTTGGGTAACTCATGGGAGTTGGTGATGGACAGGGAGGCCTGGCGTGTGGCACTCCATGGGGTCACAAAGAATCAGACACGACTGAGTGACTGAACTGAATAATGTATTACTGTTAATTTATTGGTATATCTCCTCTTGGAGAATGCTTTTGTCCTTGTTTCTATATGCTTTTATTTACTTAATCTTTAAATAAACTAAAATCTTCACTGCTTTTTAAAAAAAATGATTTGAGTTTGTTCTTAAGTTTCTTCCCATATCACTATAGTCCCTCTGAAGCATGACTTTAGAAAGACTTGGTGATATCCATCATATTAAATGACTGTCTTAATTCCTTTCTCCAACACCCTTTAGTCTGGTCATAGGACAGAATATCTTGGTGTAGGTCTTAAAGAAGAGTCACTGAAAGACTGTCAGGCTACGTGGGAAATGAACCCCAAATTCTTGCAGCAATTGAGATCTTTCCTCTACTTTCAGAGTAGCTTCGGATACCTTTCAAGTCCAACTGCCTGTCCTGCCCTCAGCTCTCTTTTATCCTTCCCATTTCTCTCTTTTTCCTACTTTCTTTCCAGACCTGAGACAAGCATATATTAATTCCTTACATCTTCAGGGAATTTTACAACCTCAAAGAGTTTTTATAGAAATGGTCTCATTTGATCTTCATAAAGATCGCTTATACCCCTACAACAGGGGAAAGGCAGAATGACCTCAATTTTATATTCAACAGATGTTGCTTGAGTGCCAACTGTTTGCCTTTTAGTAGCCACTGAAGGAGGGATGCAAATAAGTAAGTCTTTATTTCAAGGAATTTTTAGTCTAGTGAGCACTTTGAAGAACTTCAGTAAGTGACGGCGGTAGTTTTTATTGGCTCAGATGACCTACCTTCTGTCACATGGCTAGTTAATGGCTCCGGGAAGTGACCTAGCATGCCTTCCACTTTCTGGACTCTATCCCTATACCACATCAGTTAGTTAGGAGTTGATTCAGAACTGGGAACTGGTCAGGGCAAGTGGTTGATAGGAAGCCTGTAGAATTTCCTCCACCCCTTCATCTCCAACCCTCGTATGAAGTCCTAACACTCAAGATGCTGAATTTCCCTAAGAGGAGTTCATGGACTGAAGCTTTCTTTGTGTTGGAGGTAGCCATAATATAATTTATCTTTCAATGAACCAGTGGTTGTTATGGATTAAACTCCATCTGCATTCCTCAAAGGATAAAAAGGAGGAAGGAGTTAATAATAGTTTTTGAGCATCTCCCAGGTCTCTGCTAGTTTCTGTACTCTATGCTTTACATGTATTATTTAATTTAAATCAGAACACACAAGGAGTTTTATTCATTGCTGTATTGCTTGGGATCTAGTACAATATTTGCCACATAATAAGCCTTGAGTACATATCCAATGAATTAATGAATACTCAGGTAAGAAAATGGAAATTCTGAAAGGTTAGGTAGTCAGTACTAGGTCACATAGTCAGTATGTGATGGACTTGGGATTCTATAGGGAGCCTTCCTGGCTCTAGAGATGTGCTTTCCCAGCACTCCACTCTGTGTCCCTCGGTACGCTGTGTGCATGCTTGAGGCCATGGAGGGATTCAGTCATCACGGGTGTGGTGGCTTGGAGCCTCTGGTGCACTGCGCACAGACTCCGTTTGGTTCATTTTTGCCTCTTTCTACAGCTCCTAGATCTTCGCTATGAACACAGCACATGCCATTGTGTCTGCTGATTGACTGTTCCCTTCCTCTAAGTCTTTCTGAATGCTCTTTCCTTACATCATCATTTACAATGGCAGTTTGACTCCTTGAGAGTAGAGAGTGTGTTATTTTAAGTCCCGTAGTGTTTTTACATTCTTTTCAGAGATGTGAATAACACTGGCCTCCCTCTGAAGAAGTTAAAGCAAAACAAAACACAGTCAAGTTTTGTAAATGTTATCTCTAGATGCAGACATGTGCCATTTCTAGGGACTCGTTGGGCAGGGTTTGCAGAGCTCCTGCTGGAGCTGTACTTTTCCTCTGGGGATGGCATATTCTTCTTTGGTTTGAGTGCTAGGTCCTGGCCAGGGAGCTAATAGTTCGATCTTAAAGGAAAGACTCTTGCTAGCGAGACTATCTGCCTAGCATGCATATTTTTAAATCCATGTATATGTCATTGTTCAAATGTCTTTGGAAATTTAGAATCTGGATGCTTAGGTTTCATGCATTTCCAAGATGTAACATTCCTTCAGATTTGGAAAATAGAGCCTTATGAACTAAAATTAGAGTCCCCTACTCTGAAGTTAAATAACACTTTACCATTTCTTCTTTCTGAATCATGAGATCTTTGCTAGTTATGTACATATTGACATAAGAGAACATTGATGTCTGAAGGGTTATAGGCACTCTCTGGGAACATCTAGCTGATACTAAAATGCTCCATTAGGATAATTTGGGAAAGAAAATTAATGTGTGCCAAGGAGAGTGCTTTCAACTCAGCCTAGAACACTTTGGGTTCCTTTTTCATTATCTTTACCCCTCTCCCATCCCAAGACTCACCCATTGCTTAAGTATGCAGTGCTCTTGACTGAAACACCACCAAGTAAATATTTCAACGCCAGCAAATTACTGACGGCTCCAGCATGATTTGTCTCTGCCTCCCAAGTCTGAGGCTCAGCCCAGCATCTCTGAGAGACTTTTTTTTTTTTAAGGTGGAGAGGGGGTCTTCCGAAAGTGATGGTTTTATACACAACTTACAAAGGGTAATAGGATCCAGCCTGAAATTTTTTTTTTTTGGAATCCCAGAAAGTGACCTGACACTCCTGATCATGACTTTCCCCTAGTGAAACTTAGACTGTGTCTTGGGGGCAGAGTAAGTTATCTAGTCAGCCCATTCGTTTCTAATCTGAACCAAATGTAAGCACACCCATGTGAAGGTGACCCAGGGAACTTTTTTCTCCACCTTTTGAGACTTGCTATGTATATTCCTGGCATGCACGCAAATGAATGATGTAATTGATCGGGGATACTAAGCAGACCACTCAGATGTAGCACCTGACTTTAGAATAACTTACCTTCTGACTCAAAGTCACTAGGCATAGAGTCCTCCTAAAACCTCAAAGTACTACTGAATATGTTAAGTCTCCTTTGCTTATCATCAAATTACTTAAAGCACAATGACAGCCTGGCACTTTTAATATTCTTTTTATGACATGTCATGTCTATCACAGGTCAAAAGGGGTCTCCCAAACAAAGCAATAACTTTGAGTGAAAAACTTATATAAAGTCTCTCTATTAGAAAAGTTTGTTTTGGCCTCCAAACATTGGATTTTATGGATTCCTATAAAATCATGACTATTTCTTAGCAGTAGGATTTTCCAAGCCTTGCAATGAAATTCTTAGTAATACTAGTTTACTTTAAAATGAAGAATGAGAGACTTTGACCTCAGGATAGATGGATTGGCATGTTTTTCCCTATTCATGCTACTAAATACAGCTAAAATCCTGACATTATATATGAAATGAGTGTAGGGAGACTCTGAAAGATGGAAGGAAGAAGGCAGACCAGCCAGGGACAGGAGGCCCCAAGGAACAACATAGGGGTGAGTTCCCTGGGGTTTCTTGTTGCCTCGTATATTCTAGACTTGGAGCTGAAGAAGTTCACCCCAGAAATGCCAATGGGTGCAGACATCAAATGCCCTAATAAAAGTCTGCTTTCTTTAGCCAAAGCACAAGGAGGAGTGCAGCCCAGCGAAACAGAAAACTCAGCACATTATAGATCGGGGGATTTTTGCAGAAACTAATGCTTGTGATGTTCATATGTTTTTTTTTTTTTTTTGCTGTTGAGTAGGTTTGCTGAGAGCTCTTGGTGACCAATTATTTCTTTGGAATTTTCATTGATTTATAGTTCACAGAATTGAAAAGTGAGACTTGCTTATGATATGATTTTGGCAATTCATTTACTATCCATTAATTTTCAGCAACCCCACCTGCAAATTGCAAATTGAAATAAGCAAAATGTCAAAAATAAAGAGTATTTTTAAAGGATAACAAGCCAAAGGATATGCTTAGGAAGAGGTAGTGGTATAGAACCTTGTCTCAGGTATAAGAGTTCTGTATTTCTGTTGATTATTATTATGGGAACACAGTGCCTCACAGCCACAGGTGAGCTGTTCATAAATATTTATTGAGTTGAATTACTTTCTGCTAATTCTTCCTTTCCATTAACTAAGAAATTATTAAGAATAGTCACACGCCCTTTGAATGTTTTTAAGTGAAAAATGGTTTGGACTTCTTTGGTGTGAGTGTCATCGGAGAAAGCAATTACCCCGTGCCAGGCACTGTTCTGAGAACTTTACGTATTTTATTCAGTGATGATAACAGCCCCATGAGGTTGTGTGGCTGTTGGTGGTCTGCCCGTATCCACACTCACTCTCCTCTACACTGCAGACTCTTACTTCAAGCACCTGAAATTCTCTGCTTTTTCCGCCCTGGCTGCTGGAGCACATTCACCCCACATGCAGGACCCTGGTGTTAAGACGCTCAGAAACAGCCCCCAGCCAATGACAGAGGGGACTTGGCGGTAGCAAGCCAGCCTCCTTACCCCTCCGGTGGGGTGTCTGGTGTGCACTGTGCACACTCCTCATGCAAACGAGCCGCGGCTGCTCACAGGCAGCTGCTTCCCACTGCCTCCCCGTCCACTTCTCCACCCCTAGCAGGGTGTCCAGGAGCACCTTCCAAGGAAACTCCTTCCTTTCAAATCCTGTCCTAGAGCTCCTGGAGGCACCCAAACTAACAGCCCTGGGTAACGTTACTGTCCCCATTTTGGAAATGAAACTGAGGCTTTGAGAGGCTGGTTACTGGAATATGGATAGAAAGTAAGTGGCAGAGCCCGCCTTCCAAATTCAAGTTCTAGCTCCCATTTTATAATGCCCTAATGACTCTGAGTGCTGACTGGGCCCTAGGTACCAGAAACACTTCATCCAGCTTATTGGGCAGGTGATAAAATAATCTCAGATAGGTGATGTGTCAAATCCAACGTCACAAGCAGTCAGTGGCGGAGTGAGGATCGAAGCTCAGGTCAGTGCACTTACCATCCTGCCACACCGCCCCTGGGCGCCTGCTGTGTTTAGCTGCTTTTTAAACTAGATAGCTCTCAGATGGCGGTAAGCGGGGTCCAGGGCTCTCACTGGCTGGTCCAAAGGGGCACAAATTATAATCCTCAAATGGGCTGTACCCCTTGTCCTAAGTCTTTCTGCTGTTTTTTTTGGTGTGAATTTCATGAGTCTGCCAGTCATTCTGGATCAGAGTCTCCAGGCTGTTTTCTTCCCTCAAGTATTATCTCTTCTAGTACTTAACATCTGTTCAGGAGTGGTTCTGGATGCTGGTCTTATCCTTGAGGGATGATGGGGAGAATCCAGGGGTGGTAAGGCAGTCAGTGATGACTGAGCCTTTTCTCTGTGAACAGGAATTTGCAAAAGTTATATCACTTAATCCTCTTAGAAATACCTTAATAATTTCTCTTTTTTCCATGTTAAAAGCCAGGAAATGAGGTTAAGAGAGGTTAAGTGATTTGCCCAAGTAATTCATCCAAGGTTAAATAATTTCAAGCCCAAGTCTCTTGGACTCTAAAGCAGTCCTCCTCCACTGAGCCAGGTGAGGGTCTGGCAAGTCAAGGATACGTAGGAAGCTGCCAGCAACTTCCAGGGCACTTCTTGTCCAGCACCTGCTGAGAGGTGCCAGACCATTCCTGATTATGATACCTAAAATCCCTGCTCAAATCCCAGCTGGCTGATGTTACGGCTCTGCATAGGGGCAGATTATGATACCTAAAATCCCTGCTCAAATCCCAGCGGGCTGATGTTAAGGCTCTGCATAGGGGCAGAGTTGTCATTCAAATGTTAAGCACTTTCCTTTCCCATCTATGAGCTTCTCCAAATGTTGAACTTTGTGCTGACCATTACAAGCTGAGGGCGAGAGAATGAGGGAAGATCCGGTCCCTACTTAGGAAGGCTCTAATGGCTGGTTTGGAAAAATGGGCCACATGCAGATGAGGCAGCCAAATACCCATGTAACACTTGTATACAAGTTACTTCTTATGCAGAGACTGGGAAATAGCTGGGTTGGCTGGTGTGGATTTGAAGCCCCTGTCTGTACACTTAATGTCCAGTTCAGGAGCCCATCACTTGAACAATACAGGAAAAATGGGAAAGGAACCAGAACAATATGGATTGCTTCATGCCGTTCAAATGATAAGAAATTTATTTTCCTAAATCAAAGTAAATCTGTTACACATACCCACTCCTCCGGATGCTGAGGATCCTGAGACCAGTTGTTGGGATTCTGTATCCTCCCCACATAAGAACCCTTGGGCTCATGGGGCAGCAGGGTCTGTCCTCCATCTGTTGGAAGGATGCTGGCTCCCCTTGCATCCTCTCGTCTCCATACCAAACCTGGCCTCAGGGGCCTTCACGGAGAGTCCTCAGTCATGGGGGTCCGTGGCCCTCTCCACAGGCACTGTGCCTCCTGATTCTGCCACCTTGGGGTCCCTGTGTGTGGGTGGGCTCAGGCTTCTGTTCCTCCTGGCATACTGTTTATGCAGAGCCCTTCCAAATCTTGGGAGATGATCCTGGGGTTGGGGTAGACGATCCTGGGTTTTACACTCAAGCTCACAATCCCTATTCCCTTCCTACTGTTAGGCTACCAGCCTAAGCTCACAGTCAGATTCCCTCCCTGGGCCTTCATCTTTGAAGTCTAAGGCCTAAATAAGGCCTAACTATGGGCGATCTCCCAGGCAAATTCTCTGAACTACTCTACATAAAACAAAACAAAACACAGAGAAGGTGTTATCACCTCCCTCCATTACACATAAACAGACACACACACACGCACACATGCTCATACACACATGTACCCACACATATGATGAGTAAGCAAACCAAGTCCTTTGGAAATGATGAGCTGCTCCCCTCTCCCCATGTATTTATTAATATTAAAGGGTTTTACATACCAGCATATTATAGTGACTAAGAGCATCACTGTTTCCATTCATTTCTCAGCTCTGCCATTGTTAGCTGATTAACCTTGGGCAAGTGGCATCACCTCTCTGTTTTCTGATGTGCAGGCTGGGGGTAACAACTATTTACATCACAGGATGTTGAGTTATGGCTACTAAAGCATTTCTTTAGCACAGTGCTTAACAAGCACCCTTAGAGCAGAAGCACCCACCTTGTTCCAGCTCTGCCGAGCTCATCAGAGCCCTCTGCTGAAGTCTATGCAAAAATGGAGGGAGTACTTCTGAGCATCAGGATGTTTTGAAAGAAAACCCATCTATTATGGACCAAATTGTGCCTCACCTCCGAATTCACCTGCTGAGGTCCTAACTTCCAGCACTTGAGAATGTGACTGTATTTGAAGAGAGGGCCTTTAAGGAGGTGATTAAGTTAAAATGAAGCCATGAGGGTGGGCCCTCATCCTATATAATATCCTGATTATGTAGAAGAGATTAGGACAAGCAAGGAGACACCAGGGACATGCAGGAACAGAGGGACATGGTAGAAGAGGGTAGCCATCTGCATGCCAAGGAGAGAGACCTGGAACAGATCATTCCCTCATGGCCCTCAGAGGAACCAACCCTGCCAGCACCTGGATCTTGGACTTCCAGCCTCTAGAACTGGGAGAAAATACATTTCTGTTGTTTAAGCCACCCAGTGTGGGGCATTCTGCTATAGCAGCCCTGGATGACTAAGACACCATCTCAGAGATCAACTCCTGCCAATGTCTCTAAAGCGTATCGTTGCTAGTCCTTGAACCTCACGCAGGAAGGGTGCCCATTGGCTTCAGGAACTGAAAATTGGTCATGCATAAAGTAACATAAATCATTCTTCTGTTTTCATGGATTCACCTCTCACGGCACCCATAGGTTGGACATGTTAAAAGAACACCAAAATAGCAGGTGTGGGCTCAGAAATTCCCAGAAGGCACTAACGAAAGGATTTAGTGCTGCCCACCTCAGGAGGCGAAATAATGCTTCTGGAAATTGAGTCAAAGGTTTGCACATTGGTGAGAATGTGGAACTCTATGGAGAGGCTCTCTTCCTTATCCCATGATTTAAAAAAAAAAAAAAATCATTTAATCACTACATAAGCCCAGAGCCTAGGGCTTTTCAAGGGTCTACAAAATGTTTCAGAATGAAAAACTGATTTCAAGATAATTTCTTATAAAATGGCCAAGTTAAAATAAAAAATAAAATGAAAACAAAGTTAAAAAATGCCTTTCAAAAGGTTTTCAACCACATTTATGTTTAAACTAAGCTGCTGAAACATTTTAATATAGTTGGTATCATGGGAGCGGTACCAGTAAAAGTTAATAGGCCTTTGCATCTGTGAAAGAGTTAAACCAGTTCTGCCTCCTCTCCAACTCAGACCAGGCTTGTCTGGGTTTAGGAGATGAAAGTAACAGGGGGACTGGGTCTGCAGTGTGGGATGAGGGAGAGCGAGAGGCTGAGGCTCCTAGTGAAAGAAAGACATGCCTTAGAGGACGGGGGTCAGGAGTTCAGCCTAAACCAGGGTTCAAACCTGACCCCCCCCAACTTCCTCCCCCCCCCGCCCCCATTTGATTCTGAGTAACTTATTAAACCTATACTATAGAACCTAAACAAAGGTCCGTCTAGTCAAGGCTATGGTTTTTCCTGTGGTCATGTATGGATGTGAGAGTTGGACTGTGAAGAAAGCTGAGCGCCGAAGAATGATGCTTTTGAACTGTGGTGTTGGAGAAGACTCTTGAAAGTCCCTTGGACTGCAAGAAGATCCAACCAGTCCATCCTAAAGGAGATCAGCCCTGGGTGTTCACTGGAAGGACTGATGCTAAAGCTGAAACTCCAATACTTTGGCCACCTGATGTGAAGAGTTGACTCATTGGAAAAGACCCTGATGCTGGGAGGGTTTGGGGGCAGGAAGAGAAGGGGACGACAGAGGATGAGATGGCTGGATGGCATCACCAACTCGATGGACGTGAGTTTGAGTGAACTCTCGGGGGGGTTGGTGATAGACAGGGAGGCCTGGCGTGCTGCAATTCATGGGGTCGCAAAGAGTTGGACACGACAGAGCGACTGAACTGAACTGAACTGAATAGAACCTAAACACTATAGAAACTTAATGTTATCACCAGCACAAAGGGGATAAGAATGCCTACCTTATAAAATTTTCTCGAGAATTAAGTGAGAGAAAGAATGTGAGGTGCTTAGCTGTGGGCCTGGGGAATAGTTAAGTGCTTAACAAACACTATTGTAGCTATTGTCCTTGTAATTGCCTTAAGCAGAGTCTCACAGGGAGGGGTGGGAGGAGTCTTGATTACTAAGGCTTTTTGAAAAACAGCAACTCCAATTTGTTTCTATTTTGGAAGGACTGTTGCTAAAGCTGAAACTCCAGTACTTTGGCCGCCTGATGCGGAAAACTGACTCATTGGAAAAGACCCTGATGCTGGTCAAGATTGGAGGCGGGAGGAGAAGGGGATGACAGAGGATGAGATGGTTGGATGCCATTACCGACTTGATGGACATGAGTTTGAGCAAGCTCCGGGAGTTGGTGATGGACAGGGAGGTCTGGCATGCTGCAGTCCTTGGGGTCACAAAGAGTTGGACATGACTGAGCAACTAAACTGAACTGAATTTTCTTTCTTTACGGTTGCAAACATTGCTTCCTCGGCCTCAAATCTCCTCCCAGTGTCCCCTCCTGGCACATTCCTATTTGATCTTTAAGGCTCAGTGCATACATTATGTCACGTGAGTGTATGTTCCTGGGTTCTTTGTCTCGTCACAACAAAGATTTGGAGCTACGGACATTAAAGCCCTCGGCGCGTCACAGCTCTCGGGTCTTGGACAAACCGTGTTATAGCTCTTAGGCAAATCGGTGTTACAGCTCTATTTTATTTAGAAGATAGAAGAAGAATCCATCCTCGAAGCGTGAGGGCATGCCAACCCAAAGACTCGAAGAGAAGAGAGTGGAGGAACGCGTGGGGGAGGGAGAGAGAGAGTGAGAGAGGGAGAGGGAGAGAAAGAACGCACTCATGCAGGAGAGAAAGAGAGGGAGAAAGTGCTTTGACTCCTCCTTTATATGTTTTTTCCTCCACCTGGGCCTGCCCTATGCAAATTGGGCTTAGCCAGGAGTGCTGTTTGTTCTACCTGAAGTCTTCACTCTGGTCCTCGGACCTTCCTTTGACCTTCCTTTGTTCTATTTTTGCGGGCTTTTCCATATATATCATGGTTAAATAGAGCTGACCATCCATCCCAGCCTCCCGTACTGGAAAAGCCTCCTCCACAGAAAGTGGGAAGGTAAAAACTATATTTTCTAGACTTTTGCAGCCTGGATTGGCTAGAAAGTCTCTATCAGTCAAGTGTGTTCTAAATTTGGAAGTCAGAAGGAAGGCGGAGAATTTACTTCTGCTGCTGTTGATCACTAAGACTTGTGCTCAGCTTGAGCCACAGAGAAAATAGTAAGTGTCTGTTGAACAACTGTTGTCTGTTGTTCCTGTTAGGGGAAGCACACTGATTGAAACCACTCACCCTGGCCCGGCACCGTAGTAACCATTTGCATGAGTTGTTTTACAAAAGGAGGTCCTGGTAAGGAACGTGGAACTAATAAGCCACCACCAACCAGAAGAGTTTGGGAAAGGTCAAAAGGTGACACCATGTGTCCGACCACCTCCCAGAATCCTCGCTGACATCCATCTAGGATGAGCAATGCATGTGCCACCAGGAAGGACTCTGAGTCAGAATGTTTGGTCAGAGACGACCTGGAAACTAATCCCATCACCATAAAACCCGAGACTGCAAACCACGTGGCAGAGCAGTTCTCCTGGGTTCCCTTACCCTCCTGCTCTCCACCCCTGGGCGCCCTTTCCCAATAAAATCTCTTGCTTTGTCAGCACGGGTGTCTCCTCATTTCCGAGTGTTAGACAAGAGCCCCATTTGGGCTCTGGAAAGGGTCTTTCTTCCTGCAACATTCCCACCATTGAGATAAATCAACCTTGCAGAGAGGTTTTGTGACTTGCTGGAACACAGGCCCCTAGTGAGGACTGGGAGGACGTAGGCCCCAACCTGGGGAAGGGAGCCTGGGAGAGCAGGCAGGCAGCGCTACAGAACCCTCTACTCGGGAGCCACTGTGCGAGGCCCCGGGGACTGATGGGTGGTTTCCAAGGATCTTGTGGCCTCAGGCATCTCTTCTGCAGTTCCAGTGCAGCAGGGGAAGAAATTGCCAGCTGGCATCCTGTTGCAGGAAGGGAGACCCCTTCCAGGGCCCGAAACTGGGCTCTCGTTTAACACTCGGAAATGAATTGTCCAAGGAGACACATGTGCTGACAAAGCAAGATATTTTATTGGGAAAGGGCGCCTGGGTGGAGAGCAGTAGGGTAAGGGAACCCAGGAGAACTGCTCTGCCACGTGGCTCGCAGTCTCGGGTTTTATGGTGATGGGATTAGTTTCCAGGCTGTCTTTAGCCAATAATTCCAACTCAGAGTCCTTCCTGGTGGTGCACGCCTTGTCCAGCCAAGATGGATGCCAGAGAGAAGGATTCTGGGAGGTGGTCAGGCATGTGGTATCTCCTTTCGACCTTTCCTGAACTCTTCCAGTTTGTGGTAGCTTATTAGTTCTGTGTTCCTTACCAGGACCTCCTGTCCTAAAACAGCTCAGGCAAATGGTTACTACAGTGCCTGGCAAAGGTGGGCGGTTTCAGTCTATATGCTTCCCCTAACAATCCTAGGAACAGAAACTGCTTTGCAAAGATACTTAAAGTTTGCTGGTGTTGGGGGACCAATTATATTTACTCTTCCAGGAGCAGAAAGACTCAAGACAAAACCCCTGAGAGCTGCAGTCCTCTCACATAGGGCGGTGTTCAGGACCAAACGAACACAAGCTGTTCGTTCACAAACATGCAGCCAGGGAACACTTTGGCAGGTCACTTTTGTTTCAGCAGGGGTTGGAAGGTGTTAGGGAGGTTGAAAGTAGCTTTATAGAGTAAAAAGAGGAAATAGAGAGTTTCTGATAGGTTCTGTTCGAGGTGGGAGTTTGGGAGTGGGAGACTTTCTCACTGGTCTTTGGGTACATGTGGAAGTCCTTCATTGGCTGCAAGGTGGCATGTGAGCAATTTGGAGTCATTTCAAAAGAGTATTTCTTGTTTGGGATGGAAGATATTTTGAATCTGGCCATTTCCTGGAATAAGGGGGTGGTGGGCGGTTGATGGGGTGATTTTTGCTGTCAAACTGTCATCATGGCCCCACTGGGGGAGTAGAGAGGCTGCCATCAAGGTAGTTTCTCAGCAGAGATCCAGAACAGAAGGCCCCTGGCTGGCTTCTCAGCCCAGCTGGTCACTAACTGGATGAGTCATTTCCCCGGACCTGTTTTTTATCTGTACATTGAAGGGCGGGACCACCCAAGAATGTCAAATTGCTGACCCTTGGGCCAAATCCAACCTGATTGAGTTTTCTTTGGCTCAGAAATTATTATTAAGATTTTTACTTTTCATGCCATTAGGAAGGGTGTGCCTTCTCCAGTCCACAGCCCCTCTACTTTCTGCTGTGTTATACCTGCCAAGTTCGGGCCTTCAGGTAACCTGCTGTTCTTGTAGACGTCGGCCCTGTGCTCGCTGACCCAGCTGACCTCCAGTGCCTTCCTGGTGCTGCCTGTCCTGTCTGTGGTTCTACGATTCTCAATGGCACCTTCTCACTTTCGCTGCCTCCTACAGTCATCTCACACCACCGTCTGCAAATATTTGACACTCCTGCTTCTTGAGTCAATTATTCCTTTCAGAAAACTTGAGAGAATGATGTAATTAACTACCTGAGAGAAAATGAACAGAGCAACGAACTATAACTACTGAGACCCACAATGGAGGCTGAAGCCTGGGGCCCCATTTGACCTCTTATGGCTAACAGCAGTCTGATGCTTCCTTGCTTGGAAGGAATCTGTCAGGAGAGGCCCAGTTCACACTGGGAGCCCCAGCCTTCACAGAGCAGGCATAGAGCAGCCTCAGCCAGCCCCCAGGCTCAAGGGCCCGTAGGCCAGCAAGCAACACACCCTACCCCTCCCCACCTAGCGGGCAGGGTCAGAATCAGCACCCCAGAGGGGCAAATCCTTTCCTCATGCACTGTGCCCAGGAGCCAGTGACTCTGTCCCCGATGTGGGGCCTGGACACTGTTGTGTCGTTGGATCCTTGCATCCCAACCTCAAACCACGGACCAGATAAATCAAGTGGAACTGACTTCAAAGCAAACACTGAGCAGAGCCATCTGTGATTCATTCCTAAGCGGGGCCCTTTTCTAGTTATGTAACCAGAGAGATCCAGACAGAAAGACACAGATTGGAAGAACTTTTTTTTTTTAAACACAAAACTTTACAGTATTGGGATAATTATAGCTGTCATAGCATTGATTAATTTAACCTGTCAGTGATTTGAGTCTTTCTCAGAGTGGGTGACCAGCTTTTTGTAATTGCATTCTATCCTCCCACTTCTATCCCTAAGTAAAGGAAACAGCATCCTGAGTTCACAACACTTCCTTCAGAGCACCTGACCCTGGGCACCTTATTGTCAGGATGCTACAAAGGACACATTTCCCTCCAGACATCCTTCTGGGCTCATCACACAGTTGCTGCCCAAGCCACAGTCTTATTAGAGAATACTCCTTGGTCCCCTACCTGAAAGCTGTGTGAAGGTTAAGTTGACCTAGGCTTTTGATGTGAGTCATTCACAAATCACCCAAAATATATGTTGTGGTTTGTAGATAATGGCAAATACTCCAGACTTTAAGAAACTATATTTTCCACACATTTGCAATTTTAAAACATTTTTTTCTAACTAAAATCTATCAATGAAGCAAACCAATGACTATAACAAAAATATATAATAGAGAACAAACTAGCAGTTAGCAGTGGGGAGAAGGGTGGAGGGAGGGGTGGGATAGAGGAAGAGGGTTAAAAGGTAGAAACTACTAGATATAAAATAAATAAGTTATAGGGATATAATGTGCAGCACAGAGAATATAGCCAATATTTTATAATAACTTTAGATGGAATATAACCTGTAAAAATTTTGAATGACTATGTTGTACACTGAAACTTGTACAACATTGTAGATCAACTGCACTTCAATAAAAAATAGACATATTAGAAGTATCTATTAATGTAAAAATTCTCAAAAGCATAAACAAAAAATAATTATCCCTTATCCTTGCCTTGGAGGATTATTCAAATGGTAAGTGATGAAAATATTTCCCTCCAGTCTTTGTTTGATCTTTGTTTATATTTCTAGAATTGAAACTATATTACATGGATAATCTTGTATCTTGAACTTCTACTTAAATATTTGCCCACGTAATAAAAAACTTTGTAATCTTTAACTAGCAACACTGCTTCAAATGAAATGGATGTACCGTAATTTTTAAAAATCTCCATTGGACAAAGGTTGTGTCCAATGTTTTACTAGTGTAATGCTTTAGTGACCATTTTTAACAATTCATTTCTATCTTCATTTCTCTTTGCTTTCATAGCATCTATTCCTAGCAGTGTAATCAACTCTGCATCAAAGTGTATGTAAATTTTGGAACATTCTTAATACATTTCACAAAGATTGAGCCACCTTTTCACCATTAAGTATCAGTTCAGTTCAGTTCAGTCACTCAGTCGTGTCCAACTCTTTGCAACCTCATGAATCGCAGCACGCCAGGCCTCCCTGTCCATCACCAACTCCCAGAGTTCACTCAGACTCATGTCCATCGAGTCAGTGATGCCATCCAGCCATCTCATCCTCTGTCATCCCCTTCTCCTCCTGCCCCCAATCCCTCCCAGCATCAGAGTCTTTTCCAATGAGTCAACTCTTCACATCAGGTGGCCAAAGTACTGGAGTTTCAGCTTTAGCATCATTCCTTCCAAAGAAACCCCAGGGCTGATCTCCTTCAGAATGGACTGGTTGGATCTCCTTGCAGTCCAAGGGACTCTCAAGAGTCTTCTCCAACACCACAGTTCAAAAGCATCAATTCTTCGGCGCTCAGCCTTCTTCACAGTCCAACTCTCACATCCATACATGACCACAGGAAAAACCATAGCCTTGACTAGATGGACCTTTGTTAGCAAAGTAATGTCTCTGCTTTTGAATATGCTATTTAGGTTGGTCATAACTTTCCTTCCAAGGAGTAAGCGTCTTTTAATTTCATGGCTGCAGTCACCATCTGCAGTGATTTTGGAGCCCAGAAAAATAAAGTCTGACATTGTTTCCACTGTTTCCATCTATTTCCCATGAAGTGATGGGACCAGATGCCATCATCTTCATTTTCTGAATGTTGAGCTTTAAGCCAACTTTTTCACTCTCCAATTTCACTTTCATCAAGAGGCTTTTGAGTTCCTCTTCACTTTCTGCCATAAGGGTGGTATCATCTGCATATCTGAGGTTATCGATATTTCTCCTGGCAATCTTGATTCCAGCTTGTGCTTCTTCCAGTCCAGCATTTCTCCTGATGTACTCTGCACATAAGTTAAATAAGCAGGGTGACAATATACAGCCTTGACGTACTCCTTTTCCTATTTGGAACCAGTCTGTTGTTCCATGTCCAGTTCTAACTGTTGCTTCCTGACCTGCATACAGGTTTCTCAAGAGGCAGGTCAGGTGATCTGGTATTCCCATCTCTTTCAGAATTTTCCACAGTTTATTGTGATCCACACAGTCAAAGGCTTTGGTATAGTCAATAAAGCAGAAATAGATGTTTTTCTGGAACTCTCTTGCTTTTTCCATGATCCAGCGGATGTTGGCAATTTGATCTCTGGTTCCTCTGCCTTTTCTAAAACCAGCTTGAATATCAGGAAGTTCACAGTTCACGTATTGCTGAAGCCTCGCTTAGAGAATTTTGAGCATTACTTACTAGCATGTGAGATAAGTGCAATTGTATTTTTTTAAAACCTTGCTATTTTGACAAGTAAAAATGTAGAGTATAATATTTGCATTAATTTACCCTGCTTTGGTTACCAATTAAAATAGTTATTTTTAAAAAAAATCTTTCTTAGTAATTTTCATTTTGCCTCTTCTTAGCGTAGACACTGTGCAAGTCCACAGACTGAAGCTAAGGATGATTGTGAGATTCTTGGTGCAAAGATGCTCCCATCTCAATGCAGACCCTCTGAAGGCAAGAGTGGTGAGGTCCAAAAAGAAGGTTAATTGAGCCAGGATATCAAGAGGAGGAGTAAGTCAGGGGTGGTTTCCATTCCTGGTTATGTGGGTTTATGTTTGTGTGTGACAGATTGCCCTCAGAACTGAATAGCTTAAAATAACAAATGGTTATTATCTCAGTTTCTGTGGGTCAGAAACTTGAGGGTGGTTTAGCTGGTGCTTTGGGGTTTCTCCTGAAGTTTCAGTCCAGGCACTGACAGGCTGGAGGAGCTGCCCCAAGGTGGCTCATTCACATGGCTGTGGGCTGGAGGCCTCAGTCCTCACACAGGGGCATCTTCACAGAGTGTCCTCACAATGGGAGGACAGCCTCCCCCCGAACGGATGATCAGAGAGAGAGAGAGATGAACACGGAAGCCACTGCCCCTTTTAGAACCTAACTGTAAGTGATGCACGGTCCCTTCCGCCATGTTCTGTTGGTCATAGAGACTCACACTATTACAGTGTGGAAGGGAAGATAAACAGCGTGGAGGCCAGGAGGTAAGGATTAGTGGAGGCCTTCTTGAAAGTTGACTTACCACCCTAGCTGGGTTCCTTTTTTGAGGAGAGGAGAGAATTAGTAGCAGGTAGCGGGAAAACTTCTCTATGATTTGCACAGTTTGCTTAACCGAATACAGTTCTGTTGTCATCATGAGACTGATATCAGCCAATATGCTTTGTCTGCATAAAATCTGTAATTAAAAGACCCTTTGCTTATAGTTAGAGATAGAAGAAACCCAGGGCCCAGGAGCTTAGCTTCTGGTCCATCAAGAGTAAACCAGCCATTCCTCCTCTTCTGGGAGCGAGTGGACACTACTGTGGCCATGCTATGGTCACCTTGACCTATGTAATTGTCCACGTGACTGGCTATAGCTACAGAAATGGCTCAGAGGCTGTCAACCGTGCAGTATGGCAAACTCAGCAAGGACGTGCAGGGAGCCACGGGGCCCAGGCTGCATCACCTCTCCCCAACACGGAGTCCCCTCCCTCTGCTTATAGCCTGCTTGCTCACCCTCAGCCAAGCCCCACCAGCGCTAACAAATGGCAGTGGTTCGCCTTGGAGATGTTCATTTTCAGGCCCCAGCAAATGCCTCTTTGTCTTCCAGGCAGTTCATTTCAGCTGCCAGGACTCAAAAAGTTCTTGCCTAAGATGGAGAATTGGGCAGAAGCGTTCCCACTTGGGACCGCATAAATGCCCACACAGTCTTCAGTGGGCCAAGCAAGGTCAGCAGGCAGCTATAAATGCCTCCCTGACAAGGCCAGCATGCCAGCCAGAGCCGAGCCTCAATCAGACCACTGTGCAGGGCAGCTGGGTGCCCACGAGAGAGCCTGGAGGACAGGCTGGCTGGGCCGGCAGCCTCCGGGGAGGGACCGAGGCTCGGTTTCTTCTCATACCCCGTCAGTGTGCAGGAGGAAGATAACAGCAAGAAACGGCCTCCTGGGTATCCTCCTTATGACAGAGTTCGCATTTCCTCCCCAGAGGAAGCTACTGGGGCCTCGGCAGTAATTAGCTAACGCTGACTCCAGGGTTCCGGGTATGTAGACTGTAGACAATCAAGGCTCTAAGTGTGTGCATGTGTGTGTGCACACATGCACAAGTGTGTTTTCCCCCTCATGTCATGGAAACACAAGAAACAAGGAAATTCAGAAGCCATCTCTAAAACATTATGCTTGAACATTCCCATTCCAGAATACTATTTGAGCCAGGCAGAAGTTTCTCTACAGTGTGTGAGAACAGGCTTGCTTCCTGCAGAGGATTGTTTTTTCTTGTGGTTGGTGGTCTGACTTAGGCATAAGTTGGTTGTAGGAGGGGGATTCCTAACCCCTCACTAGACATTAAAGAACTGCAGCCTCAGTGTATTACATGTCAATGATCCTCAAAGGGAACAACAGGAAGACAAAATATATTCTAGTCTAAACTCAAAGATAAAAATACCTTTTCGTTTCCATGAAATGATACAAAAATGTGTGTAATAAAGCCCTACTAGTGAATATATTTGGTTTAAATTTTAGAATTTAGTGTATATTACCCCAAGGAAGTTTTGCAACAGATGATTTCCCAAAGGTTCTAGAGGCTGGTGACTAGCATTCTCAGTGACATGCTAAGTAGCCCTTCCCTCATATATTTCCCAGACCCAACTCAGTGAAGGCTCAGTAAGTGTTTGTTGGATGGATTAATGAGTGAAAGAGATCCTTTCCTTTGAAGGCTAGCCTAGATTGTATTCTATCATGGAAACTTAAATCCCACTAAGAAAAAAAAAACTGAAAGACAGTATTATAGTATTATATCTTTTGCTGCTGCTGCTAAGTCACTTCAGTCGTGTCCGACTCTGTGCGACCCCATAGACGGCAGCCCACCAGGCTCCCCAGTCCCTGGGATTCTCCAGGCAAGAACACTGGAGTGGGTTGCCATTGCCTTCTCCAATGCATGAAAGTGAAAAGTGAAAGTGAAGTCGCTCAGTCGTATCCGACTCTTAGCGACCCCATGGACTGTAGCCCACCAGGCTCCTCTGTCCATGGGATTTTCCAGGCAAGAGTACTAGAGTGGGGTGCCATTGCCTTCTCCGATATCTTTTGCCAGGGGAGCTTAAAATTAAAAAAAAAAAAAAAACTACATACTTAGAAGAGCCCAGAAAAAAATGACTGAAAGATTACACCTGGCACTGGTTAAAAAAAAAAAAAAGTGTATATATATATATATATATATATATATATATATATATATACACACACACACTTATTTATTTCATTGCCAGGTCTTATTTGTGGCATGTGGGACCTTTAGTTGTGACATGTGGGCATTAGTTCCCTGACCAGGGATTGAACCCAGGCATTGGGAGCGTGGAGTCTTAGCCACTGGACCCTCAGGGAAGTCTCCACCTGGCACTGTTAATGCTGATTACCTCTGAGGACTGAGACTGACTTTAGGTAAGAAGACTACCACATTTTGCATAAAATCTGCCCTTCGGTTATTGTTCAACCTGGTAAAGCAAGTTTGCATCACTTTTTTTGGTTAAAAAATAAGAATTTTTAAAAGAACCTCACAATGTTCAGAGCACTCTACTATGTCATTCTATGGATAAGAATGTTAATTTTTTTATCAACAGAGAAACCAAAGTCTAAGAAAGTTCATCAGTTCTGAAGGTCAAGAAATTTCCTAACTTTGCATGAAATGATTTGAACTACCAGGCTAGTGGTAAGGAAAAAAGTTATAAAAAGTTAGCATAATATTGAGAACTACATCAGGTTCAATATTTATTTATTCAACAAGTACTTATTGCATGCTGTGGTTAGCTGATAGGTTTTTAAGTACAATAGGAACTGTGGCATAAAGGGTAATATTGTGGAAAGAAGTCAGGGTTCTAGATGGATTTTTTTTTAAGTCACCTAAAGTTCCTGTTGGAATCAGAACCTCAGACCATGGTATTTCCTTTGTCAAGGTTGGTTATTACAGCCTGTTTTTCATCTCAGTGCTTTATTTTCATTCCTTATCATGTAGAATGCCCATTTAACATGATGTGGTCATGTGATGTTTTTCCTATAGATTTATCATAATTGCAATTTTAAATATATAACAATCTATACACTCAAATAAAATAAACCTTCTAATGAGGGCTCAAGCTAACTACCTTAGGGAATTGCTCTTTTTGATTGTATTTTAAGACCATTAAAATATTTGTTTAGTGATTTATTCATCCTGGAGACAGATGTAAGGGTCGGTCTATTTTTCACATTACACTGGAGTTTTCTTTTTAAATATCCTCCTTGGCCTTGTGGTGAAATGTACATTATGATACTTCCTCACAGTGACACATGCAAAAGCATTATTCATCAAACAGTATTTTCAAGCATACTTCTCATTATTCTTTCAAGTACATAAACATAAGGAAGCCCTGTACTCTTCCCGCAGTATAAAAGAAATCAAAGATAGAGTACAATTCCTGACCTGCTTGGACTGTGTTTTAAGGACAGGGTCACCATATTTCACATAAAGTTCCCTCTTGTTCTTTTTCCTTTCCCTCCCTCCCCCTCACCAAATACATAACTGTACTTGGTCTGATGTTAAATCAAGGTAAATGAGACGTGACCTATTAAAAAGGAAATGAATAATTCGAAAGAGGGGAAAATTGCATTCCTGGCTAGAAACATGGACGTCATGGCTTGAATGTGTAGGTTTATTCCACCGCTTCACTGGATGACTTTGCTTTTTGGGTGGCATGTCTTCCATCATCCAAATTACCTCATGAAATCAGCAAAGTAAGTCAAACCACATTTTGGTGCTATCTACTTTCCATTTTTTTTTCATGGTTCTTTTTAATGGGTTCTTTTTAATGAATGAATGTATTACAGCAGACTTGTCTTTGAAGGGTCTGTGGGAATAGTTCTTATTAAAGTCCCTAAAATTTGATCCAAATCAGGAAGTAAATGGTCTGTAGGAGTAGGCACACGTATCAGTGTTTCATGGGTGAAACTTATTAGTAGAGTTCCTCATGTCTGTAGGAGAGCCAGCCTTGCCTCTCCTTGCAGAATGTGGAGGAGGTGGTGAGGTTGGGGACCCATTCTCAGAAAGTCACTCAGGCAGTTCCTTCATGTCCTTTGGGCCAGCCTGAGTGGCACAGGGCTCATCCAAGGAGGCCAGGTCTAGCTAAACAGAGAAAAGGGTCAGAGGGTAGAGATTCTTTGGCTGCAGGGTGAATACAACAACCTCTGGGTGCCTCTATTATATGTTATGACCAACGTGGCTTTGATCAGGCAACTTGCATAAAAACCACTCAGGGAACCGGTTCCTTAGGCTCTGTGTCCCTTGTCATTATCTTGAGAATTGCCACATCCTGGTCTTTGCACAACTTTTTGCTTCCCTTTTCTCTCCTTTTACTTATAATAAGGAGGGAGATGAGAAAAAATTTTTTAATTAATTTTTATTGTTGTATGGGACTTCCCAGGTAGCTCAGTGGTAAAGAATCCACCTGCCAATGCAGGAGATGCAAGAGATGTGACTTCCATCCTTGGGTCAGGAAGATCCCCTGAAGGAGGAAATGGCAACCCACTCCAGTATTCTTGCCTGGAAAATTCCATGGAAAGAGCAGCTTGGCGGGCTACAGTCCATGGGGTCACAAAGAGTCGGACATGACTGAGCATGCACACAGCACACATTGGAGTATGGTTGCTTTACAATGTTGTGTTAACTTCTACTGTACAGCATAGTGAATCGGCTAGTTCAGTTCAGTCAATCAGTCGTGTCTGACTCTTTGCGACCCCCATGGATTACAGCACGCCAGGCCTCCCTGTCCATCACCAACTCCCGGAGTTTACGCAAACTCATGTGCATTGAGTCCGTGATGCCATCCAATCATCTCATCCTCTGTCGTTCCCTTCTTCTCCCGCCTTCAATCTTTCTCAGCATCAGGATCTTTACAAATGAGTCAACTCTTCTCATCAGGTGGCCAAAGTATTGGAGTTTCAGCTTCAACATCAGTCCTTCCAATGAACACTCAGGACTGATCTCCTTTAGGATGGACTATCAGCGTGTACATATATCCCTCTTTTTTGGGATTTCCTTCCCATTTAGATTACCACAGAACATTGAGTAGAGTTCTTTGAGTTATACAATAGGTTCTGATTAGTTATCTATTTTATACTTACTATCAATAGTGTGTATATGTCAATCCCAATCCCCCAGTTCATCCCAGTCCCCTTTTCCCCCTTGATGTCCAGTCTGTATCTCTATTTCTGTTTTGCAAATAAGATCATCTATACCATTTTTCTAGATTCTACATATATACATTAATATATGATATTTGTTTCTTTCTGACTTACTTCACTCTTTATGATGGTCTCTAGGTCCATCTGTTAAACACGCAGTTGTGTCTGACTCTGTGACCCCATGGACTGTAGCCCACCAGGCTCCTCTGTCCATGGGATATACCTAGCAAGAATACTTGGAGTGGTTGCCATTTCCTTCTCCAGGGGATCTTCCCAACTCAGGGATCAACCCTGGGTCTCCCTCATTGCAGGCAGATTCTTTACCATCTGAGTCACCAGGGAAATCATTGGGTCCATCTATGTCTCTACAAATGACCCAGTTTTGAGTTTCAATACATTATAATCTGTTGTCCTCTTATGGAGTGAATAGTTCCTCTTACTTCTGGCCAGTCAAGGCCAATGTTGAGAGTAATAAGAAATAAATCTCCCTTACTATGATTACGGAAATGGTATGGACTTAACAGAAGCAGAAGATATTAAGAAGAGATGGCAAGAATACACAGAAGAACTGTACAAAAAAGATCTTCATGACTCAGATAATCATGATGGTGTGATCACTCACCTAGAGCCAGACATCCTAGAATGTGAAGTCAAGTGGGCCTTAGAAAGCATCACTACGAACAAAGCTAGTGGAGGTGATGGAATTCCAGTTGAGCTATTTCAAATCCTGAAAGATGATGCTGTGAAAGTGCTGCACTCAATATGCCAGAAAATTTGGAAAACTCAGCAGTGGCCACAGGACTGGAAAAGGTCAGTTTTCATTCCAATCCCAAAGAAAGGCAATGCCAAAGAATGCTCAAACTAAATGCACAACTGCACTCATCTCACACGCTAGTAAAGTAATGCTCAAAATTCTCCAAGCCAGGCTTCAGCAATACGTGAATCGTGAACTTCCTGATGTTCAAGCTGGTTTGAGAAAAGGCAGAGGAACCAGAGATCAAATTGCCAACATCCGCTGGATCATGGAAAAAGCAAGAGAGTTCCAGAAGAACATCTATTTCTGCTTAATTGACTATGCCAAAGCCTTTGTGTGGATCACAATAAACTGTGGAAAATTCTGAAAGAGATGGGAATACCAGATCACCTGACCTGCCTCTTGAGAAACGTATATGCAGGTCAGGAAGCAACAGTTAGAACTGGAGATGGAACAACAGACTGGTTCCAAATAGGAAAAGGAGTACGTCAAGGCTGTATATTGTCACCCTGCTTATTTAACTTGTATGCAGAGTACATCATGAGAAACGCTGGACTGGAAGAAACACAAGCTGGAATCAAGATTGCCAGGAGAAATATCAATAACCTCAGATATGCAGATGATACCACCCTTATGGCAGAAAGTGAAGAGGAACTAAAAAGCCTCTTGATGAAAGTGAAAGCGGAGAGTGAAAAAGTTGGCTTAAAGCTCAACATTCAGAAAACGAAGATCATGGCATCTGGTCCCATCACTTCATGGGAAATAGATGGGGAAACAGTGGAAACAATGTCAGACTTTATTTTTCTGGGCTCCAAAATCACTGCAGATGGTGACTGCAGCCATGAAATTCAAAGACGCTTACTCCTTGGAAGGAAAGTTATGGCCAACCTAGATAACATATTCAAAAGCAGAGACATTACTTTGCCAACAAAGGTTTGTCTAGTCAAGGCTATGGTTTTTTCCTGTGGTCATGTATGGATGTGAGAGTTGGACTGTGAAGAAGGCTGAGCGCCGAAGAATTGATGCTTTTGAACTGTGGTGTTGGAGAAGACTCTTGAGAGTCCCTTGGACTGCAAGGAGATCCAACCAGTCCATTCTGAAGGAGATCAGCCCTGGGATTTCTTTGGAAGGACTGATGCTAAAGCTGAAACTCCAGTACTTTGGCCACCTCGTGCAAAGAATTGACTCATTGGAAAAGACTCTGATGCTGGGAGGGATTGGGGGCAGGAGGAGAAGGGCACGCCAGAGGATGAGATGGCTGGATGGCATCACTGACTCGATGGACATGAGTCTGAGTGAACTCCGGGAGTTGGTGATGGACAGGGGGGCCTGGCGTGCTGCGATTCATGGGGTCGCAAAGAGTCGGACACCACTGAGCGACTGAACTGAACTGAACTATGAGTAAAGCCACCATCAGCAAACACACTTTGTTGATGGGATTTTTTGTGTGTGTTAGTTTTTTTTCAAGTGATGGGGCTGTGAGGGCAGGAAAGCCCCCTCCGGTACACTGTTGCTGTGGGAGCAGTGGGGGCCCCATGAGAACTGCTATTAAGTGAGTGTTCCTTTCTGTAAGAGAGTCCTTAGGGCTCTTACTAAAGAGTTACACACACAAAATCAAGAAAGGAGGTGTGTTTGCAATTGTCTTTACAAAAACTAATGATGAAAAGCTTGAGTTGCCTGTGACAGACAAAAGCATGGTGCAGGTAGCCACAGTATAACCTCAGAACATAGCACCAAGTATTGGGACAGCCAGTTCTCTTAGAAAAGGGATTCAATTGTACTGGTTCTGTGAAACAGCGATACTTTAGCCTTGGTGTATAAATGTCCCTACATCTTTCAGGATTTGAGGAAGGCCATAATAAGAGCCCAGCATTGATAGGATTACCAAACAGTGTCAAGTCGCTGCCAGAGAGCACTTCCAAAACGGAGTCCGCCGGTGGAAAATGTCATTTTAGCGTTTCATGTGAGCAGTGATCATCATTGCAATCAAGACTAAAATGGCCTACCTGTGCTTTCTGCTCACATAGAGATATTTGCCTTGGGAATATGTCAGTTACTAAGTTCTGACATATATAGACCTGAGATAAATTTGGACTTGCCCTCTCTCCCTCCTTCTCTTCATGATTCAAAATAACATAACAGCTTTCAGAGTTATTTATAACAAGCCCCAAACTGGAAAAACAACTCAAATGTCCAGATGAGTGGATGAGCAAATCATGGTACATCCATATGGTAGAATTCTACTCAGCAACAGAAAAGAGCAAACTACTGCGCACGGGGAGGGGAAGGGATCTCAAAAATGTTATACCGAGGAGAAAAAAAGATACGGAAGAGTACAGGCGGCACGATTCAATTTACATGAAATTCCAGAAAAAGCAAAACGAATCTGTAATGACAGAGGACGGAGCAGTGGTTGCCTGGGGCTGAGGTGGGAAACCGCCAGCAAAGGAGGACAGAGGAAGTTTCTGGGTGATGGAAATGTTCTGTATCATGACCGTGGTGACGGTTATGAGGGGTGTATATATTTATCAAAACTCATGGAAATGTACACTCAAAATGGGAGCGTTTTATTGTACATAAATTTATCTCAATAAAGTTGTTTTCAAAACAAGAGCTGAAAACAGCATCAACAACAGACACTTGGCCCTGGAGTATTTCATTTGGGTCACGGAAAGTGCCTGTGATCTCAGAGGAGACACTCCAAACTGTTAGTTTTGTTTACTCCCAGGAAGTAAGATTTAGGAAGAGAGATGAGAGGAATGTATTTTGTTTTGTTTTATTTACTTTGTGCCCTTCTCATAAGTAGGTTATTACTTTTGTACTATGAAGAAGAAGAAAGAAGGAAGGATAAAGTCCGGGATAAGATAATGGTAGGCTGAGCGAGACCACCCCTTGCTCCTAATGTGCTTTCCTTTCTGGGATGGGTGTAACTATGTGTGTGGTTATTGTGTGGTTAAATCAACATCAGGCTGCAGGCTTGCAAGGGGGCAAGTCTCTATCAGACCCCCTGTGTGGAGGCTGAGGGCCCATAATCTGGGATGGGGCTGTGTGTTCATGGGGGCACAGCTTCCCCACGCAGGAAATAATGGGCCAGTCACAGAGCCACAGGGATGGCTGGGGGAGGGTTACGCCAGCCCGACAGGACAATTAGGGTAAGGGCCTTGGGGCTTCCTAAAGAGCCTCCCTGACTTTGCACAGATTCAGCGTTCCTGCCTCCCATCCCCTGGGGTTTTTTAAATTTCTTAAAAAAAAAAAAAAAAAAAAAAAAGTTGGTCCATCTCAGCTGGGTTAAGGGGATAAGAAAAATTTTTATATTGTTTCCTGTGTTTTGTCTGAGTTTCAGAGAAAAGGAGAGCCGGGTGTCCTTGATGGCCAGACTTGGTGGTGACAGAAGGCATAAAAATGAGAAGAAAGAACCAAAGCTGCTTAAACAGACATTCCTACTGCCCACCGCCCCCCACCCCCACCCCCCAGCAGTTCTTCCAGGATTTTCTGTGAAAATTTGGGGGTGAGAGGTGGGCAGAGCAATGCTTGATTATAATAACATATACCCAATAGAAAAGAACTATTTAAAGATTAGCTACACTGCAATGTGCCTTTCCACATGGCAAGAAGTGGGTTTGGTTGGCCCCCATTTGCCAGGGTGATTTACAGAAGCCTTTGAACACCGACGCTTGTGGCCCTGCGAAGGCCAGTGACTAACTGACCTGTCTGTGTATGGTCCACTTCGGAAACAGAAACTTCCCCGGTGGCATGGGAAAGAAAACACCAACCTAATCCTGAAAGGGTAACTTTAAACCAAAGCCCAACCGAGAAAGAGAGCAGGAGAGAGACTGCCAGCTGAGCCAGGCCAGAAATAAAAGTCCCATTGTCCCAGCTGAGGCCAGCTCCAGGCGCACACTCCCACCCCGCCTGGCTTGCTCTATGCTGACACTTCTGGTACCCCAGAGAGCGAGAGAGTGCATTCCAGAGGCGGGCAGCCTTCACGTGGCGCTGCAGCTAAAGGAGAAGTCACGCTGGAGACACAGGGGTGTCGGGCAGGGGGAAGTTATGTCATGGAAAATCATTAAGCACTGATGGAGCCAACCTCAAACCTGCCAGAAAACAGGACTGAGGAATTTGGAAGGACTGGGTCCATGGGAGGAGAGCAAGGGGTGGGGTAAGAATAGCAGAGGTGAGAAAGGGGAACAGAGGAGGGAGGTCCTGCTCCAGGAGGCAGTCCAGGTCCTCGCAGGCTGCAGTGGTCCTCTGGGCATCCTGCTGGGAGCAGTCTCCATACTCAGGCAGCAGCTCACTGTTGGGGACAGGAACGTCGGGGGCTCATCTGCGTAACACTGGAAGGATAAAAATCCCCAAGATAAAAAATTTAAAAGAATGGAGAGACCATTGACAGAATGCAAAGTGGCAAGAGATGAGATGGGTGTCAGGAGCCATGGATGTTAGTCTCTGACCCCAACAAGTCAGCTGCCCGCTCTAGGTTGGATGTCAGAGGGAAGCCGCTGGGCGCTGCCTTTGCCATCCTTTCTCCTCCTGGTGTGCTGAGATCCTCCGAGTATGTGCCTCCTGGGTCCAATCGAGGGGTTGTCCTTCCCTGCCTTCTTTCCCCTTGTCATCCATTCTCAGGACGGCTCTCTGGAATCACCGAGGTCTCCCGCAGCTGGGAAATTGCCCCGTTCTCTAACTGAAACCTGTTCTCATCAGAAATCTCAACCCCTCAAACGGGATGAAGGTGGGTGAGTGGAGCTTGGAGGCCTCCAGGGTCCTGAGTGTTGGGCAGGGAAGGTGCTGCTGCTGTGGTGAGAGGAGCCCAGGAAGAGGAGTCTGGGCGTCATGAAGCTGTGCTTACAAAAATGTAGCTTTACATCCTGGGTCCTCCGTCCTCATCTTCAACTCAAGAAAAAAAAAAAAGGAAGCTATTCCCACAATTTAAGAACAGTCTCAAAATGTGTCCTTCATTATAAATGGGCTGCATTCCCAGAGGAGTTATTCATCTAGGTATGGTTCTGAAGCTCCTGGGTTCACACTCAAGCCTGGGGGTTTAGCTTCAGGTTTGGCTTTAACCAGTTCTGTAACCTTGGTAGAACCAGGATGCCTCTCTGGGACTCAGTTTCCTCATCTGGAAAGCAACAGGCTGTCAACATCTCCAGGTTGAGCCCTGCGGTGGTCCAGAACTACAAACATTTATTCAAGGTGAATAATCGATCCATGGGTGGCTCCTTCTACCTGCAGTCAAAGGAGGTCCAAGCAAAGGAGTGCCCAATGAGGAAGGCGGGATCCAGGCAAGGAGGACAGAGAGAAAGGGCACATTCCCAAAATATGATTTCCTATGTCCCCTTATTCCACCCCATCCCACCCTGCAGCCTCTAATTATTACAAAACAAAAAAAGCAAGAGGCTGGGCCACAAGATCTCTGGCAGTCCTCGCAGACGTTTGCTGATGCTGTGAGCACAAGCCATCTTTGGTGCACCCTTTCTGCCATCCTCTCCTACTTCTCCATCCTTGTCAGCCTGTGGAGGCAGAATTGGTGGGATTGTGAGCTCCTGGAAGTGACATTTAGCAGTGCCCTTGGTAGAGACACCTAGAAGCACGTGAGGGCAGTCTTTTGCCCTGATGCATGCCCTTTCTAAGCAGCACAGATAGCCGGAGCAGATGGCAGGGAGGGCTTCATAGTAGTGTGATCTTGGAAGGGCCCCTCACTTGGTTTAATGCTCTGCTATCACCATTTTAACAGTTTGAAATAATTTTTTAACAAGGGGTCCTGCATTTACATTTTGCACGAGGTCCCACAAATTATGGAACTGTCCCAGGAGGGAGCCTTGCCCGTGGGCAGCTTCCTGGATCAGGAATTAGTCGGGACAGATCTAGGCAGGGCACCCTTACCATAGGTGCCAGCTCCATAGACTGAGGGGCAAGAGATCCATGTATGTGGACATTGCTAAATATATAGGTGTACAAGCACATGAAAGGAAAATATGCTTGTAACTTTTAAGTAGGGAGGGTTTTTTTTTTTCCCAATAAGCACAACAAATGTATATATCTAAGGGGGTAGATACATTCCTGTAAATATATATATGAATATTTGTTTATACGCACACACAGATAAACCTTAAAATGGCTAGAGAGATCTTGAGCAATTTAAGATCAATAGTGACTCAAATGTGCATGTGCTTTGCACTGAGCAGATTTTCTTAACTCATTCAAAAGATTCTAGTAAGACATTTAGACTTTGAAAACTTTACAGAGGTGACTTTTGAAGAGAATATGATGGAGGAATCAGGCCATAAACCTGGGTCAGGACTATCACTTGGACAGGAGGAAGTTTACACATTCGTTGCTGTTATTATCTTTCAAAGGAGATATGCATATGCATTCTCTGGACAGTCATAGAATCATGAGAATAAGAACTTACTTGTACTCATCTTTGTGTCTACCGTCTGCCAACAGAGAATCTGGTAAAATTAATATTTGCTTAATGAATGATTACTCATCTCCAAAGGGACAGAATTTTTTTTCTTGAAAACCATAACATATTTAATTAAGGTGGATGATTATATATTTAGCTTTGTAAAAGTATCATGGATTAGTACAACACTGGATGACAAAGACCATTGACTATTATCTAGTCCAACCCTCTCATTTTATAGATTAGAAAATTGAGGCTCAAAGAGCCTAAATAAGTTATCTGAGGTCACCTAGCTAATCTGTACCAGAACCGAGCTCTTCTGCCATCTAACCCAAGTGAATTTTTCCACTAACCCACCCTGCCTTAAGAATCAGGAAGCATAAATACAGAGTCTTAGGTGTTTACTCACCACTTATATATAGTTTCCCTAACCCTTCATTATGGAAAAGAAGAACGTAACTGTTTTAATTGCCACCTGCAAAAGGACTTCACAATCTGCTACAGTTGCTCTTTGGCAAGCCCCTGGGAGAGACAATTTGAGATCTGAAGCAAAATAAGGAGAAAAGAAGGTTTAATAAAAAGCTTTTTATTTGTAGATTGGAATTAAGTGCTCTGTGCCAGACTGTTGGCTTTTTCCTGACTTCACCACTTGCTGCTTTAACGCTTCAGCGAGCAGAAAATTGGAGAGTAAGAGTGTCAATCACTCGGACTTGCCAAGTGACACCCCCTCAAACCTAAGCGAAACGTAATATTCTGCTTGCTCAGAACAACCCCAAAACTGCCTCAGCTCCATCCACACCACGGGTTCTGAGGAAGCTGTAGTAGTTATTTTGTTTGACCAGAGCATCTACCTCTTCATAGGATTGATTCCTTAAAGCTGCATTTCTAAATAGGACCGTCTGGGTCACAGGTGGCCAATCAGATGCAGCCCCTAAGCCCCAAACTGCCAGGCAGGGCCGACATCAGAGCTCTCCTTTCAGGGAGGGTGGAGCAGTGACCAGACAGCGTTAAGACTTAGCCAGGAAATTAGTGAGGTGCAAATTGCATGGTGGTGGCTGCAGAGCAAGAGGAAAATTGCAGGCCATTGCCTGGAGAGAGAGAGAAATAGCAGGGTGGTATTTTGGGGCCTGGCGACACCGGGCCACTGGGCTTGCTCGTCGTCGTCATTGCCTTAAAACACCCATGCACGCACGCGCGCGTGCGCGCACACACACACACATACACACACAGCAACATTTTCTTGAAGTACAGTATAAAAAGAGAAAAGTGCACAGTCATAAAGTTCAGTGAACTTTCATAACCCTAACTGGCAACCTGCATCCAGATCAAGAAAGGGAACATCCCCTGCGGTCCCATCCAGCCACCCCACTCCAAGGGGAACAGCTATTGTGATTCAGCCCTATCTTTTCAGTGGTAGCCAGCTGAGGAGGAGGCAGCCTGGTAGAGACAGCGAGGTTCTTCCCACAACCCCACGGCGGGCTCCGCCTGGCCGCCTGCTGGGCCCCAGCCAGCTGGGCAGCGCCCGTGGGTCTTGACGGGAGGGCCGGGAGAGGCACCTGGAGGGGCCCGCGGAGGAGGGCAGCTCCCGCGCCGACGAAGGCGAGGCTCCGGACTCCAGGCGCTTGGTCGTACTTGACAGCATCTAGCTGTTCACAGAGGGCTGCTTCTGTTTCTTTTTTGGTGTTTCTGTGGGTTTTCTCTCTTTGTAGGCTCTCCGAATTGCTTTATAGTGGTCAACCATTCTGCGGGAGGAGCAGAGGCGGGCTTGCTCCGCCAGCTTCCTGTCAGGCGGCAGAGTCGGGCCTCCCTGGCTTGGCAGCTCCTGCCCCGATTCCTGTGGCCTGGAGTCAGGGCTGGTTTGGCTCAGTTTGCCACCTGGGTGCGGTGGACTGTTTTGCCCTGCGTTAGATGCTGTTTCTGAGGAGAAGTGAGCCGCCTGAAACAAGTTTCATGTTCTGCTCTGAGCGATGGTTTGGTTTCTCGCTGGCGTAGGGTCCCTTCAGTCTGGAGCACATGTTTGTACCCAGGAGAGAGAACCCGTTTCCACATGGGCGTCAAGACTGGCAGCCAAATTCCCTTTGTATTTTCAGTAGAGTAGGGAGAGGTGCTTACATGCTCATGGGAGGAGATCTGTCCTGATTGGGCAGATCTGTGGCTACATCCATGGCTTGGGGGAAAGACTTCTTTTGCCTCTCCAGGTTCGCCTCAATATTCTTCTCAAAGCCCTGGCCTCACCAGGTGTCTCTTCTCGCTAACACCACTCCAAGCTTCTCAGACCTCAAGTCCAACGAAGGCTTTTTAGCCTAATCTTAAATCATCCCAATGACCGTGATGGTGCTGTTGACCTTTCTGTCTACAAAGACATTCTCTTCTCCCTCAGCTGTAGGATGTCAGGCCTTCAGAGTCTTCTCCTGCACCTCAGGCTCCTCCAGTTCAGTCTTTCATTGTCTCTTTTTTCTTCCACTTCTCTTCTTGGGCTTGTGCTTTCCTACACTTCCATCCTTCACTCTCCAACTTTGCACCCTTCTGCTGTGTTCTTGCCTTGAGAATCCCAGGGACGGGGGAGCCTAGTGGGCTGCCGTCTATGGAGTCGCACAGGGTTGGACACGACTGAAGTAATTTTAGCAGCAGCTGGACCATCACATGCACACACGTGGCTTCAGCCTTACATCTAGATTGCCAACCAGACTTATTTACTATGTTTCAAGGTCCAGGTTCATCACTGGCCTCTTCAGGGATCCTCTACAAGCATCCACAGCAATTGCTTTCAGCTCTGGATGCCCCCTAGAATCATGGCACCTTTAAAAAAGTATACCCTTTGTATGAGCTTCACTACCTGAGCTACTGATTCAGTTAATTTGAATGGGACCTGGACATCAGTATTTTAAAATCTCCTCAGGGAATTCAAATGAGCACTCAGAAATTAGGAGACCGAGGCACAAGATACATGAAGGTAAACAGCTGGGATGCTTTGGACAGAAACTCCTTTGTGTTCCTACACTAGGCCCTCCTCCAGGAAAATTAGTCACAACTCTGGGTCTAGATTTTTCAAATCTCTATAATAGGCATTAACTGATGAGTCCATGGCCCAGCTGGGAATCAACATTGACCCTTGGGTTAGACATGCAAAACCTGAGGCAGAAAGGTAAGACTGATTCAGAAGACTAGTTCTCCACTCCTTTCTCAGCATAACTGTCCACCAACCCTGTTGGAATTCTGGGGTTGGTTTAGGGTGTTTTAAGGCCTTCAGCTCAGTTTCCCAGTCAGTCAAGTGCTTCCCACTTCTCCCAGTGCCCGAGGTTCTCTGACTATAGAATGATCAGCAAAACAAGAACAGAGGGGCTGACAGGAGATGTATTTCTAGGAATAGTATCAGAGGCCATTAGAGGAGTCAGAATAATCCTGAGCCTCCCTCAGCTTCTCTAGTGATCAAAATGAAGGCAATTCCTACTTTTAGAGAAGGCGTGAGAAGCAAACAAGAGATAAATGAAGTTGCTAAAACATTATCATTATAGTCTAATTTAATCCAGAAGTGAGTTTACTCACACAGGGCCTTAAAAAACTATCAAGCGTGTGCTTAGGAAACAACTTTAGAGATAATTCCATCCAACCGCTTCATTTCACTGTGGAGGAAACTGAGCCCTAGCAGTTAAGAGACTTGCCCAAGGAAAAACATTGCTGGCCAGGTATCAGCCTTCCTAGTTCAATATGCACTTCACTCCAGGCTCCCCTAGAAATTCATGCCACACCCAGGCGGCCCAGCTGGACCCTTCACACATCACCTTTCCAAACAGAGTGCCCTGTTGGGGGCCCACGGTCATTTATGACCTACCTTTTCCAAAGAGAACCAAAGCTCTTGTCCCCTTCTCCCCATCCTGCTTCCCTCTACTGAAGACTCTGAATGTAGGTGGTCTGAGGTTTAGTGCTTAGAGCTTCAAAATGTCCATGGCCTTCCTGCCTCTTCCTGCTGCACCTTGGGGTATCTCCCTGGTGGGGTAAAATTTGGAGGTAGAGGGAGTTGTTAAAACTAGAAGAGTCTTGGCCCAGAGAGGATACCTGTTCTCTGCTGCTGCTGCTAAGTCACTTCAGTCGTGTCCGACTCTGTGTGACCCCATAGACAGCAGCCCACCAGGCTCCCCCATCCCTGGGATTCTCCAGGCAAGCACACTGGAGTGGGTTCCCATTTCCTTCTCCAATGCATGAAAGTGAGAAGTGAAAGTGAAGTCTCTTAGTTGTGTCCGACTCTTAGCGACCCCATGGACTGCAGCCCACCAGGCTTCTCCATCCGTGGGATTTTCCAAGCAAGAGTACTGGAGTGGGGTGCCATTGCCTTCTTCGACCTGTTCTCTAGCACCAGAGAAACCTATGTTTGACCCTGGGCTGACCTTGGACCAAGTATGAATCCCCTTTAAGCCTTCAACTCTCTCACCTATGAAATGGACATCACACTGAGATCTGCCTTGTGGGGGTTATTATGAGAAATGAGACAGTTTCCCTAAAGCAGTGATTCCTCATACATGACTGCACATTGGAACTACCTAGGGTGCTTAAATGCACCCACCTACACACACACACAAACACACTGATGGCTGGGTAACAACCCTAGAAGTTGTGACTTAGTTGCTCTAGGCATCTGGAATGTTTAATTCCCTCAAGCAGTGTTAACTGTGCAGCCAAGATGGAAAGGGCTCCGCATAGCACTTGGGCAAGTGGTCAGTTAACTGATTAACTTTTCATACAAGTTAATGTTGATGATTCAAAGCTCCCTTCCCTACTGGAACCTCACAGGCCCTTTAAGGATGTTCTGGGGAGGATCTTCTTCCCTTTCCCCAACCTCAGTTCTGCCCAGGGCTCTCTGAGTTTTCAGACACATTGGACAGTTTACTCCAGTTCTAAGAGGTCACTGGAAGTGAAAAGCTTCCAGATGGTAGGTGCCTGTCCCCAGACCCATTCCAAGTACCTCCCGGCTGTGTCTATTGTGTCTGTTAATCTTTTGGTGCCTTCCTTATATAAAAGGAAGGGCTGGGTTTTGTGCTAAGCAGTTAGGACAGTGTCTTGTGTAAGTGGGATGATAACTTCTGCCTGGAAAATCATTAGCTGCAAGGGAGAAATAAGGCAAAGTCCGTGTGCAAAGAGTTTCGAGACAGGCCAGGCCTGCCATTGGCCCCAGTAAGCACTGGTTTCGGACCGTTATCTTCGCGGTAAAGATTTGTAGGTCAATGCTGCTACCACCTTACAGAGATGGGGAATTCCGCTCGGGAAGGCAGCGGTAGTCTCCCAGCTGGTTTTACCAACACGCAGACACAATCCCGAAAACCGCTCCCTTTCAGAGCGTTTCTAGGGCCCTTCCCCACCCAAGTTCACCTCTCAGCTGCGCCCTGACAAGCTCCAGCTCGCGGCGCTGGGGAAGCGTAGAGCACAAGATTCAGTTGCGCCGGGCGCTGCCCCTCATAGGAAATCGTGCGCCTCGCTGGGGTGCGCGTAGCGCGTCGGAACGCTCTCCGAAGGCAGCCGAAAGCCAGCTTTCTGGGCAGGGTGCACACGGGTCAGTCGCCTGCCGGGCCCTCTCCCAGCCTCTCTCAATCTGGCAGGCCAGATCCCCGAGCCCCTGGGGCTCTGGTGCTCCGGAGGGTCGCGCCAGGGATCCAGACAGACGACCCCTCCTGGAGGTTCCTCCGATGTGTCTGAGAAAACAAACCGCTGCCCAGGCCGCAGAGGACCCGGCGGCGGAGGAAGCGGCTCAGTGCTTGGCGGGACACATCACGCTTGACGCTGGCTGCAAGCGGAGCACAAGGTCCACGCTCACGGTTCTTTGCGGCGACCGCGCGGTGGACTGCGAGGGCGATTCGAGGCTCTCCGTGCATTGCTTCTGGGACGGCGCACTACAGTTCCAGCTCACGACCACCTGGGTTTTAATCTCGGCACCTGAGAGAAGCCTCAGTTTCTCCCAGCCCGTCACTCCTTTTTAGGTGGCATAGTGTCAAGACCAAGATTTAAAAGTCTGTGTTCCGATCCGTGCCTTGCCACTTATGGCCATGTGACCCAGAACAGATTACATGATCACTGCCTCAATTCCTAATCTGTAAAATGGACACGATAATATGCCCACCCATGTCGGGTGTTGTGAGGAACCAATGAATGTAAAAATACCACAGTGTGAAGCACGTGATGAACACTATATAAGTATTTGACATTGTTAATAGAGATTATAATATTCACCTTGCAGGGTTGCTATATTAAATAAAATAACGTAGGTAAATTGCTTGTATTAGGTGGGAGGCAGATAAATATTATTTATTAGTATTACTATTACTCCTGGGAAATCGAATTTTTCTTTTTCCTTTTCTTTCTTTAAAACATTTTTTTAATTTTGATTGGAGTGTGGCTGATTAACAAACAATGTTGTGATAGTGTCAGGTGAACAGTGAAGGGACTAAGCCATACATACACACGTATCCATTTCCCCCCTCCTTTTTATTTTTTGTCTTTTCTTCTTTTTTTAAATCTTGGCCTCCTCACTTGCACGTGCTCACCGGGACAGAATGGTGCGATTTGGGGCTTCAGGCTCAGTATAAAATGGCCCCTGAATTCGTGCGCAGTCGCAATTTCCCTGGGCGTTTGGAAAGGTGTTCTTCAGCGTTGTCAGGCTAGGGCCGCGCAATAGGGCAGTGAGTAAATTATATCCTGGGCTTAGCAAAGCAAGAAATAAACACTTTCACTGTAGGACTCTTCGGATCGACTATTTCTCTTTTGTATTTGTTCTTGGACGTTGATGGTCCGCTGCAGATTAATGCAACGCTGATGCGTCGTAATGGTTGGGAGCTGAAGACAGACGTTAGCTTCACCCCGCCAGGGCCGCCTGGGCAGCGTTTGGAACCACCAGCAGGCCCAAGCTAGGGCAAAGAAGGATTCGTAATGTCACTTTCTCCCTCTTTCGTCCAATACTTAACAACTGAGTTCCTGCGGAAACACCTTCCGGGTTGCTAGTGAACTTAAACATGGCTGCTTCTGCTATTATAATTTTCTGCTCCAGCAAAAAGTGGAAGTGCCCTTCTGCAACGGGGTACCACTTTTGCCGCGGCTGGGAGCATTTAAACTTTATATATAAAACTTGGCTGGGCCAGGCAAACCGGCTCACCCAGGACACCTGCTGTGAAATATTAAAGGACAGCAGAGGCTGTCGGTGGCCTGAATGTTGGTGGTGGCAGTATCCTAAAAATCAGCCTGAGTGGCTGCTGAGACCCAAATCAGGAGTTGTACTCCTGTTCCCTCCCCAGGGTGCTGCTGGCCTGGCAAAGCACTGGCGGTAAGGTGGATGCCTCTGGAAAAAATAACCAGGAGCCTCTTCCTTTGCCGTTCATTTGGGGATCGCAGTCACTAGGGTGCTTCCAAATGAATTCAGACTCCTTGCCAGGCCCAGAACTCTCCCGAGCACGACCATTCACCCCCACCCCCCGCCCACACGGGCAAGAGAATTTGAAGCAGAGGAGGGCCAGCGCGCCCCAGGCTATGGGGAAGCTCTGGGGAAGCCGGGCAACCGAGGAAAGAGAGATGCGCGCCTGTGGGCTCTGGATTCATCCAAGTTTCTACCTTTAAAGGAACAAGCGCCTTCCCTCGGCTTCACCAGAATGACAAATCCAAAAGAAAAATTTATGGCAGGGCAGATTTTAAGAAAGCGGTTGTGAGCCCGCGTGTACGCCGGGGGAACCAGACTGGCCCGGGGATGTTCGCGGGCGCGCTCGGTTGCCCTCGCCTTAGATGCGCTGTTGTTTATAAACGTGTTTCGGGCTTCAGGGCAGCGACGCCGCAGTTCGTGCTGGATGCCTTTCGTTCTGGAAGGGAAGGGCAAACAAACCAATCTTTGGCAACACTCAGCCTGCCCATGGCATTGCAATTCATGACGGTTTTCAGTGTAAATGCGTTTTGTAAACTCCAAAGCGACGATTCTGTTTATTTGTTTTGGTGCGGGAAGGTTAGCAAAAGCACTGGAGCCATCCTTCGCGTTTCTCTTTGATTCTGTCTCAGATTTACGGGTTTTTACTCGGCGACCCGGCTCGGGCCGTCCACCTGCTCTCCCATGGACCCGGCATATCGAACCCCAGACCCTGGTCCCGCAGCAGCTCAGAGGGAGGCGATTGCAGAACTTATCAACCCCCTCCCCAGGACCTTGAGTTTCATCTCTTTCTTTTCCCGCTGCATGTTCAGTTTGTTTTCTCAAGACCTAAGCAATTTTTAATGTACTCTATACTTCCCGCTTAATCCTCATCGTTTATTGTATAATTATAGTTTCAAAGTGATTATGTAATTAAAATCATGTTTCGTTGCAGCAGGACTTCAAAAGGGCGGCAGACCCCAGCTCTGGCATTATTTTCTGGTGATGTAATAATTTCCCTGTGATATTTAAAATAAACACATTAGTTCAAGAATTCTAAACATGTCTCAAAGTATATAGTAGGCTTGATTGGCACGAGGCTGTGTTGTAAAGAAATGGTAAAACCTATCACTACTTTAATATATTTCTATGCTCCCATGCAGGGTAAATTATAGGGTAATGGGGCGCAGGCGATGGTAAGCTCTGTTTATATAATCCATTTCTTCACACGAGTTCCCATTGCTTTCCCTTCCCTTTGCTGTATGTGGTGGTTCTCTGATCCCCTGACCTCAGCCATGTGTTTTCACTTTTTCTTCTGATCTCAATTCCATGACCAGCGGGGAATAAAATACAAATTGAATAGTAACCATTCACAGGCCGCTCTTTTCAAACTGTTGTTAAAACCTCTTTGTCTTGTCTAGCGGTTGATAGATAAATGTGTTGTATTTCTCCCGACTTTTTCCCCCTCTTCTTCTTCTTTTTTTTTTTTTTTTTTTGGTCTGTTGCAAAGGAAAAAATAACCCTCCTCAGCCCAATATGCTCTTTAAAAATTAAAATCCACACCTCCTTTCAGACCCTCCCTGCGCAGCCCGCTCTCCTTGCTCTGCCCATTGGTTCCGCGGAGGTGGGAGAGTTGGTGGATGCACCGCACGGAATAAAGAAGCGGCGGGAGCCGAGCTCGGCTTGGGGATAGACGCGGCGCCCCTGTGTGAGGTCCGCTCCATTGTCCCGCGGCCTGAAGGTTCTTTTAGCGTCGAACCTGTATCTCCTCTGAGGTCTTAGCGGAGCGCCCAGCACTGGCAGGGAAGTTAGGGGTCTGCCTCTCCTAGAAATCTGGAAGGAGCCTGGGAGAAGGAAGTTATAGTAAAAAATTCCTCCTTCTCCCGCCTTTTTTTCTTTTCATGGATAGACCTTTGAAGGCGAGGTTGACAAGAGGCCCAGGTTTTACAGCTTTTCTCCCAAAGGAGAAACACATTGGCTCCTGATTTCTGCGCCTTGCCTTTACCAGATCTCTCTTCCTTCTACCTCCTCGGCTTCTTTTCCGGAATGTAAAGGCAAAAGAAAATAATTGTAAAAATTTCCATCCCTGCAGCCTGCCCTTCTTTTCATCAGAGCTTCTTCGGGGTCAATGGCGCGGCAATGTCTTTGTTACTCCGCTGCCAGCGGGGGGCTAGTGGGGGTGGGAGGCGAGAGAGTGGAAGAACTTCTAGGGGGCGCGGGACCCACTATCTCTGTATCTCCAAACTGCAGAGTGCTCCTCACTGTTTTAAACCGAGCTGACACTCCCTTCCGGGGAAGGGAAGGCGCCGCCGCAGGGTGGCTTGCCGCGCCCTGGGCGCACGGCTCTGCGCCGACTGAAGCGCCCAGCGGCGGAGCGGGGAGCTCGCAGCCACTCGCGCTCGCGCCGCCAGGCCGTGCAGCCTGCCCGCCGGGTAGGGTTTCCCGGGGGTGCAAACCAACCCGCAGTTGGCGAGGCGACTTGACAGCGCGCTTCGCCGTCGGCCCGCGTACCTGTAAGCTGAGCCCCGCTCACATGCTTCACATTAAACCTCCGTGCCCGGTGCCTTTTCTCTTTTTTTCCTTCGAAAGGGTTCTTATAAACTTCCCTTCGTTTATTTAGCCTGGTTTTCATTGCTCCAGTTTTGCATGGGTTGCCTTTGTTTAGTTTATTAACCCACGGGGTTACTTTAACTAAACATTTGGGCTGAATACTTTGGGGTTGAATTTCAACGTTTTCTAACGAAATTACCGAGTTTTTTGAAGCCGCACAGAGAACGCTGTGTTGAGTTTATTAGTCAATTTAACAGACTATAAGGGAGGGGGAAATATGAATGTAGGACAGTTCGGGCTCGTACCCACTGGGCGGAAGCAGCTTGCGAACCTTCGAGGTGGAGGCTTCACTGTCGCGAACGGCGCGCGGGGACGGCGAGGGCGCGCTCCCAGAGACGGCAAAGCGCGCACCAGGGGACCCAGGCCCAGGCCTCCTCCGCCCGCGAGCCCAGCTCCCCGAGGCGCGCGCCCGAGCCATTCTTGCCACGCCAAATTCCGGTGCAACCGCCGGGCTTCCAGGAACTAGCTGCCTGCGCGGAACTGGGGGACCGGAGAGGGGGCGGGGCTACGTGACTCCCGCGCTCTCCCCAGGCTGTCACCCGCCACGTGTTTTTTCGGTGCCAGAGGCGGGGGAGAGCTCTGCACCAACAACTCCCCCACCCCCACCCCATACCCCGCCCCCCGCTCCGCGTCGTGGGATGATCTAGGGAAAGGGGATTGTGGTGGAATCGGTCTGAAAGATTGGAGACTTTCCGAGGGCAAACTCCCGTGGTGGGTGGCGAGCAGGCTAGCCGCTCTAGCCGCTCCATCCTCCGGCCGAAGTGAACCTCTAGCCCCCCTGGAGACTTGAGGTCTTTGTTCTAAGCCCGAGGAAGACCCTGGGGAGCTGGCCACACAGATCTACTCTTCGTTCCGGACCCAACTGCGCCATCGCCCCGCCTGCTTGGTCAAAGGGAGCAGAAATGGTGAAGTGGGACATTCTGACCCTGCTTCTCTGGTCGCTCCAAGTGGAGCAGTGAGAAGGACTAGTTTCCACAGCTTCTTTTCCTAGCCAGCCACTTCCCCTACTTCTCATACACTCTCATCCTCCACCGGATTTTGGCACAGTGATGCCCAGTAACGGGTGGCCTGGGTAAACCATCCTTGACCCCTAGGCCTCTCAGAGGAAGCTGAGAACTTTGCTGTGTTTCTTCATAGCAAAGTTGTGAAGGATGAAGTGGAAGCTGGAACACAAGAAAAAACCCTTGAACTAGCTGGGGAGGGAAGAGGGGCTGGAGGGAATTTAATGCTGAGATTCCTTAACTGGTATAGCAGGTTGATGAGCTTCACGTGGGTGAAAAGTGGGGTTTCTTACTACAGCATGCAGCTACCAGGGCCCTGAACCCCAACATTTTCAAATTTAGTTATAAGAGGTAGTACACACAAGAAGTTCAAAATTCACAGATACAAAAAGGGTGTAACGGAGAAAACCTGTCATCCCTCAGGCTCCCCATTCCCCTTCCTAGAGGTGACCACCACTGTTAGATTCTTGAAAACTGTTCTGGAGAAAATTGCAAGCTTTTGCTAAAGGCCTATCCACTTCTTTCCTTGCTCTGCTTCCACCTTCTGTGCACTCCCTGTACACTTGCTGACCATTCAGTGTCTCTAAGAGAGCCCTTCCCACCTTAGAGGCTGTTGCTTGTCACCCCCTTTTCTCTAAACCTGTCCACACGTCCCCTAGAGTTCTACTAGCCTGTCAGACTCAGCAGAGTTGGAAGGGATTTGCTTGTGACTTTTCCTTCACAGAGAAGTCCAGTTATCTCTCTTCACGGTTCTCCGAGTCCATGCTTTTCCCCTTCTGCAGCATAACTTTGGACTTTCCGTTCCCTTTCCTCTGCCACTACTCCAGGTCCTTTTTGGATCATTGGAACAGCCTGCCAGTCAGCCTCCTATTCTCTTTCTTTCAACCCACCTTTCTCTCACAACTACAGTGATTGTCTGAGGCCAACTTTGATGACCCTCATCTGACCGAGAACCCCCGTGGCTTTCCACTGCCACTAAGCCACCAGGCTGCAGACTGCTGCTGGGTCAAGAACCCATCAGACCCCTTGCAGATGGTCACGTCTCAGCTCGGCTGACTCCCAATCTACTTGGGATGACCTCAACTCCCCTCCCTGCCCTCCTGCCAGCCCTCTGCTGTGAGCAATTGTCTTACCTTCTTCTCCAGCACCCGATCCCTCAGAGTCTTCTGCCCCAACCCAGACCTTTCCTCCAACCTTCTGATACCTGGCAGACCCTCATTCCATTTCCACTGGTCAAAATTCTTGAAGGTCTTGGTAAAAAACGACTCACTTCCCCCCGTTTGATAGCATTTCTTTCCCTGACCCTCAGAATGATTTGTTTTGACAACCACTTCTATAGGTGTGTGGAATAATAATAATTTGGGTGTCTGTCCTATTTCCTCTCCTAGATTTTAACCAGTACATGTAAGTTCAGTCGCTCAGTCAAGTCCGACACTTTGTGACCCCATGGACTTCAGCACACCAGGCCTCCCTGTTCATCACCAACAAACTCATGAAGTTTACTCAAACCCATGTCCATTGAGTCAGTGATGCCATCCAACCATCTCATCATCTGTCGTCCCCTTCTCCTTCTGCCTTCAATCTTCCCCAGCATCAGGATCTTTTCAAATGAGTCAGCTCTTCACATCAGGTGGCCAAAGTATTGGATTTTCAGCTTCAACATCAGTCCTTCCAATGAACATTCAGGACTGATTTCCTTTAGGATGGACTGGTTTGATCTCCTTGCAGTCCAAGGGACTCTCAAGAGTCTTCTCTAACACCACAGTTCAAAAGCATCAATCTTTGGCACTCAGCTTTCTTTATAGTCCAACTCTCACATCCATACGTGACTACTGGAAAAACCATAGCCTTAACTAGATGGGCAAAGTAATGTCTCTGCCAACAAAGTACATGTAAAGCAAGCAATAATTTTTTCAGTTACTAATACTTCTCTCATGGGCTTCCCTGGTGGTTCAGTGGTTAAGAGTCCACCTTGCCATGCAGGGGACACTGGTTCAGTCCCTGGTCCAGGAAGATCCCACATGCCGGGGAGAAACTGATCCAATGGGCCATAACTACAGAGCCTGTGCTCTGGAGCCCAGGAGCTGCAACTGCTGAGCCCACCTGCCCCAACTACTGAAATCCACACATCCTAGAACCCGTGCTCCACAGTAAGAGAAGCTTATTACTTCTCACTCCACTGTGAGTAACCCTTGAGCCACATGAAAGGAGTAGCCCCTAATCATTGCAACTAGAGAAAGTCCTCACAGCAACGAAGTAAAAATACAGTAAAAAAAAAAAAAAAAAATAAATAAAAATAATACTTCTCTCACTTTTTCTCTCCCTTCTCTTCCCCCCAAAAAGAAGAAAGAAAATTCCAGTAAACATTAAAATGCCTTTCTCTTTCTTAAATATGAGTTAATATTAGCTGTTTGATTATCTTATTGGAATGAATCTCACTGAGGTGTGACCAGTGTGTGGATTAACCCTTCTAGAATAAGATGCTCCCACTTAAGAATGTGTAAGTGTTATAACTGAAGATCTGGGTTAAGATGACTAGCCAGATTTAGTTTCACAGATGGTCCTCCTCATGCTCGCCGCTCTTTAGGGATAAGAAAGCCAGCTACAGGGAGCAGAAGGAAATTCTCTCCCAAGTCCCCTGTGTCTTTTTGGTCACTGGACTCCAGATTTCTGTTAGCACAGCTTTACACCTCTAGTCTTCACACGTCCAGCCAGTGGGGTGCTGGGGAATGGGGAAAGAAGTCAAAGCTCCACTTCTCCCCTTCCCATAGACTCCACCAGGGACCCTGAAATAAAATGCAATAGAGGTAGAACTGTTGGTTATGCCCATGTATCCCAAAGCTACAACACCTTCCCCTGCAGCCAGATTGCTATTCTTAAGCTCCTTGCAGAGTTGCCATGGGTCTCACCACTCTTAATGCTTGACTGTACGTCAAGGCTGTCACCCTGCTTATTCAACTTATATGCGGAGTACATCAAAACCCTGGGCTGGATGAAGCACAAGCTGGAATCAAGATTGCCAAGAGTAATATCAATAGCCTCAGATATGCACACGACACCACCCTTACGGCAGAAAGCAAAGATGAACTAAAGGACATTTTGATGGAGGTGAAAGAAGAGAGTAAAAAAGCTGGCTTAAAACTCAACATTCAAAAAACAAAGATCATGGCATCTGGTCCCATCACTTCATGACAAATAGACATGGAAACAAGGGAAACAGTGAAAGACTTTATTTTCTTGGGCTCCAAAATCACTGCAGATGGTGACTGCAGCCATAAAATTTAAAAAGATGCTTGCTCCTTGGAAGTAAAGCTATGACCAACCTAGACAGTGTATTAAAAAGCAGAGACATTACTTTGCCAACAAATTTGGAAAACTCAGTAGTGGCCACAGGGCTGGAAAAGGTCAGTTTTCATTCTAATCCCAAAGAAAGGCAATGCCAAAGAATGCTCAAACTACTGCATGATTGCACTCATCTCACATGTTAGTAACGTAATGCTCAAAATTCTCCAAGCCAGGCTTCAACAGTATGTGAACCATGAACTTCCAGATGTTCAAGCTAGATTTAGAAAAGGCAGAGGAACCAGAGGTCAAATTGCCAACATCCATTGGATCATTGAAAAAGCAAGAGAGAGCCAGAAAAAATCTACTTCTGCTTTATTGTCTATGTCAAAGACTTTGACTGTGTGGACCACAGAAAACTGTGGAAAATTCTGAAAGAGATGGGAATACCAGACCACCTGACCTGCCTCCTGAGAAATCTGTATGCAGGTCAAGAATCAACAGTTAGAACTGGACATGGAACAACAGACTGGTTCCAGATTAGGAAAGGAGTACGTCAAGGCTGTATACTGTCACCCTGCTTATTTAACTTATATGCAGAGTACATCATGAGAAACGCTGGGCTGGATAAAGCACAAGCTGGAATCAAGACTGCAGGGAGAAATATCAATAACCTCAGATACGCAGATGATACTACCCTTATGGCAGAAAGTGAAGAGGAACTAAAGAGCCTCTTGATGAAAGTGAAAGAGGAGAGTGAAAAAGCTAGCTTAAAACTCAACATTCAGAAAACTAAGATCATGGCATCTGGTCCCATCTCTTCATGGCACATAGATGGAAAACAGTGGAAACAGTGACAGACTTTATTTTGGGGGGCTCCAAAATCACTGCAGATGGTGACTGCAGTCATAAAATTAAAAGATGCTTGCTCCTTGGAAGAAAAGTTATGACCAACCTAGACAGCATATTAAAAAGCAGAGACATTACTTTGCCAACAAAGGTTCTTCTAGTCAAAGCTATGTTTTTCTGGTAGTCATGTGTGGATGTAAGACTTGGACTGTGAAGAAAGCTGAGCGCCAAAGAATTGATGCTTTTGAACTGTGGTGTTGGAGAAGACTCTTGAGAGTCCCTTGGACTGCAAGGAGATCCAACCAGTCCATCCTAAAGGACATCAGTCCTGAATATTCATTGGAAGGACTGATGCTAAAGCTGAAACTCCAATATTTTGGCCACCTGATACAGAGAACTGACTCATTGGAAAAGACCATGATGCTGGGAAAGATTGAAGATGGAGAAGGGGAGAAGGGGATGACAGAGGATGAGATGGTTGGATGGCATCACCAACTCAACGGACATGAGTTTGAGTAAGCTCCAGGAGTTGGTGATGGACAGGGAGGCCTGGTGTGCTGCAGTCCATTGGGTTGCAAAGAGTTAGACACAACTGAGTGACTGAACTGAACTGAGTCAAAGCTATGGTTTTTCCAGTAGTCATATATGGATATGAGAGTTGGACCATAAAGAAGCTTGAGCACTGAAGAATTTATGATTTTGGACTGTGGTGTTGGAGAAGACTCTTGAGAGTCCCTTGGACTGCAAGGAGATCCAACCAGTCCATCCTAAAGGTAATCAGTCTCGGATATTCATTGGAAGGACTGATGAAGCTGAAACTCCAAAACTTTGGCCCCCTGATGCGAAGAGCCAACTCACTGGAAAAGACCCTGATGCTGGGAAATGTAGAAGGCAGGAGGAGAAAAGAAAGACAGAGGATAAGATGGTTGGATGGCATCACTGACTCAATGGACATGGGTTTGAAGAAACTCTGGGAGTTGGTGATGGACAGGGAGGCCTGGCGTGTCGCAGTCCATGGGGTCACAAAGAGTAGGACAGGACTGAGCGACTGAACAACAACAATGCTTGACTGTCCTGCTTCATATAGAGATTCAATGAGGTATGCTCTCCTCCACCCCCACCTCCACCTCCACCACGGCAGGAGGCCTGGCACAGGATAAAACGTTATTCAGCAAGTATTTGCTGCCCACCTGTCATTATGCCAAGCAAGCAGATGGTGGGGCTACTGTTGTGACCATGATAGACAACGGCCTTGCCTTTGTGGGAGCTTACCTTCTTGTTGTACTGGGGCTTTAACCTCATGGCACCCTGTCTCAGTTGATGGGGAGAACACTCCCTAGAATGATTTGCTCGGGCCCATGGGTCAATTTCTCACCTCCAGACTTGGAAAGTTTTGTGAGATTGACCAAATCAATGAGCATTCAAACCCTCTAAATGTGAAGTATTCATATGATCGGATCTGAAAGTTTAATTGTGATTATAAAAGGAAATGTGATCGGTTCTGTGTAATAGCAAAAACAGACACACACTCCTGTCTCCCTCTCCCTACCCCCAAGGAAAAAAAAAAACAAACACCCTGGAAAGAATCCGAAGTTAAAATAAAAAGCAGCTGGCAATAGGCCCATCGTATGTGATGATAATTAGACAAATGTTTTCCAAGTATGGGATGATCTTGTGAAGACAATGGTTGGGGTGGGTAGTGGGAGGAGGCTTAGGAAATGGAATTTAGTAAAGCAGTGATTTCTGCCTGCCTGCAAAGGGTCTAAGTGGCACAGGATGTCACACAATCTCCAATTTGGTACTTTTTATTTATTTTTTTCCTGAATCCTGGGAAACATGTCTTCGGCTGAGAGAGTGAAGAAAAACTTGAGGCTTTGATTTACAAAAATTAAAGCCATGAGTAGGCTTTGGATCAAGGTTGTGTCCCAGGCCTGGAAAACCTCATCCTTCATTGTCTCGAACCTTTCCTGCCCCGAGGAAAAAGAGTTAAGAGTCTTAAGCTGAAGCAGCTCTTCTGCCATCTGGGGCTCTGACTTGGTCGACCCTCTCCCAAATTATTGTAATCCTGAGTCTGGAATGGATATAGATCTGGTCAGGATGATGGCAGCTGCCTTCTGCTTCTGGGTGGCTTGGAATCTTCTGGGCAGGCCTAGTGGGGGCTGGGTGGAGGGAAGGAAGTTACCATCAGCAACCTGGCCGGCTCAGGGCAAAATTGAGGTCTTTCTCTCTCTATCCCCATCTCCCAACCGAATTTTACTCTTCAGAAATCATATTAGACATTTACACCTTAGTGTGAATATTAAGGTCATGTGTTAAGCTTCAGCTTTGATTGTAAAAGAACATAATTTATCCCCCATTAAAAGAATTTCGAGTATGTGAGCATGTGGAGGAGGCTCTGGGTGGGAAAGAGAGTTGAAGAAGAAATAGAAAACTTTCCTGAGTTAGATAGGGCAGGACAGAGGGGAAAAAAAATAAAAAAACCCACAAAACAAAACACTAGTGGAATCCCCTCAACCCCAGCAAGAGAGGTAGACCATGGAGAGTATATGGATTAGAGGCAGAAGAAAGATAAATGGAGGTTATTTTCCTTTAATAAACTGAGCTATCTGCTCTCTGCTTCAAAGAGAAGAGCAGATCACCTGCAGTTTCTACAGCATTTATCCTGAACTCTCAGGGACTCTGACCTCTCCCCTTTGTCTACCCTCAGGCTTTACCCAAGTGTTGACATTGAAAATGGTGGCTGTCCTGTTCAGACTCAGCCTTGGAAATGCTTACAAAGTGGGGGCAATTGTGAAGTCTATTAGAGGCACACAGCAGCTATGTCCCATCTCTGGTCAGTAGGCTTTGGTATTTACTGGTTTGCTTCTAGAAGAAATAGAAAGCAGTTTTTAGTTTTCTTTGTAAACAAGGAGGAGTTTTTTTAAAAAAAATACAAACCATTTTTCTGAGTATAAGATGATACATATGCTGTGTAAAAATGCAAACAAATACAGAAAAGGAGTAAAAAAGTCAAAACAACACCAAACTCAACATCTGACTCAAAAGTAAGGTGTTGTTAATACTTGTGAGAACCATTTCCTGGAGTGACTCTCTTTACATATGGGTGCATGTAGGTATACCTTTCCCCTCTGCGGCGGGGCCTGCATGTCTTCCTGTGTTCTGTATCAATAAATATGGATCTGCATCATATTTTCCTTTTCTGGGGTACATAATATACACACAGAAAAGTACACACATCATATGTGTACAGCACCACAAGTTTTCAAAAACTGAACACACCTATGTAACCAGTAGGCAGATTAAGAAACAGAACCTTTCCAGCATTCCAGAAATCTCTCTTGCCCACTCACAGTCACCACTCCTTTCCAAGACTTGTGTCCTGACTTCTGTCCTGAGTTCTACCAGCCTGGGATTAGCTGTGCCTGCTTTTGAACTTTACATATGGAATCATACAGAACCACTCTTTTTTTCCTTCATTCACTCCACATTCTGTTTGCAAGATTCATCCACATAATTATTGATCTGCCCTCACAAATATTTGGCTTTCTCTGCCTCCACATTTATGCATGACCCAGTCGGCTGCTATTAATGGACTTTTGGGCCTGGTTTGGGGCTATTAGACTAGGTCTGATGTCTGCATGCTTTTGCATGTCTGGTGGATGTATATACTGGGGATAGACATAGGAGGGGGATTGCTGGGTTGTAGGGTATGGGTATATTCAGATTCAGTAGATACTTCCAGTTGCATTATCATTTTTAATGTATTTATTTTTTAAATTAATTTTTATTGGAGTATAGTTGCTTTACAATGGTGTGTCGGTTTCTACTATATAGCAAGGTGAATCAGCTATACATGTACATGTATCCCCTCTTTTTTGGATTTCCTTTTCATTTAGGTGACCAGAGAGCTTTGAGTGAAGTTCCCTGCCATAAAAAGGAACAAAATTGTGTCATTTGCAGAGATGTGGATGGACCTAGAGACTGTCATATAGAGTGAAGTAAGTCAGAAAGAGAAAAACAAATATATGTTAATGCATATATGTGGAATCTAGAAAAATGCTATACGATGTTTTGCCATTTTTAATTGCCAGACTACATGGAATGCTGTTTTATTCATGTACCACATTTACTTATTTATTTAACCAGACTCCTATTATGGACACTTATTTTGCTTTCTAAGTTTTTCTGTTAAACATAATAGAGGGACTGAATATGTACAAGACAGAGAGAAACTGCTCTCCCATGCTTAAAATTAGAGCCCAGGCATGCTGAAATTTGTGTGGCTTGGGTAATTTTCACCTGTCGTGTCATAGATGTCTTTCTGCTAAATTGCTTCCGTCGTGTCCAACTCTTTGAGACCTTATAGACTGTAGCCCACCAGGCTCCTCTGTCCATGGGATTATCCAGGCAAGAATACTGGAGTGGGTTGCCCTGCCCTTCTCCAGGGGATCTTCCCAACCCAGGGATTGAACCCGTATCTCCTGCGACTCCTGCATTGCAGGCAGATTCTTTACTGCTGAACCACCTGAGAAGCCCCTGTTGTGTCATACAAGGGAGAATAAAGCCCCAAAGTCTTGGTTTCATTTTTATTTATCCATATTTATGGTTATGACCTGGGTGGGTGGGGAGAAATGAAATTATTTCCAATAATCATTTTAAGACCTTATGTTTGTTTGATGATGAATCATTTTCAAAGAAGGGAACAGATAAGGAATAGAAGGCCCCCACTCCTCTCAAATAGAAAAGGAGAAATTTGGCATCCAGTTGGGTACCTGGGCTTATATCACATTTCTCTTTCTAGATGGTCCTATGCAAGTATTCCTTAGTGAGTGAAGTTAAGTCAAGCAAGTTAGAGTGTTTTTACATTATTTTTCCCATATTATTAGTCATTCTCTATTGATAGGCATTTGACAGCATTGCTGATTAATTTCTTCTGTTCATTCAACAAATATTTCATTAAGCACCTACTTACTGTGAGCCAGTCACACTTCTAGGGTTGGGGATACACCAATAAACAATACAGACAGAAGTCCCTGTTCTTGGGATCTCCCTTTACAGCAGAGCTTAATTTTTTAGAAACATTGGGAGTAGTTCCTATGTTCATAAGAGGACGATCCTGGGTAAGTATTTTCTTTATTTTGGTTTTCTTATGTCTGTCAGAAAGTTTGATTAAAGACTTTGGAGACCACTGACATGACCTGAGACTCAGCTCTTATCCTCTGAACATTGGTTTCTCATCTGAAAAATAAACATGATGATGCCTCATTAGAGGAATTGTGAGTATTACATAGATAGCATATATAAAAGACTGTGTCTGGTATATGCTAAGTGCTTACTGCATGGTCACCATTACCATTAGTATGTGCTCTATGGACATAATAAAAATGTATGAAGTATGATATTGAACCCCACTGGGGTTCAATATCTACTCAAGAGGCCAGACTAAAAGGCAAGAAATAATCACTGAGCAGTACCAAGAGGATGTAATTAAGTGGTTCAGTAAATTGTAGGGTGTTAACTATAAATGCCATAGGAATTCAGAGGAGGAAAAGATGGATTTGGGCTGGTGGAGGTTGGACCGGTGCCTGGCTCTGCAGGAGAGGGATAGAGAAGATTTGGAGGGTCCCTCCAGGTCCCAGAGACGAGATGGGAATGAATGAGAAGTCGGCCAGATGGAAAGCTAGCGTCCAGTCATGATGGGTGTGGAGAAGCTGGCCGTGGAATTTAGACTCAGTATGTAAAGAAAGAATAGAGACCTGCCTTAAAAATCCCACCCAGGTCAATCTAGGTCAAGGAAGGAGAGGAACATACTCCTCTTTTTCATGCTGAGTCCTCGCCCAGATGATGGAAGGCTGATGGGTGGGTCATCGGGGGGCGGGGGGCGGGTCTTATTTCAGTTGGGTGGGGAGACGTTATACTCTCTTGACAACTCCTCACCACACTAGTCAGGGATTAAGTTAGCCGGGTTGTAAAAAACACTTAAATAAGCAGCTTGGTTTTGAATGTTAATGTCAGGGTATACTGTAACCTACAAGTTCTAGCCCACGAGGATGGCATGTACTTTTGGTTTGCCAGTTTGGGGCAGGATGTTATAAGAGTATTTGGCAGAGGCATCGAGAGAACAAATACAAGCCTTTTGTGCATCTTTCCCACCTCTCTGCCACCTTCCTCACAGCGCTGATGGGGTGCGGGGCGCTGGCAGTGCCCCTGCACTTCAACGCCGGCTTCACAGTCTGGCCCAAGGATTCTGTGATCCCTGTTTCCTGCTTCCACCCCTGGTGTACGAATAACCATCACACAGAGTGTTCAGAAGACATACAATCAGGCATGCCCAGTTGTTAAAAGGATCCTTTACACTCAGTCTTATTTAAATCCAGGAGACACAAAGCACTGCACAAATACCAACTCTGTAGCTTTCTTCAAAACCCAGATCAGGGGAAGGTCATAGAATGAAGTTAGACAATCCCAGAGGGTTGATTTTATCATACACTATGGTTGGGAACCTGAGTGGAAAAGCATCAGAATATAATAATCCAATCAAGGTATCAGGGTTATGAAATCATGTTCCTACTTTTCAGATTAAAAATGAAAGCAGAGAGCAAACAGATCTTCTGGATTTGCAATCAGATAATCAGAAAGTCTGGCCAAGGGAAAAGGCCAGACAGAGAAGTAGATCCCTGAAATCCTCCAGCAAATGACGCTGCTGCTGCTGCTGCTGCTAAGTCAGTTCAGTTGTGTCCGACTCTGCACTCCCCCGGCCCTGGGATTCTCCAGGCAAGAACACAGGAGTGGGTTGCCATTTCCTTCTCAATGCATGAAAGTGAAAAGTGAAAAGTGAAGTCGCTCAGTCTTGTCCAGCTCCTAGCAACCCCATGGACTGCAGCCCGCCAGGCTCCTCCATCCATGGGATTTTCCAGGCAAGAGTACTGGAGTGGGGTGCCATTGCCTTCTCCGGCAAATGATGCTACCTGGCTGCAATCTGAGGCGGGTGATGAAATCTCTCTAATCAAGCAGTGGTAAGATATATATAGCTTACCACTATATATATATATATATATATATATATATATAGTTACATTTACCATCTTATCACTTTTATGTGTATAGTTCAGCATATAGTCTCCATAGTCCTTCTGATGTTACAAAACTAAAACTCTATGCTCACTAAACAGCAACTTCCTATTCCTCTCTCCCCCCAGCCCCTGGCTACTACCATTCTACTTTCTGTCTCTATGATTTTCACTACTCTAGGTGTCTTATATAAGTTGGCTCATTCAGTATTTATCTCTTTGTGACTTTCCTGTCTCACTTGGCATAATGTCCTGCAGCTTCATCCATGTTGTAGCATGTGTCAGAATTTCATCCCTTTTAAAGGCTGCATAATATTCCACTCTATCTCTGTACCACACTTTGCTTATTCAGTTATCCATCAATGGACAACCATGTTCATTTATTTTTAAGACTATTTTTTAATTGACTATTTTGTGTAGGTTACATATTCACATGGTTTGAAATTCAAACTGTATGAAAAAGTAAATGGTGAGACTCTCTCTTCTGCTCTTATTCCCCAGCCACCCATTAATAGTTCCTTTCTCCAAAAGCCACAGGTATAGCTCACTTAAGATCCTTCCAGAGTAGTTTATACATATATGTACAAATGGTAGCATAATATACATGCTGTTTTGGCAACTTGCTTCTTTGATTTAATGTTCTTTGAGGGTGTTTACATACATAGGAAGTATGCTCACATGTGCATATGCATACACGTGTACATGGCTGCATAGTATTCTACACCACAATTGACTTGTTAAGTCCTCTATTGATGGATATTCAGGTTGCTTAAAATCTTTGCAAATAATTTGACAATGAATAAGTAACACTTGTCATTTTACACAAGTGTGAATATTGGAAGGGTAAATTCTTAGAAGTGGAATTATTTCACCAAATGTCAAAAGATGAAATTGTGATATACATTGCCAATTGCCTTTCATAGGGGTTGCATCCATTTCTACCCCCAACAGCCATGTGTGAGAGTTTGTTTCTTCACATCTTTTTTTATGTGTTGAATCATTTGTTATTATTATTTGTTAAATATAAGTAGCTCAAACTCTAGAAATGTTATAAACTATGCCATAAGCCAGGAAAAAATTGCATTCTTATTTCTTTCTCTTTCTCCTTACCTCTCCTTGGGCAATTTTTGGGCTCAATTTCTGCATCTCTGGCTAGACAGATTCAAATTGCAATAATAGGGAGTGTGGATGGGTGAGAGCTGGTCCTGGGATAGGGAGATTTTTGTTTGAGTCATCGAAGAGGACAGGTTGAAGGTGAGTGAATACTCTTGTCTAGTGGCTGTTCCATGGCCTCCATGAAATGGTTCTGTGGCATGTAGCATCTTCCGAGCAGATGTCCACATCACAAATCTCCACAATTAGCCCTAATTGGCCACCTCCTTAATCTAAGCCGGAAATATAACTTCCCAGCTTACAGGCCCTTCCTCCAGGCCAGAGGCCAGCCTCCCATAGCAGTAGGACCCTCCGGGAAAGTCTATCGCTACAGCCCTATTGGGTTCTTGCTGCGATAAAGACCAACACCATCATGCTTGATCTTTGACAAACACTGCCTTCTTTTTAAAAGCTATTTCAAAGAGAGATGTTTTGAATTCTCTGATTTCCTTGACAGCAAATGATCTAAGTGCCACCTGGTACTGTAAATCCAGACAGCAGATTGAAAGAGTGGGGCTAGGACCTCGACAATCCCTTCTGGCCAAGCATATAGCAGGGGCTTCCTAGGTGTTCCTGAGGTATATACTCCTCCCTCTATCCTCACTGCTACTCGACCGGGTGTTATCCTGCCCATTGTGTCATCAAAATTCAAAAGAAGCAAAGCAACCTGCTCCAGATAATAGAGCTAATGAATAGGGATCTAGCTTTAAAGTTGGTGCTGCTCCCACAACTCCCCTCGCCTTCCTGTAGCCTACTACAAAGCTGTAGTCTTTGCTTCCGCAGTGCCTGCCTGTCCAGAGTGCCCCACCCGATCTGGAGCAGACAGTCCGGAGGCCTGGAATGCACCCAGCAGAGCTGCTAGTGGACTCAGGCCAGCTCCAGACACTCTTCCTCAAGGCCTGGCAGATCCTGGGGGGTTTCAGAGCAGCTGGAGGAAGAGGGAGACAAAAAGAAGGTCCCACCTGGCATTCACAGAGAGTGTAGGGGTCCAAACCAAGCCTTGAACACTGCCCTCTGTCTGGACTGCCACTCCCCCTGTGCCCCTCTGCAGCCCTTGGCCCCCGCCTCCTTTGAAATCACCCTTAAAGTGTTGCTAACTCTATTCACGGGCCAAGTCCTCCTCTTCTGCCTTCCAGAACATCCACTGTTAACACACTGACTTAGAAAACTGTTTCCTTGTTTGTCACCAGATTAGGGAGCTCCTTGAGGGCAATGTTTAACATTCACTTTTGCTCACTTTTGTTGCCCCAGGTCCTTACTCGCAATAGACCTGTCGGAAAGTTTGTTGACCTGAACTGAAATGTCTCATGTGATTGAACAGTAGGTGGACAAGCACAGGAATCAAAGGTGAAGCCAGAAGACCAGGTGGGGAGGTAGGCAGCAGAGTTGGGGGGGATGGTCCCCGGCTTTCATCAAGGGCCTGGGGAAAATGCTGGAGGCCTTTCCATGCCACTGCTTTTTTTTTTTTTTTTCTATTTTCACCCTTTATTGGGAATACAGAGCAATATTACAGTCTTGGATCATTAAATGAACAAATGTGGCTGATACAATATTGACAAGCACACCTGAATTCTGGGATTAGGTGGTTTTCCAGAAGTGGGTAGGAGCAAAAACAGGTGCGAGATCTTCTTAAGAGAACCACATTACTCAGCCGCCACAGGGTGTTTTGTCTTCAACTCAGTAATGGCTGGAAGGAGTGCCAGTCCTGGTCAACCATCCATGATCTTCATCACAGCAAGCTGGAATCTCTAGTTTTTCAAATGAGTTGTAGATAAAAGAGTAAATGCCTCCAGACTGACTTATAAATTGATCAGGGTGACTACTCAAGTGTCCTCCGTTTGTAAACTAGCAGAATCTTCAGAGTGATTGTTGGAGCACAGAGCCTTTCATGTGCTCCCAGTTATTATATAGAGCATAGAGGCTTATAAACGTTAGTCCTGCTAGACCACCTCGTGCTGCCCCTCGAAGACCACCTGTACATTTATACAACATGCCTGTCATGGTTCCAGCTGCTACTGTGTTAAGGTCATCTTCTGCGCCTCTTGTTTTCTCAATGATGACACCAAATGCACAGTCATGGGTGGACAGCTTTGGCTGTAGGAAAAGGATCAGAGGAGACCATGTCTCAGTATTCCCCTGTCCCCGACATAAGCCCATCCTGCCTATTTCAACCCCACAGAGCTCTGGTTTTCTTCCAACTCCAAAGCATTCTCTCTGCACAGCCTCACAGTCGGCCTGTCCTTATGGGTTCTGACTTCTGACCTGGGTTTTCTCCCTCCAAGTAATAACAGCAAGCACAATCTATGTGTCCAACTCTGTTCTAAGCCTGGATATGTCATTGAATCCTCATGGTGACCCTATATATAGGGTGCTGTTTTTATACCCTTCTACAGAAGAGGAATGGAAAAAAAGCGCAGAAAAGTTAGTTAAGTTGCCCCAAGCCACATAATAGGGCCCACATTCAAACTCAGGCAGTTTGGTTTCAGAATCCATGCTCTTCTGACCATCCTAAGTGGAATGCAAGCCCCTTAAGGGCCACAGTCCCATCTGCTCCCCGTGAACCCATGGACCCTGTGCAGTAGTAAGAATCTCAGTAACATCCCTAAAGAACAGTGGGCGATGGAGTTGCTGCCTCAGACCTGCCATGGACCTGGCTCTGTCATAGTGTAGGTTATGGGGCACTGGGGCCCCCAGAAACTTTTAATATGTCCTTTTATGAGTTTCACAGCCAAGGCCATTTGGGGGTATATGGCACATCTTCCTTCTTCCTCACAGTCCTCCCTGTTCTGCAGTTCTACACTGACATGTCCCCCGCAGTAAGGGAAGGACCTTTGCCCCGGGTGTGCCAGCGTGTGTGCCTGCCCTCCGGTAAGGACACACCAAAGCCGTGCCAGCTGGAGTCTTACTAACCTGAAAGCCCTGCAGTCGGGCTTTTCCCATATCACCTTCAGTCTAGAAAGTGGATGCCAGAACCAGAGCTTCATGGGCTGGGGGTATCCTGTCCTTGCTGGTCCACTGCCTTAGATGGACCTGGGGGTTGGAGAAAGCAGATGTTTAGCTTTGCAAACAAGTGGGGATTTACACAGTCAATTACCCTCCACCCCCCAACCCCAACACCAACCACTCCCTGCCAGCTGCTGCTCATTCACTTTGAATTCTTAAGAGGGAGAGGAAAAAAAGAGATGGACCTCCTAGGGCAGCATAAACTAAGTCCTGCCCAGCTCACCCCCAAGGTGTGCAACCCAGCAGAGCTATCCTGAGGGTCTCCCTCCTAACCAGGCTGTGGGGTTTGCTCTGCATTAAGCACAGTTAGTGCCAGGAGGGTTTGGACTCTCATCTGGAAGAGAGTCATGCATTCTGCCATTCCGGAGGCCAAAACCAGCCCTAAACACTACACAGAGGACACTTAGGTTCTCCACTGGCCACCTGATGCTGGGGCTTCTCAATCACTCCTCCAACCATCCCACCCCCTTGATATCAGCTCAGGGTGATTTATGCCAGGTTAGAAGTAAAGAGGCTTCTTTTAGTTATTTCACTCCGTACGCCTCCTGCAGGGTGGCCAGCTGGTAGAATGCCCCTGTGGGCTGCTCAGGTTTTCATATGCATTTGCCAAGGCTCCCACTGATACAAATGTCATGGCTGGTCTGGAATTCGAAGTTTAAATTCCTTGATTTGGGTCAACTCTTTTTGCACAGTGAACCTGCTGACAGTCTGCACAGAATGAGCAGGTATGAACTCTGATTCTAAAAGGACATGACAGCTCTTCAAAGAAAGACATCAGAACTTGAGTATGTACAGTGGTCACTTGTGAGGTCAACGGACAGTTTTCTTGCCCAGAACAGTTTTGGAATCTGTCTCTGGAACTCCAGGACTGACAGTCTCTTCTTTTGCATGCCTGAGGAGTAGCATAAATTTCCTTTTTTGAAAGTGGATTTAATTTTTGGAAACGTTCAAAAATAATTCAGAGCCAAGTCTGGTGAATCAGGCCAGTGACCAAGTTGGGTGAGACCATTTGGGACTTAAAAATAAAAAAGCACAGTTATCAAGTAATGTATATAATATTCCTTCTGGACTGGCTCTAAAGATCTGCAAAAAAAAGAGAATAGAACTGTTTCAGGCAGTCACAGTCTCCCACAGAATTGAAATCTACTTTGAAGCTAACATCTACTTGACTGAAAAGGTTGTGAGTTACTTGTTTGAAAATATAAAAGTCAGTTTCCTTATTACTTAAAATCATACACATGTATGTAAAAACTCCTCCTGTTGAACAACCATGTGATTTTGTTGGTGTATAAGCTTATTAACCAGCACTGTTTTTCCTGTATTTATCATAGGCCATGAATTTATTTCAATAGTCCTACCGCTGCTCCTGAGTTTTCCTTGGCGGCCATCCAGTTCCTGAATGTACTGCCGAGCAAGGAGCAAGTAGTTTATCATAACAAGAGGCTGGGATTATTGTTGAGAAAAGCAGAGGGAGGTCGTATCTGCACTGCCGGCCAGGCCAGCTGAGCTGCAGAGGAGAGAGGTGGGCCCCTGCTCTGGGCTTCTTTCCTGTCCAGAGCAGTCTTCCAGGGTCAGCCATCCCATGCCATCCAGTTCACTTCATTGTGAGTCACTGGGTCCTAAACCTGAGCTTGGCATTGGGTTTGGCACCTGAGAAGGTTGAAAGAGAAGGCAAGTACTACAAAGAAGGTGCAAATTGAAGAAAAAAAAAAAGGCACAGGGTAATCAGGAGGGAAAGATCTCCTGTCAGAGGCAAAAAAAAGGGATCCCAGAAGGAGGTGACATCCGGACCCCAGCCTGCAGAGGGTGGTGTGGGGGGGTGGCCAGAGCCCAGGTTGGTGTAGAACCCGCAGCCTCCTGTGCCTTCCCGAGAGCGGCGTTCCCAGCTCAGCCATGACAGCTGGGCCAGGGCTGCAGATGGGATTACAGCATTAGGTGAGAAGTTAATCACAAACATGAATCAGCCTTGTTTTTTCCTTCTCGGCTAGGCTCTGAGCCCTGCAGGGGGTGGGCAGGGCCCCTCGCTGGATGTACAGGAAATCATACTGGCGGGGGGAAACATGAAGCCAGCCATTTCTCACCGGGGCCAAGCCGTTACCTGTGTTTGGAGAGTACAGGGGAATTTACTGCATTACAGAGGAAGAGAATCCCCTCAGGGTGGCAGGCAGGAAGAGGAACCATTTCAGGGGCCAAGTGGCTTCTTGGGTTCCACACGGGCCGTGACCCCCAGGCAGGTTTTCATTTCAGTGAGCCCCACCCCCACCCCTGCTCTGAAGCTCCCACTACATTGAGCTGCATTTGGGTTGGAAACCCTTTTATGGCTAAGGGTTCTGTCCTCTTGTCTCCCACCCCTGGAAGGTCACCTTAGATAGAAAACCTACTTCTCATCCAAACTAACAGGACTGGGTTAGGACCCATGGTTCTGCCAAAAATCCTTCCCTCCCCAGCCCTCTTCTGGAATGTCCTACACTCTCAGCTGCCCTTACATTCACTCATATTCTTCCTTCTTTACTCTGGAACATCCCACTTATCATCTAGTATTTGTAGACTGGCTGTCACTCACGTAGACAGATGGCTGATGGCATTGACCTCCTCTGCTCTGGAACCCCCTTGCCCTCAGCTTTCACATTCGATAAATGCCGCCCCTTTGCCTCCACATGGACCTGACAGGCCAGCTGTCCAGTGAATGCTATCCTGACCTCAGAGTCACACCATCACAAAATATTTCCCTCCTTCTGAATTCTGCTTGCAAAAGTCCTCAGTTGGCAGCAGTTCTTTATTTATTTGTCTGCAGCAAATCTTAGTTCCAGCACACAGGATCTTTTCGTTGTGGTATGTGGGATTTAGTTCCCTGACCAGGGACTGAACCCCGGGCCCCCTGCTTTGGGATCGCGGAGTCTTAGCCACTGGACCACCAGGAAAGTCCCTCTTGCAGTTCTTTACAAAGAAAAGATCTATGTCATCAGAAGAAAGTAACCCTCATCAGAATCTTAGTTAATCTCCATAGGTAGCCAGGATGGCTAAGGATTTCACTTCTTTGCTTCTTTCATTTTTTAAAGTATTAAAGTTATTGCACATTATGTAATTAACCAGAAAATGTTATCAAGTCTGACTTTGCAGGTCATTGCACAAGCCTGCAAATATTCAAGAATTCCATTTAGATCTGGGTTTGAATGCCACATCTTTATGCAGCCAAGGAAGGCTGATACTCCTCTTCTGCCCCCAGGAAGTCTCATCTGAGAAGCAGGCAGTAGGGAGCGCTAGAACCAATGAGGTTTCTTACCATAAAAACTCAGAGTCAGTCAGTCCACCACTGGAGTCAAAACACAAGTGGACTTTGGCAGTCTGATGCAAAGGGAGAACTTGCAAAGGAAGTGGGATGGTGCAGAGGACAGATCAGGGAGTGAGCTGCCACAGGAAAGGGTCAAAATGATGTGATGAGCAGACACCAATATGTGTCCTTCCAGCCTGGACAAACGGACACCAGAGGTTATGCACACACAATACCCTCAAAGTCAGAATCACTTGTTATCAACAAAGCCCACAGTCACCTCCGGGCAAAAGCAAGAAGATCACACACAGACATACATGCACACACTGACCTGAGACATGGATAAACAAGCACACTGTCCAAAGCCATCACCTCTCTGGAACAGACTGCAGGGGTCCTCTCGCAGGCCTCTCCTGGTGTCTTTCAAACCTAATTATTTTCTCAGACCTCTGTCTTGACATTCAACACAACTGAGCACTATAGCAGACCATCTCAGGCAGGATTTGCCGGGACTGTGGGGTTGGCATCTTTCCTTGGGAAGAGGCAGTGGAGCTCAGGAGGCCTGGTGCAGTGACGGGCGGGGGCAGGGGATGCTGTGCCCAAGGCAGGATGCAAGGATGAGCACTCACACTTGAAAACCTCTGAGCTGACCTCAGGAGCCAAGTTCACAAGAGTCCCAGGGAAGTTGGCCGTGTTGTGCTGTGGTTTCCTTAGGACAAGGCAAGCTCACTGGGGAGCAGCCTGTGGTGATGGGGAACGGGGAGATTCAACACTTATGAGTTTTTAACTTTCCAGTGACACTTGGGAACAAGCCCCTGGGAAACTGAGGTCATGGTCGGTTCTTTAAAAACCCTGCAATCTGGCCAACTTCTAATGAAAATTCTTCTCCTATGCACCAGAGAGCCCCCAGGAGAGTCACCTGAGTGAAGCCCTCCTCAGTCTTCAGTGGCTGATAATTCCAGCCCGGCTGTAATTCTCATTCCAGGTACATGAAAGAGATTTTCACACACACACACATGCACACACACACCCCTGCACCCACAGATTGAAGGATTTGTGGCTATGGAGCTAACACGTCCTGAAGACGTAGCTAAGGAAACGTCCAGGTGGAGGGCCCGCAGCTGGCAGCTTCTGTTCCCATCCATTCTGTCCAGCAGCAACTGCTCAGCGGCCAGAGGGGAGCTGCATTGCACACAGGAGGAACCAGAGGCCTTTCCAGAGCAGCCAAGTGCTTATCCACAAGGGAGAGGTCTGGTGCCAGGGCTGAAGGGAGATCTCAGAATGTTCAGTCAAAAAGCAATCTACTAATGGCCCTACAACCCCCAGAAGGCCCAGCGCCTTCTTCGATGCAGGAGACACAGCTTGAACAGCAGAGCTCCCTCCTCATCCAACATTTATAACACAATCCATCCATTCAGCGTGCTTCCCCAATCGGAAGATACTTCTAGAGCATGTAAATGCTGATGAGAAAGAACCAGTCAGAGAAAGAGGCTGAAGACACAGGAGACAACAAGGATGATCAATGGGAAGAGATTTGTGAGGAGGCAGGAAGCTGGAATCCAGAGGACAAGAGCAGGGTTTGATCACAAGCAGGGAAGGGAGGCCATTTCACTCAGATGCCATCGGGTTTGTAGGTTTGGTGGTGGGAAGGAAGGAGTCTGAGGCTGTCCGCATCCCATCCAGTGGTGTGTAGGCAAGAGTGGTCTTATGCCACCTGAGTGTTTTTGCAAGTGCAAAGTTAGAGTTAGATAAGCTCTGATTAGAGTATACTAATTTTTCTAAATTTTTCTAATTTTTCACTTTGGAGGCTTAGAGTTAATCAGAGAAGCTGGGAAACGTCACGGGGCTGTCACTTTGTAGAGTACCCAGAGAAGGCAGGTCCAGCAGATTCTAGGGGCAGAGCCCCTGACCAGGCACATGTCCAGGGACCATGGAGCAGCCATCAGCCTAGAGCCTGGGGCTCAGTCAGTAAGCAGGCCACGGGGAGCTGCTGGAGAGCTGATACCGTGTTCGACCACAAAATCCCTTAAAAGTGATTATTCAAATGATGCCCTTTCTCTATCAATTTGTAAAATAATATATACCCTGTTTGTCTTAAATGAGAGCACCTCATTTGTTTTTACAATGCTGCTCACACATCTGGTACTCAGTGAGTGAATAAATGGACTTGACTCTCTAAAGAATGAGAACATACCTGTGGAGTAAAAAAGAAAAACAAACTGGGAATGACTGAAAATCTACTGAGGCAATCTCTACTTCCTCTCAATCCTTAGGGATTACAGGGTTAATTTCACATTTGAGTTAAGGATTTTAAATCCTTAACTCTGCCACCTATCCACTGTTAATATCTTGTTTATATAGCCTTTTGGGTATTTTTTTCCTATGAATATATTCTTTTCTTCCTTCTACTTTGCAGAAAAAGAATCTAACTGCACATCTTCTCTTGGGAGCTGCTGTTTGTCTCTTAGCCATGCATTGTAGACAACTTGATCCAGTGTCAACAAGTGTACCATACTAAGGTAGAGTGGATACATGGATAGACATGAGATCACCACCCACATGAGTGTAAAATGCTAAGAGAAGGGAAATCTGGGGGACATTTGCATTTAATGGGCGGGTAGAAACAGAGGGACCCATGAAAGGCCAGAGTGGGCCGACAAGATGAGGGAAACTATGGTGAAGTGGAGTCACAGAAGAAAGGAAGGGGAAAAGTCCATGGAGGAGGAGGAAGCCAGTGGTCCCTGCCAAGCTGCTGAGAGGTCCAGGGAGCCAAGGGCTGAGAGGGAGAGTTTGATTCAGCAAGAATAGATTCACTTACTTTGTAATTTCCTACTCCCCCCAAATTCCTCATGTTATAAAATGAGAAGAGGTTTTTGTTCTGTCTACCAACTGGACAGGAACCTTCCTTAGCCTAAAGTGATGGTGTGAAGTTAGTGTTTTGAAAGGGTTTGGTTAGAATCACATTTGGCTGCCTTTAGGACAAATTCGCAGAGAAGGCAATGGCACCCCACTCCAGTACTGTTGCCTAGAAAATCCCACGGACGGAGGAGCTTGGTAAGCTGCAGTCCATGGGGTCGCTAAGAGTCAGACACGGCTGAGCGACTTCACTTTCACTTTTCACTTTCATGCATTGGAGAAGGAAATAGCAACCCACTCCAGTGTTCTTGCCTGGAGAATCCCAGGGACGGGGGAGCCTGGTGGGCTGCCGTCTCTGGGGTCGCACAGAGTCGGACACGACTAAAGCGACTTAGCAGCAGCAGCAGCAGCAGCAGGACAAATTTGAAGACAGTCTTAGCCAAATGGGTTTTATTTTGCTCAACTGAGAAAAAGTTTTGAGAGGGGGCACTCAAGGGATGTTCAAGGTAGTCACCAAGGACCCATACCCCTTACAGCTGTTTATTCCACCAATCTTAGTGTGAGGGTTTCATTCTCATGGTTGCAAAGTGCCTGGTCTGCCTCCAGTCTTCATTCCCACCAAGAAGACAGAAAAAGGAACGTGCCAAATTCGCATATCATCTGAGGGTTTTCATAAAAAAACCCATCCCATAAACTTGGTTTATAGATCATTAGCCAGTACTGGGTAGCATGGCTGCTCCCATATATACAAGACTCTGAGGATAGGAATATTTTCACCTGAGCACATTGCTAATCATTTCTTGGCAAGGAGAATGGATGCTGGGGGAACAGCCAGCAGTATCTTCTATGGGGTGATTATATTAAGCCTGAACATAACAGCATGCAGCCTTCTTAGATTTATTACTTTTTTGTGAGAGACATAAAAATATTAAAGCATTCCATTTGATTCTAATTCTACCAGGAAGTAAAGAATAAATCACCATCAGTCTTGGGCCAGTTTTCCTCATAAAGTGGGGGAGTTAGAGGGATTAGTGTCAGCTAAACCTCTGGGTTCCAGCTCTTTGGGTTTTACATATATATATATGTTTTACTAATATATATATTTTTAATTAAATTCCACCTTGCAAAAGTAGGTGGAAAATCCAAACACAGCAAGTTGCTAGGAGACCTAAGGGCTTTTATTGGGTGAGCTGCTTGGGGCCTAGATGATGGAATTTCTCTCACCTGATGACAGACATGCCTGACACCTGTTTAATTTCCAGAGCCACGTGGAGGTGGGCAGTTTCAGTTCTGCACATCGAAAGCCACCCCATCGCCCGGCCTCGGTGAGTTCTGCAGGAAGAGCTGCTGCCCGAGCTCTGAGGTGAGAGCAGAAGGTAAGCTGCAGAGGTAGAGAAAAGGCTTCTCCACCTTTCTTCATGAAGCCGTAAGCCTGCCAGAGCAGCTCCATTTTTCTCCAGGGACCCTCTGCCCTCTCCCTGTTATGGCTCCCTCCCTGGGGTGCTGGTTTCCACACAGTGTGGGCTGCCGTCTATGGGGTCGCACAAAGTCTGACAGGACTGAAGCGACTTAGCAGCAGCAGCAGCAGCAGCAGAGCTGCTAAGAGAAAGGGTCTGTGAGCAGCAGCCCGAAACACCTGAGGCCATCTGTGGAGGCCAGGATCAATTTGCTTCTCCTCCAAGCCCATGCCGTTTCTCTGCCCCACTCCCTGCCCTCCGCACCCCCACCCCTCCATTGCTAGAATAATATCTTTGTTAGCTAAATTGAGCACATGCCAGATGCAGTCCATCTAAATGAGCAAGTGCTTTCTGGGACTCGTCTTAATGAAAGAAAAGCCAAGCAGAGCTCAGTCAGTGTGCCAAACCCTGGCCGCTGAAAAGAAAACCATATTATTTTAAGAGGACTGTGTGTGCCAGTTCATGGGCAAACGCCAGGAAGAGGCAGAGTCCCTTAGCAGGATCTTCATTCCTGCTCGGCACCCTCTGGCCCAAGCTGAGAGATGGCTCTGGGGAATTTCCATTCTGTAATTCATTTAAGCAGGATAAACAGAGCTCCTGCTCTGGAAGGTCTGGCCCTGAGTAAAGGCACTTGGAATCTCTGGGGGGAGGGGGGTGTCCCATGTGAAAGGTAGAAGAAAAACAGGAGTCAGGTGACATGAGATGCAGCCAACACTGCCACCAAAAGGCCAGGGCACATGAATAAGTGACTTCAGTCTCTCATCTGTGAAGAGATTTCTGCTTTGTAGATTCCTGAGGGCTGCAGAGGTCTTTAAAGTTTCCACAGACATTTGATTTAAATTGCATTGAAAAAGTTTTCCAACTATATAAAAAAAGACACAATCAAATATGACACGAGCAAATTTTTAACAGAAGACTGCCAACAGGTTCATTATAATGCCATCCAAACACCTCTCTGTGGGTAAACTGTGGAATAAAGCTGTTCTTCCATCTAATGGAAGAGTATCTCAAGGTTGCAAGGAATGTTATCTCTTATATAAAACTTACCATATGCAACTACTTTATCTGAATGAAGATTTTTTTTCCCCCTCAATATTGTGCAAACAACTGTTTCAGACATAAACTGGATGCAGAGGCAGACTCAATTGCTCTTATCCATCTAACTTCAATTTGGGGGTCATAAGAGCCTTATTATACTCATTGCTTAACCTACAATTTAACTTCATTTTAACTTTGAAATACATTCATACTAATAAAATACTGCCCTGTCTCATTTTCTGTGTAGGTGTTCTAATCTGGTTATTTTACTAAGCGGTTTGAAAATCATGAGAGAGAGACTGCTCAGGGGCCTCCTGCTCTCGCTTTCTAAGTTTCAGGGACTGAATGCCCTGCTGTGGGTCAGGTTGGCACCAGGCAGGGATTCCACAGGGAACGGGCAGCAGTGGGCAGAAGTTTGCAGAGGGCAGATAATGAAACCCTGTATTTATCGCTATCAAGTGCTTAAATATCTGTTTGGCAGAACCAAGCCCTGAGACAAGTCTCAAGCCTTGAGAACCTTGAGTGTGGTCAGTTCTACATTGTTGAAGATTCAGGAACCCACAAATAAACAAAGGACGTATGAGTGTATTAGACTGGTTGCCACAGAGCAGTTATAGGGCAGAGGGGGCAGTGGGGATAAAGAACAGAAACTCTGGGACTTTCAAGAGAAACCTCTCAGCTGGTAGAGCTTAGTCCTTTATCCTTGCTGCCGCTTTCAGAAAATTGTCTGTTTAGGACCTTGGGAGAGCCTTGTGACCTGCTGCCAGGGGGTGTCTGTTCCCTTCTCCTGGAAAGAGTGTGAGTGATCTCCCGTCTCTGCCACTCTGTCAGCTCAGTGGTTCTCATTCTGTATAGGAATCACCTGGAGAGCTTGTTAACACAGATTTCTGGGCCCCACCTTACCTGCCTCCTGAGAAATCTGTATGAAGGTCAAGAAGCAACAGTTAGAACCAGACATGGAACAACGGACTAGTTCTAAATTGGGAAAGGAGTACTTCAAGGCTGTATATTGTTACTCTGCTTATTTAACTTATATGCAGAGTACATCATGCAAAATGCTGGGCTGGATGAAACACAAGCTGGAATCAAAATTGCTCGGAGGGAGAAATATCGATCATCTCAGATACGTAGATGACACCACCCTTATGGCAGAAAGTGAAGAGGAACTAAGGAGCCTCTTGATGAAAGTGAAAGAGGAGAGTGAAAAAGCTGTCTGAAAACTCAACATTCAAGAAATGAAAATCATAGCATCTGGTCCCTTCACTTCCTGGCAAATAGTTGGGGAAAGAATGGAAACAGGGACTTTATTTTCTTGCACTCCAAAATCACTGCAGATGGTGACTGCAGCCATGGAATTAAAAGACACTTGGTGCTTGGAAGAAAAGCTATGACCAGCCTAGACAGCATATTAAAAAGCAGAGACATTGCTTTGCTGACAAAGGTCCGCCTAGTTAAGGCTGTGGTTTTTCCAGTGGTCATGTATAGGTGTGAGAGCTGGACTGTGAGGAAGGCTGAGCGCGGAAGAATCGATGCTACTGTGGTGTTGGAGAAGGCACTTGAGGGTCTTGGACGCAAGCAGATCCAACCAGTCCATCCTAAAGGAAGTCAGTCCTGAATCTTCTTTGGAAGGACTGATACTGAAGCTGGAGCTTCACCTGATGTGAAGAACTGACTCACTGGAAAAGACCCTGATGCTGGGAAAGACTGAAGGCAGGAGGAGAAGGGGATGACAGAGGATGAGATGTTTGGATGGCATCATCAATTCGATGGGTGTGAGTCTGAGCAAGCTCCGGGATTTAGTGATGGACCGGCAAGCCTGGCGTGCTGCTCCAGGGGGTTGCAAAGAGTCAGACACGACTGAGCAGCCGAACTGAACTGAACTCTCAAAGATCCTGCTTTAGTAGGTTAAGCACAAGACCTGAGAATGTTCACTTCTCTCAAGCTCTCAGGGGAGACTGACGCTGCTGGTCCCTAAATGAGACCAAATAGCACTGACTTAAATATTGGTAGGACATCCTCTGCCCTGCACCGGGGACCTCGAAAAACAGGAAGATCTGCTCCTTCCTTGAGTAAAGGGAACAGAGTGTCTTCCTTTCTGATCTGTGGATGGTGGGGGTTAGAGAGAAACCTCCAACAGAGATCCACAGGGTGTAGGAGGGAAATCCCAGGGACTTAGAGAAAGAAGGTGAGGTACCAGGCTCCAATCTATATTCCACGCGGTTGTCTACCCCAGAAAACAAAACTAACGTGGGAAGCAAGGTCCAGTCAAGAGCAAGCCCTTGCAAAATGAGAACAGAAAGTGAAGGAGAAACAGAAGTGCTCAGAAGGCATTCCAACGTTGGGGCTGGCAGGTTGTACTTAGCTAAGCAGTGTGATGAGGCACTTTCTTGAAGGTTCTATTGGGAAGGAGAGTGTTTGTGTGATACCATGAACAAATCTTACCTGATAGTAGCAAAAAGAACCAGAACACGTGGTCTACTGACAGACCACTTACTCCCTCCAGTTTCCATACGCTTCTCTTGTTATTCCCACAGGGAACATCTTTGGTGAAAAGATGCCATGGTGTCCCCTGTCCCCATTGTTGGTTTGAAAATTTACGCTACGGCTCAGCTGGGTCTCCCAATGGGCTGCTGTCCTTAGCTGCTGTGGCTCAGGAAGCAAAGGCCCAGCCCTTCTGCCAACGTGGTGGGGAGTACAGCTCTGTTATTTCAAATTTGCTCTTATAATTCCTCTCTAAACCTTTGGAAAGAAGCAAACAGATGTCCTACAGTGTAGGGTGTTGTGTGTTGTGGGTTCAGTTGGGGAAATCATATGACTAATTTGTATAAACTTATTAAAATATTTCTTTCTCTCATAAGTTAACCACAAACATTAATTAAAGGATCAAAGAATATGTATTTGGGCTTATAAAATCTTCAGACCTGGCCAAAGCAAAAGGAAAAACTACTGAGTGTCTTGGAACTTTAAAAACAATTTTTTGAAATGACCATATTGGAATTGAACATTTCTCTTTAGCAAAGTTAGACTCCAGAAAGGAAAACAAAAACTAGGACATCAACCAAATTGTTTTTAAGAGTTATCCTGTGGCAAGGTTATTTATTTTACTTGGTAGAACCAACCTAGAATGTATTTGTGCTGAGTGATCCATATTTTACATATGGTAGAGACAGTCCTCAACTTAAAAAAAATGATGAAAGTCACTTTAAAGTCAGTTTGAAGAGAAATAATCTATTTTTTGTAGGAAAAAATTGTTATCCGTGGTGGAAAAGGTGCAGAATGGGTGCGCACAGGCTGCCTGGCTGGTGTTGAGGTTGAAAAGTGGGGTGAGGATAACTGCCTGAGTAGTGGAGCCTGGTCTTGTGACCAGGAACTGGGGGGAGGGGATTATGGACAGGAAGGAGACCATCCTCCCCTACTTTTCTGACTACCTGAATGCTGGAAATCAACTCTTATCTTTTCTAAATAAATGCATTTTTGTTGAGCATCTCATATGCCCGACATCAGGCTGGGCTGAGAGAGATAATGAACAAGACTGAAAGATCCCTGCTGTCAGGGAGCGAATATTTCAGTGGGAAGGATAGGTGAATTTTTAAAGAATTACAAATGGAAGCTTCTGCAATCATAGGAGCACCTGACTCAGCTTTGGGGTATCAAGGAAGGCTTCCCAGAAGAAGCGACAAGCAACCTGAGGCCTGAAGGATATGGGGTCAGAGGGTCAAGGGGAGCAGGTGCTCTTCAAGCAGAGGACACTGCATGGATGAATCCCTAGGACTTGAGGTGGCAGGCGGTGGGGGAGGGAGAGAATGGGATGGAGTCCATCCTGGAAATGTTGGTTGGCATGTTCGTGAGATGTGGGTTATCTTGTTGACAACTGGGTTCCAGGGGGGTGCAGTTCAGAAGGGTGGTCTAGGCTGAGAGCACAGACACAGGTGTCATCAGCATGCAGGTAGTGAGAGAGGATGAGTCACCCAGATAGAGTGGGACCAAAGAAGCCAAGGAAAAGAGTTAACAAGCAGAGAGGTCACTGGGGTCAAAGGCTTTGGGGAGGTCATAAGCCAAGAACTGCTGTTTCCATTGCTTTCATCGCCCTGTCACGGTCACGGTGGGGAAGCGAGCAGAAGAGAGACAAAGAGCAAGGAGAGAGGGGAGGTGAAGATGTGGAAAGCAAGGGGGTGGGAAGTAGCTCTTCCTAGATGCCAGCTGAGAGGCAGCAAGGCAGAAGTAGATGGCGAGTTTATGGACAGTGCTTCGTGTTGGTTGAGGTGGGAAAAGAGGTTAAAGGAGCTGATGAAGAGAAAGATCGAGGGTGCTGGAGAGCAAGGGGAAGGAGCTAAGGAAGGTAGCAGGGAAGGCAGCAGAGGTGGGATCCAGCAGGCAGAGGATGGACAGAGCCCAAGCTGGGAGAAGAGGAGCCTGTGTGTGGTGCAGGGGGTTGGCAGGCTGGCTGGTTGGTGGCAGGAAGCTGAAGAAGTATGGAGGGAGGCAGAGGCATCCTCTGAGAGTCGGGGGAAGGAGGACCGGAGGCTTGAAGGCTGCCTCTGCTCCTCCCCGAATACCCGTGCGCCTCTTCCCTCAGGCCCGTAGGGTCAAAGTGCCCACTTGTGCCTTTATCTTCAAGCTGCATCCCTCCGTCCCTACCTGCCACTCAGACCCCTTTTATATTTCATCAGAAGTTCCATTCCTCAATCTAGCTGTCTAGGTATTAGAGGGGCAGCAATCTGATCTAGTAGGTTTATCCTCATGTCTGAATCATCAATGGCTCAGAACCCTTTTAGAGAAATTTGCATTTCTGTGGATAGGATTTTGTTCTAAATAAACCTCAAATTCAAGGGCTTTCAAGTACAGGAACAAATGGAGTTAATAATTTTAGGCAGCAGGCCAGGATAACTATCTGGAATCTGTCTGTGAGGGTATCTTTTATCCACAAAGTAATCCAAAGGACAAACGCCAAGGAAACAGAAAGGTCTGTAGAGGAGACCAGGCCAACTTCATGATGTAGATGGAACAGATGCCCGGAGCAAATTTCTGCACATTCTCCCAGCTCTAGCTGTTCCAGGCTCTGAAATGGTCCAGGATCCCAGAGATCAGGGCTCCTGAAACAACCAACGCAGTAAAAAGCAACACCAAGGTGAACCTGGCTTCTACATGGCACAGCAGCTCCCACTGTGTTAAGCTCACGTTATGTAGCACATGTTCAGCAGGCTCTTCTGTCCATGAAATTCTCCAGGCAAGAATACTGAAGTGGGTAGCCATTCCCTTCTCCGGGGGATCTTCCCCACCCAGGGATTGAACCTGGGTCTCCTGCGCTGCAGGCAGATTCTTTACCGTCTGAGCCACCAGGAAAGCCCCATAAATCAAATTCATCGTGGACAATTAAAATTGACCTTACAGATTGTGTCCACTGATGGAGATGATAATTTGCAAGAGGTCAGCACTAAACACCTTATTTTGTCATCTCTTGTTGCATTTTAGGGCATTGGACCTGTTAAAATATGGTTAGGCTGGAAAAGTCTTTATCTGTGAGCTGTGTAAAAAATGTGTGGGAGTGTGTGTGTGTGTGTGTGTGTGTGTGTGTGCACTCCCTGTTCTTTTAGGCCTAGCGGGGGTTGAGGGGTGGGCGGGTGGTATGCTAGTACAGATAGAAACTACTTTTAACAACGCTGAAGTCTATCAGTACATGTGCTCAAAGTTTAAAGAATATTGCATTTTGAATCAGAAATAATTTTTACAAATATTTTATTGAATTTTATTGTTAAAAATATGCTTTTTTATTGTTAAAAAAATGATTTTTTGTGTGTTTTGGAAAACACAAAAAGCCCAAAAACAAAATGAAATTTACCTGTAATCGCAATTCCCAGGGATTAATCCCTGGGATCTATTTTGATCCATTTCATTTTAGTCTTTTACCTCTGTCTGTCTCTGTCTCTCTCTGCCTTTCCCCCACCCCTCTTTGTCTCTTTCTCTCATTAGGGATCATATCTCTACATAATTGTGTATCCTGCCTTTTCCACTTAACTGAATCAGGAAATGTAAAAGCAGTAACAGAACCTTTTTATTTCTACATTTTCTACTTTATTTCTGTCTGCATCTTTCCCTCTTTTTTTTTTTTTTTTTGCCAGTATTTCTTTATTTTGGAGTATTTCCATTTTTATCAAAGTTCAATTCAAAATGTAAAACAGTTTATGCTTTTTGAGTTTTATTTCCTCCCTACACTTGTTAAAATAGACCAGTGAAAGACAAGTTTTCCAGATTATGATAGATCCACCTCCAACTATATAACTGGTTCAATTTAGAGTCTTAGGATAATGATCTGCCACCATATGTGGGTTATAACTTGAGGTTTGCATAAAAATGTGTCTTGGATTAACTGACTATGCCACAGTGCCCGGTAACTGGCTTGTTTCTAGGAAGTTAAATGCCTGACTTTTGCTTGACATCGTCAGTAGAACTTTCTGATGAAAGCAAATAAAACAACCAATTAAGTATGTGACTTCAGGTGTGGTCTCCTCCCTGGTAGAGGTGTGCTCCGTGTTCTAGAAGATTTTCTATAAGGGAGGCAAAATGCCTTAGAAAGCAATTATCTTATTTAAGCCTACACTTGTCTGGGGAACTGAGGTCAGCCGCAAAGTCATTGGAAAAAAAGCGCTGTCTGCCATAGAAAGCAGTTTCTTTGTTGGGGGGGTAGGGTGGGTCAGTTTGAACAAGTTTGCTTTTGAACTGAATGACCTCCCGAGACCACGAGCCTGCGTCGATTAAACACAGCAAACCTCAGGATGAAGCCGCCCCCTTGCCCTTCACATCACTTCCATTTCAAAACAAAAACACAAACAGAAATACTTTAAACTTCGCTTTCCAAAGCTAATGCCCTCCTCTCAAACTGTCTGTTACTGCTTCTGCTTGGATTATTTTCATTTGGGTTGTGTTTTTCTGACCGAGGGCCAGGCCCTTGTCTTTGTGTATTTGTTAAGTGCCTCATCTACTTACAAGTCTTAAGAAATTACAGACAAAAACAGGAATGCAAGAGAAACTGGCAGCTAAAACCTTGCAGCTTTTCTGAACTGATGCTATGCCTGAGAACCAGAATGGAATATTTTTATAAGGCAATGTTGAAACATTCTAATCCCAAGAAACTAAATTGAGTCTACATTAGCTGAATATAAAACAGGGCCCAGATTTGGCATGGTGTCTGCCTCTCACATGGCTTGTGATGCCGCGTTAACGAGCTGTTGCTCTGTGGTCAGTATAAAAGGGAGAGGATCCTTCCAGAGGGGTGCCAACCCTCTGGAGATCCAGAAGTTCCTCTGGCATGAGGCTTTTCATCTTATGACATGTATCTGGCTGTGCTCAACTGGCAGAATTTAGGAGCCACAGGAAAAAGAGCCCATCGTTGGAGGGACAAAGGGATGTGAATGTCTGGATAGAGCTGAGAGGTGCTATGAGGCCAGGTCAGCACAGTGGAAGCAAAAGGGAGGCAAAGTAGACAAAGCAGAAATTCCCTCTTCCTTTCTTCCTCGCTCCCTCCTTTTCTGTCCTTCCTTCTTTCCTTTTTCCTGACCTTGCTGAGGTTGGGTATACAAAAATGGGGTCTGTGAAATCTTTCTTTCTTAGAAACTTTTTTCTTCTGTAGACATGATTGTATTCGATGTTCTCTATCATTTAAAAATGTATTTGTAGACCGAAAGAGATAAGTGCTATAGGGTTGTTTAGTCACTAGTTCATGCCTGATTCTGCAATCCCATGATTGTAGCCCACCAGGCTCCTCCATCCATGGAATTTTCCAGGCAAGAATATTGGAGTGGGTTGCCATTCCCTCCCCCCGGGGATCTTCCTGACCCAGGGCTCAAATCTGAGTCTCCTGCATTGGTAGGCGGATTCTTTACTACTGAGCCACCTGGGAAGTCCAAGTGCTGCATAAAATCAGTCAATTATGTTAAACTAGCATATCTGTCTTTGTGGTTGTCATTGGCCTGAGTAGAAAGACGTATAAAATTGATTTTTTTTAAAAAAAGCATTTGAATGCCTTTTGTTTGCTATTACATTTATTCAGTAATTTAGTTGGTTTTTAAAAAGTCTCTCCTCCTTCTCCCTTCTTTCCTTCTCTTCCTTCCTTCCTCTCAACTGAATTTTGTAGTAAATTGTCTCTTCCTCACTTTGGCTGTAGACATGACTTTGAAACGGGAGAAATAACTCAAAAATAACCTTTGAGATCCTAATGTCATGAACTCTTGCTCAGCCACGTTTAGAAAGGAATTCATATGTGAGGTGGGGGTTGGACAACAGAATAGAACTCAAAGAGTTTTGTACCTAAATGTTCCCTCTTCCAGAACACAGTGATGACCTTAGAGTCCTAGGGAGGCCGGGTAGCCTAACCAAACTCCTTACAGGCTGAACTGCCCCAAACTGGGCTGGCAGCCTGGGAAGCTTATGCCACCAGAGTGCCAGCCCAACCCAGCTAGGGGAGAATGAGGCCAGGAAACTTTTAGTTGGCTGAACAAGGGTACTGGATTTAATGGCCCCAGCAGTAGCCGAGGTTGCCGAAACAGAATTTCGAAACCAAATTGTTCCACATGGAACACTGCTATCCTTCTCTTTAAAGCAACCCTGGAAAAGCGTAAGTAGAGCCCAGTGAGAATATACGTTTTTAAATTTCATTTTTCATTTCTGAGATCAAGAACTGAAAAACGTGCAAATATCACCAAAAAATCAGGTTTGGAAACTTACAGTTAAGCTTTTATCACAGATTTGGTTCCAAATGTACATTGTTGGGGGGAAGCAGTTAAAGTATAAGTTTTAGAGCAATTGTTACTATTACAAGAGGATTTTTTATGAGAACATTGTTCAATGTAGTCACATTTCATTTCTAAAAATAGCCAAAGAACAAAAATGATTCACAGATGTTGATTTATGAGAAAAATAGTGAGCTATATAAACTGAAATGTATTTGAAGGAAGGATAGAGCCCCTCATTAAAAACGATTCTGTAAAAAGCACCTCCTTCTTGACTCCCCAGAAAATTCCAAGTCCTTTCTGGACCCATAGCACATGGGGCCCAGGGTGCATCAGGACAGCCAGAGATCCAGTGGGACCTTCCCGTGTAATGTGCTCTGAGAGGAGCCTGCTGAGGGTGGGTTCTCTGGCATGGCAGTTCTCACTAGTTGGTCCATGTCAGAATCACCTACAACGCTAGTTAAATGCAGATTCCCAGGCCCCGCTCCTAGAAACTCAGATTCAGTATGTTTAGAATGGAGCCCAGGACTCTGCATATGAAACCAGCCTTCCAAGTCGTTCTGCTGCAGGTGGTGCACACACAATACTTTAGAAACGCTCCTCTGAGAGATGGACTTCCCAGGTGGTGCTAGCGGTAAAGGATCTGCCTGCCGATGCAGGAGATGCGGGTTCCATCCCTGCATTCAGAAGATCCCCTGGAGAAGAAAATGGCAACCCACTTCAGTATTCTTGCCTGGAAAATTCCATGCACAGAGGAGCCTGGCAGGCTACAGTCCATGGGGTTGCAAGAGTCAGACACGACTGAGCATGTACCTCTGAGGGATCCCATTGAAATCGTTGCCAGAATCAGAATCCTGTAGTTGCCAGTTAGGAGTCATCTCATCTATTCAGTAGTTTCTATTAGCACTGGCGGGAGTCTTTAATACCTAGGCTTTGGGAGCCATAAAAGGAGAAATTAGAAATGACCAAACTTTCATATGGATTGAGTCTGTAAATTGTTTACTATACAATTAACCTTAGCATAATCATATAGATCAGGCTGATGTTACTAGAGTGTGTGGTTCTGGAAATACAGCTAATCCTGATGGATTGTAGGACTGTCAAAAGAGTCACCTCCAGCTTTCTCGCTCCCCGGCCATCTTGGCGGCTGCTCTTGGTTGGGGGCGTCCTGAATCTAAGGCAGGAAGATGGTGGCTGCAAAGAAGATGAAAAAGTCACTGGAGTCGATCAACTCTAGGCTGCAGCTGGTTATGAAAAGTGGAAAGTACGTGCTGGGGTACAAACAGACTCTGAAAAGGATCAGACAAGGCAAAGCGAAACTGGTCATCCTCGCCAACAACTGCCCAGCCTTGAGGAAATCTGAAATAGAGTATTATGCCATGTTGGCCAAAACTGGTGTCCATCACTACAGTGGCAATAATATTGAATTGGGCACAGCATGTGGAAAATACTACAGAGTATGCACACTGGCTATCATTGATCCAGGTGATTCTGATATTATTAGAAGCATGCCAGAACAGACTGGTGAAAAGTAAATCATGTACAATTTTTCTTTAATAAAACTGGCCAGAGCTTGTTTTAAAAACAAAACAAAACAAACAACAACAAAAAACAGTCACCTCCTCTCCTGACTCTACCCTACCCCCGCAGTTGTCCCTGGGAGATTAAATGTCCTTTTCGCAGGCAGGCTTGGCCATGTGACTCAGTTTGGTCAGCAAAATGTGAGTCGAAAATGGTAGCACCTCTTGGAGCAGAAGCTTCAAAAGCCAAAGTGTGGTTCTGGCCTCTCTCTGCCTTCTGCCATGTGAGCAGCATGTCCCAGCTAGAAACTGCTCCTTTAATATGGACTTAAGTGGGGAAGAACAGGGGCCTAGCTGCAGCAGAGCCTGAAGCAGACAACTTCAGGAGTGAGGGAGAAACCCTGTGGACTGCTTAAGTCCCCAAGACCGCCTAGTTTTCTGCTGCTGCTGCTGCGTCGCACCAGTCGTGTCCGACTCTGTGAGACCCCATAGACGGTAGCCCACCAGGCTCCTCTGTCCTGCAGCCTAACCCAGCAAAACCAGACACTAATACAGCTCCTCATTAGTACTGTATTAGCAAAATACTAAGCCAGGCATGACTAAAGGAAATGTCTTCGTTCTGACTCTTTCTGGAATTTTCTTTGGTCATCTGAATTCTTTGTGTTCCACACCATTGTGTGTTTCCTTTTCGTAGCTTACTTAACATACTTAGCATGCAGAAAATTATAAGTGTTCAAAGTTCAGAATTGAAATATCTAAACTTCATCAGCTGTCTTTCCATGAGTTATTTTTTTTATTGAAGTGTGGCGGTGGTGGTGGTTTATTGAAGTGTAGTTGATTTATTATGTTGTGTTAGTTTCAGGTGTACAGCACAGTGATTCAACTACACACACACACACACACACACACATATTCTTCTTCACATTCTTTTCCCTTATAAATTATTACAAACTACTGAGTAGAATTCCCGTGTGCTATACAGTAGGTCCTTGTTATCTATTTTACATATATTAGTGTGTACATGTTAATGCCAAACTCCTAATTTATCCCTCCCCTAAGGCATTCTTAATTGCATACAACCCAGGAAGCTCCCTCTACTTCCGATATGCTTTGCAGAGTGGCCTTCCTCCAATTCCTGATGAACAGGACCACAGTCTATTGGTGTGGCATTGCAGCTTCTTGTCCACCTTTGTGTTCCTAATGCTGTGATCTGAATTAGTGTCTCCATGGCTATGGCAGTGAGATACAGTGTTTATTTGCCTCTATTTGGTGGTGAGAATGAAAACAAAGTCCACTTGAGACCATGCTTTTAGACCTCCAATATGGGCTCCCTACTAGTTCCTGTATAACATTATCAAATATCTCTGTGGAAACTGGGCTTTTATTGTTTGACCTCTTCGTGTTCCCATTGAGTTAAGCTAGTGTCCTTCTGCCCCTGTCAGAACACACTTGTAAGTACAGATGGCTGGGAGAGAAAGGGATGAGTGGCCGCTCGCTTGCTGAGAGTTTCCCAGAAAGTCATAGCCCACCTTTGCTCCGGGGCTACTGTTGGTGATGACCTACTTTTTAAAAAAATTGAAATGTTTTGTAGTTGATTTATAGTGTTGTATTAATTTCTTCTGTACAGCAAAAGTGATTCAATTATATATATACACATCCTTTTTCATATTCTTTTCCATTATCGCTTATCTCATGATACTGAATATAGTTCCCTGTGCCATACAGGAGGACCTTGTTGTTTATCCACTCTATATATGATAGTTTGCATCTGCTAACCCCAAATTTCCAGTCCATCCCTTCCCACCCTCTTCCCCCTTGGCAACCCCCATTTCTGTTTCATAGATATGTTCATTTGTGTTGTGTTGTAAATCCCACACATAAGTGATATCACATGGTTTTTGTCTTTCTCCTTCTGACTTCACACAGTATGATAATCTCTAGTTGCATCGATGTTGCTGCAAATGGCATCATTCTGTTCTTTTTTATGGCTGAGTGATATTCCATTGTAGATATGCACATCTTCTTTCTCCATTCATCTGTTGATGGACATTTAGGTTGCTTCCATTTCTTGGCTGTTGTGAACAGTGCTGCTGTGAACATTGGAGTGCGTGTATATTTTGGAGTTCTAGTTTTGTCTGGATACATGCCCTGGAGTGGGATTACTGGATCCTCTGATCATTACTGATCCATTTCTCTGTTAATCACACCTAGACTTTTGCGAGGTCAACCTCCAGGTTTTCTGCATTGCCTTGGGCTAACGCTCTGAAGGTAGAATAAGGACAAAGACACATATTCAGTGACAATGGTTTGCAGCTTAGTGGATTCAGCCCAGATTCTCACTCTCCAGATCACTCTCCAAGTCTCCTCAGTCTCCTCCTTCCTCTGTTCCTCAGTAACGAGAAGCGTGGGGAGAGGTTGCCCACAGCTCCAGACTCCCAGCCTCGAACACAGGAGAACTCTTTTTAGTCTCAATCCTCAGGATCATCGAGTCAACAAATGTTTTATTGAATACTTACTGTGTTCCAAGCACCATTGTAGGTATTTGGAATGCATAGGGGTAGGAAGAAGATCCCTATGGGGTGGGAGATGGGAGCCAGAATTATGTTCCATAAATATGGTTTCCAAGAGCCCAAGTCTATAAATCTCATCAGGGGCCTCAGGAAGAAGGATCATTTGTCAGCTGGGGAGATATCTGAGAACGTGAGACTTACACAACAAAAACGAAGTGCCAAGCAGGAAAATTGTACCTTTTTAGCCCACCCACACGGGCATGATCTTATATAGCATTTTTCATTTAAGTTTCATCAGGTCTTTACAAGCCTTATGCTATCACTCCTCATTTTCTTTACTCTGAGCCAGGCTTGTGGCTCATGCTATTAACCTCATTTCTTAGAAACCTCTCCCCCCAAAAAAAACCCCACAAAGAAACAAAAATGGGAGCAATTATAGAAAGGAGCTAAATGCAATCAGTGTCGCCAAGAATCCTTTCAAAACATAACTCTTAAACGGCCACCAGGTTTCTTTTCTGAAATGACTTAATAGTTTTCTCACAGCATTTCTCCAAACTGTTTTTTTTCCAAGTGTTAGTCACTCAATAGGGCCCAACTCTTTTCACTCCCATGAACGATAGCCGACCAGGCTCCTCTCTCCGTGGAATTCTCCAGGCAGGAATACTAGAGTGGTAGCCATTCCCTTCTCTAGGGGATCTTCCCCACCCAGGGGTTGACCTGGGTCTCCTGCACTACGGGCAGATTGTTTAGTGTCTGAGCCACCAGGGAAAGTTGCACCATCTTTGTGACACAGGCTATTCATCTCTGTTTGGGAGAAGTGAAATAGATAGTCTTGTGCAAGTAGGCCCCGGGCCACCATTTTAACCTCACTTCTGCTCTATCTAGACGCGCAATAGGGCTCCAGGTGGTGGTGGTGTTCAGTTGCTCAGTCATGTCCAACTCTTTGCAACCCCATGGACTGCAGCACTCCAGGCTTCTCTGTCCCTCACCATATCCAGGAGCTTGCTCAAGCTCATGTCCATTGAGTCAGTGATGCCATCCAACCATCTCATCCTCTGTCATCCCCTTTTCATCCTGCCTTTAATCTTTCCTGGCATCAGGATCTTTTATAATGAGTTGGCTCTTTGCATTGGATGGCCAAAGTATTGGAGATTCAGCATCAGTCCTTCTATTCAATGTTCAGGATTGATTTCCTTTAGGATAGACTGGCTGGATCTCTTTGCAGTCCAAGGGACTCTCAAGGGTCTTCTCCAACACCACAACTCAAAAACATCAATTCTTTGGCATTCAGCCTTCTCTATGGTCCAACTCGCACATCCATACATAACTACTGGAAAAACCATAGCTTTGACCAGATGGACCTTTGTTGGCAAAGTAATGTCTCTGCTTTTTAATATGCTGTCTAGGTTGGTCATAGCTTTCCTTCCAAGGAGGAAGCGTCTTTTAATTTCATGACTGCAGTCACCATCTGCAGTGATTTTGGAGCCCCCCAAAATAAAGTCTCTGACTGTTTCCATTGTTTCCCCTTCTATTTGCCATGAAGTGATGGGACCGGATGCCATGATCTTAGTTTTTTGAATGTTCAGTTTTAAGCCACCTTTTGCACTCTCCTCTTTCACTTTCATCAAGAGGCTCTTTAGTTCTTCACTTTCTGCCATAAGGGTGGTATCATCTGCATATCTGATGTTACTGATATTTCTCCCAGCAATCTTGATTCCAGCTTGTGCTTCATCCAGCCCGGCGTTTCACATGATGTACTCTGCATATAAGTTAAATAAGCAGGGTGACAATATACAGCCTTGACGTACTCCTTTCCCAATTTGGAACCAGTCTGTTGTTACATGTCTGGTTCTAACTGATGCTTCTTGACCTGCATACAGGTTTTTCAGAAGGCAATAAGGTGGTCTGGTATCGGCATCTCTTAAAAAATTTCCCACAATTTGTTGTGATCCACACAGTCAAAGGCTTTAGCATAGTCAATGAAGCAGAAGTAGATGTTTTCCTGGAACACTCATGCTTTTTAGTGATCCAAAAGATGTTGGCAATTTGATCTCTGGTTCCTCTGCCTTTTCTAAATACAGCTTGAACATCTGAAAGTTCACAGTTCATGTACTGTTGAAGACTGGCTTGGAGGATTTTGAGCATTACTTTGCTAGCATGTAAAATGAGTGCAATTGTGTGGTAGTTTGAACATTCTTTGGCATTGCCTTTCTTTGGGGATAGGAATGAAAACTGACCTTTTCCAGTCCTGTGGCCACTCCTGAGTTTTCCAAATTTGCTGGCATATTGAGTGCAGCACTTTCACAGCATCATCTTTCAGGATTTGAAATAGCTCCACTGGAATTCCATCACCTCCACACCTCCACTGTTCATAGTGATGTTTCCTAAGGCCCACTTGATTTTGCACTCCAAGATGTCTGGCTCTAGGTGAGTGATCACACCATCATGGTTATCTGGGTCATGAAGATCTTTTTTGTATAGTTCTTTTGTGTATTCTTGTCACCTCTTCTTAATATCTTCTGCTTCTGTTAGGTCCATACCATTTATGTCCTTTATTCTGCCCATCTTTGCATGAAATATTCCCTTGATATCTCTAATTTTCTTGAAGAGATCTCTAGTCTTTCCCATTCTGTTGTTTTCTTCTATTCCTTTGCATTGATCCCTGAGGAAGTCTTTCTTATCTCTCCTTGCTATTCTTTGGAACTCTGCATTCAAATGGGTATATCTTTCTTTTTCTCCTTTGCCTTTAACTTCTCTTCTTTTCTCAGCTATTTGTAAGGTCTCCTCAGACAATCATTTTGCCTTTTTGCATTTCTTTTTCTTGGGGATTTCTTGATCCCTGCCTCCTGTACAATGTCATGAACCTCCATCCATTGTTCTTCAGGCAATCTATCAGATCTAATCCCTTGAATCTATTTGTCACTTCCACTGTATAATCCTAAGGGATTTGATTTAGGTCATACTTGAATGGTCTCATGGCTTTCCCTACTTTCTTCAATTTAAGTCTGAATTTGGCAATAAGGAACTCATGATGTGAACCACAGTCAGCTCCTGGTCTTGTTTTTGCTGGCTGTATAGAGCTTCTCCATCTTTGACTGCAAAGAATATGATCAATCTGATTTTGGTATTGACCATCTGGTGATGTCCATGTGTAGTCGTGTCTTGTGTTGTTGGAAGAGGGTGTTTGCTATGACCAGTGCGTTCTCTTGGCAAAACTCTGTGAGCCTTTGCCCTGCTTCATTTTGTACTCCAAGGCCAAACTTGCCAGTATCTCCTGACTTCCTATTTTTGCACTCCAGTCCCCTATGATGAAAAGGACATCTTTTTTGAGTGTTAGTTCTAGAAGGTCTTGTACATCTTCATAGAACCTTTGAACTTCAGCTTCTTAGGCATTAGTAATTAGGGCATAGACTTGAATTACCATGATATTGAATGGTTTGCCTTGGAAACGAACGGAGATCGTTCTTTTGTTTTTGAAATTGTACCCACGCACTATAGTTTGGACTCTCTTGTTGCCTATGATGGCTACTCCATTTCTTCTAAGGGATTCTTGCTTGCACTGGTAGATATAATGGTCATCTGAATTAAATTCACCTTTTCCGGCCCATTTTAGTTCACTGATTCCTAAAAGGTCTATGTTCACTCTTGCCATCTCCTGTTTGACCACTTCCAATTCACCCTGATTCACTGACCTAGCATTCCAGGTTCCTATGCAATGTTGTTCTTTACGGCATTGGACTTTACTTACATCACCAGACACATACACAGCAGGGCATTGTTTTTACTTTGGCTCATGCTCTTCATTTCTTCTGGAACTATTTCTCCACTCTTTTCCAGTAGCATATTGGGCACCTACTGGGGGGTGGTAGGTGTTCATCTTTTAGTGTCACATCTTTTTGTCTTTTCATACTCTTCATGGGTCTCCAGTTGGAGATTTGTAAAGCTATGTTGTGAATGGCTATTTTTTAAAGGAAAATATGCCTTTGATTTTTACTTAGAGGTAGTGAAAACAAAAACAGAACCTGAATGGAGCTGCTTCAGACCAGCTGGGGAGACAGCACAGCTGAGAGGCCAAACCAGAACCAGAAGTAAGAATAGAAATTGGGTATTTACCTGACCCCACCACAGAAGCAGCTAAGAAAATGGTGGAGACTCATTGTATTGTAACAGGCTGTACCTTCATCACAAGAAAGGCAGTTCCATTTAGGGGAAGAAGACAGTAGTTGTGAGTGGTAAATATTAGTCCATTGAAGAGTAAGGATGGGGACTTCCTGGTGGCCCAGTGGCTAAGATTCTGCACTCCCAGTGCAGGGGACCTGGGTTCACTTCCTGGTCAGGGAACTAGATTCCACATGCTGCAAGTAAGATTTTGCATGCTGCAACTAAAGATTCCTCCTGCTGCAGCTAAAAAAGATTCTGCATGCCAAAGCTAAGACCCCACAGCCAAACAAACAAACAAATATTTTTTTAAAAAAGAGTAAGGATGGTTGGCCCCATGTGCCCATAGGAAAACCTTAACCCTGAGCAACACTCAGAACACATGTAAGCCTCCTAAGGTACTTCACAGAGCATAGGATGAATAATTTCTAGGGAAAGAGTTAGGGTGGGGGGAATTCAGGCAAAGAAGATGACCCAAGCAAAAACCTAGAGGCAAGAATTAACACCAATTGTTGAAGGGGCTGCATGTTATTTCTGACCCACGTCATGAGGTAAGAAGCAGGAGGAAAGTGAGGGGCACAGGTGGACAGTGTCATTTAAAAAACTTGACTTTGTTCTGTAGGTGCAGGGAGCCACTGAATGGCCTGCTGTAGATTTTGGCTGTTGTTGGGAGACAATTCCCCATGAGTTTGTCACTTTTCTACATGTCATGTGAATGAGGCATTAAATCCTCTCGGTTCCCTGTTGCTTTTTGAGAACCACAAGGACAACACAGAGTGACTCAGGCAGAGGCTGTGAATGCAGTGGGTTCTGTCTCTGTGAGGAACCCTAAGCTCAGGAATCTGTTCAGTTCAGTTCAGTTCAGTTCAGTCGCTTAGTCATGTCTGATTCTTTGCAACCCCATGAACTGCAGCATGCCAGGCCTCCCTGTCCATCACCAACTCCCAGAGTCCACCAAAACCCATGTCCATTGAGTCAGTGATGTCATCCAACCATCTCATCCTCTGTCGTCCCCTTCTCCTCTTGCCCTCAATCTTTCCCAGCATCAGGGTCTTTTCCAATGAGTTAACTCTTCGCATGAGGTGGCCAAAGTATTGGAGTTTCAGCTTCAACATCAGTCCTTCCAATGAACACCCGGGACTGATCTCCTTTAGGATGGACTGGCTAGATCTCCTTGCAGTCCAAGGGACTCTCAAGAGTCTTCTCCAATACCACAGTTCAAAAGCATCAATTCTTCAGTGCTCGGCTTTCTTTATAGTCCAACTCTCACATCCATACATGACCACTGGAAAAACCATAGCCTTGACTAGATGGACCTTTGTTGACAAAGTAATGTCTCTGCTTTTGAATATGCTGTCTAGGTTGGTCATAACCTCCCTTCCAAAGAGTAAGCATCTTTTAATTTCATGGCTGCAGTCACCATCTGTAGTGATTTTGGAGCCCCCCAAAATAAAGCCTGACACTGTTTCCACTGTTTCCCCATCTATTTCCCATGAAGTGATGGGACCAGATGCCATGATCTTCGTTTTCTGAATGTTGAGCTTTAAGCCAACTTTTTCACTCTTTTCTTTCACTTTCATCAAGAGGCTCTTTAGTTCCTCTTCACTTTCTGCCATAAGGGTGGTTTCATCTGCAGTTATTGATATCTAAGGTGATTGATATTTCTCCCAGCAATCTTGATTCCAGCTTGTGCTTCTTCCAGCCCAGGGTTTCTCATGATGGACTCTGCATATAAGTTAAATAAGTAGGGTGACAATATACAGCCTTGATGTACTCCCTTTCCTATTTGGAACCAGTCTGTTGTTCCATGTCCAGTTCTAACTGTTGCTTCCTGACCTGCATACAGGTTTCTCAAGAGGCAGGTCAGGTGGTCTGATATTCCCACCTCTTTCAGAATTTTCCACAGTTTATTGTGATCCACACAGTCAAAGGCTTTGGCATAGTCAATAAAGCAGAAATAGATGTTTTTCTGGAACTCGCTTGCTTTTTCAGTGATCCAGCGGATGTTGGCAAATTGATCTCTGGTTCCTCTGCCTTTTCTAAAACCAGCTTGAACATCTGGAAGTTCATGGTTCACATATTGCTGAAGCCTGGCTTGGAGAATTTTGAGCATTACTTTACTAGCATGTGAGATGATTATAATTTTATAGTAGGCTGCAAGCAAAGCTGCCTGCTCTTTGTGTGTCTAGCTCCATCTTCCAAAAATGCTTGCTACACAAACATCCTTTGAAGAATAATCCAGGACAAAAGGGTAGTTTCCCAGTAGCTTGGCATGCTGAAAGTTGTTAAGTCCTTTGTATCTGACCCAGGAATCTCATGTATTCTGTCAACATCCATGAAATTGCTAGCATCCAGGCTGAGTAGGGTAAATCTGAGAATTTTCCTGGTTTTTGATAGCTGTATGTTCGTTCAATAGTTTGGAGGCTGTTGCAGTGATTCAGGTGAAAGATAAATTCCTTAACTAAGGCTGTGAAAAGCAGTATAGAGAAGAAACAATAGATTCCAGAAATATTTAGAAGGTAAAATTAATATGACCTGTGATGGTTTGGATTGGAAGAATTGGTAAAGGAAAGTGATTATAGATGATCCCAGCTTCTAATTTGGATGCTTGAGTAATTAGTAGACCTTCTGCCTATGAGAGTGTTAGACAAGGAACCTGGATTGGGAGTAGAATGATGAGTTTAGTTTTATACCTCTTGCCTTTGAGGTGCTCATGGGACATCTAAGGGGGGAATGACCAGAGGATACCTTAATATAAATGTCTGAAACTCAGGGGAAGATATCAGGACCTGTTTCAAGACTTAGGAGCCTTCATATAGGTAAGTGTGGTAGCCAGCCTCCAAGATGGCTCCTTAATGATCCTTGCCTCCTAGTATTTGTTCTCTTGTGTAGTTATTGTATCAGAATTGGTCTACATAATCAATAGATGATACATATACCATCACCAACAGATGTGACAATATATGACTGCCAAGCTTAGGTCATAAAGGAAATTGAGGTTTGTGCTTTGGTCTCTCTCTTGGATTGCTTGTTTTAGGGGAAACTGGCTGCTGTGTAGTGAGGACACTCAGGTAACCATGCAGAGATGGATACGGGTGAGCCATTGTGGAAGCAGGTCCTCCAGCCCAGTTAACACCTCAGAGGCCTGCAGCCCTGGCCGATGTCTTGGTTACAACCTCACGAGAGAGCCTGAGCCAGAACCACTCAGTTCAGGTGTTCCCAGATCCCGACTCTTCGAAAAAAGCTATGTGAGGGACTCCCCTGGTGGTCCGGTGGCTAAGACTCTGTGCTCCCAATACACAGGGCCTGGGGGGCCTGGGTTTGATCCCTGGTCGAGGAACTAGATCCTTCATGCTACAACCAAAACCCTGTGCAGCCAAGTAAATAATAAATTAAATAGATACTTAACAAGAAGCCATGTGAGATAATAAATGTTAACTGGTTTAGGTTGCTGAGTTCTGGGGTAATTTGTAGTGCAGCAATAGAGCACTGATACAGGTGGTAATTGAAGTTGTGACCTCCTTCAGCCCCTTTTACTTTCAGCAGATGATCCCCGGTCTTGGTAGAAAAAAATGTCAACAGGCTCTGACACTTGGACACGTTCCATCTCCCACTCCACTACTCCCTGTTTCTAAAGGAATGCGTTCTGAACCCATACTTACCTTTCCTCCAGCCTTAAAGCAAGACTTACCTGTCTGATTTTGCAATAAAACAATGGCTCTTTAATTTTACATATTAATTTCCTGGGACTCCTGTAACAAAGTACCACAAACTAGGGTGGCTTAAAACAAGAGAATTTTATTCTCTCGCAGTTCTGGCGGCTAGAAATCTTAGATAAAAGTATCAGTAGGGTTATTCTCTCTGTGAAGGACCGAGGGAAGGATCTGTTGCATGCCTTTTTCCATAGCTTCAGTGTTTGCCAGCAATCCTTGATGTTTCCTGGTTTGTGCCATGCAACTCTAGTCTCTGCTTCCATTCTTCATTCTACAGCTGTCTTTTCTGCTCTTCTGAGGACAGTGAAGTGAAGTCGCTCAGTCATGTCCAACTTTTTGCAACCCCATAGACTGTAGCCCACCAGGCTCCTCCATCCACGGGATTTTCCAGGCAAGAATACTGGAGTGGGTTGCCATTTCCTTCTCCAGGGGATCTTCCTGACCCAGGGATCGAACCTGGGTCTCCTGCATTGTAGGCAGACACTTTACCGTCTGAGCCACCAGGGAAGCCTGATCTGAGGACAGTAGTCATATTGAATTAGAAGCGCACCTTATCCAGGATGACCTCATCTTAATTTGTATCTTAATTGTATCTGCAACAACCCCGTTTCCCAATAACCTCACATTTTGAGGTTGCGGGACTTCAACATATCTTCTTGGGAGAAAAATTCAACCCGTGCCGCTGTGCACAGGAGAACAGAGGACGCTTCCTAGTTCTCCTCTCACTGGCTCCCCTCTCATTTGACACTGTTGGTAACGCTCCACTTAGAATTCCCCCTTCCCGATTTCAGAGGACCACTCTTTCTTTTCTATCCACATAACCAAGCTCAGTCTCCTCTGCTGGCTCCTCTTCTTCCATTCGTCTCTACCAGTGAATTCTCTGAACTTGAGTATTTGGCCTTCTTTTCTCCCAAACTTACGTCCTATGTCTGGGTGATTTCAGTCATACTCATGGCCTCAAAAGGCACCTAAACCTCTACGTTTAGTCTAGGCAATGACTCTGAGCCTAGACACAACCAGCTAGACAGATGAACCTCAGAAGCCACTTGTCCAAAACTAACCAACCTCTTGATTTCCTCCTCCATACCTGCTTCCCGGCTCATAATTCCCTTTCTCTGTAAATTTCTCTCCTGTTCCCAAGTCCCCTAAGTCCAATATCTGGGTCTCATTTTATACTTGTCCCCTCCTGTGCCTGAGTCACTTCAAATCCTACCTCCTAAAAAACTCCTGGATCTGGGCCCTCTGCATCACCTGTTGCCTGCTTTGGGTCCTCATCATCTCTCATTAGACCAGGGCCACACTCTCCTCACTTGTCTTCCAACCTCCATTCTCTGCCCCTCACTCAATCTTCCACACTGCTGCTGGAATCCTCTACTTATCACTGATCTCATCCAATCTTGTCACTCTTGTATGTAAAACCCCTCAACAGATCTTCTTTCTCTTTTAGGATATAATCCAAGATTTCCCCAGCTGTCCTTTAAGGCCAACCTCACACAAATCTCTTGTCCTTTTTACCACTTAGTCCTATATCTAGCCAACAGGATTATTTATTTCAAACTCATGTTGAGGTCTTCCATGCTTCTGGAGCCTCTGCTTCCTTCTCTCCTCCTTTTAAAGCTTGGTGATGTAACCATGAAAGTGTACCTTTCAGATCTCTCATTACAGGATATATAACTGACCAGGGCTCTAGCTTGTATGTTCTGAAATCCATTGCTGCATTTTCCATAAAGACTAATCCCATGGGATTCTCCCAGCTATTGAAAGAGTCTGGCAGAATATTAAGGCAAGCTCTTTCTTAGGAGACACAGAAATTTTCAACAGCCTGCTTTGGCTTGAAGACTCCCTGTCAGCCTTGCTGAACCTTTCTTAGACAGCCAACTTTCCCTCCCTCTCTTCTTATTCCAGGTCAGACTTACATAATGGTCTGATGGAGCCTAAAAGGGAGCCTTTTTAGGCTCCTTCTCTATCTCTTTTCACAAGGATCTCTTCTGATGAAGGTGTTTAATTCCATCTTGGTATCTGTTTCTCAGAGGATTCAGACTAACATACCCAGCTTAAGTGTCTCAAAGCCTCACTTTTAGGAAACAGAGAAAGAAGAGCAATTTAAGCCTAAAGCAAGGAGAAAAAAAGAAATAATAAAAATTAGAGAATATGTAAAACAAATCTGAAACAGAAAAACAGAAATTAACAAAACTAAAGGCTGATTCTTTAGGAAATAAAATTGATAAACTTCTAGCCAAGGTAACCAAGAGAAAAAGAGAGAAGAAACAAATTACAAATATTAATAATGAAAGAGGCATAATCACTGCTGATGCCATGAGAATTTAAAGAATAATTAAGGAATACTGCAAACAACTTTATGCTCACAAATTTGGTGATTTAGATGAAACAGACCAATTCCTTTAAAGGTACCAAAACTTACACAAGGAGAAGCAGGTAATCTAAATAAGCCTTGTTCTATTAAGGAAATAGAATCAAAAATTAATAATATTTTAAAAAGAAAGCACTAGGCCCAGTTGGACGTGGGGTATCTTTCTTTGGTGGGATCCAACAGTCTCCTGTCAATGGTTGTTCAACAATGAGTTGTAATTTTGGAGTTCTTGCAGGAGAAGGTGAGCACACGTCCTTCTACTCCACCATCTTGAAATATCCCCCCTAAAAAGATACCCCACGTCCAAGGGCAAAGGAGAAGCCCCAGCAAGATGCTAGGAGGGGTGAAATTGCATTTAGAATCAAACCCTATACCCACCAGAGACGCTTGGAGGGCTCAAACAAACCTTGTGCCCATCAGAACCCAGAGACCCCACAGAGACTGAGACAGAACTGTGTTTGAGTGTCTCTTGTGGAGGTATGGCTCAGAGTGGCCTGCCACAGGGGCAGGGGCTCTGGGTGCAGCAGATCTGGGTGTGGCATAAGCCTTCTTGGAGGAGATCGCCATTAACCCCACCATAGAGCCGCCAGAACTCACACAGGACTGGGAAACAGACTCTTGGAGGGCGCAAACAAAACCTCATGCACAGCAGGACCCAGGAGAAAGGAGCAATGACCCCACAAGAGACTGACCCAGACTTGTCTGTGAGTGTCCGGGAGTCTCCGGCAGAGGCGTGGGTTGGCGGTGGCTGCTGCAGGGTTGGGGGCACTGAGTGCTGCAGTGTGTGTAGAGGACCTTTTGAAGGAGGTTGACATTATCTTCATTACCCCTATCATAGTTTGGCCTTAGGTCAAACAGCAGGGAGGGAACACAGCCCCACCCATCAACAGAAAATTGGATTAAAGATTTACTGAGCATGGCCCTGCCTATCAGAACAAGACCCAGTTTCCCCTTCAGTCTTTCCCATCAGGAAGCTTCCATAAGCCTCTTATCCTTATCCATCAGAGGGCAGACAGAATGAAAACCACAATCACAAAAAACTAACCTAACTTGATCACATGGACCACAGACTTGTCTAACTCAATGAAACTATGAGCCATGCCATGTAGGGCTACCCAAGATGGACAGATAATGGTGGAGAGTTCTGAAAAAATGTGGTCCACTGGAGAAGGGAATGGCAAACCACTTCAGTATTCTTGCTTTGAGAACCCCATGAACAGTATGAAAATGCAAAAAGACAGGACAATGAAAGATGAATGCCCCAGGTCAGTAGCGGCCCAATATGCTACTGGAGATCAGTGGAGAAGTAACTCCAGAAAGAATGAGATGGAGCCAAAGCAAAAACAACACCCAGTTGGGGATGTTACTGGTGATGAAAGTAAAGTCCTATGCTGTAAAGAGCAATATTGCATAGGAACCTGGAATGTTAGGTCCATGCATCAAGGTAAATTGGAAGTGGTCAAACAGGAGATGGCAAGAGTGAACATCAACATTTTAGGAATCAGTGAACTAAAATGGACTGGAATGGGTCAATTCCAGTCCAGTGAATTTAACTCAGATGACCATTATATCTACTACTGCAGGCAAGAATCCCTTAGAAGAAATGGAGTAGCCATTGTAGTCAACAAAAGAGTCCAAAATGCAGTTCTTGGATGCAATCTCAAAAACAACAGAATGATCTATGTTCATTTCCAAGGCAAACCATTCAATATCATGGTAATGCAAGTCTATGCCCTGACCAGTAATGCTGAAGAAGCTGAACGATTTTATGAAGACCTACAAGACCTTATAGAACTAACACCCCAAAAAGACGTCCTTTTCATTATAGGGGACTGGAATGCAAAAGTAGGAAGTCAGGACATATCTGGAGTAACAGGCAAATTTGGCCTTGGAGTACAAAATGAAGCAGGGCAAAGGCTCACAGAGTTTTGCCAAGAGAACACACTGGTCATAGCAAACACCCTCTTCCAACCACACAAGAGACAACTCTACACGTGGACATCACCATATGGTCAATACTGAAATCAGATTGATCATATTCTTTGCAGCCAAAGATGGAGAAGCTCTATACATTCAGCAAAAACAAGACCAGGAGCTGACTGTGGTTCAGATCATGAACTCCTTATTGCCAAATTCAGACTTAAATTGAAGAAAGTAGGGAAAGCCACGAGACCATTCCAGTATGACCTAAATCAAATCCCTTAGAATTATACAGTGGAAGTGACAAATAGATTCAAGGGATTAGAACTGATAGACAAGAGTGCCTGAAGAGCTATGGACAGAGGTTCGTGACATTGTACAGGAGGCAGGGATCAAGACCATCCCCAAGAAAAAGAAATGCAAAAAGTCAAATGGTTGTCTGAGGAGACCTTACAAATAGTTGAGAAAAGAAGAGAAGTTAAAGGCAAAGGAGCAAAGGAAAGATATACCCATTTGAATGCAGAGTTCCAAAGAAAAGCAAGGAGAGATAGGAAGGCCTTCCTCAGTGATCAATGCAAGGAAATAGAGGAAAACAACAGAATGGGAAAGACTAGAGATCTCTTCAAGAAAATTAGAGATATCAAGGGAATATTTCATGCAAAGATGGGCAGAATAAAGGACATAAATGGTATGGACCTAACAGAAGCAGAAGATATTAAGAAGAGGTGACAAGAATACACAAAAGAACTATACAAAAAAGATCTTCATGACCCAGGTAACCACAACGGTGTGATCACTCACCTAGAGCCAGACATCCTGGAATGCAAAGTCAAGTGGGTCTTAGGAAACATCACTACGAACAAAGCTAGTGGAGGTGATGGAATTCCAGCTGAGCTATTTCAACTCCTAAAAGATGATGCTTTTAAAGTGTTGCACTCAATATGCCAGCAAATTTGGAAAACTCAGGAGTGGCCACAGGGCTGGAAAAGGTCAGTTTTCATTCCAATCCCAAAGAAAGGCAATGCCAAGGAATGTTCAAACTACCACAATTGCACTCATCTCACACACTAGCAAAGTAATGCTCAAAATTCTCTAAGCCAGGCTTCAACAGTACATGAACTGTGAACTTCCACGTGTTCAAGCTGGATTTAGAAAGGGCAGAGGAACCAGAGATCAAATTACCAACATCTGTTGGATCACTGAAAAAGCAAGAGAGTTCCAGAGAAACATCTATTTCTGCTTTATTGACTATGCCAAAGCCTTTGACTGTGTGGATCACAATAAACTGTGGAAAATTCTGAAAGAAATGGGAATACCAGACCACCTGACCTGCCTCTTGAGAAACCTGTATGCAGGTCAGGAAGCAACAGTTAGAACTGGACATGGAACAACAGACTGGTTCCAAATAGGAAAAGGAGTACATCAAGGCTGTATATTGTCACCCTGTTTATTTAACTTATATGCAGAGTACATCATGAGAAACACTGGGCTGGAAGAAACACAAGCTGGAATCGAGATTGCCGGGAGAAATATCAATAATCTCAGATATGCAGATGACACCACCCTTATGGCAGAAAGTGAAGAGGAACTAAAAAGCCTCTTGATGAAAGTGAAAGAGGAGAGTGAAAAAGTTGGCTTAAAGCTCAACATTCAGAAAACGAAGATCATGGCATCTGGTCCCATCACTTCATGAGAAGTAGATGGGGAAACAGTGGAAGCAGTGGCTGAATTTATTTTTTGGGGCTCCAAAATCACCGCAGATGGTGACTGCAGCCATGAACTTAAAAGACGCTTACTCCTTGGAAGGAAAGTTATGATCAACCTAGATAGCATATTGAAAAGCAGAGATATTACTTTGCCAACAAAGGTCCATCTAGTTAAGGCTGTGGTTTTTCCAGTGGTCATGTATGGATGTGAGAGTTGGACTGTGAAGAAAGCTGAGTGCTGAAGAATTGATGCTTTTGAACTGTGATCTTGGAGAAGACTCTTGAGAGTCCCTTGGACTGCAAGGAGGTCCAGCCAGTCCATCCTAAAGGAGATCAGTCCTGGGTGTTCATTGGAAGGACTGATGCTGAGGCTGAAACTCCAATACTTTGGCCACCTCATGCGAAGAGTTGACTCATTGGAAAAGACCCTGATGCTGGGAGGGATTGGGGGCAGGAGGAGAAGGGGATGACAGAGGATGAGATGGCTGGATGGCATCACCGACTTGATGGACACAAGTTTGACTGAACTCCAGGAGTTGGTGATGGACAGGGAGTCCTGGCATGTTGTGATTTTTGGGGTCGCAAAGAGTTGGACACGACTGAGTGATTGAACTGAACTGATATTCAGAAACATCAAAATGCTAGGACCCACTGTCCTGGGACAATACTTTTTCATTTGATATCCCTAGCTATCTTAGACCCAGTAGGCAAATGATAAGAAATCAGTCCCCAAGTGTGCATATGACAAATAATGGAGACACTATCACATCTGGATTCTACATTGTCTCAGTCCTTATGTCAACAAAGTGGGTTTTGATATGATTTTATGCTATATGGTAAGTTGTTGCCAGATGGCCTGAAGAAGAGCAGTGTTCTGATGCAAATGACAGAAATAATGAACATGTGATGATGCAAAGGGAGACTTGCAAGGGGGGATGAGAAGGTAGAGCAGCAAAGTCCATGGGAACAAGTGATACAGGAAATGAAAGTGTGGGGGTACTGTGTAACAACTCTGTGCCCTGACCCCTGTCCTGGCAGGGCTCTGAGTAGGCAAACCTGTTATACTCACTTGGGGGTTTACCTTCAAAATTCAAGGCCGCCCTGATGGAGAGGGAAGAGAGTGTCTGTAAGGGGATGATTCTTGTTAGAGTAAGCTAATCCATAATCACTTCATGATTTCCTCTCCCCACCCAAATACAAATGTTTGTCTTACTTCCTCTTGTCTAACATGGATGGTTTTTCCATTTCCATTGGTTGAACACCGCTTGTTCTGATGGCCTGCATCCTTTAGAGTTAACTAAACCTTTTATTTGTATGCTTTGGGAGAAGATTTGGCCCAATTTAAAAGCTGACTGCAATGAAATAAATGAGTTTTTGGATAGCTGACTCTTAAAACACGAATCCACCACTTTCAAACGTAAAAGAGACCTCCCATCAAGAAGTCATGAGGGCTCCTTATCAGCCTGGTTTAAACTTCCTGTTAGTGTCAATTAGAAGGGGCTGTTAATGGGTCTATACAACCCTGATTTATTTAGAGAGTGTCTTGTGCCTGAGAACTGCCTTGGCAAGGAACTGTGCTAAACATAGAGATACACACTCCATGCCCATTGGGCTCACATAAAAGGGAAGAAACACGCAATAGGGGTTTACCTCAGTGGGGTGAGGCTTGATATTTTCCAGATGGTAACACCACAAGTGAATTCAATAGAAATATCTTTAGAAAAAGATGCTCGAATATTAAATAACAATGAATATACATCAAGCCCTCTTTACATCTGGGCTGGGAGTGTCTCCTGTCCCTAGCTGCAGATGGGGTGGTCTCCTCTGTCAGTGGGAGGCCCCATTAGATGTCCCATTAGGAAGAATATTCTGGCAGGGTACATTCTAGAACTGGAATATGGTCCATAAATAGATTCAGGACTTTTCTTGGGGTGAAGAGGGGGGAGGAGAATAAAGCAGCAGAGGAGAGTCTTGGCTTAGTTGCAGGACTCAAATGATATGCATTGCATGTGAGAGAGCAGGCGTTTCCTCCTGACTCTGGGGAAAGGTCAGTAAATATGAACAGTGAGGGAGCATAAAATGGAGTGGGTCAAAGTGCTGATCGCACGATGGCTCAGACATGAGCTGACCAAGGCTCCAGAGAGTCACTGGTGAGACTGGAGGCAATCTAAAGGAAACATGTGTGTGAGCTATTTGGGGGGTGGGGACAGGCAAAGTCAGACACTTTATAAGTTTATACCTAAGGAAATCAAGGTGATGACGAGAGTTTCACTGCGTTATCTGCTCTGTCACCGTGAGTGTGCATGTGTGCGTGTTGGCAAATGCACTTTATGAGGCCCCAGAAGAGGAGGTGGAGGTGGAAAAGACTCCCTGGTCCCTACATGATCCCCTTCTATGCTCACGAGGAGGCACAAGCCCTTGTTTCCAGTTTTCGCTACAGCATATAGAATGCTCAGTGAACAGTCTTTTGGACTCTGTGGGAGAGGGAGAGGGTGGGATGATTTGGGAGAATGGCATTGAAACATGTATAATATCATATATGAAACGAGTCGCCAGTCCAGGTTCAATGCACGATACTGGATGCTTGGGGCTGGTGCACTGGGACGACCCAGAGGGATGGTACAGGGAGAGAGGAGGAAGGAGGGTTCAGGATGGGGAACACGTGTATACCTGTGGCAGATTCATGTTGATATATGGCAAAACCAATACAATATTGTAAAATTAAAAAATAAAATAAAATTAAAAAAAAAAGAATGCTCAGTGAGAAATGCCAAAGTACTGGGTTTTCATGTCAGGTTCTGTGAGTGGACGTTTCAGAGATCTGCCGTTGTGTGGTGCTCTCAGCTGCTCCAGCCCCGTCCGCCTCAAAAGCAGTGCCGATGAAATTTTAAGGCTCATCCACATGCAGACAGAGCCACAAAGCTCCCGCAGAGTCGCAGAGTCTTGATACCATCAGTGATGGACGTTTTGAAGACCTATTGAAATGTCTCTGAAACCCTGACCTCTAGCAGTATTTTACAAGCTTCCCTTAAGATGAGAATTACTTGGGCTTCTTAAACCACAAATTGCTGGGCTCCAATCCTCATCTGCTGAAACAGAAATTTCTGGAAAAGAGACATGGTAATCTATATATTTAACAACTGTTCCAGGTGATTCTTGTCATCAGGGTTCTTAGCCTTGAGAGGCTTTTGAAAAATGCCTACGCCCAAGTCCAGTGTTGTGAAAGGGGCCTTGGCATGGAATTTCCTAGGGTGACTGTGATAAGCACTTAGGGTTACTCCGGGATACAATGTGTGTATCGGTTCTACTTGCAAACTGTGGAGTCAGGCTGTCTGAGTTCACCTCTAGGCTCTGCTGCAGCTTCTGTCTGTGCAGCCCCAGGCAATTTGTTTAACCGCTCTAAGTCTCAGTCTCCTCTACTCTGAACAGGAGCTAAGATATGACTTGTGTGTGTGCTAAGTTGCTTCAGTCATGTCCAACTCTGTGCAGCCTTATAGGCTGTAGCCTGCCAGGCTCTTTGTCCATGGGATTCTCTAGGCAAGAATACTGGAGTGGGTTGCCAGGCCATCCTCCAGGGGATTTTCCCAACCCAGGGATCAAACCTGTGTCTCTTGCGTCTCCTGCACTGCAGGTGGATTCTTTACCACTGAGCCACCAGGGAAGCTTCATGATATGACTAACCTCCTACAGTTATTTTGAAGATTAAAGAGCTAATTGTGAGAAATACCTGACACACTGCAAGCACTCAATAGGTTTCAGCTTTCATTATTCATTTTGCATGTGCCTCCATGTTAAGAACTGGGACATAAAGATGAAGATGTGACCCCACCCCCTGGGCCCTCAGGGAGTTTGCCATCTCTAATGGGTGATCTGTGGGATGGGCCATCGAAGCAGTGTGGACTAAGTGTGTGAGCTCAAAGGGGCAGTGAGCATCTCTAGCAGGAGGAGGCAGTATCAGGGAGGTGCAGGGGAAATGGGGTTTGAAGGATGAGCAATCTCTAGCCTGACTGAGAAAGTAGCAGGTGAGTAATCCCAGTGGGAAGAGCAGAGCGTGAACAAAGGGAGTGAGTGGGATCTCAGCAGATGGTGTTTCAGCACAGTTGGGCTTAGTTTTGGGGAGATGAGCCTACAAGGCAGATTAGGATCAACTTCTGAAGGTGATATTGGGGGTTTGGGTCTTTGAGCAATGGGGACCAATCACCAGAGGGTTTTCAGGTTGGTAAGTGACATAACTGGGTCTCTTTGTTTCAGAGCAATAAGCCTGATAAGAGCTTGTGGGATCCAGCAGGCACAGAGAAGATAGGAGTGGAAATTTCATTAATCCATTTGGCAGATATCTTTTGAGCACCTACTGATGCCAGGCACTAGATGCTGATTTACAGTAGCAAACCCGAGTCACGGCCCCCACAGCCAGAAGGTGGTTGCTCAGCTGGTCTGTTAATTGTCTCTCCATTGGGTCAAGTGTCCTTAGCCCAATTGTCTCAGGCTTGATCTCTGAGTAAAAGAGGCAGCTAGGGCTGGGGTCAGGGGTGAAGCTGAGGGAGGGAGGAAAGGGAGGTGGACCAAATAAAACAAAGTTCTTTTGACTGTAACTCTTGTACCACCACACCTCTAGTTGTACTGTTAAAACAGTCTTAGTGATGTGAGAAAAAAGTAAAAATAACATTACCATCATTTAGGAACAGTTTCTAAATATTGCCCAGGTTTAATAAATCCAATGAAATCTTATTTTAAAATACTAAAGCAATGTAATATTCTTTATGATTCAAGCAGGTCCCATTCTGACCTCCTAAAGCTTCTTTAAGATTACTTATCCTAAAATATTTTAAATTCCCTGAATGACTCAAGTGGAAATAGGTCAACATATTATTTTCCTTAAATATTACACAAACTCGAGTGACTTTTATGTTTGAATTTTAAAATGCATTATATTTCACTTTTAATATATATTTGTCCAATATGCATATAGGTCATTCAGTTCTGTAAAGTTAACCAAAGCTGAAAGATTAATTCTAGTGCTGAGTTTTTATACATATGTTTCTTAAAAGCCATCTTTGGTAGGAATGAAATCATGCATCAAACGAAACCAGAGAGCCACTACAAACACAGATTTCAGGGGAGATACAAAGCTGAAGGCTGTCATAATTTCTGCAACCTTAGTAATACAGCCACAGGGGAGAAAAAAGAAAACTATTAAGAAAGAAGACTTTGGTCTAGAAGATGATATAATAGAATGTCAGTGTATCTCACCTGACTCAAAATGAAACTTGTAGAGTAAGGCTCCTGACCCATCTCTGATGCACTCCCAAGAGCATGAACCATGCAGGATGTCCCCAACAGCCAATGGGAGGGATAATGGTATTAATATCTGAACTAAATGAGTGGAACCATGCCAAGTGCTTGGAATTCTATTTGGCACGTGGTACAGCCTCTGGGAGAGTTGGCTCTTACTGTTCCACTGCTGCCATTCACCCTCACCTGAGCTAAAAAGGTTTTGTCCAAGTAAATCACCCACTCTGAGCTCTCAACTCAGCTGGCCTTTACTCCAGCCATCTCTATGGTTACTGACCCTAGGATCCTGACTCTGTCCCTGTTCAATCAGCACAGGCTCTGGGCTTTTTCTGTTAGACATCTCTGAACCTGCAAACTGCCAACTCCCCTTCTATTTTAGTTTGAAATCACCAGGAGGCATGAATGGTGAGAACTGTCACACAAAACATATCTCCACTTACTCATGAACTCAAATATTTAGATTCTAAAGGAAGTGTAACTTTTTCTCTGCGGTTTCTCTTTTTTAGCCACCTTGGAGGGGTGCAGGGGGCAGGGATGAAGGAACTTACAGAAGAATGGAATCCCAAAGAAACAGTTTTAGGAGCTGAGAGGAGCCAGAAATTCAGTATATTTAGGGCTCCCTTGTGAAAACACAAAAACAAAAATAAAAATGCCTCCTGCGGCTTCAATATCTCTATTCCACTGATGCCCCCTCCCACACCATTTGCTTTAAAAACAAATGGAAAAACCCAGAGCGTTGATGGCAGTCACTGGGGAGTTAGAGTATGTCCTGGTATAGAAGAGGCATGCTCTTTCACAAGAGACTGACAAGCCCTTAAAAACAAAAACCGCAAGTCAGTGCTGCACACACACACACACACACACACACACACACACACACGCACCAGCTCATGGGTTGGTTGGAGGGGGCTCCACAAGAGTCTGGGTTTGATTTGCAGGATTATGAATTGTCTTGAATGTTTTGAGAAAAGTTTGAGGATTTGGTGGATATTTAAGAATTAGAAGTTTTATTTGAGAGACATTTAAGGATCAAGAGTTGGTTATTTGAGAAACATTTAGGGCAGACCTCTGTCCTTAGCTACTTTCATGAACCTTCTTTGTTTCTAGGAAGTTTGAAGTTCTTTAAAAGAGAAATTTGCTCCTGATATTCAGGGGTGATGATGAGTGTGGTCTTAACTGCAAAGACAACGAAATGACAAGTGAAAAATCTCAAACACATCTTGAAGTTCTTAATCTGGATGCCCATACCTTCCACTCTGAAAATTTAAGATTCTGTATGTTGTATAAGTATTTTAAAACATTATATTAACTTTCAGGCTATGTGAGAAAGTGTTTCTCTTAAATTTTTTTTTTTTTTTACAATTTAATAAGTGTGATTGGGATCTCATTTAGTCTTAAATTCTTTGATTACTAAGGAGGCCATTATATTTCTATGTGTGTATTTCCTTTCCTGTGAATTGTTTGTTTATATTATTTTCACAAATTCATTTTGGAATTTTAAGGGTTTTTTCTTAGCAATTCATAAATCCTCTTTCATTAATTTTAGAATATGTCAGACCTACAGAAAACTAACAGTTACATTTAGGGCTTCTTTTATAAACTTCTTGCATCTGACTTTCCACTCCCTCTTCCAGACGTAACCACTTAGAGTTGCTATATATCTTTCCATTCCACATTTTAATATTTTTAGTCTTTGGTCATCACATACACACACAGTATTGATTTGTAAATTTTAAATTTTTAAAATTTGGGATATTATCCCAAGCTAAGCATTCTACTACTTGCTCTTTTTGGGCCAAAAAACCTGCCTGCCAGTGCAGGGACCTAAGAAATGAGGCTTCAATCCCTGGGCTGAGAAGATCCCCTGGAGTAGGGCATGACAACCCACTTCAGTATTCTTGCCTGGAGACTCTCATGGACAGAGGAGCCTGATGGGCTACAGCCCATAGGGTCACAAAGAGTCGGACATGACTGAAGCAACTTAGCATGCATGCATGCACTTGCTCTTTATCAACTCATTATTATATTACTGAGATTTACCCATTATGACAAACTATAAGGTCCAGTTTATTCTTTCTAATGGCTGAACTGGATTCCACTGTATGAACATACCATAATTTATTTACTGTACTATAAGAGACCTCTTTATATGATTTAAGTACTGTAAGATAATTCTTTATACAAGTATATATTAACACTATTTTTTTAGTGGGGTGTGTGTGTGTGTTATTTACAAATGTATTTCCCTGTGTCTTATTTTAATAATTTCTATTTTTACAGAAGTATAAACTTTTCTTCATATAGTTAAGTCTGCTGATTGTTTCCTCTGTGATTTCTTCTATTGCCTCAAAGTAGACAGTGTTTTCAGAGAAGGCAATGGCACCCCACTCCAGTACTCTTGCTTGGAAAATCCCATGGACAGAGGAGCCTGGTAGGCTGCTGTCTATGGGGTCGCATAGAGTCGGACACGACTGAGCAACTTCCCTTTCACTTTTCACTTTCATGCATTGGAGAAGGAAATGGCAACCCACTCCAGTGTTCTTGCCTGGAGAATCCCAGGGACGGGGGAGCCTGGTGGGCTGCCGTCTATGGGGTCGCACAGAGTCGGACACGACTGAAGCGACTTAGCAGCAGCAGCAGCAGACAGTGTTTTTACCCCTCCAAAGAGGAAGAAGTATCTTTCATATTTTCTTGTACTTTTTCTGTGATTTTCTTTCTTTTTAGTTTAATTCTTTAGTTATGGTTAAAACTTGGGGGAGGGGAGTGACGGGAGCGCACACATAAATCCCTCTGATACAATTATCAGTTGTGCCAGCAGGCTTTACTAAATTCTCCATTTCTTTGGCTATAACTTCTTTATCACATACTCTTAAATATAACAAGGTTTAGTTCTGGACCTTGTATCTTATTTAATTGATATGTTTGGCATTACTTCAGTATTTAAATCCTATTTTATTGTTGTTGTTTTAAAATGTATTTTCAGAGCTGACAGTCCCTATTGCCTCTCTTTCTCAAAACAGTTTTTGATATTACTAGTCATTTATATTTTTATAAATTTTATTAAACTTTTATACAGTTTCAAGGAAAATTGTGTTGGACTTTTTTCTTTATTTTTAAACTGAGATTGGGTTAAAACTCACATTAATGGAGGAGGAAATGACAACCCACTCCAGTATTCTTGCCTGTATATTACCATGGACAGAGGAGCCTGGTGGGTTGCAGATCATGGGGTTGCAAAGACTTGGACACAACTGAGCTCACATGCAGAGTGATTCCCTTCCTTGCAGGGGAGAAACAGGGGTTGTGACTACATTATGGGGACCACTGAGGTTACCTCTCCCCACAGACCTCTGCGGCCTGGCCTCCTCCCCAGGAAAAAAAAGAAACAACACACATTAATTTGGGAGAATTGATATTTCCTTTGTTTTATTCTTCACTTCGAGGCAGTTTCCAGTTAATTCCTTTGTCTTTTACTTTTATACAGTCATCTACCAAAAGATATTTTGACTGATACATGAAATATTTATTCATTTAATTTTTATTTATCTTGTAGCATGTAAAATTTCCAAAATAATATTAATGTTGTTAAGGCCAACTATGTTCTGGATTTTCAAGTGACCACGTCAAATTTCTCTCTGCCTAATTTTGGATACTGGCTTAAGAAATCATTCTCTGTTCTGTTACCCTGTAATGTTTTTTAATGTGAACCACTATTAAAATGATCATATTCCCTCTTAGTGACTTGTATCACTATATTTCATAAATTTCTCTCAATTATAATAGCCTTGAATTTTGAGATAAATATGATATTTTGTGTATCATGCTTTGCATTCAGCGTATAATGTTCAATTCTGTTTCCTCCAGTTTTGCATTTTCCAAATATCTATAGTTTTGGTTTGTTTATATTTGTTGGATTTGGTATCAGAAGTGTGTTTGCTTCGCCAAATGATCTGGTACCTTTGCAGGCATGCACGTCAAGGAATACCCATCAGTCTGACAATATGGCTTCCTTCTGCCGCCGTGACTTCTCGTACTGGTGAGTTTGGGGTAGAGCAGGCCCCCACCTCCTGCCCTCTTCTTGGGAGCCAGTCTGCCTACACAGAACTTGCTTTCTGATCGGCAACTCCTGGCCACACATTTTACAAGACAAGCTCCATATGGGGAGCATGTGGTAGATCAGTGCTGCCTGTGGCAGAGGGGGTAGATGATTTTAAGATTCAGTTCTGAAAAATTTATGGCTGTCACACATCTATGCTACATCTTCCAATGCAGCATTTATTAGCAGTAATTATTTTGATTTTCATCTGTTTAAGTTCCTTACCTCTCAATTAATTCTGACTTTTGCTGTGGGGAAAGGGCCCCCTAAAACCCCAACAGTCCGATATATATTTAAAAGGAATTCCAGAAAGAGAGAATAAGATGAAAGGAAGAAAAAATGTAATGGATGGTGATGGCAACACAACTCTGTGAATATATTAAAACCACTGAAGTGTATGCTTTAAATGGGTGGATTTTATGTTATGTGAATTATACATCAGAGAAGATACTTTTAATAAAAGATAATAGCTGAACATTTTAAGAAGTAATAGAAGTCACTAATTGTTTCAGAAATTACAGTGTAAATCAAAATGAAAACATCTCCAGACAGATCATAACAAAAGAGAGAAACTCTTAATACAGAAAAGAAAGGTAGACAGTCCATACAAGAATGGCAGTTAGCTTAGCAATCTTCTCAACAGAAGCCAGAAGGCAATGAAATAATATCTGCAAGGTACTGACAACTAGAATTCTACACCAGCTAAACCACTGGGTCAAAAGTCAGGATGAAATAAAGACTTTCTCAAAGTCTGAGATAATTTACCATTAATGCACCTCCACTGAATACACCCAAAGTAGAAAGAAGAAAATAATAAGACAGGAGCAGAGAGAGATCAAAGATAAATCAAAGTTCAAATAAAGAGAATCATCAAAGCCAATAATAGGTTCTTTGAAAAAAACTAATAGACAAACTTCTTCAAGATTGATCAAAAAAGAGAAAAAAAATCACAAATACAGAAATTGAGACTAGAAAGGGGTCCTACCTAAATATAAAGATTTTAAAAATTAGAGGATAATTTTTTAACAAGTCACTAAATTTGAAAATTTCAACAAAATGATCAGTAATCATAGAAAAAGATAAATTATCCAAGCTACAGATGAAATAAAAATCCTGAATAAAGTATCAGCTATTCAGAAATGGAATCATTAGTTTATATTACACAAACTGTTTCAAACAAAGGTAGAAATGTCCCAAGTTACTCTACCTATGATTTCTGGGTCCTCATTCTCATTTCTCAACTATTTTGGCTCCTACATCACTATCAATCTTTCTTCTGTCTTCATTCTTGGTGAATACAATGTACACTTAGACGACCCTTCAGATAGTCTGAACACTTGGTTCCTTGATTGCCTTTCCTCTGACGATCTTGTCTCCTACCTGCTCACCCCTGTAACTGGAACCCATCACAGTCTCAATTTCATGCATCCCCTCTCTACCCACCATCTCTAATCACTTCCTTCTATCTTTCCAGCCACTTCTTCATTGTGCTCTGCATTCAAAAACCTTTGGAGCTACCAGAGCCTCTATCTACTGATGCTGCTACCCTTTTCACAGCCTCTCATGCCCTGATGTCCTCCTCCCTTCCCACCTTACCTAGCTGAAATTCCTCAGTGCCATTGCCCCTTTCTCCTTAGTCCTTCTCACTTGGCAAAATCATGATCTTAGTTAAATCCAACTTTCCACCTACTCTGAACCTGCAGAAGAAAAACGCATACCCAATCTGAAGGGCCTATATTAAATTCAGGATGGCAAACCTCAAGTGAGCCTTACTGCTCTCTGGCAGACATAGTATCTTTCCTAGTCCATTTATCTCCTGCTCCCACACTTGATTATATAATATTTTTCCTTTTTTTTCTAAAATTTCCCACATCTCATCCCTCTACCTTCCCACTCACTAAAAACCTTGTTTTCCACCTAAGAAAACTGAAGTAATCAGAACTTCCACACTATTATCTTTATTTTTTACATACTTTCTTGAGATATAATTCATATACCATGAAATTTACTCACCTAAAGTATACAATTCAGTGGTATTTATTATAGTCACAGAATCACCACAATTTTAGAACATTTTCATCACCTCCCCCTACGCCCTGTACCCATTACAGTCATTCCCCATTTCTCCCAAATTCTCCTCCCTCCAGCCCCTGGCAACCACTAATCTACTTTGTGTGTCTATGGATTCGCCTATTTTGGACATTTTGTATAAATGAAGTCATACAATACGCAGTCCTTTGTGACTGACTTCTGTCACTTAGCATTAACTTTTTAAGTTTCATTTATATTGTAGCACATATCAGTACTTCATTTCTTTTTATGGCCAAATAAAATATATCATATTTTATTTATTCATTCATCTATTGATGGACACTTGGGTTTTCCCAAGTTGAGGCTGTTATGAATAATGCTGCTATAAACATTTATGTACAAATTTCTGTGTAGACATAAGTTTTCATTTTTCTTGGATATATAACCAGGAGCAGAACTGCTGGGCCATATGGAAACTCCATGTTTAAATTTTTGAGCAACTGCCAGACTCTTTTCCAAAGTGGCTGCATCATTTTCTATCTCTACCCACAGTGGATAAAAGTTACAGTTCTTCCATATCCACTCCAGCACATTTTATTGTCTCTCCTTAATACTTGCTTTATTTTTACAACAGCACTTATTTTCTAATGCTATATCATTGATTTATTTCTTAATTTTTTTATTGTCTATCTTTCCACTATAATGTAAACTCCATGAGGGCAGGGACTTTTTGCCCTTTTTCATCTGTTTTTTTTTCACTATTGAGAATGCTTATAACATAGGAAGCACTCGGTGAATATTGGTGGATTGGAATTGATTTAGTATAACTGATACTAAAACCAGAAAACAACCTGATAAAAGGAAGACTAAGTGAATTTCAGTTATCAATGCTGAATCAAAAATTTAAATAAAACATTACCAATGAAATAGATTAAGGTTATGAAAAACATATGTACCTCAGACAGTATAAGCTAAGAACAGACAAAGCTAGCTATACATTAGCCAGCTACTGGGAGACACAGTGCCAAAGATTCCACGGCAATGTAAAACAAAAAGTCAGAACTGAATTTTGCTTCCTAAAGGGCCCATAGCTCATTAACCATGAAAGAAGCAGAAAAACAAATCAAGGAACCAGTTTTCCCTCAGGAAGCCAGCAGACCAAATGGGCGCCAACTTGGCACCAAGCTTTGTTGTAACTTGGTCAGGCTCTCCACCAGCCTTCTGCACAGGCACACTGGGTCTTAGCAAAGCTAGAGTGGGAAGGAAAAAGTAAACAGGAAGAGGATGGGGCTACTATTAGCCTAGAGACCCAATGCGGTGTGAATTCTAGTGAGCACAGGCAGCAGCTGGTGTGCCATGCGGTCCAATCCAGTGTGCTGTGTGGATACTGAGTCAGGCAGTCAACTCTCCCAATTACCACCCATTCCCAGCAGGACCTCAACCACTGACCAAGGCATAGGTGGAACATCAGGGGTTCCTGGCAGGGACAAGCCGAATGGGTGGAAGACAGGGTTCCAGTTCCAGGGATAGGGGTGGGTGGAAGGAGAGGAGGGATGAAGCTGTGGATGGCCGAGAAAGCTAGCTGTGGAAATTGACCAGTACAGTGTGGAATATGTGATGTATTGCGGGGTAGGGTAGAAGATGACAGGAGACACAGTTTTACATATTTGGCACTTATTTTTTAATGCCTTGTGTTTTTCAAGGGGGAGATATCTATCTATTCCCTGTAGGGCCTTTCCAGCCCCCATTTAAAAGTTACATTCCTTACTCCACCCTAACGAGGCCCTAGCAGGCCAAGCAGAGCACCCAGTAAGCTTCTAAAATGTATCAATCGCCTCCGACCCCTGAGTAAAGAGACCTTCCACAGTAAAGAACCTGCACCCACATAGTCTGCCCAACATTTGCTTTCTTCCTTTGGGCGGCCTCAGATCACCCCCCAGGGCAGGACCGTGAGATTCACGGGACATCTGAACTCTACACACAACACTGTTTAACCCTACAGCTATCCCTCTGGCTGCGCTGACCTTTGATGGGGGTGGGGAAGGAGGCAAGAAAACCACTCTTCTTTGACTCCTCGTTATCCCATCCCACCCTGTCACCTCCGTTTTCTACAAAACACATGTACGTTTAGGGTATTAAAAAAAAAAAAAAAGACCTTGTCTTTCATCTGGGCCGTGTTTTCTTTACCAGAGCAAGTGCGTGTGGGAGGGGCGGCGGAGGGAGAGAGGGCGGGGAAGGGGGTACCACAGTGCCCAGCAGCCCGAGCACCTACAAAAACAATCCTCTCTTGGTGAGGCGCGGAGGGAAAATCTTACTAAGCAAAGTGAGTTTGCAACTCCGGGAAGGTTCGGCGGCTCACGGAGGACAGTCCTGGGCGACGATGGGGGAGGGGGGTGGAGATGAAGGGAAAAGAGATGGAGAGGGGGAAGGGCAAGAGGAGGGGGAGGGGACGGTCCCGAGCAATTCAATGGCGCTTTGATTTAACAACTCCAAGCCCTTTGAAAACATTTTGCCAAGAAAAGCTTGCCATCAACACGTATAATCTCTTATCAGAGGCCCCTGAAAGCCCGGGCCTCGGGGTTAATTCCCCCATCGCAATGAGTTTGAATCAGCTCTAAACCCGCAGTGACATGAAAGCGCCCGAGCCTCGGGCCGCACAGAACCCACTGCGATCCGCCGACCGGGGAGGATTACGGGGCCTGTTGCGCGGCGAGCTCGCCGGCGGGACGGGCAGGCTCAAAAGAAAAAGAATAATTAGGGATAATTGCTTGTGTCCAAACACAAGCATTAAGGCCCCCTGTTCCCCTTTGGGACTTTGTGAGCCAGAATGAAAGAGACACCCCCTGTTTTGACAGCTGGGCCAGCGGCCTGGATCCGTGACCGAGGGAGGAAGCGCTCCCGGCTGCTGGGAACGCGGCCGAGCCGGGCCACGGGTGGGCGGGGGACCTGCCGCCCCGGGAGCCGGCCGGGTCACGCGCGGGGCCCGCGTTCGCGCTCATCCCACCCGGAGCTCGGGGGGAAAGCGGGTTGTCTCCCCGCCTGGCGCCTGCGACTCGGAAACCCGCCGCAGACCAGGGGCCTGCCGCGGGGCTGAGCAGCCGAGGCCCGCGCACGGTGGCGGCTTGGCGGAAGGTGGTCAGGGACCCAGGGACGTGGCTCCCGAGCCGCCCGGGGCATTGGATGCGGCAGGGCTCCCGGGGTTCTGCTACGCAGCTTTGCACCCTGAACCCGAAGTCGGTTCAGACCCACTATTGCTCGTAAAATGGGAACGAACATCCGACCCCAGCTCCCCGGGCGTGGGGCAGGCTGCGCGGGGCAGGCTGCGCCACAATTAGATACACCCAGATCCCAGGGTGGTCCCAGCCACATCCGGCTGCGCTCTTGAAGCCGAGACGCGCGTAGGAGGCCTCCCTTAGTGGCTGGGAAGTGACAAGAGAATTAAACGCAACAGGGGAAACGAGCTTAACGTGCACCCGCGGCATCAGGGCTCGGCAACATGGCCCACAGTCCCGAGGAGACTAGCCTGATGTTGGGGTTTGGGGCCAGGGCTTTCCGGAGGAGACTGAGCAGACCTCGGCCAACGGTCTCCGGGGGCCGAGCTTTCTGGGAGCGTGGCTGGTTTGCCCTTCGTAGGCCCGGAAACCACGGTGCCCGGAAAGGCCAAGCCAGGCCCGGAAGGATCCTTGAAGGAATGGGGTGGGCAAAAAGTGGCTCCTGCCAGCTGGATGCCAGCTCCCGAGGCTAGGCGAGGGGAGGGAGTAAGGTGGAAAATGGAGAGAACCTGGCGGAAACACGCTCTTCGAGACCACCCGCAACACCTGGACCACCCAGGGCGAGGCCTGGAACTGCGAAGCCTCGAGGCCTGCTTGGCCAACCTGCTTGAAAGGCCAGAGAGGGGACTGCCTTCTTCCAGAAGGCCGACCTTCCAGAGGGGTATCACCAACTGGGGACTCTCCGTAGCGGCTGGCAGCCCCGCAGTCGGAGTCCACACCCACGCCACCCCCTTAGATGCTCAGCCTGCGCTCCACTTCGAAATACGGATCATATGCAGGGCTGAAGGAAGGGTAGGGAAGCGGCGCGGCCAACGCGCGGGCATGAGCGATTAATTAAAGGGAAACCACATCCGACAAAAAAGAGTTGTGAAAGGAGCCGAGTCGGAGAGGAGCTTCTGACCCTGCAGCTGTGGCCCAGACGGATCCGCCTGCGACTGGGCCCTCCAGCAGAGGACACGGCGCAGGGGCCTGCTGGCCCAGCAAAAGGGACCCGCCTGGCTTGCAAAAACCATGTGCTTTAAATAAAGCTCAAGGTTAAAAGTTGCTGGGTTGGCTGGGTCCCGGGGACGTGGCTCGGGTGATCTCTGAGGCTCCCCTGGCCGGCCGCGGCCACCTGGATCCCCTACTATAGTCTTGGAGACAGCAGTGCCAATAGAGGCCCTACAGGCGTCTACATTCATTCACCAGGCCGAGCAAAGCCAGCCTGCGTTCACCAGACAGGACTATGCTGGAGACAGAGATTTAGGATGGAAAGGTTCATATCCAAACAAAAACACACACTTGCTGACATTTTTCTGCCTTTCCTCTCACCCTTTTCTTTTCCGGGAAAACCGGATGACAGCAAGATTGCGGGGAAACAGAAAATGCTACTTGCTTAGTATCTGTTCTCATTTTATGCCTAATGGCCAGTGTTTATTAAAATACCCGCAGCTTGTTGAGGATTAAATACAAAATAAAGTTTATAACTGTAGGCAGATTTAAAAATTTTTTGTGATTGTAGACTTTGTATAATTCTCTTGGCCAAAGAATACTTGGGAAGATTCTAAATGAGGGAAAGTGGTGTGTTTCTCTGACGTGAAAGAATGAGCTATCCCACCTTCCTCCTGAGTATAAAAGTCAGGAAATATTTTTGTAAGTCTTGCTTTGTGAAGCTTCCTTCCGTAGAAGTGGGTGATGCTATCTGAATTTTCTGACAAGGGCACACTTTTCAGGTTAGTCTTCAAGTTTAGAGGCAAGCAACGCTTTATTTATTTGTTCTGGGGGAAGGGGAGAAGACTCTGATGACAGCTAGGGAGACCTTTCTGCTCCTTTCTTGTGATTCTGAAATCCTTCCTCTTCTCTCTCCAGCTGCTTCATCAGGCTGCCCTAAAGAGAAGGCTTTGGTTTGAGGTTTTGTTTTGCTTTGTTTTTGAGATTTAATACTGCATATATTTCATCACGCCATACTGGTTTCAACAACATATAAAACCCATGAAATTTAATATTCAATTTCAGAACTTTGGCCAAGAGATGAAATTATGATACCAAGAAGAAGAAGAAAAACACAAACAAAAAGTAGATTCTGAGGAAAATGAGAACTTCCATCGAATCTATACTTCCTTGGAATTACACTTCCGCTAAAGTTGCCTTGTGGGCCTGTTCCCTTGGTGGGCTCAAAATAGGCGAGACAAACCGGAAAAAAAAGGTGTGAAAATGACGTCAGAATCTGAAGCGGTGCCCCGCAAACGTCAGTTTGGTCAGTTTGGTCAGTTTGGCGTTGGGGAGTTCCTCCACACTTCACGCCTGCGGGGCCGCACCCCACACAGCTTGGAAACCAAAGGGCATGAAGCAGGAGGAAGGCAGGTCCTCGACAGCAGCGGCCGCAGGGGCCAAGCAGGCGGTCTGCCCGGGGAGGTGCGGGTCTGAGCTTGGACCGGGCGGGGGTTGGGAGGGTGAGTTAAATAAATATCACAAATCGGAACCCAAACTTGCTAGTGCCCTTCTCAGGGATTTGGAAGGGATCTGCAAGTGAAGTTTAAGCCTCCTAAATTTGATGATAAATTCGCTTTGGAGTTTAAAAAATATATTTACCCCCCAAGTAAGTCCCCGCTGGGGAGGCCACCAGACCGTTCCGACCAGTGTGGACGCCGGCCGGTTCTACGAGGCGTGGGGTCCGCGTGGACTCAGATTGAGAGGTGAGGGGTTTCGGCGTAATTTACGAATATCCCTAGGAGTTTGGGAGACTTAAAGGAGCTCCCCGTGGAAGGTCTGAGCGGGGAGACCCGAGCGTGGAGCGCCTCTCCCGTGTAGAGCCCCCGAGGCTTCGACGAGCGCCCCCTCCACCCCTGTTCTGACCCCGCGACCCGGGAGAGCAGGGCGACCAGGGCCTTCCGGGTCGCCCCGAAGGCTGCCGCGCACCCCGGGTCTCCCAGCGTGGCTTGCGACCCGCTGCGGTTGCCGCGCGAGTCCCCGGGAGAGGGGCGCCATGCAGGTCCAGGGAGCCCGCGAGTCTGGTCAGCTCCCGCCGGGAAGGCTCCGGAAGCCACGGGCTCAAGACCCAGAGGAGGGCCGGCGTCTCCGCATTCGTGCGGCGAGGTGGGCCGGGTGGTGAGGGTAGAGGGCAGCGAACAAGAGCTTTTCAGGGCTGGGAAGACCCCTTTTCCGCCAAACTAGGCCGGGGAAACCCTCCGAGGAACTGAGACCTGGGCGATGGCTGGCACTCGCCCACCCCGCTTCTCCTTTTAAGAAGCAAACCCAAGTTCAAATGGAAAGGCTAAAAGATGTTACCCACTTTCTCTCTTTCTCCAAAGAGCTGCATATTACCTTCACATTGTCTGCGCTACTACAGCAATGAAACGTGTTTTGTGGGATATATTAGAATTAATGATAAGAAAATCTATAATTTTTAAATACAAAATACAGATTTTTTTTAAAGCCATTGTTCCTATGCACATTACATGCATGCAGTATGTGCATCCACTGATATATAGATACGTGTATATTTGAGTATATACTGTGGACTCAAATTTGCATTCTAAAACTGGGAAAATAGTCATGTATCCCATCACATATGCCATGCCTGAGAATGCTGGTCTTCTCAAAGGCCAATTAAAATACTATTTTCTTTTACTTTTTATTTAAAACAGGAGCAAACTGTACTTTTAGAATGTAATCGTTCTACACATGAAAAGATATCACTTATTAACATAAATCGTATTTACAATGGAATGCTTACAATTCTTTTTTTCTCTAATATAACCTGACTTCAGGGCATAGGGGCTCCTTTTCTTGGAGGAAGCCTTAGACACAGTCAGTTCTTGGCTCCCAGAGCAGTACCTGATGCTGTAAAACACTAAATCTGGACAGATTTACACAGAACAGAAGCTTTAATTTCACCATTCAAATTCCAGCCAAACAGCTTTGGGGATTTTTCTATGTTCCAGACGCCCTGAATGTTTTTCCAGGTTGTATGGTTGAGCCCTAGCCTATGGCAGCTCAACCAAAATCTTGATGTTATTAAACACAGAAAGGAGATGTATCATCATTTTTTTTTAATTGTGTCCACATGGCACAAAGACATCTTATTTTAAAGATGCAACTACTATAACATTGATGAAACAGTTTATGCATATATGATAATTTGAAGAAGGGCTTTGTATGTAGGAAGTATATTGTTTTATTTGTGTCCTTTACTTGAAACTGTCTTCAGTTTTATTTTTTCTAAACAATAATTTTATGAAGACAAAAAAATAAGCTGTTCAAGATCATTTTTCCAGACACCAGCTGAATGAAATTGATTTCTTCCCATTGAGACAGGCATGGGTTTTCCTCTAACTTTAAAATAAATGACTACTAACCCTCATGTACTCTTGGTGGGAATATAAACGGGTGCAGTCACTCTGAAAAACAATATGGAGATTCCTTAAAAAACTAAAAGTAGAGCTACCACACAGTCCAGCAATTCCACTCCTGGACATTTATATGAAGAAAATGAAAACACTAATTAGAAAAGATAGTTGTACCCCTATTTCATTGCAGCACTAAATACAAAAGCCAAGATATGCAAACAACCTAAATGTGCATCAATAGATGAATGGATAAAGAAGATGTGAGATCTATCTATCTCTATATCTATTCCCCCCCATACACATAGACACATACACATAATGGAATATTACCCAGCCACAAAAAAATGGAATCTTGTGATTTTTAACAATAAGAGTAGATCTAGAGGGTATTATGCTAAGTGAGACCATAGTCCATAGAGTCGCAAAGAGTTGGACACAACCGAAGTGACTTAGCACGCACAAGTCACAAAGAGAAAGACAAATGTATGATTTCACTTATATGTGGAATCTAGAAAACAAATGAATACATCAAAGCAGAAACAGTGTCATAGACTCAGAGAACAAGCAGGTGGTTCCCAGAGGGGAGGGGTATGGAGGAAGAAGAGAAATAGAGGAGGGAGATTAAGCAATACAAAGTTCCTTGCAAAGTAAATGAGTCACTGGTATGACATATATAGTGTGGGGAGTACAGTCAATAATTACATAATATGTTTGTATAGTGACAGATGGTAACTAGATATCATGGTGATCCTTTTGAAATATATAGAAATATGGAATTCACTATACTGTGTATCAGAAACTAACATAGTTTTGAGATCAATTATACTTCAAAAACAAACTCATAGAAAAAGAGATCACATTTGAGGTTACCAGAGGTTGGGGTTGCAGGAAGAGGAGACTGGATGAAGAGAGTCAAAAGGTACAAGCTTCCAGTTATAAAATAAATAAGTACTGGGGATATAATGTGTTATACAACATGATAAATATAATTAATACTGCTACATGTTATATATGAAAATTGTTAACAGAATAAATCCTAAGAATTCTCATCACAAGGAAAAAAATTGTTTTCTATTTCTTTAATTTTGTATCTATTTGAGATGACTGTTCACTCAATTTATTGTGGTATATCATTTCATGATATGTGTTAAGTCAAATCATTATGTTCTACACCTTAAACTTGTACAGTGCTTAATGTCAATTATATTACAAAAAAACTTGAAGAAAAATAAAATGAATAAAATAAATTACTAATGTTTACATTGGTAGAAAACCAGAAGCTGTTTTCCTCTACTGCTAATGAAAACTATACTGCATTTTCCCCAAATGGAATGTGAAATTTTAAAACTGGACTGCCAGGTGTATCACCATTAATAAATAACATTTAAGTGCTATTTAGGGGGATGGGAAGTTCTTCTATTAGGCCCTGGCTACATGGAGTTATACTCTCAAAATGCTTATAACTTACCACAAATACACTTCAGGACATACTTCATGTGAAAAGATGCAAGTCAAATACACATGTACATTCCGCAAAAGCAAAAAAATTTGCACTATCAGAGTTAGGGCAGAGAATACACTAAAAATAATTCTCCCCGATTCATTGATGGTAAAATAATTATGGGCATTTTTTTCTTGACATAGATTAGTCACATATATATGAAGCTTCGTGCAATCAGGACATGTACCAGCATTTCTACAGAGCCCTCTCCAAAGCACCCAAGAAGTCTGAAAGAGTTAAGGTACTCCCTACATCTTTCTTCTCTTATAGGCCCTGCTTGTGGAGAATAGTGGAAAGTACAATGTACTGAGTTAAACAAATATTTAACTTGTTCCATGTCCAAGGCAAATCAGATTTCAGGCCAACATATGGGCTCCAGCTCAGGCCTGGGGACATGGCCTCAGGTTGGACCTAGGACTAAATGATGTGTGTGGTCATTGTTGGAGGCTCTGGCTGGGCCAGATAGACACTGGGTCACTCACCTTTCCCAGGACTGTGGAAAGTCTGAGCTCTGCTTTATTCCAGAACCCTTCACAGGCGGGAGCTCTCTGAGGTAGGTCCAGTATGGTTGCTGTAGACTCAGAATTTAAATTCTTACTTGACTGGCTGAGTTCCTTTCGGGCAGTTACTGATTTGGGCTTCCCCACATCTTGTACCATGGTAGGCATGTCTGATGGATGACTAAAATCATTTAAGTTCCTGTTAAGGAAGAGCCCCTGAGTTAGGGTCTTTGGGTCTTCAGGTCGCTTCAGAGCATCTAGATGTGGGCTGTCTTACAGTCGCCTCTGGCCACATGTGAATACTGCTGCTTCAGGCGTAGCTTGTCCAAGTTGATACATACCATAAGCATAAAACATACTGGATTTTCACAGCTTGGTATGAAAGAAAAGAATGTGCAACATCTCCATCATTTTACACTCAGTGTATATGAAATAGTACTTTAGACATATTGGGGTAAAATATATTTGTGATAGCTGCTTCTAAGGTGACTGCTAATGATCCCAGCCTCCTGCTAATCATGAAAGTGAAAGTGAAAGTTGCTCAGTTGTGTCTGACTCTTTGTGACCCCATGGACTGTGGCCTGCCAGGCTCCTCTGTCCATGGAATTCTCCAGGCCAGAATACTGGACTGTGTAGCTGTTCCCTTCTCCAGGGGATCTTTCCAACCCAGGGATGGAACGCAGGTCACTCTCGTGGTTTCCTGCGTTGCAGGCAGATTCTTTACCAGCTGAGCTACCAGGGAAGCCCAGCTCTTCATACCCATATGTAATCCCCTCTCCTAGAAAGTATGTTGGAATTACTGGCTCAATTCTAATGCATAGAATTTGGCAGGAGTGATAGAAGAAGAAAGACCAGAGCACCTTTCTTGGGTTCTCCGTCTCTCCCTTGTTAGCTTGCTCCCTCCCTGTTTCTCTCTCTGTTTCTCACTGATAACCTCAGAGCCCAGTTATCAGTGAAGAACAGATTCTCGTGCTGAAGATGCCAGATGGAGAAGAGAGGCCCTGGAGAATCCAGCTGCAGGCCATGGCCTTGCTAGGAAGTGGACCCTCCTGTCCTGGTCAGTGCTTTAGATGATGTAGCAAGACCCCTAGCTTGACTGCCCACTCAGGGGAAGCCCAGAGCCAGCACCACCCAGCTAAGCTGCTATACAAGCTGACCCAGAGCGAGTGAGCAGCAATTTTGTTGTTGCTAAGTCTACATGTGTTTTTTAAGTTAAGTTTCGGGGTTATTTGGTGCCATGCTGTGCTAAGTCACTTCAGTTGCGTCAGACTCTGTGCAACCCTGTGGACCGAAGCCCGCCAGGCTCCGCTGTCCGCGGGATTCTCCAGAAAAGAATACTGGAGTGGGTTGCCATTTCCTCCTCTAGGGGATCTTCCTGACCCAGGGATCAAACTCTGTGTCCTAAATCTAATTGCATTGGCAGGTGGGTTCTTTACCACTAGCACCACCTGGGAAGTCCAATAATATACTATTATTTAAATTAATTTCACTGCTTTCTTTTCACTTTTGAAAATGTAACTACTAGAAACTTTTAAATCATTTGTATGGTTCACATTATATTTTTATGGGCTCAGATGAGGCAAAGGTGCTCCGGGTTTAATTTGAGATTCTAGGGAGTTGGACTCAAATTTATAATATGGACAACCATGAAATACTTAGATGTTGCTGTTGTTGTTCAGTCACTCAGTCGTGTCTGACTGCAACCCCATGGACTGCAGCATGCCAGGCTTCCCTGTCCTTCACTATTTCCTGGAGTTTGCTCAAACTCATGTCCACTGAGTCAATGATGTCATCTGACCATCTCATCCTCTGTCATCCCTTTCTCCTGCTGTATGCTGCTGCTGCTGCTAGGTCACTTCAGTCATGTCCGACTCTATGTGACCCCACAGACATCAGCCCACCAGGTTCTCCTGCCCCTGGGATTCTCCAGGCAAGAACACTGGAGTGGGTTGCCATTGCCTTCTCCAATGCATGAAAGTGAAAAAGTGAAAGTGAAGTCGCTCAGTCGTGTCCAACTCTTAGCGACCCCATGGACTGCAGCCTACCAGGCTCCTCTGCCCATGGGATTTTCCAGGCAAGAGGACTGGAGTGGGGTGCCATTGCCTTCTCTGCTCCTGCTGTATAAATCCTGCCAAATATGTTATAACCTCTAACTCCTTGACTAAGCTAATTTCTGATATTTACATATTAAAGTGCCTGTGGCTTGAGGGTCAAGAGTACTCTGTTCTGAGTTTAGCCCCCCAATCAGTTGGACCCTGTACCCAGAGAGACCCATTTTAATATTTCTTCCAGCCCTAACATTTTATGGTTCAACAACTGCTCATTTCAGCGTTTTATTGTCACCAAGGGGTAACAGCAGCGTTGCTGGTAGCACTGGTGTTTTGGGTAATAATGAACCCACATTAGCAGCTCCACTTGTCCCAAATGGTCTCTTAGCAAAGAGTGGTCAGTGGGTCAGGATGAGGGGCAGCCTGAGGCAAAGCCACACTCCCCAGCTCACCCGTAACTACTCCCGCCATCCTTTGCCACCCTCCACAGCCTTTCCTAGAATTCTTGCATCTCTTTTCTTCACCTCCCTTGACATCAACAATACCAGAAAACTGTGTTTTCATTTAGGAGTGTTGTAACTAAGCTTGAAGTCAAGAAGAAATGAAGGTCTTAGCTTTCTATTTATTTATATTTACAGAACCACAGAGAGCCAAGGTGCTAATTAAGAACACATTTTAGAAAATCATATTTTGATTGCATTTTATTTTTCTCATACAATGACAAGTTCTCATAAGTTTTCAGTGGTTTTTCCATCTTTCGACCAGAAGGCCCCTTATTTGAGTTTCCTCTACTCTGGTAATTTACAGATAATTCTAGAACTAGAATGAACATAGTCTTCTGTGCTTTTTTGTTACACTTAATTAAGAAATTATCTTCCTTTTGTCTTAAATACATTTTATTTTGACAGCATGATTGCAGATGTAATACATGGCACTTCAAAGCGGGATGATTTCTAGAGCAATATTTTGACAAAAAGCAGATAGTCTACTAAAAGACTGTCACTGATAGTTTCAATCACGTAAAAGTGATGTCTGATAAATGCTGCTGAAAATATTCCAGCTTGGACTTATTGGGTGATTAAGTGAAGGGCAGGGACTCTTACACAAGCTATTATTTTATAAATGTTAGTTACTAGTGGCTACTCTGTAATTTTGAACAAAAATCTAAACAGGTTATTAATATAAATTAGAATTATTTTGGCAGATGGCAAATATTTGTTCTTTCCCAATATTTATTTTATTAGGTCTTTCATTTATGAATTTGTGTAACAATATTTTAGCAGAGTTTAGAGTTTCCTCTGGAGATGAGTTTTAGAAAGCTCTTGCTAAACCTTAGAGGTAATCCTATAAGGAAATGGTAACAGATGTCATTTATATGGAGACTCGAATTACAAATTCGAGTTTTGTATTCAGTGACAATTTGAATTCTAGATTTTGATTTTCAGTTTTCTAAATGTATATAAGTTTTTCCTAAATAAAGTCATTAATGTTTGTCTAAGTACACAAAATAAGAAAACCAACCATCTTAAATGATACCGAAGCTTTCCTAAGTTTCCAAAATAATGGGATTAAAGTCGTATGTATGCTATTCTGTTTTCCATAGGCACTAACTCCAGACATTGCTTCACAGAAGGAAGCAAGCTGGCTTTCAAAACATACTCAACATATGCTTCTGATAACTTTCTAAACCAAATAATGAGCAGCACAGCATGTTAGAGTCGGCTTATGTAAATTAATGTCCTAGAAGTGATGGTTCTTAGTTTCTCATTTTTATTCTCATTGTCAAACCAATTTCCTTTGCTTTAGCATTGACTATTAAGCACTATACACCCAAACCTTGGAGAGCCTTTTTCTTTTTTTTTTTTACATTTTAAGGGACAACATAATTTTTTTTTAAAGAAAGCCATTATTTTACCAGTGAAATTCTATTACTGTCTTCAGGGAATGATGATTTATATTATTAAGGTTTAGAACATGGAACTTTCTATCTTCAGCTCTTGGAATCAAATCGAGCCATTTTCATGTCTTTGCCTCCTTTCTCCTCCACTTCCTCCCTCCTCCTCTCTGTCCACCTCCTTGACCATTTCGCATCCTTCGCCACGCACAGTCTCATTCTTCATTCTCTATAGCTGTCTCTCCAAGGTGGACCCTCTGCCTTCAGTCATCCTGCACCTTCAGGCTAATCCAGCCACTGGTGACTAATTCTGTCCCTTCTGCCACTCACTGGCTCCACTTCCCCAGCCTACACCACACTCAGCAGCACATAGAATGCTCTCTCCTTCTCTCTCCCCAAGGGGCTTGCCACACTGACTCAGCTTCAGCAAAGGAACATGCTCGTGGGACAAGGAGAGGTGGAGGAAAAACTTAGCAGAACGAAGAGTTGATGTGCAACTTTAAGTATGCATAGGATGCTTGTGATTGTCTTTCTAAAGTCCTGCCTAGAACTCCCCCAATGCCCCCCAGACACTCCCACATAATTTACTGTTATCAGGCATGCAAATATTTTTCTAATTCTGTAATTCTAACCCTGCCTTACAAACAGGTACCTTTTAGTGCCATCGGGATAAAACACACGTGTGGCTATTACTCTGTTGCTTTGAAAAGGTGACGAAGGGCATCGGGCCTATCAAGTCAGGCCCTCCCTGGGTAATTTGCCATGAGCCTCTGTGTGGATCCAGACCCTCCCTTTGTTTGAGATCAAGCACATGAATCCTGCAGATGACTGACAAGGGAGGACTTGTAACAACATTATTTCAGGAGGATAATACAGCCCCCATAAATTCCTTTTTTAACAGTTTATTGCAGGTTGTAGGCTATTGACAATGACTTTAAGGATGAAGGATAATAGTTCCTTGTTGCTGCTAGTCTCTAAAATCACTTTAAGACTTTTTAGTACCCTCAGAAAAAACGTAGGCTTTCATGAAATGAATCATAAATAGTTAAGAAAACCACTCTTAAATAGAAAGAGAGAGGAAGAGAAAAATAAATATCTGAGATACAAAAGAGTAAAATTTCAACCAGTTTCACAGCCATTCTTCCACATCTTACTGTCCTGGGTGATTAAAAAAAACAACTGAACAAAGAAATTTCTAAAAGTGTTAACCATAACTATGTAGAAGAATGAAAATGAGTTGAAACTAGTTCATTCTCAGATTAGCAGGAGTAATTCTGGGTTTCATTTCGTTTCTTGCTCTGTTGGGGTATGTCAGTTCATTCCCTGAGTCAAGAAGATCCCCTGGAGAAGAGAATGGCAATCCACTCCAGTATTCTTGCTTGGGAAATCCCATAGACAGAAGAGCTTGGTCGGCTATAGTCATGGTGTCACAAAGAGTTGGACACAACTGAACAACACACTTTTATAAACATACATTCACAGATTAGCAGGAGGAACTCTGGGCTTCATTTCATTTCTTGTTCTGTTGGGGTACATCACTTCATTACTGATTCTTTGCAATGAAAAAGAGACATTACAATTTTCATGGAAAATCTCATATTTTATTAGTATTTGTAAATCTTGACTTGAAGTGATGATGGAAGAGATCTTTAACAAGGTCAGTTCTTGTAGTTTCAGACCACACACCAGTACCTATGCCATCAATGGCCATGGTGAAGTAGAAAATAATGTTATGGACTTTTAATTAGAGAAGAGTGTTTATAAGAGCATGCATATCTATTTTTCTTTTCCTTTAAAAATTTAAAAAACATAAAATATACAAGCCCCCAAATATCTTTTTAAAAAGCAATTCTTATAAAACACACATAGAGTTAAAACCATGCGAGTCAGGTACATATGTGACTAATCATACTTTTGATGTATCTCTCTACCTAATCATTAACTTTAAATGCCATATAAGAATTTGTAATCCACCGTAAATTATTTCACGAAATAATTTAAGAGGGCTGCTGACTAATGTGAAACATTCTCATTTCCACTAGAAGTTGGCTGCCAAATGTTGTTAAAAAAAAAAAAAAAGAGTCCCAGATATAAGTTGACATAAATTATTGTGAATATAAATCTCCAGTGATCAAGTGGTGGTTAGAGATTACTGCGTTTAGAAGATAGGGGAAAAAAAAAATTAAACACCGTGAAGTCTTTCCTGGTTCCATTTTACATATTAGGAAGCTGGATCTTTTAAAATCCCCTCAAAGCCTTTTAACTTCTTTAATGCCCTAGATTCAACGTCCTACATTTCAAAATATATTGTAATAGAATTTATTGAGCATAGAAAAAGGGAAATCATAATTACCAGAAAGACTGCCTAAGCTCTATTTTTAAAATGTAAGTTAGAGTATTTAGTTTTAAACTAAGACTTTTGTTTATTTTTTCAAATGTTTTTCTCAGAGTATGCTTTTGGCAGCAAAAAAAATAGAATAACACAAAATGATCATTACTCAAAAAACAGTTACGAGCCCCCCCCCCACCCCCGGCCCCCGCGCTTTTCAAATTCTTAGGTTCTCTGCAAGGTTGAAGACATCTGAGTGGAAATAATGTTCAGATTATAAAAAGCAGCAGCACATGAGTGAAATCAGGCAGAATCGGCCTGACAGGGGGTCAGAAACCAGAAACAGTGACGGGCAGCCACTCAGATGGCAGCGTTATTCAGGTAGAAATCCATAATTAGCTGAATTTTTTGAGTTTAAAGGATTACTATGAAGTGTAGGGAGAAAATAGTAAGTCTAGTTGAGAAAATTAATTCCCTTTCCAAATCCTCATGCTTTTCTTCAAGATGTGACTCCAAAGAAAGACAATTACGTCAAAGAGGGTTAGGGGCCTCATTCTGAACACTGCCTTTTAAGCACATTCTAGAGGCTTATGAGACATCATGTCAACTGTATTCAGCAGTGCTTCCGCCACCCCAGCACCAAACATCTGTGCACCAGCTTCTTGGGGGCAGAAATGGAGACATATACATTTTAACATATACCAAGAATATAGTCACAAGAGAAAATCTACCTTTCACCATATACGGCCATTATGCGACTCTATCCAAGACCTTGATGGAGATATTTATGTAATATCTTCACTCCTTCTCCCCCTAGGTTGGCAGAGGTTTAAGGAAATACTTTGGGGTGTTCCCTGCAAAGTTGGTCTTCTAACCTGTGAATGGCACTGATGGAAAAAAGCTGAAATGGTTTTTTGAGCATGAATTGGACTATCTCCATGTGGGTTATATCAGATCATTTTTTTTATCAATCATTCTAAAAATATAGATATAAACATTTATAGTTATAGATACACTAAACATTCTACTTGTGTCATAGATTGTTCAGTAGTTTGTGATCTTGACCCTTGTCTTTGAGGATTATCTCAGTGTGCACGCGATTCTAGTGATGGGGAAGAAAATCCATGGGATAAAGGGAATACCAGGTGATATTTTACAAGTGACTTTAAGTGACTTCAGGAAATTATCCCACATGGCTAGATTAACACCTTACTGATTATTAGGGAGAAGAAATACAATTAGTGGGAAGTATTACAATAATAGTATTCCAAAAGAGATGCAGTGTTAAAAATGACACAAAATTTTTTCATGAGTGTAATTTGCATAATTTAACTGGTATGAAATTAGCATGCTTGGATGTAGTGGACATTTAAAGAACATATAGCAGGCATGGTAATGTAGTCAAATGAGAAGCTGTGTTTTTTTTTTACAAAACTTTAAGTATGCGGAGGGAGGTGTCAGAAGGTTCTAATTATGCTTTGCAATTTTTTTTTTTTTACTAGCTTTCTTAGACTGTGGCTAAGTCTCCTCATCAGAAAGAAATGGAGATGATAATATTTGTCTTTCTTACCTCACAGTTATTACAAAGGTAAAATAAGATAACATATGAAATTGCCTTGAAAACTCAAATCCTACAGAGGCACACGTTCCGGTTATCATCATATTCTCAACCATCCTGCAGTAATGGGATGCCATTTTCATGTCAGTGCTAATGCAGGACTCCCACTGGGAAGAGAATAATCAAAAGAATGCTGCTGCCTCCGCTCAAGCTCTCTGGAAGGAGCCCTCTGAGCCCAAGGAAGGGCCATGCTCCCTCTCTAAGCATCACCTACTCGCTGGCCAGTGTGTTCACCAGGTGGAGAGTTCGTGCACTCATACTCACAGAGAGGGCATGGTTCTAGGAACTGCCTTCCACATGCTGGTCTTTCACATATGTTAATAATAAAAACTCTTCTCAAACCTCTGGGATCAGCATACATCTTTGGAAAACAGAAGTTGCCAGTTGCCAATGCTGCTGGTCTTCTCTCTCTTAACACAGCTGTACTGCACCCACTGCTTTCCTATTCAGCTCACCCTTCCTACAAAATACATCAAATTTAAAATGTGTTAAGTAAATTAAGTTACCTAGGAGAGATTTTAGCTCAGGGGAGCAGGGTGGTACTTAAAAATGTTAATTATCTGGAGCACAGAGCTTAACATTCTGGACTCCAAGATGGTTTTTAAGCCTATTTAGATTTTCTCCAAATTCTTTAAGGCTAATGCAACCTCTAAATGTATCTAGTAATCTCTAATTATTTGTGGAAATGGTAGATGTGAGAAGTCTAGATTAAATCCACAGATAATCCCCAAATCCCATTTTAGCCAACAGCATGGCTCTTTTCCCACCAAGCCCAGCACTAGGAGGACCATTAAGAAGAGTAAGACTGCCTGGAGTTCTAAGCTCCCCGTTCTCTTGCCTACACTGTGATGGAGATGTTAATGAATCAGCCAAACTGCCAGGAAAAAAGTCAGCAGAAAGAAGAGTGGAAAATCAGGGGCCTGGGCCACTGCCAAGCTAGAAAAGCAGACGCCGAGGAATTAGAAGGTGACAGAGTCCTAGCAGAAGAAAGAAGCAGCCCCGGAGCCTTGCCTTGGGAGACCTGGGCTGGTTTCCAGGCAGAGCCAGGCGGTTCTACTCCGTAAAGCTACCACCCTCCAATCACTGCTCTCTGCCCAGTTGGAGCAGCTGTGTGTTCACCCAAGATGAACAAGACCAGGCTGGACTCAGAAGGCTCCTCTCTGGGTTCATAGCCCCAAGGCAGTGGACTGACTCAAGGGCTCTCCCCAGGGGAAGACTACTCACAGGATGAGGAAGGAAGAAGACCAAGATTCTGTTTCTAGGACTCCTTTGTGAATCCCACTGGCCTTCACTTTAGCCTTCTAGCACCTGTCCGTGCTTATTATTTCTAACTCGGCAATTCATTAATGTCAGAACTGCAGTGTTTCACCAGCCTTTAGAATCCAGGTCTACTTTCAATGAACATAAAAAGTTTACACTTTGTAAAGCTATCTGACATTCCAAAATAAATATCGGTGAAACAAACCAATGCAAGTCATTTTAGGATAAAGTTTTTAAGACAAGAATATTTTATTGAACAATTTAATGCCTACTCAGTACCCACAAAGATGCAATCTGATTTTTGATGGGCTTACTGTTCCCCTGCCTTCCTTTCCAGGGCCATTTCCATTTGAGTTGGAGCTCTCTGGACTAGTTCTTTTGGCTGGTGCTGGCTCGAACGTGTCAGGACTACATTTGGAAGCAGGAAGAAAAAGAGAAATGGAGATGATTTGATGAAGGGAAATGGAGTCGAACTGATGAAGGGAGGAGAACTGGGCTGACCTGAAGTTCTTGGTGTGAATGATGGAAATGTGCAGAAGTTTGTACTAAAAAAGAAGAGAGCTGACGGGGAGGGGCCACGGTCAGGGAAAACAGAAAAATGGAGTCCATGCAATTAGATATGAGAAGCTGCCTCCTGAATTTAAACTTTCTGGACCACAGAGCTCAGGATTAGCAGAACTGATTTATGGTCTAAACTATGTCCTTTAGACTCATGTCACCTCCAGGCCTCAGTTTCTGCAAAACGAGGCCTGGAGGCAGGGAGCATACGCGGTCATCAGATGCCAGGAAGGCAGTTCGGCTCTGAGCAGAGAGGGATGATGAGCGATGCTGGCCACCTTCCTCCCCAGGGCGGCCTTCCCGTCAGAGGCTGCGGTGACTGTCCCCCGGCTCTCGGGGCGGCGGGACCCCTCGGCCGTCCCAGCCCCCTCACTCCCTAGCAGACGCCAGGGCCTGGCGGGTCGCTCCCAGGGCTCAGGGCCCGAGCACGCGCGCCATCTCCGCGCGTCCCGCACTCGGCGCGCGCCCGGGCTCCGCGGCGGCCCGTGCCCGCGGTCTCTCTGTCCTGCCCTCCTGCGGCCATCGCGGGCAGAGCAGCGCGGCCGCTCCTCGGCCCTGGCCAGCCGGAGTCACCGCCGCCGCTGCCACCTCGACGGCGGGTACTGGGTGGAAAGGCTGTGCTGTGAAAGGGACAGAAGGGATTCCCGCGGGACCCAGGCCCCCTGAGATCTTCGAGAAGGTTCCGGCAACCGTCCCACATGCTCCTTCCATCCAGAACAAAGAGGACAAGCGGGGGAACCCTCTCCCAGCGCCAGGGCGGCCACCTAGTTGAAATAACTTGATCCTCTATCGCAGGAGCGCAGGGGATCTGCAGCGTGGAGGTAGGAGATAGGGGGCGTGTGCAACCTGCGGTTTAGCGCGACAGGAGGAACCAGAACAGACGGCGCCTCTGCAGATCAGGGCTTAGGTATTTATTTCATGTTAAGCCCCCTTCCCACTCACTGCCTCTGCTAGCCTAGAGAGAGTTGCAAACGACTTCCACATCCCGAAGGACGTGGGTGCACACCCTTTCCCTTAGCCGATCCAGCCAGCCCAGTTTCGGTTGCCAAAAAATGTTTCCCATCTAAGACTTCTCTCACAAGGACAAAATATAATGTGTCTGAACACGGTGAGCTTCCTGTCTGGGCTTCACTCACCCTGGTTTCCCACTTAGGAATAAGACGTGAGTAACAAAGGTTAGTGGGAAGCCTGTTTTTCTTTGTACATCCTAGATTTCTGCTGGTTCAGTGTCCGGTGTCAGGTGAAATTATTCATGAGGCTCTGAACAGAGTTGATAAGTCTTACTCCTTCCCCCTTGAAATTCCAAGTGGATTTAAATCACTCCTGGGTTGCTTCAGAGGGCCTGTGTTTTATGGGAGTTCTCTAGTGGGCTTTGAAGTATTTGCTTACCAAATCTGTTTCTCAGCTTCCAGCTCCTGAATAAATTACCCACCCCTTCTCCCCACTGCTGCGCCCCCTGCTTACCTCTAATGTGATCAGTGGGGGTATTCTCTGGACAAGAGGTTGGAATGTGTGTTTTGGGACTATCGTTCAGTGGCCAGTCCTAGGACACCCATTTGCTACACGCCTGACTGAGAGGTTTTGATGGTCTGATGGAGTAGGAAGGGAATGGGGGCCCTTGGACCACGCTCTGTGCACAGATTTACCCCTTGCCCGCGGGATCGCTTAACCAGTGTTGCCATTTGCCATCTTGAGCCTGGTTGCCTTGCAGGGCGTGAGAACAGTCGTTCAAAGAACACATCCCAGTCTTCGCGTTGAAGACATCTTCGAGTTTCCTTGAGGAGTGTTAATTGGTGTCAGGCAGGTCTGTTGGGAAGAATGTAGATTTCTATTCATTCTGTTGTTTGTGTAAGAACTAGAGAGGGTAAGGGCAAATGGGCAGCCTCGGCCCTTTGGTGAGCCAGGAGGCATTTTGCGCTGTTGGCCAAGCTACTTAAAAAAAGCACTGCTGTCTGGCCTTCTGTGTCAGTGGGATGGGACATAACTAGCTGTCCGCTTTGGTGCCTGCTCTTGCTGTCCCCATGCCCACCGTGTCACCATTTCCCTCACTCAAGCCACGTGTGGAAGAGGTAATTAAAGACTCCCCGGGAGATTCGAGAGCAGCCACTTCTGGGGTTGAGATTTGTCACGTTTCTGGGCTTCACCTCACCAGGGGCCTCAGCTACACAAGGATTTTCCTTGATTCTTCCCCTGGGCCTTCCCAGACAAAAGCAAGGACCCCATTACCCTTTTCTTATTTAGAGTTTTACTAAAACAACAACATCATCATCAACAACAAGTAAAACAAACAAGAGATCAAAATATACAAAAGCATAAACATCTGGCGTGTTTACCCAGCACAGACTTCTGACCCTAAAATAATTAAAGCCTGTCCGACTTGGCTGAGCCTGCCTCTGGCTGGGGCTCGCACCTTCCGCTTCCTTGTGGCCCACATCACTGCTGCTTCTTTAGGAGCACGGGTTCCCACCACTCTGCTCCTTGGTCCTCCTCTTTGTGCGGGGCGGGGGGTGAACCTCTGGTTTGGTTGGGTTCCCACTTTTGTGCACTCCCCACCTGATGGTCTCTGAGCCTGAAAAAAAGCATTTTCCAGGCTGGGGTCAAGGTTCTTCCCCGAATTTCTTGACAGTCCTGGGATTTCCTGGAGGCCCCCCAGCACGGAGGTTCAGAGCCCTCACCTGTCACTCTCTATTCTCAGGCAGCCGGCCCAGGCTCCAGCCTGGGGCCCCACCCTTCCAGAAGCCTGCCTACTTGGTATTCACCCCTCCCCTCCTCTCCCCCAGCCAGCCAGCACCACTGAAAACCACCTGTTTTGTGTTTTGAAAGCCTGGAAGCACATCATCCTCCACCCTCACAGACCTCCCACTGAGTCCCAATTTCCTATCCAAACTCCAGATTTGAGTTCTCAGCTCACTTGAAGAACAGAAGAGCTCTGCTGCATATTCAATTCTGGTCTTGCCTTCCTGGCCGAGCTTGCCAATGGTCCCCCGCTCCGGAGAGGAGTGATCTTGTTAAGTCATAAGCTTGGCAGGCCCTGGGGCCATCCTCAGACTTGAAAGAGGTTAGAGTGCCTGCCAAGTCAGAGTCGTCCTGACACCGTGTCGCCGATCAGTCCCCTCAAGTGTTCTAGGAGTAATTTTACAAGCAAAAACTATGCCATGTACTATACATTGAAATCACAACCACGAGTTACAGGTTCACACACACGCACACAAAAGAAACTATTGAAGTCTCTGATTAGCAGTTTCTGAATATTTTGGTGATGCTAATTTAATTTTTTCAGCAATTTAAATTTATTTACTTGTTTGTTTGTTTTTGGCTGTGCGGGCTCTTGCATCGCGGGCTTTCTCTAGTTGCGCCAAGCCGGGGGCTGCTCTCTCGTTTCGGTGCTAGGGCTTCTTGCTGTGGTGGCTTTTCTTGTTGTGCAGTGCGGGCTCTAAGGCGCGAGGATTTCAGTAGTTGGCTCCAGGATGCAAGGGCCTCGGTGCTGGCAGCTTTAGTGCACAGGCTCAGGGGCGCGTGGGCTTAGCTGTTTCGCTGCATGGGCAATCTTCCCGGGTCAGGGATCAAACCCGTGTCTCCTGCATTGGCAGGCAGATAGATTCTTTACCACTGAGCCACCAGGGAAGCCCTCAGCAATTTTTTTAACCTTCTGCCAGCATTTGCTGCCAGGTAACTGAGAGCATGTATCAAAGGTTGGAGAAAAACCTGACGAACATAAAAAATAAACAACTGACAAAGCTCTTCCTGTATAATGAGCTTCCCTGGTGTCTCAGAAGGTAAAGAATGCCTGCAACGCAGGAGACTTGAGTTCCATTCCTGGGTCAGAAAGATCCTCTGGCGAAGGGAATGGTTCCCTCACTCCAGTTCTTGCCTGGAGAATTCCATGGACAGAGGAGCCTGGTGGGCTACAGTCCATGGGGTCACAAAGAGTCAGACACGACTGAGTGACAAACACTTTTTCACTTTCTATATAGTAGGCAGAATAATTGCCTTCAAAAGGGCCTGCTTCCTAATCCCTAGAACCTGTGAATGTACAGAGCAAATGGGACTTTACAGATGTGGTTAAACCAAGGATCTTGAGATGGGGAGATTTTTCTGGATCGTCTGGGTGAGCCCAGTAGAAAGGCAGTGATGATCGCAAAACTGAAAGAGTCAGAGTCAGAGAGAGATTTGAAAATAGAAAAGTGCTGCCCTTGAAGATGGAGGAAGAGCCCCAGAACCAGAGAATGCTGGAAGCCTCTAGAAGATGGAGAAGTCACGGGGGTGGAACCTCCCCCAAAACCTCCAGAAGGAACACAGTCCTACTGACATCTTGATTTTAGCCCAGCAAGCCCCACTGCAGACTTCTGACTTCCAGAACTGTCAGATAAAACATTTGCATGACTTTAAGCCACTGGGCTTCCCAGGTGGTGCTAGTGTTAAAGAACCTTCCTGCCAGTGCAGGAGACGTAAGAGACATGAGTTCAATCCCTGGGTCGGGAAGATCCTCTCGAGAAGGAAATGGCAAGCCACTTCAGTATTCTTGCCTGGAAAATCCCATGAACAGAGGAGCTTGGTGGGCTACAGTCCATAGGGTTGCAAAGAGTCAGACACAACAGAAGCGACTTGGCACACACAAACACAAGCCATTAAATTTGTGGTAATTTGTTACAACGGTATCAGAAAACCAGTACTGTCCATTAACTTAATTGTTTATGTGACTTGAGGAGAGAGTAACCTTTTGGATGTGATGGGAACACTTTGGTACAACACAAGGAATGAAATAGTATCCCCTTTTGATTTTTCTTCAGTAGTTATCATTTGTCTTTTCTCTGCTGCCACCTACACCAAGGCAAGGCCTGGACTAGTCACTGATAAACCAGCAAGAACCTTGGGTGGTGGGTATTGTTATGTAAGTTCTTACCAAGGATGAGGCTGAGGCTCAGCATAGCACAGCACCAGCCCCTGGGTCACACACCAGGGGCTGATAGGCAGAAAGAAGGGACACCAGTTCCACATCAACCACCTCCAAAGCCCTTGCTGTTTCTTGCAACTTAGCTTTAGGCCCCTTCTCAGAGAGTAGCCACTGTTCTTCAATGCCATGGTGTTCCATCCACAGGAATACTCACTCTCCTCCGGCCAGAGGAATGCCTTTTGCTGACATGGTAGGTGGCAGATCACAGTCAAAGCTGCTGCTTGGAAAGCTTCTTTCAGTTGCAAAAATAAAAAAAGGTTGGAGTTGAGCCTTTGCCTAGAAGCATAATCAGGACATCTTAACTTGACACTGGCTTTAGGTTCACTTACTGCTCAGGTCTGTGTGCTGGTTTATGGGCTCACAGAGTGAGTTCACACTCTGAGTTCATCTCAGCGTGCAGGAGCAGGGGATTCAGAGCTCCTCTCACCTGACCAGATCTCCACCCTCTGTCAGCTGTTCCTACGCCCCACGCCTTGGGGAGGGGTGAGGCACCAGGAAGTGATCTGGCTGCTGTACCCTTTGCCTAGATTCAGTGGTTCTCCATCCTGGCCACACATTCAAAACACCCAAGAAACTAGAAAAACCTGTCCTTGTCGGGGCCCCAGCCCAGCCATGTGAGCCACACCCCTTGTGGCGGGGCCGGGGGTGTCAAGGTACTGGTCACACCCAGGTGATTCCTAATGTCAGTCAGGACCACCGCAGGACCCCAGCTAGGCAGGTTGTATCCTTGACCTGAGCTGTGTGGATGCAGGCGCCATGACATGTGCTTGTCTGGATATGTTAGCTCTGCTGAGACAAAGCCTCGGGGGTTTCAGAGCACCCCACTTGGAAGAGCAGGTGGAGCCTCAGTCCACACTCTGTGAGAGCCGCCCACACTCTGAGAGAGCAGCAGGGGCCCATAGGCTGCCCTGCCGTCCCACTCTGCCCAGGATCCTGGGGGAGAGGGGTGTTCCCAGACAGGAGACATGCTTCATCAGGATTAAGTGCTTGACTAGTTATTAAGTGCTGTATTCAGGAAAGTCCCTGACATTTGGAGAGGGGACAGAAGTCTAGGGTCTGGGGAAGTAAATTCTCATGCTTGGGTGGAAGTGCTGTGGTATCAGAGAAGGTATGTTTGTGTGTGTGTGAGAGAGAGAATGTGAGTGTGCATGGGTGTGCATGTGTGAGAGTATGTAAGTGTTCCATGGGTATGCATGGGAGTTGTACATTCACATAGGAGAGTGTGTGTGCACAAGTGTGTGTGAGGGTGTGTGTTTGTGGAGAGTGGAAGCGTTCTGGGGACCACAGACCTCACCAACCCCAAATCACCCTGCTGTACTGGCTTCTAACACATCTGAGCATATACGAACCGAGCGGTCCTGAATCCTGCCGAGAGAGAGCAGCCCTGAGTGGTTCAGAGAGCTCGGGGGCAGGCACTGTACATTTATTCTGCTCTATGACAGTATAATTAGCTTTTCCTCTTGTGAGGAGTGAAGGGGCAGTGTGCTTTCTGACAGCTGTGGGAGCTGCCTTCCTGCCTGGATGAATCTGGGATCCCCTGATATTGTTACACCTGTTTAAACAAGGCACAAGATAGGTATTTATTTGAAGTTCAAGAGGTCATATGAGCCAGGGTCTAAATATAGGCCTGGATATAATTATAAAGATACTTCATTCCTTGTTCTGAAAGACTCTCGCAGCCTGCTGTTCCCTTGGATGCTTGGGCAGTTTCCTTAAACACATGTACTTCCCCTAATGAGGAAAGGCAGGGTTGAGGCTGCCTCACGGAGGCTGGGGTGCAGGGCTGGGGAGCACGGAGGGCAGACCCCCAGACCTGGCTGATTCTCAGAAGCGCCAGGAAGAGTTGATAAAGATGCAGAACTCCTTCTCTCCCCTGGAGGCTATCTCTGCTTTTGGTCTTGGAATGGAGGACAGGAATTTGTATGTTTCAAGCCCCCCAGGTGATTCTGATAACTACCCAAGTTTGGGAACCCCTGAACTAAGGCATTGGGGGACTCCTCCCTGCGAGGCATTTCTGGGACTAGGTCAGGTATACTAACAATTGCTATTTCTTGAGGACCCCTCCCATACAGGCCCCCCTCATTCCTCCCAGTTTATGGATGAGACTGCTGAGTTCTTCCATTCATTTCTGTGCTGATACTGACCGGGCACCTCAGGCAGGAGTTCATGTTTTTAGGTCACAGGTCCTTTTGAGATTCTGACAAAAGTTAGAATGCTCTCGTTATAAAACTCCACATGCACAGAAGATTTTGCACAGTTTTGCAGGGTTCATGGAGCCCCCATCCCCAAAGCCCACCCAAGGACCTCTGGTTAAGAATGCTAAAGGACATTCCCTAAGAGGAGTTCGCAATCAGGCACAGTGAGCTGGACCCTCTGGAGCCTGAGAAGGGCTTCTAGGGCATTTACTGTGGGGCTGATGGGGTTCCAGGCACACTGAGGGGAGCTGTGAATACCAGAAGGGAGGGTGGGGTACAGCCCTGGCTTTCAGTTTAGTTGGAAAGACATGACTGCACAAGAAGAAAGACAATGTGAAGTTCAAGGTGATTATGCCAAGCCCAAAGAAGGGCTGGCACTCCTCACTGCAGTTCAGTGACCTAAGCCGTCATGGGAGGGCCAAGAAAGTTGGGAGGTGACAGCTGAGCCTAGCAGGAACCTGGCCTGAGCTTGGCAGAAAGAACAGAACTCTGGGCAGGGGGATCTTGGTGATTATTTGGGGAAGGAGGGGAGAAAGTAGAGACAAGAAAAGTCATTAAAGGACATTAAAGGAAAAAAAAATTCTGGATGCTAAGAAATGAATCCCAGCCCCACCCTTCCCAGAAAAAGGAAAAATGCTTAACAGAGTGATAACCTTTGTGGTCATTTTATAATATGTCTTCACTGAGCAATTAATTATTTTAATATAATGCTAGATAATTGTGCTTTAAAGAAATAATTATGTTTACAATTACCAAAAAATCAGAATTTATTTAATATATATTAATTTAGATAGTCTAGTAACAGGACCTAGGGCTTCCCTGATGGCTCAGCTGGTAGGGCTACAGTTCATGGGGTTACAAAGAGTTGGACATGAGTGAGCATGCGAGCACGTGTGCGTGCCTCACACACATACATACAACAGAACCTAACGTAAAATTGCATGTGTACATCTGTCAGTTTATCTCTGAGACTCTATGCAGAACCTGATGTGCAGATTATGTCATAAGTCTAACTTTGAGACTCTATGAAAATGGTGCATGCTTAGTCACTTCAGTCGTGTCCAACTCTTTGCAACCCCACAAGGCTCCTCTGTCCATAGGATTCTCCAGGCAAGAATACTGGAGTGGGTTGCCATGCCCTCCTCCAGGGAATCCTCCCAGCCTAGGGATCGAACCCTCATCTCTCACATCTCCTGCATTGGCAGACGGGTTCTTTACCACTAGTGCCACCTGGGAAGCCCTCCTGTGAAAATGGATTTGAGCCAAATGACCCTCCCGCCTACCCTCCACCCAGAAACAGACCCTGTCACAGCGTGGCTGGAGGTCTGTGCAGGAAAAAGTGGGGGAAATAGAGGTGTGGGTTTGGATGCTTTTGGAGAAGGTTCTGGAGTCCCACCGAGTTTCCTCCTTTGCCCTGTAGGGGGAGCTGCTGCAGTTTTGAGGGAAGTACTCAGAGTCCCAGGAAAGTGAAGGGCAGGGGACTCTGGATGTGGGAGAAACTGGAGGCTGAAAGAGTCGCCAAGAAATAATCAAAGAGGGACAGGTGCAAAGAGAGGCTGGTCAAGGGCTCCAAGAAGGAAGGATCATCCTGCCCTATGGCCTGGGGGAAATGATGGAGAGAGGAACCCTGGTTTTACTGGAGGGCTGGCAATGGCTGCCTCACAGACAGAACCAGAATCCACAGGGTATGAAAGGTGAAAACAAGCTCAGCATGAGTTTGTCCTCTGGTGGAGGCAGGGAGGCTCTCCACATAAGGCATCTCAACTGCTTCTTCCCAGTCAGAGTGACCTAACAGTTCCTTATAATACAATTGCCGCAGAGAGGCTCCTCTGCTCGCCTGGCGCTGTTTTGACTGAAGGGTGTTCAGATTCAGAGGAGCACTTTTTTCTCCAGCTGTTTGCTTTGCCCACAACATGGCGCCATAATGTGAGACTTGGGTTCTTTAATTAATCGAGGATTTTGGCAACTCCAAGGCAAGATATTGTTGTTTAGCCATTAAGTCATGCTAAGAAAGTGTTAGTTGCTCAGTCGTGTATGACTCTTTGCAACCCCATGGACTATAGCCCGCCAGGCTCCTCTGTCCATGGGATTTCCCAGATAAGAATACTGAAATGGGTTGTCATTTCCTTCTCCAGGGAATCTTCCCCACTCAGGGATCAAACCCACATCTCTTGCATTGCAGGCAAATTCTTTACCACTGAGTCATCAGGGCAGTCCCAAGGCAAGATGCCTTGTAGATATATGCAGAACGTTTTAATAACAATTAAACATATGAATCATCGAAAAAGCAAGAGAGTTCCAGAAAAACATCTATTTCTGCTTTATTGACTATGCCAAAGCCTTTAACTGTGTGGATCACAATAAACTGTGGAAAATTCTGAAAGAGGTGGGAATACCAGACCACCTGACCTGCCTCTTGAGAAACCTGTATGCAGGTCAGGAAGCAACAGTTAGAACTGGACATGGAACAGCAGACTGGTTCCAAATAGGAAAAGGAGTACGTCAAGGCTGTATATTGTCACCCTGCTTATTTAACTTCTATGCAGAGTACATCATGAGAAACGCTGGGCTGGAAGAAGCACAAGCTGGAATCAAGGTTGCCGGGAGAAATATCAATCACCTCAGATATGCAGATGACACCACCCTTATGGCAGAAAGTGAAGAGGAACTTAAAAGCCTCTCGATGAAGGTGAAAGAGGAGAGTGAAAAAGTTGGCTTAAAACTCAACATTCAGAAAATGAAGATGATGGCATCCAGTCCCATCACTTCATGGCAAATAGATGGGGAAACAGTGGAAACAGTGGCTGACTTTATTTTTGTGGGCTCCAAAATCACTGCAGATGGTGACTGCAGCCATGAAATTAAAAGACGCTTACTCCTTGGAAGGAAAGTTATGACCAACCTAGATAGCATATTCAAAAGCAGAGACATTACTTTGCCAAGAAAGGTCCTTCTAGTCAAGGCTATGGTTTTTCCAGTGGTCATGTATGGATGTGAGAGTTGGACTGTGAAGAGCTGAGCGCCGAAAAATTGATACTTTTGAACTGTGGTGCTGGAGAAGACTCTTGAGAGTTCCTTGGACTGCAAGGAGATCCAACCAGTCCATCCTAAAAGGAGATCAGTCTTGGGTGTTCATTGGAAGGACTGATGCTAAAGCTGAAACTCTAATACTTTGGCCACCTCATGCAAAGAGTTGACTCATTGGAGAAGACCCTGATGCTGGGAGGGATTGGGGGCAGGAGGAGAAGGGGACGACAGAGGATGAGATGGCTGGATGGCATCACCGACTCGAAGGACATGTGTTTGAGTGAACTCTGGGAGTTGGTGATGGACAGGGAGGCCTGGCGTGCTGCGATTCATGGGGTCTCAAAGAGTAGGACACGACTGAGCGACTGAACTGAACTGAAACATATGAAAATGAATAATGGAAAACAAAGCTAAGAATGAATCTGTAAGATTAGGTGGAGACAGAAATAGGGAAATGTACTGGCTAGGATGGACTTTGGTCTTTTAGAATAGCAGGAATAAACATAGAAATAAACTTATGTGGAAGTAGAAGGAAGTGTGAGGTCAGATACCTATTTTCCACAGTGGTCCTGGGCCCTAGAAGTTTCAGAAATCTACTTTGTCACTGTCTGGGTTAGTGAAACGATTTCTTAAGCAAATAAAGCAGCTTCCTGCTTCTGAGTGTAATTTCTTTGCATAACAATGAGCTTACTAAACAGACTCAGAATTTATTGCAAGATCCTTTAACCCATTAAAAAAAAAAAGATTGAAAACATACCATGAATCTGATTTCCCATGTTTAGACAAAGCTACATATGACTGCTTTTAAAGAATAATAGCAACATAAATTAGCCCTATTTTCATTTGAAAGAACTCCTTGCAGTGGGATGGGACAAGTGACTAGTTCTGCCCAATAACATATGAGTCATCTGCTCTCAGCAGATACCAGATCTGCTCAGCAGTTGTCATGATCTCGAATTTCCCAGCCTTCAGACTGTGAGAAATAAATGTTTGTTGTTTAGAAGCCACCCCGTTTAAGGGATTTTTATCATAGCAGCCCAAACAGACTAGGACAATGGCCCCTGGCATTATTTCAGGTTTTCACTGTTATTTACAATGCTGCAGTTGGCAGATGTGAGTTTAGAGAGTTTCTCTCAGTTCTCAGCAGTATAACCAAAAAATAGAATTGTTCAGAATATGGATTTTCAGTTCTGCTTAATATTGTTAAATGATTCTTGAAGAGGCTAGACCTGTTTATACTGGGGACAGCTATTTTTTGAGCTTACGTCTGATGGTCATAACTTTGCCCTGTGTCCTAATACAATGTTATGCATTTCACCTTTAGACATCTAAACCAACCACTCTTATTCTGGATCCTTGTGTTTTACATTTTAGGCTTTAAATTTACATTTTAGGCTAAAAATTTAGGCTTTAAATTTTTTTAAAAAGAGATACATGCATTGTAAAAAAAAAAATCATAAAAGTATGAAGAACTAGGTAATAATCACCTGAAAGCCTACCATTTGAAGAAAACCACCACTTTTATTTTGGTGAATGTCCTTCTAAACGTTTCTGATGGAAATGGATCTGTGTGTGATGTTGCATAAATGGAACCAGACAATGCTAGCTTATTGCCTGTCTTTTTACTCAATGATCTCTTGTGAATACCTTTAGATAGCTTTCCAAATCTAAAAATCTCCTCTGATTTCCCTTCCTTTCCTTCCCTGGGGTTGCTTTGAGGTCAAAAGATGAGAGGAAGGGAAGGGAGAAGAGAGAACTAACAGCAGCAAAGCGAAAGTTGCTCAGTCGTGTCCGACTCTTTGTGGCCCCACGGACTATACAATCCATGGAATTCTCCAGGCCAGAATACTGGAGTGGGGATCTTCCCAACCCAGGGATCAAACCTAGGTCTCCTGCATTGCGGGTGGATTCTTTACCAGCTGAGCCACCAGGGAAGCAACAGTAGCAAAGGGCTTAGTATATGCTCCATCTGATTTCCCCAGTCATCCTGAGAGGCAGGTGCTGCTGCCCATTGTACAGATGGGGAAATGAAGGTCATAACAACAGAGAGTGATGGAGTCAGCAATCGGCAAGGTCTCTGCTTATTCTGCTTGGTTTGGTCCACCTACTCACCTTCTCCCATTTCCCTCTGGGCTCCCCATAGTCCTTTGAGGATGCAATGAGTGATGGGGATTTGAAGACCCAGAAGATGTGATGCCCAAGTCTCACCACAGTCCTGGTAACTCTTGGGGAGAACATGAAAATCTGCCCCACTGAGGTAGGTGTCTACCTTCTGTCTTCCTGAAGGCACTCAGAGGCAGTTGATCTGGAACCAGCTTAGAAGGGAGGGTGAAGGGACCTGCCTTGGGGGGCAGGGGAGGGAAGCAGCCAGATCCTTAAAGAGGGTTCCAATTTCTCCCAGATTTGGAGAGGGAAAGGGAGGGTCAGGGAACAAGGGGAGGCAGGGATTTGATCGCTAGTACATGTCACGTCTGTGGCCAGTGGGAAGGAGAGCAGTGAGTGCCTCTCTGAGCCCCAGGAGTGCCCCAAGGACTGTGATGACTGGGGTCAGCTGTGGCTTCCTGTAGCCTCAGGAGCACTGGTAAAGGAGGAAACCACCAGGGTCCAAGGTCATGGCCTCCTCCCCCACCCCCTGCCATTTAGCATCTCATAAACCAGGTTTACCGAAGGCTCTCAGGATTAGGTGAGGAAGCACCCTAATTTTTTTGAAGTGAAAATTTTTATTGAAGTATAGTTGACTTCCAATACTGTATTAGTTTCAGGTCTGCAATAAAGTGATTCTGTTGTATAGTTTTTTCAGATTATTTTCCATTATATGTTATTATAATATGTTGAGTATAGATCCTATGCTACATGGTAAATTGTGGCTTATCTGTTTTATGTATAGTCATTTGTATATGTTAATCCCATAGTCCTAATTTGTCCATTGCCCCTCCTCCACTCTCCTTTGGTAATCCTAAATTTGTTTCCTATGTCTAGGAAACTGTTTCTGTTTTGTATATGGATTCATTTGTATTATTTTTCAGAGTCCACAGTCTTTCTCTGTCTGACTTACTGGACCATCCATGTTGTAGCGGATGACAGTATTTCTTTTTTATGGCTGAGTAATATTCCATTGTATGTAGATGACCACGTCGTCATATGTATGCCGTGTCTGTTGATAGGAATTTGGGTTGCTTTCATGTCTTGGCTGTGGTAAACAGTGCTGCATGACACTGGGGTGCATGTATCATTTTTAATTAGAGTTTTAAAAAATCTTTTCCTGATATATACCCAAGTGTGGGAGTGCTGGATCAGATGATAACTCTAGTTTTAGTTTTTAAGGAACCTCCATACTGGTCTCCATAGTAGCTTCAGTACTGTACATTCCAACCAACAGTGTAAGTGGAGGCTAAATTTTGTTTGGGAGAAATAGAGGGATGGGACATTCCTTGAATTGCACGTTGTGGCCTAAACTTCAGGGCTGACTATATGGGCGTGTGAGCCATGCAGTCACCCAGGGCCTCACACCTACAAGAGCCCCCCACATAGTTTAAGGCTCTGCTCTCACCATCTGGAACCTCTTGATTTCTGAACAAGGAGCCCCACATTGTCATTTTGCACTCGTGTATGAATTAGTAGCCAGTCCTGCAAAAATTCATGCCCCTGCATCCCCGCATAGCAGAAGTTTCTAAATCTTGCATCTTTAGCAGAAATCCTCACTGAGGGCTGGAGCAATTAGAGGATGCTACCCACGGGTCAGACCCACTGCATGCTGCATGCACCATGCCCACCTCGTGCTTTCTGCACTGTTTTATTTCTGTAAGCAATGCTTGTTCACCAAAGGGTTGGCTACATCTAAAACAGAGCTAGATATAAACATAGTAAGTATTATTATAAAACTAAATGTGAAAACCATGGTAGTGCATAGAAATGGAAGCTGAGATGAAAGTGAATCTGCTGTGGGGTGGGGGCGTGGGGGGCATTTTGGGGTGGATTTCAATGCAGCAAGCTTGAAAGTGCCAGGGAGGCCTGGGTGGTAACACGTGCATCCATCCCAAGCGTCCCAGCTTGCTCCCAGTGTGAGCCTGGCCTGATGCTGACAGTTTGGAGCATTTCTCCCTGCAGAGTTCCCTCTCATTCTTTGTCCTTTAATTTGCACTGATCTTCAGAAGTTACACATCAATGTGGAGTCTTCATGTGTGTTTGAAACTGAACACTCCACTTTTGAAGCTCTCAGATTTTGATGTTTATGAAGTCCCTGCAGTTGGTTCCCAGATTCTTGGGCTTAAATGACTTTTTTATGGGGTGAGGACACTTTCTCTCCCAAGGTTCTTAAATTCACACTGCTCCTGCCTGAGGCTTCCAGAAGTCTCTGCAAACACCTGAGTGTATGTAGATACACAGAGAGGCTTGGGATGAGAGCTTTGGGTCAGCGGGTATGACCAGGAGCTGGGGGACCGGGGACCAGGGTCCCTTTAACAAAGACATCTCTATACCTCTCCTCATTCACCCCTCTTCCCTACAGTCTCCTTGCTCCTTAATTAACACAGACACTGCTGCCTCTGTGTTCTTACAGGCAGCGTTAATCACTCGCCAAGTCTGTACTCAGACACACACCAAAGTGCTCAGAGGAGGGAAATGTTGTCAGTACCTTCAGGCCACATTTTATTAAGTGCTTTCTGTGTTCCAGGCATTGCTATAAGCGTGTCTCATGGTTGATTCTGTTAAACCCTCAAAACTACCTAATGCAGCAGGCAGAGGCGAAAAATGAGACACTAACGAGATTGACACAAGCTAGCAAGTAGCAGAGTCAGAATTCAAAACCCAGCTGAACCCACCAGTAAGACCCCACACATGCTACCCAGCAAGCAGGTTCAAAGAAGAGGCTAATTATAACAAAACCTCCAGAGTAAGGGCGTCAGCTGACACCCACTGAGAATTTGGGGGTCTTTGGGAATGAGTGAGGCTGTGACATTGTACAGGAGACAGGGATCAAGACCATCCCCATGGAAAAGAAATGCAAAAAAGCAAAATGGCTGTCTGGGGAGGCCTTACAAATAGCTGTGAAAAGAAGAAAGGCGAAAAGCAAAGGAGAAAAGGAAAGATATAAGCATCTGAATGCAGAGTTCCAAAGAATAGCAAGAAGAGATAAGAAGCCTTCCTCAGCTGTCAGTGCAAAGAAATAGACGAAAACAACAGAATGGGAAAGACTAGAGATCTCTTCAAGAAAATTAGAGATACCAAGGGAACATTTCATGCAAAGATGAGCTCGATAAAGGACAGAAATGATATGGACCTAACAGAAGCAGAAGATATCAAGAAGAGGTGGCAATAATAAACAGAAGAACTGTACAAAAAAGATCTTCACGACCAAGACAGTCATGATGGTGTGATCACTCACCTAGAGCCAGACATCCTGGAATGTGAAGTCAAGTGGGCCTTAGAAAGCATCATTACAAACAAAGCTAGTGGAGGTGATGGAATTCCAGTTGAGCTATTTCAAATCCTAAAAGATGATGCTGTGAAAGTGCTGCACTCAATATGCCAGCAAATTTGGAAAACTCAGTAGTGGCCACAGGACTGGAAAAGGTCAGTTTTCATTCCAATCCCAAAGAAAGTCAATGCCAAAGAATGCTCAAACTACTGCACAATTGCACTCATCTCACACGCTAGTAAAGTAATGCTCAAAATTCTCCAAGCCAGGCTTCAGCAATATGTGAACCATGAACTTCCAGATGTTCAAGCTGGTTTTAGAAAAGGCCAAGGAACCAGAGATCAAATTGCCAACATCCGCTGGATCATGGAAAAAGCAAGAGAGTTGCAGAAAAATATCTATTTCTGCTTTATTGACTATACCAAAGCCTTTGACTGTGTGGATCACAATAAACTGTGGAAAATTCTGAAAGAGATGGGAATACCAGACCACCTGATCTGCCTCTTGAGAAATCTGTATGCTGGTCAGGAAGCAACAGTTAGAACTGGACATGGAACAGCAGACTGGTTCCAAATAGGAAAAGGAGTACGTCAAGGCTGTATATTGTCACCCTGCTTATTTAACTTCTATGCAGAGTACATCATGAGAAACGCTGGGCTGGAAGAAGCACAAGCTGGAATCAAGATTGCTGGGAGAAATATCAATCACCTCAGATATGCAGATGACACCACCCTTATGGCGGAAAGTGAAGAGGAGCTAAAGAGCCTCTTGATGAAAGTGAAAGAGGAGAGTGAAAAAGTTGGCTTAAAGCTCAACATTCAGAAAACGAAGATCATGGCATCTGGTCCCATCACTTCATGAGAAGTAGATGGGGAAACAATGGAAGCAGTGTCAGACTTTATTTTTTTGGGCTCCAAAATCACTGCAGATGGTGATTGCAGCCATGAAATTAAAAGACAGTTACTCCTTGGAAGGAAAGTTATGACCAACCTAGATAGCATATTAAAAAGCAGAGACTACTTTGCCAAGAAAGGTCCGTCTAGTCAAGGCTATGGTTTTTCCAGTGGTCATGTATGGATGTGAGAGTTGGACTGTGAAGAAAGCTGAGCGGCAAAGAATTGATGCTTTTGAACTGTGGTATTGGAGAAGACTCTTGAGAGTCCCTTGGACTTACAACCAGTCCATCCTAAAGGAGATCAGTCCTGGGTGTTCTTTGGAAGGAACAATGCTGAAGCTGAAACTCCTACTTTGGCCACCTTGTGCGAAGAGTTGACTCATTGGAAAAGACCCTGATGCTGGGAGGGATTGGGGGCAGGAGGAGAAGGGGATGACAGAGGATGAGATGGCTGGATGGCATCACCGACTCGATGGACGTGAGTTTGAGTGAACTCCTGGAGTTGGTGATGGACAGGGAGGCCTGGCGTGCTGCAGTTTATGGGGTCACAAAGAGTCAGACACGACTGAGTAACTGAACTGAACTGAACTGAGGCCAGGAGGCAGCAGCCTCATTGGAGAGATGGTAGCACCAAGCACAGGAGAGGCACTGGCTCTCTTACACCCCCAGGCAGTGGCCAGATAAGGATGGGGCTCTCTGTGGAGGCCATGCCAGAGACCCAGGTGAGCGGTCAGTGACAAGGGGCCATTCTGAGCACTGCCCAATGTGGGTCACTCAGCTTGTCTTCAGGTCTAACCCACCTAAGGGCACTGGGGCAGCCTCTCCAGGAGAAGGTGCTGTCACCCCAAAACAGAGCAGGTTTAATGAAAGACCTGGTCCAGTGGAGGCTTGAGGGAAACTGGGAGGAGAGCCTGTTCTGCTTTGTGCCCCAGTGATGGAGAAGAAGGCAGTAGGAAGAGTCTTTGCTCCAGGTCATAGAAAGAGCTGTCAGAGCTAAACAGAGGGGTGGTCTCATCCAGTGAACAGAGGGAGCATCAGGGTGAAACTCATGAAATTGCCTTGGAGCTAAGTCAAAGAAGAAGGATATTGGTAATTGGCACTTGTTAATTCTAATTTAACGCGGCTAGCAGCAGAGTAAACCGTGAAATTCCAGATGTTTCCTAAAGGAAATCAGTCCTGAATATTCAGTGGAAGGACTGATGCTGAAGCTGAAACTCCAATACTTTGGTCATCTGATGCAAAGAACTGACTCATTGGAAAAGACCTTGAGGCTGGGAAAGATTGAAGGCAGGAGGAGAAGGGGACGACAGAGGATGAGATGGTTGGATGGCATCACGGACTCAATGGACATGAGTTTGAGCAAGTTCCAGGAGTTGATGATGGACGGGGAGGCCTGGTGTGCTGCAGTCCATGGGGTCACCAAGAGTCAGACACGACTGAGCGAGCTGCTCAGGGAGGACAGAGGTCAGATCAGGCCTGAGGTGTTCAAGAGAGCCTTGAGCCCAGAGGAAGGAATTTGCTGTAGCGGAAACATTTCTCTGGACAGGCGCTTCAGGCCAAGACCAGTGTCCTGTATCATCCGAATCCTGGGCTGAGCTGGTGTGACCTGGGCACGAGCGTTACGTTGACATACAGGCAGTGGTGGCCAGGCTGGCTGGGTCAGCCGAACATCACAGGCACCCATGGGCTGGGTGACCATGGGAGGCTTCTTAGAGGTGGTGGACCTTGAGCCAATCCTTCAAGGATGGGTGGTAATTAACACAGTTGTAGAGAAAAGAAGAAAATGAGAGCTGAAGAAATCTACAATTCTACAGGTATTTTAAAACAAAAATTCACAAAACACAATAGACACCATGATTCCTTTTTTGTTAAAAACTTGTACGAATATACACATATGCATGCAGACACTTGTATCTATTCAAAGGATGATATATGGTGGTTTAGTCTCTAAGTCATGTCTGACTCTTGTGACCCCCAGGATTGTCACCGGCCAGGCTCCTCTGTCCTCTGTCTTTGGAATTTCCCAGGCAAGACTACTGGAGTGGGTTACCATTTCCTTCTCCAAGTGATCTTCCTGACCTGGGGATCGAATCTGGGTCTCCTGCATTGCAGGCAGATTCTTTACCAACTGAGCCACCAGGGAAGCCCCAGGACGATATAAGGAAGAATATTTATGAAAATGTTAGCTATGTTATCATTGGGCATTACTTTCTTCTTTGTATTTACCTGTGTTTTCTAACTGTTCAGCAGTAAGCATGTATTACTATGTAACGTGGCTTAGAGGGTAAAGAATATAGACTGCCTGAAGTCCTGTTGGCGTGTAGATACTCTGTAAGTTGCTACCTGCTATTCTGTGAGTTAGAATTCTTCCTAGGTGTTACCGGGGTAATGAACTCCACAGAATTTCCGAGGCTCCTAGGATACAGAACAGAATGGTTTTTGAGCACACACACTGAAGGCTTGCTTGAGGCCATCTCCTCACCTTGCTGGTTAGTGGAATGGAATAATGGTGGTGCCTACATCTGGCGCTCTTTCTGAGAACTCCAAAAATGTTGCTATTGGCTTCTCTGTCTCTGTAGCACTCTCTCTCTTACATACACACCTACTCTCTCTTACTCAAACACTGCTCTCAATTATCCACATGAAGGTAGTATAGATGAACCAGGGCTTCTCATCCTTCAGTGTGCACATAAAAATCCTGGAAATTTTGTTAAAATGCAGGTTCTGCCTCAGGAGGGCTGAGCTGGAGCCCAAGACTCTATATTTCTAATGAGCTCCAGATGATATCCCGCTGCTGATCTGTGGACCACCCTTTGAGATGTGAAGGTGAGGACAAGTTCATGCCCTTTTTGGACATCCTAGAACAAACGCTCTCCAGTGGATTCAGATATTACCTGTCATATGGACTCCTCTTGGGCAGTACTGCATCATCCTGTTCCTCTGGAAACATAAATACCTACTTCTGTGTGTGAGACTCTGTGCTGGATTTTCTGGGACGTCAAAGTCTCTGTTGTAAGGCAGGGCCTCTGCCTTAGGAGCTTATACTCAACACCTAAACATGAAAATGTAGGCAGCTAGTCAAAGGACCTATTCTGAGTGCTGAAGGAGGGCTGCAGACGGTGAGTGAGAGGGAGACTCCAGGGTCTATTCGGAATTCTGTAGAGAACTTCAATCCGCATACTTCCTTTGAAACGTTGAGGAGTAACACATGCTCCAGATGCAGGGCTGCATTAATGAGTCTTCAGTTTTAATGTGAGAGTCGTGTCTCTGTGTATAAATATATGCTCCCATAGGATTCGTGAGGTTGTGGTGTATTGTTTTCGTAGTTACCAGTCTTCCTCATTCCTCGTTAGTGGGGGAGCCGGGGGAGGAGATATGGAAGTCAACTGGAACATAAATACACAGGCTTGCGGCCATACCACACCACTGACTCCATTGTTTAAGGAACATGTTTGTCTCATTTGGCTGCATTTTGTGGGGCTTTCAGCTCCTGCTTTATTCCATTTGAAAATTATTATTTGCTATGGAAACAGTGATGTCAAATTGGTACAGGTGGGACTGGGGGCATGAATAAATACAAAATAGTTCATCACAGGGGGCTCGAGTTATTATTGGGCCTAGGAGGTGCCCATTTGTGCAGGTCAGCCCTCACAGGCCCCGTGTTTTGGAAGCAGCAGTCTGCCAGGCGGGGGCGGGGTGTGGGCGACTCATTTGGAAGAGAGTGTCCATTTTGGTTTTTATTATTTTAATTGACCTATAGTTAGTCTACAGCACTATGTTAGTTTCTAGTATACAGCAAAGTGATTCAGTTATATATATATATATATGCTACTGCTAAGTCACTTCAGTTGTGTCCAACTCTGTGTGACCCCATAGATGGCAACCCACCAGGCTCCCCCAGCCCTGGGATTCTCCAGGCAAGAACACTGGAGTGGGTTGCCATTTCCTCCTCCAATGCGTGAAAGTGAAAAGTTAAAGTGAAGTTGCTCTGTCGTGTCTGACCCTCAGCGACCCCATGGACTGCAGCCCACCAGGGTCCTCCGTCCATGGGATTTTCCAGCCAAGAGTACTGGAGTGGGGTGCCATTGCCTTCTCCATATGTATATATATACACATACACAAAATCTATTTTCTTTTTCATATTCTTTTCCATTAAAAGTTATTACAAGATATTGAATATAATTCCCTGTGCTATACTATAGAAACTTAAAATGTTTGTCTGTTTTATATATTAGTCTGTATATGCTAATCCCAAACTCCTAAATCAGCCTTCTACCCTTTCCCCTTTGTAACCATAAGTTTGTTTTCTATGTCTGTGAGTCTGTATCTGTTTTGTAAATAAGTTGATTTGTATTATTTTTTAGATTCCACATCTAAGTGATATCATATGGTATTTGTCTTTCTCTGTTTGACTTACTTCACTCAGTATGATTCTCTCTAGGTCCAAGAAAGTGTCTGTTTTTGAAGAGCACAAGTGTCTTAGAATACAGAGCCATGCTGCAACAGGACGTGGTCTGCCCACAGACCATGTGGCGAGGAAGGGAAAGGGGACCTCATGAGGCACGTTGACAACGTGATCGAATGTTAGGATGTTTTTTTGAGTGGTTGTTGCCTTAGGAAGCAAGATCTCTTTTTGGAGATAAGGAATTTCTAATCAGGTGGGAACGCTTTGAGATGGCAACTCTGAAACGGGTCTTTCTGGGGGTGCTTGGACTTGAGCAGACCTGAAGCTGCTGGGAACTGCCTTGGGGCCCAGAGAGACTCTCCAGAACTGGTCCACATGGAGGAGGCTGTAACAAGACTTCCAGCAATATCGACTCTTTTTTATCAGGTGCTGAAGTGGCAACCCGTTCCAGTATTCTTTCCTGGAAAATTCTATGGACAGAGGAGCCTGGTGGGCTACAGTCCGTGGGGTCACAAAGAGTCAGACATGAGTGAGCCACTGGCCCAATTATGTTCCCAGTGTTATATGCTTTGATTCTCCCAATAGACCTTATGGCCCGGATAGTAACGTTGCGTCCAGCTCATGAATGTGGAAACTGAGACCTAGCAGGGCCAAGAGCTTGACAAAGGTCATAAGAGAATAATTGAGAAAGATGAGCCCATTCTGATTCCAGAATCTGCTTTCCTTAAAAGGAAAAGCAGTCTTTTCCTTAAAGACTGAACCACAACCCTAGAGGTGGAATGTAATCTGCCACAAGTGTTTCCTTTCACTAGACCCACAAAACTCACAAAACCTTGTCCTGGACAGAGCATCCATCAGATTGGGGCCCAGGGAGACCTGGAGGGTGACCACGCTCTGTCTGCCGCTTTTCACCTGGTGAAGGTGGTGAAATCGTAGCCCCAGGGCTATGCTCAGACACCCCTGAACCACTCACAGAGCTCCTACTGGGGCTCCAAGCCTGTACCGAGCCTCACAGCGACAGTGAGAGGCCCAGGCTACCCCCTGGGCAGTTAGAGGAGACAGAGCAGGGATAGTTTTGGAGGTTTACTCAAAGTCGTTCAGCCAGTAAGGGGCTGAACCTTTAGGTACAGAAGTTGGCCCTTGACCGCTGTGCTCTGTTGCCTGCAGGCCAGAGGCCTGGCGAAGCCCCTACCAAGGACCAGGATGTGATCAGGGCAGGGGTGGAGGCCCCTCAGACTATTGCCTTTGACAAGGCTGAGGGCGAACCGAGGCCAGAAGAACCTTCAGCTAAATTTGCAATGATTTAACCACACGTGTTCCAAACAAACCCAATTTAAAAATGGGCTGCGCTGCTGCTAAGTCGCTTCAGTCGTGTCCGACTCTGTGCGACCCCATAGACGGCAGACCATCAGGCTCCCCCGTCCCTGAGATTCTCCAGGCAAGAACACTGGAGTGGGTTGCCATTTCCTTCTCCAATGCATAAAAGTGAAAAGTGAAAGTGAAGTCGCTCAGTCCTGTCTGACTCTTAGTGACCCCATGGACTGCAGTCCACCAGGCTCCTCCATCCATGGGATTTTCCAGGCAAGAGTACTGGAGTGGGTTGCCATTGGGCAGAAGACCTAAAAAGACGTTTCTCCAAAGAAGACAGACAGATGGCCAAAGGCACGTGAAAAGATGCTCAACATTGCTAATTATGAGAGAAATGTATATCAAAACGACAATGAGGTATCACCTCACAGTGATCCGAATGGCCATTATCAAAAAGTCTACAAATAACAAATGCTGGAGAGGGTGTGGAAAAAGGGAATCTTCCTACACTGTTGGTGGGAATATAAGTTGGTACAGCCACTATGGAGAACAGTATGGGATTTCTTTATAAGCTAAAAGAGTTACCATATGATTCATCAACTGCACTTCTGGACATACATCCAGAAAAGACAATGACTCTAATTTGAAAAGATACATACACCCCAAGGTTTTCTGAAGCACTATTTACAGTAGACAAGACATAGAAGCAACCTGCTGCTGCTGCTAAGTTGCTTCAGTCGTGTCCGACTCTGTGCGACCCCATAGACAGCAGCCCACCAGGCTTCCCTGTCCCTGGGATTCTCCAGGCAAGAACACTGGAGTGGGTTGCCATTTCCTTCTCCAATGTATGAAAGTGAAAAGTGAAAGTGAAGTCGCTCAGTCATGTCCGACTCCTAGTGACTCCATGGACTACAGCCCACCAGGCCCCTCTGTCCATGGGATTTTCCAGGCAAGAGTACTGGAGTGGGTAATGTCCATCAACAGGTGAGTAATAAATAAGAGGAGGTGTGTGTGTGTGTGTGTGTGTGTGTATATATGTAATGGAATATTACTTAGACATAAAAAATAATGAAATAATGCTATTTGTGGCAACATAGATGGACCTAGAGATTATCATATTAAGTAAGTCAAAGTTATGGTTTTTCCAGTAGTCATGTATGGATATGTGAGTTGGACCATAAAGAAAGCTGAACGCCAGAGAATTGATGCTTTTGAACTGCGGTGTTGGAGAAGACTATTGAGAGTCCCTTGGACTGCAAGGAGATCAAACCAGTCAATCCTAAAGGAAATCAGTCCTGAATATTCATTGGAAGGACTAATGCTGAAGCTGAAACTCCAATACTTTGGCCCCCTGATGTAAATAACTGACTCCTTGGAAAAGACCCTGATGCCGGAAAAGATCAAAGGCAGGAGGAGAAGGGGACAACAGAGGATGAGATGGTTGGATGGCATCACTGACTCGATGGACATGAGTTTGAGCAAGCTCCGAGAGTTGGTAATGGACAGGAAAGACTGGTATGCTGCAGTCCATGGGGTCACAAAGAGTCGGACACAACTGAGTGACTGAACTGACTGACTGAAATCAGAGAAAGACAAATATCATATGATATCACTTATATATGGAATCTAAAAAAAATGATACAAATGAACTTATTTACAAAACAGAAACAGACTCATAGACCTGGATAACAAACTATGGCTATCCAGGGGAAAGGGGAAGGAGAGGGATAAATTAGAAGCTTGAAGTTGACAGATACACACTACTATATATAAAATAGATAAACAGCAAGGTCCTACTATATTTCCCAGGAAGTTATAATGGAAAAGATATCTGTGTGTGTGTGTGTATATATATACGTACGTACATATACGTGTATGTATGTGCAAAAGTGAAAGTGTTAGTTGCTCAGTCTTGTCCAGCTTTTGCGACCCCATGGACTGTAGCCCTCCAGGCTCCTCTGTCCTTGGAATTTTCCAGGCAAGAACACTGGAGTGGGTAGCCAGTCCCTTCTCCAGGGACTCTTCCTGATCCAGGGATCGAACCCGGGTCTCCTGCATTGTAGGAGGATTCTTTACCATCTGAGCCACCAGGGAAGCCCCATATATGTAAATAACTAAATCATTTTGTTGTACACTAGAAATGAACACAACTGTATATCAGCTATACTTCAATAAAACAAATAAATGGCTGCACATGCTTCATCCTTCTCCAGGGCCATGGCCTCCCTCTCAGCACCCAGAGCCTTTTTCCTGACCTGTGGCCTCCCAGGAGGGGTTGCTGCTGCTCTATCCACCTGTGCACATGTTCCACGGGTATCGCTGCGTGATTCCCATGTTCCAAACTCTGAGCCTTTCGGGGAGGGGCTGGCAGGGCCATGTGAGCTAGGCCCCAGCTTGAGGGTCAAGGTTGGTGAGGATGAGGCTACATCATAAATGCCGACTTTGCCCTTACCCTGCATCCTCTATGTCTACCTGTAGGAATTGAAAACTCAGAGAAGACAAAAAGAAAGAAAAAAAAATTCCCAGCAGAAAGCATAAATGAAAAAGCCACCCTCCAGTTCTAACGGCATTTGGATGTGACAGGGAAAGGCGCTTGGACCCCACAAGCCAGGGCAGTATCTGGATGAGCTGTGCAGCCTGGTAAGGATGGTGTGTGTGGGAACGGTGCTTTGCAAACTCTGAAGTGACTTGTTTTAATGACATAAAATACATGTCTTAGAAAAATATCCAAGAAATGAAGCTCAGGAACTGGGACAAATTAAAAGTGAAATTTGCAATTATGTAAGCCATTCAGGGGGCTTCCCAGGTGGCTTAGTGGTAAAGAACTCACCTGCCACTGCGGGAGAAATGGGTTTGATCCCCAGAGAAGGAAATGGCAATCCACTCCAGTATTCTTGCCTGGAAAATCCCACGGACAGAGGAGGCTGGCGGGCTACAGTCCACGGAGTCGCAGAAGAGTTGGACATGACTTAGCGACTAAACAACAAGAAGCCATCCAGGAACCCCAAATCAAACAATGCCTTAATGTTTCGCAGGTTGCTGGCTTGAGGTCCAGTTTCTAGATTTCCTTTTGAGTTATTTCTTTCCCGAAGGTGTATCCATCTCCCTACTGTTCTCTGCCACCACTTTTCTTCTCCACCCCCACCCAGGGCTGTGACAAATGTCTGTGCAGGTTGTCCCCAGCACAGCTGCAGGCCAGGCGGGGAGGCGTTACATCAAAGTCTGCATGAGTCAGACCATCGATTCTTAAACTCAGCTGCACACCGGACTCGCTTGGGGGACTGTAAACATTATTGATGTCTTGGTCCCGCCTCCTCTGATTTAACTGGTCTAGGTGCAGTCTGGGCACTGGGATTTTTGGGCTGCTCAGGAGATTCTAATATGCAGCCATGTATGAGGACCACTGAGTTAGACTAGCTAAGAATGGCATCCTTTGAGGATGTGTGCAATACAACCTGCTAACCCTTCCTCTCGGCCCTGCTTGCCCCCAGACGCGATCTGCAATGACCTGAACTCGCTAGGGGGAGAGACCACAGGATAAATACACACCTTTCTGCCTTTTGAGTCATGTGCTCCCTCAGGCTGGGATTGAGGTTAAGGAAAGTGTGGGTACTGATCTCTGAGCCTTTGAAGACTCTCTTACACTTACTGCAGCCTTCTGAGGGACAAGGGAGAGGCAGGGGTCTAATTCTGCTGCAAACTGGGAGTTTTTCAAGCCTGGTTTTGGAGGCTGCCCAACTCCGGTGCTCTGCCCAGGGTGAGCATGCTGTTTTGATCGCCTGGCTGAGAGAGTGATTTAGGTCCTCAGAAGAATCTGGCTTATTTCCCCTGGTACCTAGGTCATTCCCTGATTATAAATCAACCACCGTTAGCAGCTGCATTTCGCTCTCCCAGGCCACAAGGGAACTGTGCAGTCTTTACTGAATTAGCAAGTTAATTGCACTAAATATAGCTCTAATGCCCGCAAAGAAGTTATGGCAGCTCCCAAAGGTGTCTGGCTGCCCACCCTCCCCCCTTACCAACCTCCTGTCCAAACTCAAGGAGCAGGTTAAACTCTGAACAGTTCAAACTTGGTAAATCACAAGCTCCTGGAATGAACACACTTTGTGTTGCATATGTCATTATCACCAGCTCCTGCCATCTGAATTTAATGTCACCGTTTCCACAACAAATAATGTCCTTCAAGGGGGACGAAGGGAGAGACCAAAATTCCCACAAAAACCCAGAGGAATGAGACAAATATGTGACACAAGCAAATCCACGGAGTCGACGTTCAGTCAAAAAAGCTCGCCTGTTTTACAACCTGGATGCTCTGTAACTCACTGAAGCTCCCCGCCAATGACTGCATCTGTCCTTCTAAACTTACAAGTTGAACTTCTTTGGCTGAAACCTTGCATCTGGCATGTATATTTATACTTGGCATTTCAGAATTAATATTTTTGGTTCAGCAGAGGGATCTAAAAGAAGCAGTTTCTGAAAAGTTCCAAATTCCTGAGCAGATATTTGAATCTGACTGGAGTGAGTGAGAGAGAGAGAAAACCAAGTATGGAAGAGGCTGATAGTCATTACCCAGTATCTGTTCTACTCTTTTCACTTTGCAGTGGAAAACCGTATGTTTTTTTAATTTTAACTTTTTAACACCAAAAACATTTTGTATTGGTGTACAGCCGATTAACATTGTTGAATTGTTGAAACAATCACCAAAGTTTCAGGTGAACAACAGTAATTTTTGAAAATTACATTTCCCAGATGTCCTTGCAAGACCAAATTCTGGTCAAAGAATTAAAATTGGAAGTATGACATGGAACTTCCAGAAACTCTTGAAAAGAATCAAGTCAGATAGGAAGTGTATCCTTTTTTCCTTTTGTTTTTCTCCTTCCTTCTCGACTGTAGACGTAACACTGGAGCTTCAGTAGCCATCATAGACCGTGAGATGCCTTGAAGAGGAAAGCCAGGTGCTAAACGAAGAAGGCAGAAAAATAGGCCACTGGTGATGTAATACAAAGGATAAGCCTTGTATTATTACTATCCATCTCCGGATTTATTATATGTGAGAAAGAAATAACTTTATTTGGGGTTTTTATTTATATGAAAACAAGGCTAGTCCAAATTGATAGCAAAGGATAGGGTAAAACTAATAGAAAAGTCATTTCTTATACCATGTCAGTACATTTTTGCCCATGTTAGTCCATCTGCTAAAGTGAATAACTTGATTTGAGAGCTTGGACATGACTCTTGTGTTCAGCAAGGTTAAGCCACGTGCCTAAGGTTACGCAGCTTACTTATTAAATGGCAGAGGCGCTACGCCTTTATGTAAGTCTGCTCTCTCTGTCGGAGGAGCATGAGTCAGTAAATACAACTCTGTAGGGTTTGCAGTTTTTCATCAACAATATTATGTTTAAGCCTCAGTAGGCTGTGCAGGTCAGCTCTGGCCTGAATCCATCCCAAGCCCAATGAGCTGGGGAGACATTTGTTTACCCCAAAGATGCTGAACCTGCTTGGAATCTATTGGACTCTGTAAGGCTTCTGTGTGTTTCTCTTTCATCCAGCCCCTACCTATGATGCCCCCGTGTAAATGGTAATAGACTCTGTATAACAGGGGACTGTTGAAGTTCTGCAGAAAGTTGCTTTTGCTTAGAGGATTTCAGTTACAGGTGGTTCCATGCACAAGGTGGGTTGCCCTCCTACAACTGGACTTTAAAATCCAGCCAGTTACTGTGTTAACAATGTAGCGTGAGAGAGCCTTCAACAACCGACATGGCTAATCGGCAGCATGAGATATGTCAACCCATCAAAATGAAAGAGAAGGAAGAGGAAAGCCTTTTTGTTTATTTGGGCCATTCTGGTTCAATGAGTGTGGGTGATGATGAAATTTATTCAAGAGAACTCTAAGTCACGCCCAGGAAATACCAACGAGGGGACAAGCTGTCCGCTTTTCTCTCCATACCCCAGTCTGTTTCCTACTGTGGAGCAGAGCTGTGAGGGCAGTGGTAGGTCCTGGAGTGAAGCAGTTTCCTCCATGGACCACAAGGGCCCTGGGGGCAGCTGTACACAGTGCTTGGTTCACTGCCTGCCAATAGGATGGGCTTCTGAAATGTTTGTCACTCAAAGAGTTGAATGAATCCCTGAGTACCTGCAATACTAACCCTAAAAACACTTTTTCAACATCACATCTTAAGACAGTGTTTGACATGGGAATAAAACCCACAGAAATACCTTTGAAATAGTTATATCATCCACATAAAGATGGCTCCTTTGTAGCTGGCCTTAGCATTTTGTCACACTTAAAGAAGGCAGAATTAGATTCTGTAGAACACAGCAGAATCTATTTCTCTCATTTATTTATTTACCATGTGTCTTGAGGGATCTTAGTTCTCTGACTGGGGATTGAACTCATGCCCCCTAAAGCGGAAGTTCAAGAGTCTTAACCATAGGACCACCAGGGAATTCCCATATTACTCTCTAATTAAAAAAAAAAAATCTTTATTGAAGTTGTTACAATATTGCTTCTGTTTTATGTCTTAGTTTCTTTGGCCCTGAGGCATGTGGCTCTTAGGTCCCTGAGCAGGGATGGAACCCACACTCCCTGCATTGGAAGGTAAAGTCTTAACTGCTAGACCTCCGGGGAAGTCCCTTTCTCTCTAATTTAAAAGATCTAAGTAAATTACCAGGCAGCATCGTAGTCAGTGGGGACCCAGCCTTCTTCTATCTTTCTATTCCAGCTTTGTAGCTTCCATCCTCAAGGTCATCTCACTGTTCAAGACAACTGCTGAAGTTTCTGTGATTATATATAAGTTGTAGTCTTCAAGAAGAAAAATGAAAAGTCAAGAAATGAATTCCCCAGCTATCTGTTTTCTAGGCAGTCTTCAAGGAACCCCCTTCCAAAAACTTCTACTTGCATCCAATTAGCCAGAACTTAGTCATATGGCCAAACTTAGCTTCAAAGGAGGCTGGGAACTGTAGTCTTTTACAGGGCACTTGACCACCCCCCTCCCCCGTAATAATATATTCCAGCAATTCTCAACCTTTTTGGTCTTAAAAACCATTAATACCTGTGAAATTTACTGAGGAGCCCAAAGAATTTTTGTTTATGGACTATCAGTATTTCCTATTTACCTTATTAGAAATTAAAATTTAAAAAGGATAAAATATTCATTTAAAAATTATAATGCATGTGTCAAATCATCACATTGTACACTTTAGGTATCTTACAATTTTTTGTCAATTATACCTCAGTAAAGCTAGGAAAAAAGTTAAAACAACTCCAGGACCTTCAAAAACATTAAAAAATGAAAATTACAAGTATTATAAACCCTTTCTGTATTAAATAGACTATTTTTCCAAAGCAAAAAAAAATGAGAAATGATACTGTTTTCCATTTTTGCAAATTTTTTATTATCTTACTTAACAGAAAATAAACTCTCAGAACTTATATCTGCTTCTACACTGAATCTGGTGCCATATGTTGTTTTGATTGAATTTTATGAAGAGAATTTGGCCTACACAGATGTATAGTAGGAATTCATAGAAGTATTTTAAAAGCTTTTCAGATAATTCTGTATATCCTTCTTGGATACTAAACCAAAACCTAGGTGGTAATTTCTGAAAGGCTAGTTGCAGTGTGGAATCTGAAGTTGTATCAATGAACATTTTGTACTGTTACATTAAAATCCATTGGTCTGTCTTGCACTCTGAATGCATTTTCCCCACAAATGATTTTGTAATATCCTGTAGTGGTCATGTGGAAAATATTAGTTCACTGAGTTATACAGACCTTTCAAATGTTGAAGCATTTCATTATATAAATTTTTAGAAATTACCATTTAAAATATCAGTACTGATCTGTAAAGAAAAGTCCACTTTTAGAGAAATTGTCAAGTTCATGATGATAAATAGAAGGTTTCAGAAATTCTCATTTTCACTTGAAAGGTTGAAAGTTCTCAATGGCAACAAGTACGGTCAGTTATTTCCCAGGGAGTGACACGCTCACTTTGTTCAGTTTTGAAAACATGTCTACTAAATGCACAAATGAACGATGCTGATGCCTCCTGCCGCAGGCCTTCAGGGACCACAGGGTGAGCTAGGAAGTGAGATGCGGTGACTTGAGCGCAGGGACCAGAAAGGTGACCCCCACGGGTGAGCCCCATGGCCTCTGAAGGGCTCTAATGAGGCGCAGACACACTCCAGCCTAAACCTGTCCTCTTTGCGCTTTGCAGACAGAGCTTTCTGTTTCCCCTTTGCAATCTGTTTGCCTCCTGAGAAATTCCAAGCATGTTTGTGGGGCTCCTGTTCAATCTGTTGAGGGATCAGGGCATCCTTCCTGGCTGAAGTGGGATCAAACCAGCCCCACAGACCCTAGAGGAGGAGTCCCAGACAGTTTCTAGGAGGGAAGAGGGCAGGGGCAGCTGCTGCCCCTCTCACACCCACTCGGGGAGGTGGAGGAGGGTGCAAAGGTAATCCCTGGGGCTCCTTCTGATGCGGAAGCGGTTTACTTAGGTGGCTTTGTTTCATCTCTGAAGGTACAATGGTGGTAGCTCCTTGGTAAGTGAACGGCTGTCTGCTGTGAACAGCTCTTCCCAGTGTGAAGAGGCAGGGTTGAAACAAACCATCAAAGAAAGAACCACGTGGAATCAGATTTCTGACTCTGTTTGTGTGCTGCTATGTTGACGTTGGTTAGTGTTTTATCCCATGGACAGAGGACTTTAGCAACAACATGTATGTGTGAAAATTCTTCCACATACATAGTGAAAACTGTTCTTTCTCCCAGAGACTTTGTATGTATGTGTCTATGTAGAAGTGTTATTCATATTGTATTGCACTGTGTCCATCTATATACCACATTTGTTTCTATGTGCCTTGTGTGTTTGTTACATATATAAGCAACAGTGACAATGAAAATCATTTAGGTGAGGACTTAAGAAGATGAAAAGTGAAAGTGAAAGTCAGTCGTGTCCGACTCTTTGAGACCCCATAGACTATACAGTCCATGGGATTCTCCAGGCCAGAATACTGGAGTGGGTAGCCTTTCCCTTCTCCAGGGGATCTTCCCAACCCAGGGATCGAACCCAGGTCTCCCGCATTAAACATTAAAAACATTAAAAGTACATGGAGGAAAAAAGTGTATTCTGCAGTGAAAATGCAGACATAGAGAATAGACTTGACCCAGTAGGGGAAGGAGAGGGTGGGATGAATGGAGAGGGTAACATGGAAACGTATACCTTACTGTATATAAAATAGATAGCAAGTGGGAATTTGCTGTGTGACACAGGGAGCTCACCCAGTGCTCTGTGACAGCTTAGAGGGCTGGGAGTAGGGAGGGAGATGGGGGGTGGCTCAGGACGGAGGGGACGTATGTATACCTGTTGCAGATTCATCTTGATGTATGGCAGAAACCAACACAATATTGTAAAGTGATTATCATCCCATCGAAAAAGAAAAGTATATGGAGATAGATCATTTAGTTTTCTTCTTGTATTCTAAAAATAATTTTAGGAACAGGAAATACATGAACATGGTAGAAAAATTATTAACTAACATGAATTAAAGTGATAAAGAAGTCTCCCATCCTCTGCCACACACACAATTATTACCAATTCTTATGTCTTCTTTAAGAGATATTCTATATATTTAAAGAAGAGTATACACACACATACCCCCCTTTAAAAAAAAAATGTGTTCTTTTAAACTAATGAAAGGTTAGAACAGGAAAATCACATCTTCATTTCCAGCCCCTTGTGTGTAAGCACAGACTCTAGCGTACATATCTGTGTCTTATGATTTACACATGTGTAGGTTTTGTGCTGGAGGACAAATTCTTTGTTCCAAGAAAACTTCTGGAACCTAGAAAACTGACTTCCCAGTTCACCTGGTTGTTAATCTTCCTAAAAGCTCAAGACAAATAAAATCCCCATATCAGACCTTTGTGGTATCCCAGAGGCAGGTGAGAATCATTCCCATGGAATTGTCTTCACTTTCTGATTTGTCATCAATTCTTAAGAGCAATCCAGTGAAGGTTTATTTAGTACAGCTCTCTGTTGATTTTATAACCAACTGCTGACTGCTTGGGACATAAAATCTTGATGATTTACAGGTAGTGAGTGGGTAAGAAACCCATAAATCACATTCTATAATAAAAGAGTGTAGGTGAACACACATACACACACACACCCCTTCGAAGGAAGAGTTGTAGGTAAGACCAGAAAATACATTAGTTTTAATTTGAGAACTGAGAACTCATTGGTAAGAGCCCCACAATCAGTAGCCGCAGAGAGTTCAATTACACCAGGTGATGGTACAACTTTTTTAGTGTAGAGTGAGAGGTTTGTTTCTTAAAGAGGAGACACTGGTTCTCACTTTTGAAATGTTCAAAGGAATTTTTATGGTCTCTGGAGGAAAAAACTTTTTCCAACCAAGCCAAAGATGCTTATGATTATCAGTTTTCTGATACTGAAACTCTAGAAATTATTATATAACAGGTACTTCTCCAACACTTGAAGATCTTTTTCTCTTCATGAAAATTATTTTCTAGGACGATGTTTGGGAAAAAATTCTCTAATAATATGCTAAAAGTAGAAAACACTTAAGTTTCTAATTCCAGTGGAGTCCTAGAGTTTCAGGGAACTTACAGAGAGGGAAATATGAATTGAAAAAAATCTCGAAAAACATTTTTGTTTGGAAAGCAAAATTTAATAAATATGACTCTGGTACCATGTCATGCCAACTCTCTTGCCTCTCAAAAGATAGTATAATGTAGACAGAAATTTAGGATCCATTTAGCCAAAAGCCAATCTCATTTGGATACTGATTCAAACAAAACAAAGCAGTAAAAAAATTAAATAAAATAGAGAAAATCAAGAAGGTTGAATACTGACTAAATATTTGAAGACATTAAAGGATTATAAATTGTGAGGGTGTAACAACAGTGTTGCATTTTTTTGGAGCATTTATCTTTTAAAGCTACACAGTGAAATTTTTTAGGATGAAATGATTTGATGGTTTGGTTTTGCTTTTTAAAAATCCAGTTGGTGGAAGCGGGGGGTGATAAAAGAAGTAAGATTGGCCATGAGTTGAGGGAAGGTGAGGGCCACCTCATGCAAAGAGTTAACTCATTGGAAAAGACTCTGACGCTGGGAGGGACTAGGGGCCGGAGGAGAAGGGGACGACAGAGGATGAGATGGTTGGATGGCATCACCGACTCAATGGACGTGAGTTTGAGTGAACTCCGGGAGTTGGTGATGGACAGGGAGGCCTGGCGTGCTGCGATTCATGGGGTTGCAAAGAGTCGGACACGACTGAGCGACTGAACTGAACTGAACTGAACTGAGGGCTACAGAGGGTTTCATATACTATTCTCTCTACGCTTCTACTTCTTTGAAATTTTTCATAGTAAAAGGAGCTAAGTTGAACTATTTGTTTGTTATCTATTTGAAAAGTTCTTCATTTATTCATTTCACATTGATTATTCAGTTGGAGAGTGACTTCACTTTCACTTTTTACTTTCATGCATTGGAGAAGACAATGGCACCCCACTCCAGTACTCTTGCCTGGAAAATCCCATGGATGGAAGAGTCTGGTAGGCTGCAGTCCATGGGGTTGCTAAGAGTCGGACACGACTGAGCGACTTCACTTTCACTTTTCACTTTCATGCATTGGAGGAGGAAATGGCAACCCACTCCAGTGTTCTTGCCTGGAGAACCCCAGGGACGGGGGAGCCTGGTGGGTTGTCGTCTATGGAGTCGCACAGAGTTGGACATGACTGAAGCGACTTAGCAGCAGCAGCAGCACTCAGTAGGAACTGAGTGTCAGTCATGTGGAGGCCTTTGCAGGAGGACTTTAGTAGTTGCCAAGGGGTGTGGGCAGTAGGCTCTGCAGGTAGTGCCTGGTTATGAGGTGCTTCTGAGGTGAGACACACCAGCACCCCATCCGGGGTGTGGGGCTTCTGCTTAGCATCACTCCACTGACCTGACATTCAACACGGCTGCTGAGGAGCCCTAGAAGTGGGAAGCTGAAGACAGATACCCAAGGCCAGCTCATCACAAACAATTAGTTTATTTTTTATACTGTACCTCCCACCTCACCCCACCCCCAAAATGTGGGGTGAGCATTTAAAAAGCTGTTTTGGAGCAGAACCACTTCGTGCATTTGAAACTTACACCCGTGCCTGGTTCAGTGGAACAAGAGGGTAACTGATGGCAGTCTCCAAAAGACACTCACCTCCCAGGGCCCGGCAGGAGGAAGTGGATGAGACTCACACTGCAGCAGAGACCTCGGCCCGAGCGGAGAAAGAAGCCTAAGAGCTTTGCGAAAACCTCTTCCCTTCGGTGCCTGAGCCTCATCTTCCCAGCTCCGACGGTCCTTTCCTGCTGCGTCAAGGTCACCAGCTGTCAGCAGTGTGTCAAGCCCAAAGCCCCAACCCCAATTGACTCCTGAGAGATGTTAATATTTAGTTCTTAAAAACCTGTCTCCTTTGATTGACAAGCTTTGTTTGGAATTACATGTAAATCGAAGAGGCTGCCCAGCCATGGCACCCCAGCAAAGACAGAGGGTGGAGGAGAGGGCGTCTCCTGGTGCTCTGGACTTCACCAGCAAGGTCAGTAGCACACCATATACACCTCTGGGTCTTGCTCTAACCAGCAAGTGTTCAGAATCAGATCGCATCCCCCTCCTCATTAAAACTCTTCAACGACTTCCTAGTAGTTCTGCAGACATAGGCTAAGATGTTTGACAAGGCCCCGTGGGTTCTGCTTGGGTCACCAGACCTTTCAGCCTGTACCTACAGCCAGGGCCACGTTCCACACCAGGAATCTCAGGGTGGACATCACAGCCGGGACCAGGCAGACCCCAAGTCACCGTCCCCAGTTGTGATCTTCCACTCAGCCCTGATAGATGCTGAGAAGGAGAATGAGTAAAGGCAGATATCCAGACAATAAACCTGCAACTCTGCCAGGAGTGTGTCCTTGCTGGCCAGAGACCTAGTGTGAGTCCAGGGGCCACTCAGTGGACTTCCCATCATGTTGATCCCGGCAACCCCGAAATAAAGACAGAAAGAGAGCAAGGTGGGGTTTTTTCAAAGCCAGAGAGCTGGTGGATATGATTTCCTGGGTGTTAGATGGCAGCTCTGTTTGGGGACCATAGCAGCAAAAAATATAAAGGTATACACAGCCTGCAAGTCGCCCTCCGGTACCATCCCCCCACTCCACGGTCTTGCCAGGCTCCCCCTCCTCCTCCTCTTTGTCTAGGATCAGCTACTATTCCTTTAGCTCCCAGCATAGTCCCCAGAAGTCCAAGGAGTCTGATGGCATGGCTATCTGTGTAACAGTGCTCCCAGGGTTCTACAGGGCAGTGGTTCTGACTTCACTTCGGCAAGGAAGCCCTGATGACCCTTCTGACTAGTCCAAGTCCCCCTCTTATGGTTCTGGGACCAGGAATAAGTGGTCAGTATCTCTCTTCCTCTCTAGAGGCTTCACCAGAGCAAACCTACAGCTCCTGTTCTGTGGCTTTGCTTTTTCAGTGATCCATCCCCACTTGATGGCCTCAATCCTGACACAGAGGAGAGGATGAGATGAGATTGTCTGCTAAGTCATGTCTGACTCTTGCGACCCCATGAACTGGGGCCTGCCAGGCTCCTCTGTCCATGGGATTCTCCAGGCAAGAATACTGGAGTGGGTTGCCATGTCCTTCTCCAGGGGATTTTCCTCACCCAGGAACCGAACCCAGGTCTCCTGCATTGCAGGCAGATTCTTTACTGACTGAGCTACAAGGGAAGTCCAAGGGAAGACAGAGGAGATGCTCAGCAAATAGGTGCTGAATTCCTATTTTCGGAGCCCCACCTCCCACCTTGAGCCATCAGCTCTGATACTCTGTCTTTAAAAACATAAATTTCCTCTGTGTTAGCACTTTTTCTGTCTTGGGGCAGTTGGTGTTCAATGAGTCTGCTGCCTGGAACTAAGCCCCACCGAGGCCAGTTCCCTGCATATCAGACTCCAAGCATCACCACGACAAACTGGCTATCCTGCCCTCCTGCCTTCCACACTCAGATATCCTTTCCAAACACCTCTTCCCCTTTTGAGCTACCCTTGCCACTCGCCAGAACCCAAATCCAGGAATAAAAGTTGTGCAGTGAACAAGGATGAGGAGGGAGAAGGAGGAAGGTGTGTAGGCATTGACGGTGGGGACACCACTGTGTCCCTGTCACCAAACGTCCTCCCTGAACTGATGATCCTCAGGTAGGAGTCCAGCAGTTCATGAATGCATTGAGAGTAAAGCTAGTTTCTATAAAATGAATTATACCTTTCAATTACCTTTTATCAGTGAACATGAAAATGAATCCTCATACACAGAGATTTCATCCCTAAGATGAAATTTGTAACAGTACAAATCACAATAATAATATCAAGCTTATTTTAATCATATCCTTGGAAAACTAGATATTTCTGATCAAGATTAGTAAAAATCACTCCATATATAAACGCAGTACCCAGACTCTAAAGGATTGCTATGTCCTGTCTTCCTTTGGTTTGAGCTTCCCTTTCCTTACATGGCCTGTCCTTTTAGCCTATGGAAAATACTTTCTTTTAAGCCCTGATGGTTTTATCTGTCTCTTCTAAAGTCTGTGAGTCTGTTCTAGCTGTCAGTTCAGATTCTTGGAGGTTAAAGGTACCAAAGATTTTTTTCTTATATATAAAGAAGATGAGCTTTTCTTAACCATAAAGATTGTTTCTATGACTCATGGTTTTCCAGGTGTTGACACAGGAACTCTCTTCTAATTTAACAGATCTCATCCATGTGAAGGGAAGTGATCGTGTTCTGTTGGCCCCTGGTTCCAGCACAGATCCTGTCCTGGGGTAGATGGGCTTCAACCTTGCTGAAGAACTGCTGGGACCCAGTAATAACTTAAGGATTTATTGATTTCATTGTCCCACATGATTTATTTCATATGTTTAATCCAGCTATCTAATGCTATTCTAACAGGAGATGTTCTTTTATTCCACTTAATTCATTTATCTTTGCAGACTTTAAGATATCCAGAGTCCTCCAGGGACACCAGATGGCCACCAGGTTCTTACAAACATGCAGATGCCCTTTAGGGGCTGAGAACAGGCACTGGAAAATCTGCATTTGAGCCTGTTTTCTGTCCCCTGCTTCTTTCCCACCCCTACTCTCACTGCTGTGGAAACTCCCAGAGTCACAGCGGCAGTGATTTTCCCCTTGGCTGTGCTGTACTCTGTGTGCTCAGTTGCTCAGTCGTGCCCAGCTCTTTGCGATCCCATGGACTGTAGCCACAGGCTCCTCTCTCCATGGGATTCTCCAGGCAAGTAGACTGGAGTGGGTTGCCATGCCCTCCTCAGGTTCCCTTGGCTGCTAGAGCTCAAATGAAGACACCAGTGCCTCCCAGTGGGAAAGGGATGGGTGGTGGATAAACAGGTGAAATCCCTGATCCTGAACCATATCCAGGGGATTTCTAGCTCTATCAGAAGGACATTTCCCCACCCCTGCCTAATTTTTACCAACGAGAGAGATTCAGCCTCCCACTTCTCCCTGCCCCACCCTCCCCAAATGGTATCTGTCAAGACTTCCTGGTTAGACAGCTCTGCGCACAGAACACTTCAGCTGTCAGCAACACAACTACAACGCTGTGCCCTCAGCCTCACAGTCTAGCGAGGAGGGGAGCATATCTCCTCATACGGAGGAGGGGAGAAGCAGGCAGAGTCCTCGTCACCCAGCGGTGTCTCTTCTAGCTGCTCAGCATCAGGGCTGGACCTGAAACGGAAGCAGAAAGGACAAGATGCCTTACAGCCCCCAGCACGACTCTCGAAAACGATGCCACCGTGGCAGCAACAGGCCACACAGACATCCGCAGTCTCCCACCACCTCCCTTGCAAACGGAACACAGCCATAGATTGTGACTGCCGCAGCAGGGAGGGGATCATCCGCACTCCACACGCCCTACCTGCCATCTGCAGTGTCCACAAAGGAAGGGTAGTCCTGGTCGTCAGCAAAGGCAGCATTCTCCGGAGGGTAGATGGTGTAGTACTGAGGAGGGCTTGGCATGGTGGCCGCCAACCCTCCAGTGGGTATGAGGCCACATGGGCTCACCACTGGCTGCACGTAGGTGGTATTCATCCCCATAGGCTCTTGAGAGCCATAAGGAGGAGGGATATACTGCACCACAGTGGCACCATGGAAGGTGATGGGTTGGTTGATACCAGTGAACACAAACGATTGTCCTCCCGCCGTCTGCTCCGAATCCGGGAGCCTCTCCTCACTTTCTTTGCACCACTGGCAGGACAGCATTTTGAACTTGCACACGGCAATCAGGATGAACGTCACCCCCACCGACAGCAGGATGGGCCCGAGGAGCTGGGTCCATTCGAAGTGGGAGACCCCTTGGTATTTGATCCAGCCCATGATGGTGAATGTGACCCCCACCAGTCCCAGGAAGATGCCCGAGAAGAGCAAGGTGGCCCCTGCCTTGTCGTCGTCTGACACCTGGATGTCGGCGGTGCTGGGAGTGTAGGGAGTGACCGAGAACACGTTGACAGGGAAGTCCTCCAAGCGGCTGCAGCCGTGCTCCATTGTCCTCTTGCCTGCCCCAGGGCAGAGGGCTTGTGAGAGCTCCTGAGAGCAGAGCCCAGGAACCCCTGGTTCAGGTTAGTTATGGAAGAACTTTGGGCTTCTGTGGTTAACAGAGTAGAACATTCAGAGGCCTGAACTTTGTTTAGAAGAATAAAGGTCTGAGAAGTGAAGCCTGAAGCTTTCTCATAAATTTCATCAACAGTTGGAGGCCTCTGATTTGCAATTCAATGACAAGCACTCTCTCTTCCACTCATTCACTCACTCATTCAGAAAGTTTTACTGAGCACATTCTATGTGCCAGGAAGTACATTTTTTAGATGTGTCAGGGGCTGCTCCAAGACTCTGTTTTGTTGTTAATTGCTAAGTTGTGTCTAACTCTTTGTGATCTCATGGACTGTAGCCTGTCAGGCGCCTCTGTCCATGGGATTTCCCAGGCAAAACTACTGCAGTAGATAGCCCTTTCCTTCTCCAGGGGATTTTCCCCAGCCAGGGGTCGAACCCTTGCCCCCTGCATTGGCAGGCATTGGGAGGTGGATTCTTTGCCGCTAAGCCACCAGGGAAGCTCTGTTCACACCCTGCCCAAACCAAGACTGTAGAAATGGCAGAGGACCTCCAGGGCGCTGGGTTGTACAGAGGCCCTGAATGTGTCCACCACGTGCTCAGGAATCCACCCCAACTTTCCTGCTGGGTCAGCTCACTAGAAATAAGCAGAGACCTGTTTGAGGATGTTCTGTTTTCCTCCCCACCTCAGGAACCTCTAGTCGTGATGACACACACTTCCACAGCAAGTCTCGCAGAGTCCTGAGGTCCTGCTCTTTCCTGACCAGCTCCAAGTGCCTTTGCTGTCAGCATCTGGGGAGTAGTTGCCGCTGCGGGAGAGGAGAGACACCCTGGAAGCCTCTCCATGCGCTGCATCGCTGGCAGAGAATCGGGTATGACCTGGGCTCTCAGGGACACGCACTTCAGACCCTCGCTCAGTGGTAGCAGCACAGTCCTCGGTTTCCATGGCCAAGTAAATAGCTGCATTTTCAAGCCTCCTGTGTTTTTGCAACCACACCCAAGCTCATTTGGGGAAGAAAACTTGCCCTTCCGTGATGTGATCTGTCATTCATAACTACAGAATTTAAGAACAGCCCCATCGATATTCTTTCTTTTAAAAGATTTTTTTTGATGTGGACCCTTTTTAAAATTTTTATTGCATTTGTTACAATATAACTTCTGTTTCATGTTTTGGTTATTTTCGCCACGAGGCTTGTGGGATCCATCCAGGGATGGAACCCAACACCCCCTGCATTGGAAGAATGGAGTCTTAAGCCCTGGACTGCCAGGGAAGTGCCCAGTCCCACCGGTTTCATCTTTCATGGAACAGTAACCGTAGCCCTGTTCCTGTCTCCAAACAGATGTCTCTCTTCAGTGGTTAAATATTATATCCGCTCCCTTTTGCAGGCATGAGCTCAAGGTCCAGGAAGAGTTGTCCTCTTGCCCTATGGTAGGGCTTCCCAAACTTGCTTGATGATAAAAATCACCTGGGCCACTATTTTAACTGGCAACATCTGAGTTCCCACCTTAGCTCAACAGAACTAACATTTCCAAGGGAGGGAACATGCCCCAGGTGGCTCTTATCATCAGGAATCTCTGGAAACCCCACGTTAATCCCAAGTGCTCCTGGGAAACTAGGGGGCTTTTCTCCCCTCCAAAATGCCTCTCCCTGCCATAGGACAAGGCTTGTGACCAGCTTTGCTGCCAAACAGATGGGAAAGCAAGGAAATAACCCTCTCAGGTATCTCCCTGTAAGCACCCTAGAGCAGCAAGGATGGAGCGTTGTTGCAGTAGGCGTGGTCTGCCCTTTTTCTCACTGGGCTAGATCAGAGATCCAGGGCAGCCAGCTTTTCTCGTTAATCATGAAAATTCTGGTCAGCTAGCCTGACATTCTTTTCAGGCGCTTAACCCCTGAGTTAACAGTTGGGCTCTGAAAACATTGTTTTTCTAAATCCTTCAGTCATGTTTCCCATTTGTCTTTAGCTACAGCCACTTGCAATTAAGATAAGAACTGAAAAGTGAAAGTCGCTCAGTCATGCCCGACTCTTTGCAACCCATGGACTGTCCATGGAATTCTCTAGGCCAGAATACTCCAGGGGATCTTCCCAACCCAGGAATCGAAACCAGGTCTCCTGAATTGCAGGCAGATTCTTTACAAGCTGAGCCACAAGGGAAGCGATGAGAACTGGAAACATTGAAAGAGTAGGCAAGAGAGATCAACTTCCTCCAAACAGCCCTTGAATCCAAAACTAGAAGGGCTTCCCGAGCTCACGGGTAAGAAAATCCTAGCTGTACTTTCTTTCTATTTCATTTTTTTAAATTGAGGTGTAGTTGATTTACAATATTGCATTAGTTTTAGGTTACAACAAAGTGATTAAAAATTGTATAGATGATGCTGCTGCTTCGCTTTAGTCGTGTCTGAGTCTGTACGACCCCATAGACGGCAGCCAACCAGGCTCTCCCGTCCCTGGGATTCTCCAGGCAAGAACACTAGAGTGGGTTGCCATTTCCTTCTCCAATGTATGAAAGTGAAAAGTGAAAGTGAAGTCGATCAGTCGTGTCTGACTCTTCGCGACCCCATGGACTGCGGCCCACCAGGCTCCTCCATTCATGGGATTTTCTAGGCAAGAGTACTGGAGTGGGGTGCCATACTCTAAAGTTATTATAAAATACTGGCTCCATTCCCTGTGCTGCACAGTCCATCCTTGTGGCTTCTTTATTTAATACATAGTGTTTTGTACCTCTTAATCCCCTACCCCTGTCTTGTCCCTCCCCCATTCCCTCTCCCTGCTGGTAGCTACTGGTTCTTTATATCCACAAGTCTGTTTCTGCTTCTGTTTTGCTCTATTCATTCATTTGCTTTATTTGTTTTCAATTCCACGTATAAATGATAGCATACAGTATTTGTATTTCTTGGCTGACTTATTTTACTAAGCATAATACCCTCTGATTCCATTTGTGTTGTTGCAAATGGTAATTTTCATTCTTTTTTATGGCTAAGTAATATTCCATTATATATATACATATATATATTTCATATTCTTTATCTATTGATCTGTTCATGGACACTTAAGCGACTTCCATATCTTGGCTACTGTAAATAATGCTGCTGTGAAAGCTGAGGTGCATTTATCTTTTTTATTGAAGTATAGTTGATTTACAATGTTGTGTTTCCAGTGTATAGCAAGAGATTTAGTTATATGTATTTTTCAGATGATTTTCCTCTATAGGTTATTATAAGATATTGAATATTATTCCCCATGCTATACAGTAAATCTGTTTTGTATGTAGAAGTTTGTACTTGTTCACCCCATATTACTAATTTATTGCCCCCCAACCTTTCCTCTTTGGTAATCGTAAGTTTGTTTTCTGGGTCTGTGAGTCTTTTTCTGTTTGGTGCAGGTATCTTTTTGAATTACTGTTTTCATTTTCTTTGGATATATACCCAGAGGCAGAATTGCTGGATCATATTATAGTTCTATTTTTAGTTTTTTGAGGAACCTCCATACTGCACCAATTTACATTCCCACCAACAGCGTAGGAGGATTCCATTTTCTCCACATTCTAACATATGTTATTTGTGTTCTTTTTCATGGTAGCAGTTCTGACAGGTGTGAGGTGATGTCTCATTGTGGCTTTGATTTGCATTTCTCTGATTAGCAAAGTTGAACATCTTTCCATGTGATTGTTGGCCAGGTGGCAGTTTGGGGAAATGTCTATTTAGGTCTTCTCTTCATTTTTCTATTAGGTCAGGGTTTTTTATATTCAGTTGTATGAGCTACTTATATATTTTGGATAATAACTCCTTATCAGTCGTATCATTTACAAATATTTCCTCCCATTCAGTAGGTTGTCTTTTTATTTTGTCAATGGTTTCCTTTGCTGTGCAAAAGCTTTTAAGTCCCATTTGTTTATTTTTGTTTCTTTTGCCTTAGGAGAGAGATTCAAAAAAGCTATTGCTATAATTTATGTCAGAGTGTTCTATATTTTCTCCTAAAGATATGATGTTTTCAAATAAATTCTCTGCTCCTTTCTTTCTTGTTTCTCATTCTGGGACCCCTATAATGTAAATGTTAATATGTTTGATGTTTGTCTCAGAAGTCTCTTAAACTGTCCTTATTTCTTTTTATTCTTTTTTCTGTGTTTTCCATCAACTACACTTCTTCTAGCTTGCTAATCCATTCCTCTGTATCATTTAATCTAATGTTGACTCCTTCTAATGTATTTTTAATTTCAGTTATTGTATTCTTGGGCTCTATTTGATTCTCCTTTATCCCTTCTAATGCTCTGTAACACTTCTCACTGTGTTCATCCATTCTTCTCCCAAGTTCTTTGATCATCTTTATGATCATTACCTTGAACTTTTATTGAGTAAATCCACTTTACCTAGTTCTTCTTCTGGGGTTCTAGTTTGTTCCTTGATTTGGAAAATATTCTTTCTGCTTTTAATTTCTACATATCTGGTAGATTGAATATATTTCCCAACATTGGAGAAGTGATCTTTTGTAAGAAACGTACTATGTATCCCAGGACTGCACTCCTCTCTGGTCCCCAAAGCTACATACTCTAGGGGTTCCCCGTGTGCAGGCTGCCTGGGTCTTCCTCTGGTGGTGGCTGACTGCCGTAGCCACTCTGGTAGGTGTGGCTGGCATTCAGTCTGTTTGGTTGCCAGGCTCTGGTTTGTGTGGAAATGGTTGGCTGCTGGTTAGGGGGGCCAGAATGCAAGGCAATTGGCTATGGAACTCTAGGGGATGCCAGGGCTAGTTTGGTTCACTAGTGGGCAGAGCCAGGTTCTGGGGTGGGTAATTGTGGGACCAGGATTTCCAGATCTAGTGACAGCCTATTGGTGGATGTGGCCAGTTCCTGACACAGCTGGCTGTGGGTTCCAGGGTGTCCCAAAGCTGGTATTGGCCCCCTTGTGAGAGGGACTGTATCCCAAGATGGCTGGTTGAGGAGTCCAAGGTGTCTCTAAGCTGGTGTTGCCCTGCCTGTGGGTGGGGCTGGGACCTGAGTTGTCCTAGAGGCTAGAATTGGCCTGCTGGTGGGCAGAGCCAGGACTGAAGGGGTTCTGGGCTGGCGCTGGCCCACTGGCGTGTTAGCTGTGTCCTGCAGTGGCCCCAAAGCCAGTGTCCCCTTGCTGGTAGGCAGAGTTGGGGTCCAAGAGTTCCTAGGACTGGTGCCTACCCACCGATGGGCAAAGGTCCGTCTAGTCAAAGCTATGGTTTTTCCAGTAGTCATGTATGGATGTGAGAGTTGGACCATAAAAAAGGCTGAACACCAAAGAACTAATGCTTTTGAATTGTGGTGTTGGAAAAAACTCTTGAGAGTTCCTTGGACTTCAAGGATATCAAACCAGTCAATCCTAAAGGAAATCAGTCTTGAATATTCATTGGAAGGACTGATACTGAAGCTGAATCTCCAATACTTTGGCCACCTGATGCAAAGAACTGACTCATTAGAAAAGACCCTGGGAAAGATTGAAGGCCAGAGGAGCAGGGTTAAGAGAGAATGAGATGGCTGGATGTCATTACCTAGTCAATGGACATGAGTTTGAACAAGCTCCAGGAGATGGTGAAGGACGTGGAAAACTGGTGTGCTACAGTCCATGGGGTTGCAAAGAGTCAGACACGACTGAGTGACTGAAAAACAACCAAAGGGCTAGTGGCAGCCCCCTGGCAGGCAGAGCCAGGCTCTAGAATCTCTGGTTGCAGAGCCCACGCTGCTCAGAGCTGCTGTCAGACTGCTGGTGGTTAAGGCTGATTCCAGACACTGATGGTTGTGAAGTCCAGGCTGTCCCAAATCTCGTGTCAGCCCACTGGTGAGTGGAGCCAGATCCTGGGGGCAGCTGGCTGAAGGGCCCAAGGTGTCTAGAGCTGGGTAGGGCTGCTGGAGGGCGGGGTTGGGGCCCAGCAGGTCCGGGGGATGATTCTACCCTACCAGTGAGTGGGCTGGGTCTGGCCATGGCTGGCTGCAGGGCTGTGTTTATCCTGGGGTAAGTGTCTGCCCACTGAGTCTCCCGGTCGCTGGTTGGAAGACCCTGGGGTCTTGGGTCTAGCACCTGTGCACTAGTGTGTGCAGCTAATTTCTGGGCCCTTTGGTGCACAGGGCTGTGTCCAGGGAGGGCTCTGGATTCAGGGAGCCCTAAGGATGCCTGCCTGCTGGCAGGTGGAGCTACAACCCCACCTGGCTTGTTGCTTGGCCTGAGACATCCCAGCACTGGTGCCTACAGCTTAGTGGGCAGGGGGTGGGCCTGGGTCCTGAGGCCAAGAAGCTGTAGAGAGGGTTACAGAATAGAACTTGGCAGCCCTAGTGTCCACAAGCTCCCCAGACAGTTCCTGTCAGTGCCTATGCCCCAGGGTGAGCTCTGGTTGCCTCCTTTTCAGGAGACTCTCCAAGATCAGCAGATGGGTTTAACCCAGGCTCCTTTCAAATGACTGCTTCTGCCCTGGGTCTCAGACAGTGTGACATTTTGTGTACGCCTTTTAAGAGTGGAGTCTCTATTTCCCACAACCCTGTGGGGCCCCTAGTAGTAAACCCCACTGGTCTTCAAAACCAAATGGTCTGATGGCTTGTCTTCCTCATGCAGGGCTCCCAGGCTGAGGAGCCTGATGTGAGGTTTAGACCCCTCACTCCTTGGGGAAGACCTCTGCGATTGTAATTATTCTCTCATTTGTGGGTCACCAACCTGAGCTCACGGGTCTTGACTATATTGTGACTCCATGCCTCTTACCTGTCTCATTACAGCGCCTTCTTTATATCTTTAGTTGTAGAGGATCTCTTCTGGTAGATTCCAGTCTTTCTTTCCAATACTTGCTTTGTAAATAGCTGCTATTTTGGTGTGCCGTAAGAGGAGGTAAGCTGAGGTTCTTTCTACTCCACCCTCTTGTCTAACATCTTGGTTCAGATCCCTCTAGTTACACTTTTAAGGTCACTTTGACTCAGCCTCTCTCACTGAAAACTCAAATCCCCTGTGTGTGTGTGTGTGTGTGTGTGTGTGTGTGTGTGTGTGTATATATATAGGAATCTCCTGTATATAGATAGATACCAATTTTTAAAAAGCTAACAAGCTGAATTCAATAGCCTATAACAAGTATTATATATCATGACCAACGGAGATTTATTCCTGGAATTCAAGGATGATTCAACATATGAAAACCGATCAGTGTAATCCACTGCATTAACAGAATGAAGGGAAAAGACTCCATGTGCTCATTTCACTATGTGCCAGGAAAAATAGTGTCAACATTTATCAAATACTTATAATGAATCAGGCTATAACTATTCTAGATATTTAATATACATAGTTTCATTTCATCCTTTTGACAACCAGGTTACAATCAAGAGAAGTATGCTGATTACTAAGCTGTTGTGAGTCTGCTCCAAACCCACCCTTTGATACTTCGCTTTGGCTGAGACTCTGCCAAGGACATTTTCCTTTGCCCAGTGGTTGCATATCCAGTTCTGCTAACATGGTGCATTAGAGGGAGACTGCACGGTGGAAGGAAGGAGAAAGCAATAGATCCTTGAACAACAGCGGCATGGGTCCACATAAACTGGGCTTGTTTTCAGTAGTAAATACACAGTACTATACGATCTGTGATTGGTTGAGTCTGCAGATGCAGAACTAGAGATACAGGGAAGCCACAGATACCAAGGGCCAACTGTAAGTGGTGCGTGGGTTCTTCAGCTGCGTGGAAGGTCAACGTCCCTGACCACTCCCTCCGCTGCTCAAGGGTCAGCTGTGCCGTTTCCTGTCTTGTTGCTGCTGGCAGTGTCTCTGCAGCAGCACTTCTTCATCCTAGCAGCAGCACTTCCAATTTGCAGTTTCCCTCCACACACCCCCCAGATCCAGCCTCACTGTGCCCCTTCAAAAATACCACCAGCAGCCAAACAACGCACTCTCCTCAGAGTCACTTTTGCTCTTTGTAAATAGATGGTTGCTTATTTTAAAAGGCTGTAACTCAGGAACAGCCAGACAGCAGAGGTGCATAGGGCAGGTATGGGGAAAGGTGTGCGGAGCTCCCATCCTCTCTCGGAGGGCACCTCTCTCCCCAAATCTCCACGTGCTCACCAACCCAGAAGCTCTCTGGACCCTATCCTTTAAGACTTTAATGGAGACTCCCCAAGGTTCTTTATCTAAATTCCTGAGATGCCAGCACAAGCTGAGTGACATCCTTTATTCAGAAAGCCAGGTGCCAGCTCCATAGGGTCCCATCTCTGAGCTTCTACATTCTAATGTATTTCCAGCCTCTTCCCTCTGTTCCCCCAACCTATTTCTTTTCTTTTTTTTTTTTTTTTTTTTACTATCTCTGAGTTACCTCAGAGGTCACTTTTTGCCTTTTCAGTCCTCTAATACCTGTTTAAGTAGTTTCCTAAATTAAGTCCTCTCTATTAAAATAACTAATATGGTTTGTGTTTCCCTAACTGGATCCTGGGGCTTCCCTGGTGGTCAGGGATAAGGAATCCAACTGCAACACAGGAGCTGTGGGTTTCATCCCTGGGTTGGGAAGGTCTCCTGGAGGAGAGTGTGGCAACCCACTCCAGTATTCTCGTCTAAAAAATCCCATAGACTGAGGAGCTTAGCAGGTACAGTCCATGGGGTACAAAGAGTCAGACACGACTGAAGTGAGCATGGCACAGCAACTGTATCCTGACTAACACATATTACCAACAGTGGGTTTAGGAAACAGACCTACAAAGATGGGATTCGGGAGTTGGTTTGGTCTTTTTCTTGCCCTCACATACAATGCTAAGCCCAGTGAAAAATGGAACATTAGCAACCCATGGCATGCAGTAACATCAAAATTAATCAAAATATTACCTGCAATAGGCTGCAAAAAAGTGCCTAGTTGTTATAGCCACGAGTTCTGGGAAACAAACTCACTCAGAAGGACAATGCGGATAGTGGAGTGCAGTTTATTACACCGGCGGGCCCAAGGCAGAGTCTCCTCTTAGCCAAGGACCCTGACCAACATTTGTGAAAATCTTTTATACCCCATGTGCACGTGTCTGAACCCACCACCCCAAATTCCTTGAGACTTACATAAACCAAGGAAAATACAATCCCAATAACCCCGTCATTCACGTGCTATGTGCTCATGTGCTCAAACAATTAGCCAATAATCAATAAGCCCGAGGTTACACTCCGATAGATACAGAAAAATTTATGGCCTGTCTGGAGGAAGGGGTGATTAGCATATGTTTTGTCTTAGGCGATGAGTAACCTAGATACCATCTTCAAGGTTCCCCTGTCTGGAGGGGGGTCTTATCCTTCTGTTGTTGTTTTCATAGGCACTAAACACAGAGTTCAGAGTCCATTGGAAAGGTGGCCGAGCATGATCAGCATGAACAGGCCTAAGATGGAGTCCAGGCCCTGTGAATTCCTTCTTCATAGTGAAGAAAGAGCCTTAGGGACCAAGTGGCTGGCACCTAGAATGATGGTAACGATGGGCTGTGAGAACTGTGGAATGGAGATGGCCACTTCTGAGTGCCCTCGAATACTTACAAAAAGAAAAACAACCACCTCAAGCCTGTAAAATCTCAGCCCAAGTAATGGTGAGAAAGCCAAAGAGTTTCTACTGGCCTTAAAAGAATCTATTCTTTCTAGTATCTACAGGGCTCACTGAAAATCAAACACAAAATTTAAATATGCCATTTACGTAATTACAACAAAAGTTTAATTCACAACCTTATTAAGTTTCTAATATGAAAGTTAGGAGGCTGATTGTGAAGCACTGGGAACTTGAGACTTGGAATGAGGACACCCGTAGGCTCAGAGGAGGTTGAGAATCTTGAGCTTGGAGTCATTCTGAGCCATCTTTGTTGGCAGAAGCACCTCTCCCCACTTATTTTACCCAAATATGCTATAATAACCTTGCCTTCACTGGCAAAGGATGCCTATTCTCAAAATTCGTGCCAAGTACCTCTTACTGCTCTAAACATATTATATTTCAGCATACTGTAGGGGTATATAGTGCATTCTCTTCTGACTCAGAAAAAAATGGTGAACTCTGCAAAAGACTTACAAGATTTAAAAAATTTGTATTGGCATAAATGTGGAGAATATGTGTAGAAATTAATCCTAAGGATGCTAGACCAAGGAGAATAGAAAATAATATTGGATTGATAAATTTTTGTGTAGGTGCACTTAACAGATATTCTAGATTTAATGTTAGTGCTATTAATTTATTGTTACTTAAATTGAAGTTAATATATTCTAGATTTAATGTTAATGCTGATTTGTATAGCTGGAGGTGACCTTACTAGTATACTTGTTTGGTTGATTGGTACGTGGCTTGTATTCAATGAGGTTGAGACACCAGAAGTTCTCTGGTATAATGTACAAGAGTTTAAAGCCTTTGAGAGAGAGAGCTATTGGAGTGGACTTTTTATGACTGATCTTTGTACCTGTTTTCCACCCCTTGATCCCTTCTCCAAGGATTGAGAAGTACCCTAGTGCAGAGAGCATCAATACCCTTGATAAGCTTGCCGATGGCTGTCTTCTCTAGGCCAGGTATGATATCAAGAGAGATCGCCAATGAGGTGGGTCCCCTTATTTTAGTGGTGGTGATGTGGGAATTTCAACCTAGTAGAAGCCAAGAGAAAGCCTTTAGTAGCCAGAGACAAGATGACTGCATTTATTATAATGGGTATTTTGACTTTCCGTAATCTCTGGCTATGGCTAATTGATCATTGTGTCCCTAGGAATGAAATAGATGAGTATACTACTAAAATGTTACTTGGTGTGTATAAGAGGGAAAACTCCAGATCTGGTGACCAAAACCTGACCCATGTCATCACAACAGAGAGGCTTCTTCTTCAGTTTTTGAATCTAATCCATTCATAGACCTGGAGCGCCTTGATTGGAGGAGAGGCTGGTTCCCCTTGAAAAAGAACGCTGCCACACTGCTACAATATACATACTTTAAGTCTTCCTCCAACTATTTTTCAAAGGACATAGAGCCATTTGCCCAAACCTCTGGGGACTGATATACCCTGAGTCTGAACTGACATTCTTTCTAGGGACCCAAAATGCCACTGGTCCATAAATAAAAGTGGGGGCTTAAGGTGGTCAGGTGCTAAATGGAATTTTGTCTTATTGAATGACAATGAAGCCAGTAGGTCTGTGAAATTACCCTGTGTTTACTTCCCCAGTTGCTGAATGTAAAATCAGAATAGATATACTTGGCAATTGGCAAATCCCCACATTGACTTTCTAATCCATGGAGCAAGGGCTACTATGGTAGGAAAAGCCGAATAGAAGTCTTTCCTTATCGGGACAGAAAAATAAAACCAGTGATACTTTCCTGGAGGAAACTGCAGAGATCAGTGCATCATGAAAGACGTGAAAGATACTGGGGTGATCACATCCTATTTAATTCACCCCTTTGACTTCTTAAGAAGCCAGGTAAATCTTAAAGAATGGATGTTTATTATCATAAATTTATCAAGTGGTGATTCCAATTGTAGTTGATAGTCCAAATATAGATTTTAACTAGAGAAAATCATCATAGCCCCTGGCACTTGATACAGTGATTGATCAAAAAAAAAAAAGACTTTTTTCTGCATCAGTTTATAAGAAGGCTTCCCAGGTAGCACTAGTGGTAAAGGACCCGCCTGCCAATGCCGGAGACATTAGAGATGTGGATTTGATCTTTGAGTCAGGAAGATCCCCAGGAGGAGGGCATGGCAACCCACTTGAGTAGTCTTGCCTGGAGAATCCCGTGGACAGAGGAGCCTGGCAGGTTACAGTCCATAGGGTCGCAAGAGTCGGACTGAAGCAACTTGGCACGCAGGCAGTCCAAAGAACCAGGTCTTTTTCTATTCTCTCTTCAAAATTTTTTTCAGTGTAAATAAACTGTCTCAAATGACTTATAGTATATCTGATCAAGTAAGTCTCTTCCTTCAGTTTTCAATTCTTATTTTTACTATCGTGACTTCATAAATAAAAATATCCAGTTTTCCCTTGCAGTTGTTGTTCAAGAATATTTAGCATTGAAACTTGAAAAGTATGTGTTAAATAAACCAACCTTGTGAGCCTTTTGTCCTTAAAGTGAGCAATCAATTCCTTCCTTTTATCCACAATGTAACCCTTTGTACCAGTGGAATAGTTCTCCAATGAATACAAATAATTCAACTCTGAATTCAGAAAGTCTGGCTGGTAAATTTCCACAATGATTAATAATTGTTAATTTTAAATGTGTTGAAAGTATTTGCATTCAATACACTTTCCTTTTTAAAAAAACAAAACTTTCTTTAATTCCTCGAAATAAAAAAATGCAGGGGCAAACTCTTTGGGGTGGGATTCTCAGTGAACGCAGTGGCTGCTGGAGAGACCTCAGGACTCCACCTTATTGAAAATTTCTCTACCAGGTATTGTCTGATCAACCGGAAAGTCCTCACAGACATTATAAATTAAAGTTATCTCCCTTGGGCTCCCCTTGTCTCCATCTCCAGCTGCATCAGATGTGTAACTAACTGAATCAGAGACAAAATAACTCAAGGTGCAGTTACAACAACAAGTGAAAACTAGTCAATTAAAGCTAAATACTTAAACAACTAGCAAATTATTCAGCAAATCAACCTAGATCCATTCTCATGTATAGAACTCAGACTTGTTAAATCATTGATGTTCATGCTTTTAAAAATGTTAAAATCATTCTTTCACTAATTGTTCAAATACCACATTAGAATATCTTTTCTTACGAGCATCCTTTTCAGTTTGGCTGCCTCTTTCAACCCAAATATTTTTTCTGCCCTCTCTCGAGTCAGCTCCTTCTGAAGCAGTCATGACATTTTCCTTGCAGGAAATTTCAGGCAGTGTTTTATTGCTGGTTTGATTGTGGTTTATAATTTGGATAGGCTTTGCTTCTTACTGACAACCTTGTATTTATACTTCCAGACTTTTTTTTCTTACAAGAAGTTTACACATTTTATAGAAATGGAATCGCATGAAACTATGTTATTCATCAACTCTCTTTTTACCTAATAGCTCATGCTATCTTTCCCAATCCATACAATTTATTTTTTAATATTCTGACATAGATAATTGTTTCATACAATTATAGCTGGGAGTTTCTCAACAAGTGGTATCTAGATATCAAATAGAAATCAAGGATTAAGTTCATTTTTTTTTGCAACTATAATAAAATCCATAAACTGTATGAGAATTCAGGGTAAACAATTACCCCCCACCATGGAAAAACCTTGTTTGATTAAACAAAAATAAAATAAGCTGCATAAGAACAATTTTAAAGTTCAAAGAGACACCAACTTTGTTTTAAGGTTGCAATAGCTGATATGGCATCTCCTTGCTACCTTGCTCAGCCTCCTCTGTGGACCACAGCAAAATATTCAGAAGCCTGTGAGCTAACACAGGAGTTTTTGAATACTTTTCTGATGGTGAAGAACCAACGGAAAACCAAAATAAACTTCAACCAAGCCACATGCTCTACACTTGAAAATTAAAGCATTTTGCTGACTGGCCATGACAGTGAATGGCCAGTACTAAGCAAAATTCATTAAAAAAAAAAAAGCTAACAACCCTCCCACCCACTGGAATATAACTAATAAGCTGGTTTAAAATGACTTCCCTTACCCCACCCACCCTCTCACCGGTACTGAATTTAGGGGAAAAGAAAGGGAAAAAAGGAATCTTACTACCCTAAAAATAAGAACACTGTGGAAACATGAAAAATCTTCCTCTGAAGAAGATAACTATACAGACTGCTAGAAACACAAAGAACTATTCCAGAGCTGGTCATTTAAAGAAAGTGAACACTTTGCTACAAACATTAACATTCAGTCAGTGTGCTCTGAGATAGAGCCTTAACAAAAATACTACCTGAGCTTGTAAGTTAGTACAATCATTAAAAGGAGGTCTATCCTAAAGGAAATCAACCCTGAATATTCATTGGAAGGACCAATGTTGAAGCTCCAATTCTTTAGCCACCTGATGTGAAGAGCTGACTCATTGGAAAAGACCCTGATGCTGGGAAAGACTGAAGGCAAATGGAGAAGAGGACGACAGAGGATGAGATGGTTGGATGGCATCACCGACTCGATGGACATGAATTTGAGCAAACTCTGAGAGACAGTGAGGGACAGGGAAGCCTGGTGTGCTGCAGCCCATGGGGTCGCAAAGAGCAGGACACAACTGAGCGACTGAACAACAGCAGCAAAGAAGGAGGTCTACACCCGTGTGGACGCACAAAACCTTTAGACCCGTTACTGGTTAAATGATGATGGAAAAACTTGCTGCCAGGCTGGCTTGTTAACTTGTAAGATTAGTTTTTAAAATAGGCATAATTGAGGTATGTATCCACCATGACATTTTTAAACCAAATTCATGAGAATGACAGTAGTCTTAAGGACCCTCTCTTCCAAACAAAACAAAAATTAAGCAAGGGGAGGAAGAGAGGTGGAGAGAAAATACAGTATTATCTTGGTAGTGTGCTTCTCTATTTTATCGCATATTTAAACAACAAGCAAAGGAAAAGAATAACCTATCAAAGAACATGTTAGAGGGTAAACAATTTTTAAACTTAGGTTGAGCACTGTTGGGGCAAGAGTATAGGAAAATAGTCATCTTTAAATCTAATTGGTGAGAATATGACTTGACAATTTTCTTTTTTGGAGGGGAGCAATTTGGCAATATCTATTAACATTTAAAGTACACATATAATTGAATTCAATTATAGGAATGTAATTGATGTATATCCTTTAGATATCTGCACAAAAGCGTATTTTAGCATAATAGACAATGAATCACTGCCTTTGGGGGGAAAAAAATCTAAATGTCCATCAGTAGTGGCCTGGATAAAGAAGTTATGCTGATAAACAATGGGGTATCCTGTCACTTTCAGAGAGGGTACACTCTTAAGACCTGTGTTTCCTTTTCTGTCACTTTTTGTGCTCCGGAAGAGAGAAGAACAGGGTGTTCAATTCTGCCCTGTTTATGTTTCTGCTTGGGAACAAACATTGGTTGTGTGTGTGTGTGTTTTTGTCATTGTTCAAGAGCAAGGCAGGTCTATGTGAACAGGTATGGAATAATCTCTAAGGTGTGCTGTTGACTGAAAAAAAAAAGCAAAGTGAATAGTGTATTTACTATGCTATCGTTATGCAAGGGGAGCAAGGTATACTTGTCATTGAAGGTACATGCATAAAATATCACTGAAAGGATGCATGATCAATCGGGAAAGAGAAAAGGGAGAATGTTTCAGTTGTAGAACGAACTACCCCCAAGCTTTGGGACTTAAAACGTAATTCTGTAAGTTGACTGAGTTTTGCTGGGCAGTTGGCTAGGGTTGCAGTCATTTGTAAGCCCAATTGAGTTGGATGTCCAAGATGTTTCACTCACATGGCTGAGTTATCCTGGCTATTGCTCAGAGTTCAGCAAGGGTTGTCTACCAGACCTCCTGCCTGTAGCCTTTCCAGGTGATTTCTCTAAGCACGGCAACTGGCTTTTGAGAGATAATGTCTTAACAGCAAGTGTTTCAAGAGTCCCAGGTGGGAGCTGCAAGGTGTCTTGTTAATAGCTTTGGAAGTCCCAGGATATCACTTCCATTGCATTCTATTGCTTGAGCAAGTCACTAAGTCAATCCAGATACAAAAGGAAGAGAATTAGATTTTTCCTCTCTAGGGGAAGAATGTCAAGGTCATAGTACAAAAGAACATGTGAAATAGATATCATTGTCACTCTCTGGAAAATACAATCTTCATCTGTGCTACTGCTTGAATTTTTGTCCGTGTGAGCATCCAAATATGTCCCAAGATTTTAAATCAAGCGTGTTTGTCTGCTTATTCACTTACAGTTGGTTAGTAGCCTCGTCTTTCTTGACTGGCAAATTCTCAATGGGATCTGCACGGACAAATCTGTTGCCGTCATCAATAACGTTAAATTCTGATTTGTTCTGAGTTTTTTGCATATTTCCACTGTTTCTCAGACTTAAACATCATTTCAATTTTTAAGCACAAATCCACACTCCTAGTTAAAAATTATAATTTTGAAAAGATTACAGTTCAAAGAGTTGAATGAAACGTGACACTTAAACCAGAAAAACAGAGCTTGCAGAGCTTATCAGAGAGCTCTTTTGGGAAGCGAAACTAAATGCAGTCACATTTGCTAACGAAACATTTGACTGAACACATTGCGGTGGGAAGTAAATTGCTTTGTGGAAGCCGTGTGGGTGTGTGTTATGTGTTTGAGCAAATGCCTTTAAAAAAATGTTTGATAGTGACAAACACGTCTGTCAGCAATCTAGCTGCTCAGCCATGCTCCTGAAGTGTAACCTGTTTTCCTGCTGTGCAGGCCACGTTGACTTTGATTTGATTACAGATGAAGTACCACCAGTTCTCTACTAGCAAAAAAAAAAAAGTATCAAATATTTCAACCATTCAAAGCACATAAAAGGCAAAATAAAACAAAGCCATGAGCTTGGACAACATGCAAGAACAGCTATCTACTAGTTTTGCTTTCAAATATGTGTCTCAAAACCCTTCACGGTTTCTAGAATTCAGAAAGAATTTCTTCACATTTGGGTAGAAGTGACACCACATGGCTTCCCCTACCCCGAGCATATTGTGGGCCGAGGGGTGTAAAAGGGGTTGGAGGGGGAACAGAGCAGCAGGAGGGAGCTGGACACTGCACAGCAGACCAGCGTCAATGGACACAGCAATGGTCCATGCAGTGGACTGCAATGCAATCATCCTGCAATGGTGAGATCAGCAAAATCAAGCAAGGTTTGGAGGACATGTTTGGATTCTCAAGGAAACTGGTCCTTGGGCTCAACTCTGCATCTAGCTGCTATGAGAAGAAAACAGAGTCAGAACTCACAGCTTCCAACCCTGCTTGTAAGTCCAGACTCTACACTGGTTCCGGTGTCCCACACAAGGCAGGTACTTCCTCTGAGACGTACCTGTCATTAGGGCTAGAGCAGGGAAATCAGGCAGCTATCATTGAGAGAGGCAGCTAGGGTCCAAAGCCATGCTCCAACCAGCTCTGTGCCTTCAGGGGGCCAAGGTTGTAGACTTCAGAGAGCATGAGCAAGGCCACTCATGTACTCAGCCACACCCGGAACAGGACTTGTTGCAGGAGGATCAATGCACAGTAAGGGTGGAGCAGATGTGGAACCTCAACCCTGAGAGGTGAATCCGCACTATATGAATGGCAGGGACCTGTAAGTCAGTTGGAGGTATTTGGGGACATCTCAATAGTAGGAATTGTCCACCACTAACTAGTTTTATTTACTTGAATTGCATCTGACTGGTGGCAGAGAGTTATATTGACCTTTTACAATAAAAAGTCACGATGGTGCTTGAATCAGCTGTGTGTGTGTGTGTGTGTGAGTCATTCATGTCCAGCTCTTTGTGACCCCGTGGACTGTAGCCTGCCAGGCTCTCCTCTGTCCATGGAATTCTCAGGCAAGAATACTGGAGTGGATTGCCATTCCCTTTCCTTACCTAGGGATCAAACCTGTGTCTCCTGGATTGCAGGTGGATTCTTTACCATCTGAGCTACCAAAGGAATGCCTGTACTATCAGAGTTGTACTATAATCACCTTGAAAATCAAAATGGTCCCAGGTATTTCACTTTGTTATAAGAATAACAAGAATCTTTGGGGTAGGGTGTGGGGATCATTGCTGTAAAGGATCTATATATTTATCCCATCCTGTTGCTTGAGCTTCCGTATCCTGGCGAGAGACATCTTTATAGATGATTAATCTCAGAAACAGGGAAGTATGTTATCTGACCGAGGAGCAGCACAGGAGGACAATGTGTTTTCTTGAACTGTTTTTAAACTGCTCTTCCATGAAGGGCAGGCATGTGTGTACAAGCTGGCTGCTGAGCTCTTGAGTCAGGCTGTCCGCAAGGGGCACTGGGGCAGGCAGTCCTTGGGGTGTTCCTACGATGACCTTTGTTCTAACTGAACTGAATGTTACCTTGTTGGGGCTGGAATTTAGGTCACAGCCACTAACACTTTTAGCAAACAATAAGGTAAAATTTCCAGGGGCTCAGCTTGTGGTCTGAGGATTTTCTGATGGGGTGGGTCTGCATTGAGCAGTAGCTCCTTTCTGAATTCAGGAATGTGTGTACTTGTGTATTTGCTTCCTATGGAGAAGGCAATGGCACCCCACTCCAGTACTCTTGCCTGGAAAATCCCATGGAGGGAGGAGCCTGGTGGGCTGCCCTCCGTGGGGTCGCTAAGAGTCGGACACAACTGAGCGACTTCAGTTTCACTTTTCACTTTCATGCATTGGAGAAGGAAATGGCAACCCACTCCAGTGTTCTTGCCTGGAGAATCCCAGGGATGGGGGAGCCTGATGGGCTGCCGTCTATGGGATCGTACAGAGTCGGACACAACTGAAGCGACTTAGCAGCAGCAGCAGTGGTCATAACCACAAACCTAGAGGCTTACAAAGTCACTTATGTTATAGTAGGTCAGGCATCAGCTTATTTTGAGGTTCTGGGAAGAATCTGCTCCCAGGTTCCTTCAGGTTGTTTGCACGAACCCTGTGCAGATGCAGGAGTGGAGGCCCGGTTCCTTGTTGGAAGTCACGTTCTGCTTCCCCACTCCTTCTCTCCATCATCACAGCAGCACGTCCCCTCATTCTCAGACTTCAGATCCCTCTGTCTTCTCTTCTGCCTCCTCCTTGCCTTAATCTTGTGCTGTGACAACCACAGAAAGTTCTCTGCTTCTCTGAACGGTGTGTGTGATCAAATTATTATTGGCCTCAAGGCATGTGGGGTCTTATTTCCCTGAGCAGGGACTGAATCCACACCCCTGCACTAGAAGCGTGGAGGCAAGTCCCATGTATGATTAAATGATACCCACTCAGATAGTCCTCTTCTAGGTGGACTGTGCCATAGAACGTAGCACAATCACAGGAATGCCATCATATCCACAGTCTAGGCGGGGGAAATGGGTATGGAATCCTTTTCGGGAGAGGGAGGGCTTTTTTTTAAAGAATTCTTCCTACCGCATTCTGGCTCTGTTGCTGAGAGCAAGAGAGTTATTTTATGAACAAGTGACTCAGCTGAGAATGGCCTGGCTGGGCACGCGTAGGTTGGACATTGCTAAGAAACTGTAAGTAACAGCACTGCAGTGGGTACTATGGTTCCTACTGAGTCCACTTTACTCTCATGCAGTTTTGTCAGGGTGCATCCGAGTGCCAGCAGCCATCAGCGTCACTCAGGACTTTGACAGAAATGCAGATTTGAGACCCCACCCAGACCTACTGAATTAGACGCTCTGGGGTTGGAGTCCAAAGTAACCAAGTGATTCTGATGCTTGGCCAATTAGGAACTATTTCTTTAAGGCAAGTCTCCTCTTCCCTTTTTTGTGGAAATCAAAAGTCAAGGACAACCTATGATTCTGTGAATATTATTAAAATGACTACACTGTATAAACAGGGTAAAAAAGGGTACATGTATACACCATTGTGTATGTGTGTGTGTGTGTGTGTGTGTGTGTGTATGAGTTTACACACACAAAGTGGTTAAGAGTGAGCTTGGGCTCTGCAGTCTTCTGTGATCAAAGCCTGGCTCCACTGATCACTAGATATCAACTCCATCAGCTGCTTAGATTCTCTGAGCCTCAGTTTCCACATTTATAAAAGAGACTCATGACAGTATCTGTGTGATAAGGGTATGAGGAACAAGTGAGATGATAGAGAAAGAGAATGGTGTGGTGTATGCTCAGCAACTATCAGCTACATTTATTTATTATTTTTTAAAGAGCTTATTTATTTTTTAATTTATTTGGGTGCAGAGGGTCTTAGTTGTTGCACATGGAATCTTTAGTTGTGGCATGCAGGCTCTAGTTCCCTGATCGGGGATCAAACCCAGGCCCCCTGCATTGCTAGCATGGAGTCTTAGCCACTGGACCACCAGGGAAGTCTCTCTGCTACATTTATTTTTATCTTGCTACATTTCTTTACACTTCCCCTTTGGGTGCTTGAGGAGCTGGGTCCCTGGTGGGGTTGAATACCCAGGCCCTCGCCAGGAGGCCCTGAGGCCACTGCCTGGGTACTGAGGATTAGCTGCCACTAGACCTGAAGGCCAAGATGAAACGTCACTGATTCTTAGCGTCAGCAAAGGTCCTATCACAGCAAAGGAAGACATACAGGTGAAGTGTGTATGTAATTCTAGGATGGTATTTATCTTCTCCTCCAGGAAGCTGAAAATCACAAGGTGGAAAACTCATATCTTAACGTAGAACCAGCTGAAATTTGGAGAGGGACTGGAAACAATAGGTCTCTGCTGTCTCTGTGTGTGCCTGTTTATAGATTTGCTTATTTTGGGTTTTGTATTTTGTTGTTTCTGTATCTTCAAAGGAGTGGAAATAGTTGAGCCAGGAACAGAGTCCAGAGGTGCCTCTGTATGAAGCTGAGGTGAGAAAGTGTGTCACCTGGGGAACAGAAGGTCCCCTCCATCCCGCATCCCTCCCTGCCCTCAGCAGCCAAGGCTCACAGAGATCTTGCCAGGCTTGCCGAGAGGCGGGAGTGGGAGATGAAGGCCTTGTGGACCACAAGCAGGGGAGAGAGGAGAGGCCGTCTTTTCTCCAAGGGAAGCTACACTCCTCCCAACCTTCTGGATAGTTCTCTGTGGTGCTGGTGTGGGGAACATGGCGGAGGCCACCCAGCGTGAATTGCTGCTGCCTGAAATGGAATCCAGTCTCCAGGTGTCAGCAGGTGGAGGGGCTGCTCCCCGCTGCTGCTGTCCGCCCGCAGATTCTCCCCAGCCCCCATATGGCCCCCCGAGCCTCACTACCACCAGGAGAGCGGCTTGGCCTGCGAGAGACACTGCTCTGCTCTTAGCCACTATTAACCTCGGGAACTCTCCGGGCAGGATGCCAACCCGGATCTCCATCCGGGAAGGAGGAATCAGAGCTAGCAGATATCTGTGCTGTTGGAGGTCAATCTCTGGCTGAGGTCTTAAGCAGCTGCCTTTCTTTCTGTGTCTGATGAAATATGAGCCAGAGCCAGGGAACTCCTCTCAGTTCCTCCAGGAAAATGCCCTCCAGCCTCGAGGGATAGGTGAGCTCCCCCAGTGAGAGTTCGGAGGATATGGGATGTTTGGGGAAGGCCTGCTAATTCAGAGAGTCCGAGGCCCAGGAGTACCTCCGTAACTGCTCTCGCAGCCTAACTCCTCACTCACTCCCCAGCCATGTGCTCTCCATGTTCATCCCTTTGGTCCCCTTCATGCAGACCACATAGTACAACTGGGGAGGCGGTGATTAAAGATATTTTGTTCTTGTTCTCCCTTTTGCCACTCTAGAAAACCTGCCGATTTCAGTTGGTGAGAAGTCTGTATAACAGTATTCTGCCATACTAAACAGGGTTTGTAAAATGTCACTATGGAAGGAGCCGTGGAGACTAGCAAATGGTCCTGAGTTTAAAAAAATTTAGGAATAAAATGAAGTGATAGTACAATATAATATATGAAAATTTAAAGTCCATACATGAAATGATGCTCATGTTATAAAACTACATACCTACTCAAAGAGAAATATCTTTCATATCCATGTGGTTGCCTATTGGGAGAAAAGGGATCGATGCTGGGAATGGAAAAAGCAGGAAGAGCAGAAAATGAAGAAAGGGGAGGGAGGAGAAAGGGGAGGGGAGGGGAGAGTAGGGGAAGGGAGGGGAGGAGAGAAACTTGCTGTAAAGATAATGGTAGCAGACTATGTCTTGAGGAGTGTGAGCAATTCTACCCTTTAGAATGAAGTTCTGGAACAAAAGTTAAAAGAAAGGAAGCAAGCCCTACCTAGTCTAGTCTTTTTATTTTACAAATGGAGACATGGAGACTCAAAAAGATGAATTATTTGGCTGTACTCGATGGCAGAAACCAGATATTTTGATTCCTACTTCACTGCCCCCTCTACTGCGTCTAACTGCTGCACATGCGCTTATGATACCTCCTTGCCTCCTCTTCTAATGAGTAATTCATGCAGTTACAGTTTTAACTAGAGATGTTGCTCATTGCTGGCCCAACTCACATCCCCTCCTCAGAGAAGCTGGAAGACAGGAGCCTTGCTGGGTACCAGATGATGCAGCCCTCCTCTTGAGGGGGCATTTGATCCAAGGCAAGCCTTCCCTAGATAGAGGGAAGGATGGCCAATCACCATGATTTGCCTGATCTGAGCGGGTGCCCAGAACACAGAAATTTCTGTGCTAAAACTAGAAAATTCCTAAGCCAACTAGGACAAGTTGGCAACCCTAGCAGAAAGGGACTTATGACCTGTGTAGCCAAGTTCAAAACAATAACACGGGCAATCAGCTTCTCCGTTAGAAACCGGGAAGCTAAAAGGTTGAGGGCAGGGTCTGAAGTAAAAGTGCTATGATACAGAGAGAAGGCAAGGGGCCTTGAGGAGCTGCCATGGTGGCCATATGTAAACAAAACTTAAGAGCAGGAACTATGAATAAGTAGAGGACACCGATTATATTTTAGGAAAATTGACTTTCGGTAGCTTTTTCCTTAAAAACCACCATAGCCAATTTCAGATCCTGGCGGAGACTCTTTCCAGATGCTTCTGTCTGCTGCTGCTGTTTCTGCTTTCATTGCCAAGGAGAAGACTGTAGCAGATGACTCTTCTGTATTAAAAACAATTCTCTCCAGACCAGTGCTGCTTATCTTCCAGATTAAAAAGAAATAAGCAAAGTGCAGCACACTTAGAAATTTCAAGTTGGGAAACACAAAAGTGACTTCCTGATTCCTACTTCACATCTTCTGGAGCTCACAAAGCTCTTAATTAGCCAAAGTTGGTGTAACAGGTGGTTTTTCCCCAAAGATAGCAACAATAGCATTTCCTATTTCTCCTCTTCTTAAATTGTTACTTTGACGTTACTCTCCTTAAGAGATGGAGTCTATGTTCCCTGTTTTTGAAACCAATGGGCTTTTGTGACTGTCTCCTAGAATATGGCGGAAGCAACACCATGTGACCTCCAAGGCTAGGTCATCAAACATAGCTTCCACATTGTCCACTAGTGGATTCAATCTGAAAGATGTCAGTTTCCATGTGAACTGTCTGATTGCCCAGAGACAGCCATGCTGTGAGGAAGCCCAAGCTGCTCCATGTGGAGAAACCACATACAGACGTCCTGAGACTACGTGAGGCAAGAGATCAATGTCTGGCCAGCCCCAGCTGCTTTATCTCTTCTTTCGTCCAGCTCCATCTGGCAGGTGATTACAACTTCATGAGAGACCCTGAGCTGGAAGTGACCATTCCTTAATTTCTGACCCAGAGATCCATAGTTTATAAGAGATAATAAAGTGACTATTGTTACTTTAATCCCCTAAGTTTGGGGATGATTTTTATACAGCAATAGATACAAGAATGAGCTGACCTTGAAGAGGTAATCACACCTGTGGCCTGATCTCTCATCAGAACCATGCCTGCCACAGCAGGACCAGAAGAACCTAACGAAATGCAGCAGATAGCCCCACACTCCAAGCTAGGGATATACCTCCACGTTTGCTTGAAAGACAAATCAGGTAGTGACCAGTTTTCTAGAAATAATTACTCATTTTACTAAATGACTCATAAAGCATCCTCGATACATGCAAGTATTTCAAATAAGTTAAAGGAAATTATTTTTCTTTACAAAAAATTATCTAGACTCAACTTTTGGGGAACATAGCAGGATGTGCTAAATTCTAAATGCAAGACTGACCACCAGCTGTTGAAAGCAGCTGTGTTTTCTAGGCACCAGACCCCAGGCAGCTAGCCCTGATGCTGGCCGGCACATACAGAGCATACAGACAGGAGGCCAAGCACAAGACTGTAAGAACAGGCAAGAGAGCTCAGCCTCTTGGATGAAATTGAGTCAGGATTTTAGGACTGCACAATTTTTCTTTAACAAGGAAGTTTCAGGTTTCAGTTGAGCACATAATTGGGTAGAGAATACATTCAATTCAATCTCCCTTCCAGCAGGTGTAGCCATGTGACTAATTTCTGGCTGAAGGATGTGAGTGGAACTGATCTATGTCACTTTTGGTCTCATGCCTGTAAAAGAAATGGGTGGAGCTCTGGCGATGAATGGTGGTGAAGGTTGCAGAACCATGTGAATGTACTTAATGCCCCTGAATTGCACACTTTAAAATAACCAAAATGAAAAGTTCTATATTATGTGTATTTCCCCCCAATATGGATGAACGAATGAACAACCAAAAGCAAGGGGCCCCTCTTGCCCTTTCCCCCTCCCCTGGCTACAGCGCAGACATGGCAGCAAGAGCTGGGGCAGCTCTCGCAGGCTGTGTGATGAAGCTGAGTATCAAGGATGGCAATGGGACCACACGGAGTGACTCGCATTCCTGATCTCAGGTCCCTGGACAGCCTCTTGGGGCAGAGCTACCTCTCTAGCCTTCAGCTTCCTCCACGCTGTTTTGTGAGAGAATAATACACAACTGTCTTACTGAGCAACCTTGGGATCTGCTTGTTAGTACAGCTTAGACTGAACCCTGACTAGTGAAGCAAAATTGCAGGAACATTATCTCTTTCACCAAGCAGGAGAAATTCTAAGGTGATCACTTTATCTGAGTGGCAGTAACAGGGCGCTGATCTCATCTGTGCCCCCCTGCTCCTCACCACTAGTGGGAAGAGATCATTCAGCTCAGGGACATTTCAACGTTACACTGTGAAAGGTGAACAGTATTAGTGAATGGATTTCTCTGTGGGCGTGCCTGTCTATGGAACTTGACCTGAGCCATAAGGGACCATCAGCTACATTAATTCCCTGTGGCCCTTTCAGAGCATCAGTCATAGTAGCAGCCGGTTGGAATCAGGACCCTGTAGGGCTAGCTAAGATGGAGAAAAGGGAAGAGAAAGGAAAACTAGATGAGGGGAGCTCCTGGAAACCATCAGAGATTAACTGTAAATGGTTTGAAAATCCTGGCCCGAATTTCCTTAGCAGAGCCTGGACACCCAGCCTCGAGCAACTGTGACTATGGCAGAGAATGGGTCACAACTGGTCCCAGTTCAGGGAATTGCCACCGCCCACACCCCCTCCCAAACATGCCCGGTAATGGGAGCCTTCTCTCCTACACCCGTAACAGTGTTGCAACCGTCCAACTTCTTGAAAAACCCTTTGCATCCTGTGCCCCCATTTTCCTCCCTCCCCGGCAATCTCTCAGTTCAGCCGCTCAGTCGTGTCTGACTCTCTGAGACCCCATAGACTGCAGCACGCCAGGCTTCCCTGTCTACTGCCAACTCCTAGAGTTTACTCAAATTCAGGTCCATTGAGTTGGTGATACCATCCAACCATCTCATCCTCTGTCGTCCCCTTCTCCTCTTGCCTTTAGTCTTTCCCAGCATCAGGGTCTTTTCTAATAAGTCAGTTTTTCACATCCGGTGGCCAAAGGATTGGAGTTTCAGCTTCGGCATCAGTCCTTCCAGTGAACACCCAGGACTGATCTCCTTTAGGACACACTGGTTGGATCTCCTTGCAATCCAAGGGGCTCTCAAGAGTCTTCTCCAACACCACAGTTTAAAAGCCTCAATTCTTTGGCGCTCAGCTTCCTTTATGGTCCAACTCTCACATCCATACACGACTACTGGAAAAACCATATCCTTCACTAGACGGACCTTTGTTGGCGAAGTAATGTCTCTGCTTTTTAATATGCTGTCTAGTCTAGGTTGGTCATAGCTTTTCTTCCAAGGAGGCTTTTAATTTCATGGCTGCAGTCACCACCTGCAGTGATTTCGGAGCCCAAAAAAGTAAAGTCTTTCACTGTTTCCATTGTTTTCCCATCTATTTGCTATGAAGTGATGGTATTGGATGCCATGATCTTAGTTTTTTGAGTGCTGAGTTTTAAGCCAGCTTTTCACTCTCCTCTTTGACTTACATCAAAAAGCTCTTCAGTTCCTGTCGCTTCCTGCCATAAAAGTGGTGTCATCTGTGCCTTAGGGCAATCTCTAAGCCTATTTATCCCCTTCCCCCTACCTGGGGGAAATTACTAAGGTCCATATCCCCAAGCTCACCCAGCAGCCGGATCCAGTAAAGTAATTTCGGCCCTTAAACTGAGATGCCCCACTCTTGTGTAATGTCTCACACGTTTACCACACGTTTACCACACGTTCCCCTATCACACTCTTCTCTGGCTCTGCCCCTACTTGCTAATAGTGGACCTTCCTAAGGAAGAGCTTTGGGATGTCCCACCCTTCCCTCCTCAGCTTGGATCCAAGACCTCACTTGGGCACTGTCTCAGGCTGCTGGTGAGTTAGAGGTCTGAAGGGAGACATTTTAATACCAAAATGTACCATTTTGTAAGAGATGTGTAGCCTTTTGTAAGGAGTGCCTTTTGCAAGGTGCCCGCATAAACCTGGTCTTCATTGTTTAGCAAACCAGGCCACCTGTCTTGTTTTCCCTGAGACTCAGTTTGGCCTGCAGGATTTAGCTGGGATTCAGCCTGTGCAGGCTCAGAGAGGGTTCAACCGTGCAGGAGTGGGGAACTAGGTAACCACTCACCTCCTTCCTACCTAGGGCAGCAGAGACATGGCCCCTGCCCAGGTGTCCCTGACGTGTTTTGAGACCACCCTCCTTCCCCCAGGGAGCTGCCGAGAGACTCAGAAATCCAGCAGAGCTGCAGGCAGGTATTTGTAATGCTCTTTGTTTCTAGAATTCTGTTTAAAAACAAGCACTTAGAAGAGTTTGGAGAAAATTATGATTCTAGCCATGTCTTTATAAGTGTCCTTCCCTAAAGAAGAATTTGTAGACTTGGGGCAAGCCATAACACCTCAACATTAATTTTTCTTCACTAGTAGTAATGGAGAAGGCAGTGGCACCCCACTCCAGTACTCTTGCCTGGAAAATCCCATGGATGGAGGAGCCTGGTAGGCTGCAGTCCATGGGGTCACTAAGAGTCGGACATGACTGAGCAACTTCACTTTCACTTTTCACTTTCATGCATTGGAGACGGAAATGGCAACCCACTCCAGTGTTCTTGCCTGGAGAATCCCAGGGACGAGGGAGCCTGGTGGGCTGCCGTCTATGGGGTCACACAGAGTCGGACACGACTGAAGCGACTTAGCAGCAGCAGCAATAGTAATAGTAACTGTCCTCATCATCATTATTATTGAAAGTTGGTGGGAAATGTAGAAAAGTCATCAAAGTTGAGAGTACAGAGAAACTCTAAATGCCCTTCATCTTTTTCAACCAGATTTGTTCCATCTCTCTGCATTTGTGTACGGAATTTTGTTCTTATTGAACCATTTGAAGGTAAGTTACAGGCATCATGACATTTCAATTATAAAAACTTTAGCATGTGTCTCGTAAGAATAAGGACATGCTTCTACCCAACCAAAATAGCATAAGCACACCTAAGGCTATCAACATTCTGGAATATTATCTAATAGCCAGACCATAGTCATAAATTCCAGTCATCTTAATAATACCTTTTATAGCTTTGTTTTCACCAAATTGGGATCCAATTGAAATTCACAGAGTGCATTTGGTTATTAGTCTTTATTTGGTCTTTAGTCTATTAGAACATTTTTCAACTGAAGTAAAGTTAACATTCAATTTTAATGCATCCGTTTTAAATGTACATTTGATGAGTTTTACATATATACACACACACACACATATGTATACTCTTACAACAATCACCACATCAAAATATAGAAAATGTTCCCTCATGCCAACTTTGCAACCAACTGCCCCTTCACCCCCTGCCCCAGTCAACCACTGGTCTGATTGTCTTACCAATATAGATAGCTTTGCCTATCAAGAACTTCATAAATCCAAGAATTTGGATTTGCTTCTTTTGTATCTGGCTTCTTTTGCTCAGCATATTTTTGAGAATCATCTGTCTTATTGTGTATATGAGAAATTTGTTCCTTTTTATTGATCGGTAAGAGTCAATTGTATGAATATACCAGATCATTTATCCATTTACCGATTGATGAACTGAATTGCTTCCAGTTTTATGCTATTGTGGTTCAAGCCACTAGGAACATTCATATGTAACTCTTTTTGTGGACATATATTTTCATTTCTCTTGAGTAAAAATCTAGATTTAAAATTGCTAGATCATAGAGTAAGTGTATGTTTAACTTTATAAGAAACTGCCAAACTGCTTTCCAAAATGCTTATAATGGTTTATACTCTTAGCAGGAATATATGAGTAGTTTCTCCACATTCTTAACAATACTTCATGTTATGAATCTTTTTACTTTTTTTTCATTTTACTGGGTGTATCTCAGTGTGGTTTTAATTTGCATGTCCCTCATAGCTAGAGATGTTGTACATCTTTTCATGTGCTTATTGCATATATATGTGTATATATATACACACATATATACTTTTGTGATGTGTCTATTCAAATAGTTGCTCTTTTAAAAACTGGGTTGCCTTTTTGTTATTGACTTGTATATATGAGTCCTTTGCCAGGTTTATGTATTACAAATATTCTATTCAGTGACTTGGCTTTTCATTTTTTAATGGTGTCTTTTGAAGAGCAGTTTTAATTTTGGTGAAATCCAATATTTTAAGATTGGCACTCTTCTGTATCCTAAGAAAATTTTGCCTATTCCCAGATTGTTCTTTGTTTTATTCTAGAAGTTTTTTTAGTTTTAGCTTTTATATGTAGGTCTAGAATTCATAGACTTAATTTTTATATATAGTGTGAGATAGGGGTTGAGGTTTTTTTTTTAACATATATTCAGTTGTTCTAGCACATTTAAGAAGACTGTTTTTTCCCATTCTATTGCCTTGACAGCTTTGCAAAAAAAAAAAAATTGACATTGTGTATATGGGTCTACTTCTGAATTCTATTTTATTCCATTGTCTAGTCTATGCCAATATCACAGTATCTTGACTGCTGCTGCTAAGTCACTTCAGTCGTGTCCGACTCTGTGCGACCCCATAGACGGCAGCCCACCAGGCTCCGCTGTCCCTGGGATTCTCTAGGCAAGAACGCTGGAGTGGGTTGCCATTTCCTTCTCCAAGTATCTTGACTACTATAGCTTTATAGTAGGTCTTGAATTCAGAGTGTGTTTCAGATTTGTTCTTCTTTTCCAAAATTATTTTGAGTCTTCTGGTCCTTGTCATATAAATTTTATAATAAACTTCCCATTTTATTTTTTAAAAATAGCTGTTGAGATTTTGGTTGGGATCATACTGAATCTGTTAATCTGTTTGGGAGAACTGACATTTTAACAATACTGATTCTTCTGATCCATGAACGTGGTAAATCTGTCCACTCATTTGGACATTTCATAGAGATTTAATTTAATTTTAAAAATTAATTTCATAGAGATTGTTTAATTTTGTTCAACAATCTATTGTAGTTTTCAGTATACAGTTCATATATTTATATGTAAGTTTATCTGAAAACACACTTTTATATTATAAGCAGTATTTCATTTTCCTATTGTTTTTGCTGAATAAGGACATACATTTAATTTCTGTCTATTGACCTTGTGTTCTATATTCTTGCTAGATTCACTTTTTGGTTTTAGTAGCTTTTTTGTGGAATCCTTAGGATTTTCTATGCTCACAACCATGTTTTCTTCTTCCTTTCCAATATTTATCCCATTCTTTTCTTGCCTTTTTGCACTGGCAAGGACCACATAAAATGTTGAATAAAAATGGTGAAAGAAAACTCCCTTCCTGTCTTTGATCTTGGAGGGAACTAGTCTTTTACCAAAATATGTGGTGCTAGCTAAAGGTTAATAGGCTCAGAAAAAGCATTTTACACATTTCAAAACCCATTCGTGATTAGAATTCTCAGTAAACTTGGAATCAAAAGTCAAAGGCATCTATGTTGTCTTCCTTCAGAGATTGTTGAGTTTTGTTTTCACAGGCAGTTAATTCAGGGATTGACTTGATTCTTTTAGGATTTGTTTTTAAGCTTTGCTGAGTTAGCTTATCTCAAGTAGGTTAGCCCTAATCCTGAGATGTGGCCTTTCTGGTAGTCTAGCCCTAAAACCCTCTGTGCTCCGTGCTCCGTGAGGCCTTTCCATTCCGGTTGGTCAGAACTCAAGCATCTCCCAACTCTGTGGGCTCCGGGAGTTGTTATGTTTACAGCTCCCTGGTAACCTTTCTTTCCCAGGGTGTTGCTTTTCAATCTAACTTGTGGTGTCTCCCACTATATGTGCACAGCCTAGTATTTAGCCAGACTCAAAAGGCAGGGTCTAGAACTCCTTCTCTGTGGAGTTTCTTCCTCTAAAATGCAAATTCCAGCTGCCTCAGCCTCCCCTCCCCGCCAGTCCATGTCTGTCTGGTCGGCTCAGTGAAAACTCTATTGTTTGCACACCCCTCCCTAAGTTGGGGATCCGGGGAGTGCCTCTGGTAGAAAGCGTAAATGATCGTAGGGCTCTCCTCGTTTGTTTCCTTTCTCCCAGAGAGTCCAGCCCTGTGCTGCCAGTCATTTCATGTCTGAAAACAATTATTTCACATGTTTCATCCAGAGTTCTAGTTGTATATGCCAGAATGGCTAGCCAGTACTACTTAGTCTGTCATCGGTGGAAGCAGACGAGTTATTTTTAATGACCAGTTAGGTCTAAACTTCTTCTGAAGAGCAAGAGAGAAAATATTCCAGGCCACACTGTTTCTGTTGCAGTCACTCAGCTATGACACTGTAGCACAAAAACAGCCATAGACAACATGCAAATTAATAAGCATGACTGGTTTCCAATAAAATTATATTTACAAAAATAGACAGCTGACCTGCTAGTCATAGTTTGGCAACTCTCGATCTAGAGCAGGGCTTCTGCCCTCCTTTACCCCGTGCCGTAAACTTTTTGAAGAGTCCAAGCCAATCATCTTATTGAATTCCCCCAATTCTAGATTGATCGTTAGTTTCTCAAGGTATTGTGTAATGCACTCCTTCATCCTCTATATTCTCCATAAACTGTTAATTAGGTCAAGAGGCTTTATGAGAGTCAGGTTAAATATTTGGGGGTGAGAATGATGCCATAGGTAATGTTGGGAATATTAACTTTTGAAAAAACCTCATCCAAGTTGATGCATTTCAATCATTGATTCACACATTCATTCACTCACGCATCCATCATCCATCCATCAAGGTTCTACAATGAGCTGACCCTCTGTCATGTGTGATGCTGAGTGCTCTGATGGATGCAGTGGTGCAGCCAAGTCTTTCCTCAATGACAGGGTGACAGAAAAGCACAGAGCTAGAAAAGTCAGTGCCTTACTCCATCTTTCTGGGTCAGAGCCAAAGGGCTCACTTTATCTGAAATAGTTGTAAAAATATAGATTCACTGACCCCTCAGATCCAGTGAAATAGAACCCCTTGGCAAGGTCCAGAAACCTGTGTGTTAACCAATTCCATGGTTAAAAGAGGTCAAAGGAAAGCAGGTTGCGATGAAAGTTAATTCCTAAGGGGCGAACCATCCACCTAGGAAGAGGCTACATTTTCCATTGATTTACCAGAAAGGCAGACATAAAGGACATCCCCAGGGTCTGGTAGTCCTTCAGTTCCAGGAGAAAAAGCAACCTGGCCCTAGTGACTGTGCTGATTTAAAAATATGCCATGAATTCTTTGGGCCACCTTCCTTCAAAAGGTAGAAATTAATTTCTCTCCCCTTGAGAGTAAGCCAGACTTAGTGATTTGTTCTAACAGATTGGTTATGGTGGAGATGATCATCTTTGGCTTCAAGACTAAATTCTGAAAAGCACTGCAGCTTCCCCCTTGCTTTCTCTTAAACCTCTTGCTGAAGGGAATCCAGGCATCATACTGAGAAGGACTCGAGCAGCACTATGGCTATCCCCATGGAGGGCACCTGAGGCCTCCTGCCAAGGTCATCCCTGTGAGGGACCATCTCGGTAGTGGGCTGTCCAGCCCCCATCAAGTCAAGTCAGAGAACTGTGACCTTGGCTAACATTTTGACCACCATCTCCGAAGAGACTGCAAGCCAGAAAAACCCAGCAAAGCTGCTCCTAAATTTCTGACCCACAGAAACACATGGGATAATAAGTTTATTCATTTGGGGATCGTTGGTTATGCAGTAACACATAATTAATAACACAGAGACATCACACATGATTTTAGAACTGCTGCTGAGACCATGCCAGCGAGCCCCATCTGTCTCTCCCACTTAGGAACATCATTACGCAGGGCTCTGCACGCTTTCCTGTTGAACACATGTGTCTTCTCAACTGGTGGCTGACCTCACAGTGAAACTCCTAGGCCGAAACCTGTGCCCAGCCTTCAAAAAATCGGGAGTTGGAACATCCACCCCCCGAGTGAACAATGTTTGGAGATGACGCCATTGCCCCTTCCTTACCCGCAGAGTGTTTTTTTGAGACTTCTGTCTGAATAGATGGCAGCTGGGCAGCCCCACTCCTGGCTGGAGAACAGCTCTACTCAATGTAGAGCCAACAGCACATGTGGGTATCAAAAAGAGCCACCTTTGTTTCATTAGCACCATGTTCTAACAAAACCAGCTGGCTGGCTGTGATTTTGAAAAAGGTTATAACATTGCTTTGGTGCCAGAATTCTTTAGTAAATTTGATAAGAGCTATGAAGAAAGGTTAAATGTTAAGGGATCGCCAGTATTTTTCGGTTTACAGTGAGTTTGCGGGGGGTGGGGGGAGCAAAGTACAGCGTGATGACATTTCCTTGTCCGCTTGATTTTGTTTTATATTTCTCTGGTAGGTACAAATGAAAAGTGAGGTTGTTTGTATCAAGTAAGAATTGAATTAAATTTTAAAAATTTAGACTACAAGCCAGTAAATAATGAGCAAAGAATGTAAACTGATAGTTCACAGAAGAGTCAAAATCCCTTGACATTTGACAAGGTTTTCAATCTGACTCATAGGTTATTGTTGTTCAGTCACTGAGTTGTGCCTGACTCTTTGCGACCCCATAGACTGTAGCACACCAGGCTTCCCTGTCCTTCACTATCTCCCAGACTTTGCTCAAGCCCTTTTCCATTGAGTCTGTGATGCCATAGGTAGAGAAGTATAAATTAAAACTTCCCTGAAATATGATCTTCCACCTAACATATTGGCAAAAATCCAAAAGTTGGATTTGAATGACATGCTCTATTGATGAAACTGTAAGGAAATAGACACTTTTATATCTTGCTAATAAGAGTGCAAAATGGCACACACCTTATGGAGGAAAATTTTTCAATATCTAACAAAATTGGCTGGTTTGATCTGGTTGCAGTCCAAGGGACTCTCAAGAGTCTTCTCCAACACCACAGTTCAAAAGCATCAGTTCTTTGGTGCTCAGCTTTCTGTATGGTCCAACTCTCACTTCCATACATGACTACTGGAAAAACCATAGCTTTGACTAGATGGACCTTTGTTGGCAAATTAATGTCTCTGCTTTTTAATATTCTGTCTAAATTGAAGTGAAGTGAAGTGAAATCGCTCAATCGTGTCCGACTCTTTGCGACCCCATGGACTGTAGCCTACCAAGCTTCTCTGTCCATGAGATTTTCCAGGCAATAGTACTGGAGTGGATTGCCATTTCTTTCTCCAGCGGATCTTCCCGACCCAGGGATCGAACCCAGGTCTCCCGCATTGTAGACAGACGCTTTACAGTCTGAGCCACCAAGAAAGTTTTTTCTTCCAAGGAGCAAGCATCTTTTAATTTCATGGCTGCAGTCACCATCTGCAGTGATTTTGGAGCCCAAGAAAATTGTCTGTCACTGTTTCCATTGTTTCCCCATTGCCGGAAAGTGATGGGACTGGATGCCATGCTCTTCGTTTTTTGAATGTTGAGTTTTAAGCCAGCTTTTTCACTTTCTTCTTTCACTTCCATCAAAATGCTCTTCAGGTCCTCTTCGCCTTCTGCCATAAGGTGATGTCATCTGCATATCTGAGGTTATTGATATTTCTCCTGGCAATCTTGATTCTAGCTTGTGCGTCATCCAGCCCATCATTTCACTTGATAACTCTGCATATAAATTAAATAAGCAGGGTGACAATATACAGCCTTGATGTACTCCTCTCCTGATTTGGAACCAGTCCCTTGCTCCACGTCTGGTTCTAACTGTTGCTTCTTGACCTGTGTACAGATTTCTCAGGAGGCAGGTAAGGTGGTCTCATATGCCCATCTCTTTCAGAATTTTCCACATTTTGTTGTGATCCACACAGTCAAAGGCTTTGGTGTAGTCAATAAAGCAGAAGTACATGTTTTTCTGGAACTCTCTTTCTTTTTCAATGATCCAACAGATGTTTGGCAATTTGATCAGTCTGCAAGGAGATCAAACCAGTCAATCCTAAAAGAAACTAGTCCTGAATATTCATTGGAAGGACTGATGCTGAAGCTGAAGCTCCAATACATTGGCCACCTGATGTGAAGAACTGACTCGGAAAAGACCTTGATGCTGGGAAAGATTGAAGGCAGGAAGAAAAGTGGATGACAGAGGATGAGATGGTTGGATGGCATCACCAACTCAATGGCCATGAGTTTGAGCAAGCTCTGGGAATTGGTGAGGAACAGGGAAGCCTGGCATGCTGCAGTCCATGGGGTTGCAAAGAGTCAGACACAACAGAGCGACTGAACTGAACTGAACTAAACTGAACAAAATTAAACATGCATTTACATTTCAAAGTAGCAATGTCAATTTTAGAAATTTACAGTGAAGATCAGTTCAGTTCAGTTCAGTCGCTCAGTCGTGTCCGACTCTTTGCGACCCCATGAATCGCAGCATGCCAGGCCTCCCTGTCCACTACAAACTCCCGGAGTTCACTCAGACTCAAGTCCATCGAGTCAGTGATGCCATCCAGCCATCTCATCCTCTGGCGTCCCCTTCTCCTACTCAAATAAAAAACAGCATAAATATGAGGTTACTCATTGTGATACTATTGTAATATTAAAAGACTAGGGAACTTCCCTGAAGGGCTGGTGGTTAAGGAGCCACCTGCTAGTGAAGGGGACACAGGTTCAATCTCTGGTCCAGGAAGACCCCACATGCCACTTAGCAGCTAAAGCATAGGCACCAGAACTACGGAGCCCTTATGGTGCAACTACTAAAGCCTGTGAGCTTAGAGCCTGTGCTCTGCAACAAGAGAAGCCACCACAACGAGGCCCGTGCACTGCAAGGAAAAGTAGTCCCTGCTCATTGCAACTAGAGAAAGCCCACACACAGCAGAGACCCAGCACAACCAAAAACTGATTTAAAAAATAGGAACCATCTAAATGCCCATAAAAGTTGAACAAACCATGAGATAGTAACATAATGGTGTGCATGTGTATGCGTGCTCAATCGTGTCTGACTCTTTGTGATCTCACGGACTGTAGCCCACAAGACACCTCTGTCCATGAGATTTTCCAGGCAAGAATACTAGAGTGGGTTGCCATTTCCTCCTCCAGGGGGTCCTCCTGATCCAGGGATTGAACCTGTGTCTCCTGCATTGGCAGGCAGATTCTTTACCACTGAGCCACAGGAGAAGCCCAGTATATAAATAAATAAATGTATGGGTGGTTTCCTGGGTGGCATTATTGGTAAAGAACCTGCCTCCCAAGGCAGGAGACATAAAAGACTCAGGTTCGATCCCTGGGTCAGGAAGATCCTCTGGAGGAGGGCATGGCAACCCATTCCAGTATTCTTGCCTGGAGAATCCCATGGACAGAGGAGCCTGGTGGGCTACAGTCCATGGGGTCACAAAGAGTCGGACATGACTGAAGTGACTTAACACACACACACATACACACACACACACACACACATACGAAAAAAGAAACACTGAAAGTATATACTTGAAACTAATAAAAATAATGATTGTCTAAAGGGAATGGGTGGAACAGGGTAGATGAGAAATGGGTGGAACCAAGACTTTTCTAGCACATTTTTTCATATAGTATATGTTTTATGTGTTCAAAAATTAAAATTAATCTTAATACTGAATATTAACAGGAATAAATGACTGTAATTGTATATCAAGTCAGTAATATAAAAGCAAAGAAAAACAATTATCTAAATAACTTTCAACACACTATTCCAAGTTTACATATGTGCTTAGTAAGATATATTTTAAGGATTTAAAAACTTCAAAAAATATTTTACTTTACTCTGTAGTTTTAATGGTAGTAACATTGAATTGTAATCCAAAGAGAGAAAGAATTCCAAAGCCAGCAACCCACTATGGAAAGAGGAGACCCTTATAGAAGCTGGACTACAATTCTGGCTTTTTTCCAGAGCCAAAGGGCACCTCAGACATGGGCCAGGACAGGAACGGAGCAGCAACCCATCCAAGGCCACACATATCTAACCAGCTGTGAAGGCCCCACCCCAGCACACAGCCCTGAAGGGCACAGGCCCTCCTGAAGGACATCTGGCTCTGCCAGGTTCGACCCATGGGATTGATAACAGCTGTTAGTGTTCACAGAGCAGCTGTGGGGGAACAGCTTGGCCAGCTGGCACCTGCAAAGCTGTACTCTAGCCCCCAACCTGCAGGCTCCTGTGGAAAACTCCATCTGGAAAAAGGGCTGAGAGCAGAGCTTCAGAGCCTGAGAAAGGAAAGCTTGGAGGCAACATAGCACCTAAAGACCCGAAGGAAGCTGGGAGCACCAGAATGTCTGGCGGGGCCTGGAAGACTTGACAGACGGGGCAATGGTTACTTGCTACGTGGGGTCTGGAACCACCAGAGTGGCCCTGAGCTTGAGGAAGAACCACAGCCCTCTAGGGCCTGGGACCTCACCAAGCCTCTGCAGTCATACTAGATCCTGGTTCCCTCCTTCTTCTGGAAGAGACAGTCCTCCTCATTTGTGAAAACCCCTAATAAGCCATTTGACCCACACAACACCTGTTGGTAGATTCACTGGCTCATTCAAAGGCCTTTAAGGAAATTTCCTAGGAGTGGTTTGGCCCATGACACGAGTGGTGGTTCATCCTGCTCATCCACCCCAACCAAACTGTCCTGCCCAGCTTCCGCCCCTTCAGGCCTGAGCAAGCTCCTGGAGAACTCGTAAAGCAGTTAAATCGCCGCCCAACTCTCTTCCTCATCAAGTTGTATCTGTCACTTTGTCCCCTCAGGGAGGGAGAGCATTAAGTCACCCTGCACTCCTAGCCTTGGTCCCATTCAGACAGAGGGCCGGGCACCCGCTCAATGAAACAAGGTGCAGACAGCATTTCTAAGCAGTCACATAACTTCACTCAGCAGGAATCTCCTCCCATCCCCCAAAGCATTCCTTACTAGCAAAAGCTCCATCCATGTCCTCCACTTTGTTCCTGTTGGGGTACTCGGATTGGTGGCAGCATGCATGATACTCCAGGAATCCCAGGTATGCAAGATCCAGGAGGGCTTATGGCATGAAGCGCCCAACCATGCATGATTGCCCACCAACATCTAGAGGACATTTTACCCCTCCACCCACTCACCACTGAGAATGGAATATTTCCTACCATATCAGTGAACAAACGATGTCAGCAATTGCAGCCACACTTACAGTGAGCTGGTGAGCTCCGAGGGAACTCAGGAAGGAAAGAATACCTGCCATCTAGCAGCCATAAGACTGCAACCACTCCCTACGATGAGCCCTGAGGAAATTCAGGATGTGAAAACACAGGATACTGGCCCCAGATAGCTGAGATGCATATCAAAGGAATGATTTCAGTGAGCCCAGGCTCTTGCATCTTCCTATATATAGAAAAGTACCATATTCCTTAACTTGAGATATCTGGTTTTCTTTAATTTACAAAAATCTTTTGCTGTTCGGATTACTTGCCCTTTGTTGTAAAGCTCCTATGCATCATGGCTTCCCACTTCACCTCCTCAGAACATTTCTCTCAGGGTTACTTGACATGCTGCCTCCCAGGCTTGAGTCCTAAAAATTTCCACCAAATAAACAATAGCTCTCAACTTTTAGCTTGGGTGTGTTTTTTCATTTGACACCACTCCCACAGCGTGCTTCCTGACCTCCCTTTTCCTTTGTAGAAACTTCTACAGCAGAGACTCAAGGATCAGTGTCCAGGGTGGCAGCTAGCAGAGCCCAGGCCACCACACTGGTCAGTCCATCATGGGCTGGGAGGAACTGAGAAGAAGGAGTCCTGGCTGGGGCAGTTTCATACTTTTGCCCACTTGGATGATCTTGAGCATTTTCCATTTCAACCCGATTAGCATTTTCCTCCACTCTGTCTCATCTTGATAAATGTCATTAATGCTTCCAGTTTGTAGACACATAGCCATCTTGACCTCTTCCAACACAAAACCATGCCTTCCTTAATAAATGAGTCCAAATTTCCTCAGTCTGGAAATACAGGAGGAAAGGGTAGGTGACATCACCCTGGCTTTGTTTTCCCACTGCCTTGGGGCTCTTTCATGAATCACATGCAGAGTTGTGTAGAAGGCTAGGGCTGGGCAACACTGCAAAGCCTCCATCAGCACTGGGGACTAACCAGGAACTCACATGCTACCCCTCAAAGATCCTTAGTGCAGGCTGGGAAGTATAAACAGAACCCTCCAGAAGGAACTGAAGTTAAAACAAGGAGCTCATAATCCCAGATATTCTAGCCCACAAGATGTTGCCTCTGCAGTTCCCTCTGTTGTCCTCTCGGCAGTGTTTCCCAGATTCTGAGATGATTTGGGCCAGGTCGAAATGGGACTCAGGAATTTAACATGTTCAGCAATTATCTTGGTTCTTATCATCATGGATCCTTGCAGATCCAACCAGACTACCATATCTCTTTTGATTTGCAATGTTGTGTTAATTACTGCTGTGCAGCCAGTGATTTGGTTATACACACACACACACACACACACACACACACGCTTTACAGAATTTTGTTGTTTTGTGTCAAACCTCAATGTGAATCAGCTATAAGTATACATATATCCCCTCCCTTTTGAACCTCCCTCCCATCTTCCTCCCCATCCCACCCTTCTAGATCGATACAGAGCCACTATTTGAGTTTCCTGAGCCATACAGAAAATTCCCTTTGGCAATTTATTTTACATATGGTAATGTAAGTTTCCATGTTACTCTCTCCATGTATCTCACCCTCTCCTCACCGCTCCCCATGTCCATAAGTCTATTCTCTATGTCTGTTTCTCCATTGCTGCCCTGTAAATAAATTCTTCAGTACCATTTTTCCAGATTCCATACATATGCATTAGAATATGATATTTATCTTTCTCTTTCTGACTCACTTCACTCTGTATAATAGGTTCCAGATTCATCCACTTCATCAGAACTGACTCAGATGTGTTCCTTTTTATGGTTGAGTAATATTCCATTGTGTGTATGTACCACAACTTCTTTATCCATTCATCTGTTGATAGACATCTAGGTTGCTTCCATGTTCTAGCTATTGTAAATAGTGCAGCAATGAACAACGGGATACCTGTGTCTTTCTCAACTTTGGTTTCCTCAGAGTTTATGACTAGGAGTGGGATCTGGGTCATATTGTGGTTTTATTCCTAGTTTTTTTTAAGGAATCTCCATACCGTCTTCCATAGGGGCTGTATCAATTTACATTCCCACCAAAAGTGCAAGAGGGTTCCCTTTTCTCCACACCCTCTCCAGCATTTATTGTTTGTAGACTTTTTGATGATGGCCATTCTTACTAGTGTGAGATGATATCTCATTGTAGTTTTGATTTGCATTTCTCTAATAATGAGTGATGTCGAGCATCTTTTCATGTGTTTGTTAGCCATCTGTATGTCTTCTTTGGAGAAATGTCTGTTTAGGTCTTTTTCCCACTTTTTGATTGGGTTGTTTGTTTTTCTGGCATTGAGTTGTATGAGCTGCTTTTATATTTTGGAAATTAATCCTTTGTCAGTTGTTTCATTTGTTATTATAAGGGTTGTATTTCACTTTGCTTAGAGTTTCCTTTGCTGTGCAAAAGCTTATAAGTTTAATCAGGTCCCATTTGTTTACTTTTGTTTTTATTTCCATTACTCTAGGAGGTGGGTCATAGAGGATCTTGCTTTGATTTATGTCATCGAGTGCTCTGCCTATGTTTTCCTCTAAGAGTTTTATAGTTTCTGGTTTTACATTTAGTTCTTTAATCCATTTTGAGCGTATGGTGTTAGGAAGTGTTCTAATTTTGTTCTTTTACGTGTAGTTGTCCAGTTTTCCTAGCATCATTTATTGAAGAGGCTGTCTTTGCCCCATTGTATATTCTTGCCTCCTTTGCCAAAAATAAGGTACCCATAGGTGCATGGGTTTATTTCTGGGCTTTCTATCTTGTTCCATTGGTCTATATTTCTATTTTTGTTCCAATACCATACTGTCTTGATGACTGTAGCTTTGTAGTATAATCTGAAGTTGGGAAGGTTGATTCCTCCAGCTCCATTCTTCTTTCTCAAGACTGCTTTGGCTATTCGGGGTCTTTGGTGTTTCTGTATGAATTGTGAAATTTTTTGCCCTGCTGCTGCTAAGTCACATCAGTCGTGTTCAACTCTGTGCGATCCCATAGACAGCAGCCCACCAGGCTTCCCCATCCCTGGGATTCTCCAGGCAAGAACACTGGAGTGGGTTGCCATTTCCTTCTCCAATGCATGAAAGTGAAAAGTGAAAGTGAAGTCACTCAGTTGTGTCTGACTCTTCATGACCCCATGGACTGCAGCCTACCAGGCTCCTCCGCCCATGGGATTTTCCAGGTAAGAGTACTGTCCTAGTTCTATGAAAAATGCCATTGGTAATTTGATACTGATCACATTGAATCTGTAGATTGCATTTGGTAGTATAGTTATTTTCATAACATTGATTCTTCCTACCCAGGAACATGGGGTATCTCTCCATCCGTTTATATCATCTTTGATTTCTTTCATTAGTGACTTATAATTTTCTGTGTACAGTTCTTTTGTCTCCTTAGGTAAGCTTATTCCTAGATATTTAATTCTTTTTGTTGCAATGGTGAATGGGATTGGTTCCTTAATTTCTCTTTCTGATTTTTTATTGTTAATATATAGAAATGCAAGTGATTTCTGTGTATTGATTTTGTATCCTGCAACTCTGCTAAATTCACTGATTAACTCTAGTAATTTTCTGATACTATCTTTAGGGTTTTCTGTGTACAGTATCATGTCATCTGCAAACAGTGAGAGCTTTACTTCTTTTCCAATGTGGATTCCTTTTATTTCTTTTTCTTCTCTGATTGCTGTAGCTAGGACTTCCAGAACTATGTTGAATAATAGTGGTGGCAGTGGACACCCTTGTCTTGTTCCTGATCTTAGGGGGAATGTTTTCAGTTGTTCATCATTGAGAATAATGTTTGCTGTAGGCTTACCATATATGGTCTTTACTATGTTGAGGTAGGTTCCTTCTGTGCCCATTTATTGAAGAGTTTTAATCATAAATGGGTCAAAGGCTTTTTCTGCATCTATTGAGATGATCATATGGTTTTTACCTTTCAATTTGTTAGTATGGTATATCACATTGATTGATTTACATATATTGAAGAATCCTTGCATTCCTGGAATACACCCCGCTTAATCATGGTGTATGAGATTTTTGATGTGTTGCTGAATTCTGTTTGCTAAAATTTTGTTAAGGATTTTTGCATCTATATTCATCAATGATATTGGACTGTAGTTTTCTTTTTTTGTGTTGTCTTTGTCTGGTTTTGGTATCAGGGTGATGGTGGCCTTGAAGATGGTGGCCTCCTTTGCAATTTTTTGAAAGAGTTTTAGAAGGATAAGCATTAGTTCTTCTCTAAATGTTTGATAGAATTCTCCTGTGAAGCCATCTGGTGCTGGGCTTTTGTGTTTGGGGATATTTTTGATCACAGCTTCAATTTCAGTGCTTGTAATTGGGTTGCTCATAATTTCTGTTTCTTCCTGCTTCAGTCTTGGAAGATTGAACTTTTCTAAGAATCTGTCCATTTCTTCCAGGTTATCCATTTTATTGCCATATAGTTGTTCATAATAGTCTCTTATAATCCTTTGTATTTCTGCCTTGTCCGTTGTAACCTCTCCTTTTTCATTTCTAATTTTGTTGATTTGATTCTTCTCTCTTTTTTTCTTAATGAGTCTGGCTAAAGGCTTCTCAATTTTGTTTATCTTCTCAAAAAACCAACTTTTAGTTTTATTAATCTTTACTATTGTTTTTTTCATTTCTTTTTCATTTATTTCTGCTCGGATCTTTATGATTTCTTTCCCTTTACTAATTTTGGATTTTTTGTTGTTGTTCTTCTTCTTTTTCCAGTTGTTTTAGGTGTAAGTTAGGTTGTCTATTCAATGTTTTTCTTGTTTCTTGAGGTAGGATTGTATTGCTATAAACTTGCCTCTTAGAACTGCTTTTGCTGCATCCCATAGGTTTTAAGTTGTTGTGTTTTCATTGTCATTTGTTTCTAGACATGTTTTGATTTCCCTTTTGATTTCTTCAGTAACCTGTTGGTTATTTAGAAACGTGTTGTTTAACACATCTCCATGTGTTTGTTTTTCTTACAGGTTTTTTCTTATAATTGATATCTAGTCTCAGCATTGTGGTTGGAGAAGATGCTTGATATGATTTCAATTTTCTTAAATTTACTGAGGTTTGATTTGTGTCCCAAGATGTGATCTATTCTGGAGAATATTCCATGTGCACTTGAGAAGAAGGTGTATTCTTTTTCATTTGGATGGAATGTCCTGAAGATATCAATGAGATCCATTTCATCTAATGTATCATTTAAGACTTGTGTTTCCTTATTAATTTTCTGTTTTGGTGATCTGTCCATTGGTGTGAGTGGGGTGTTAAAGTCTCCTACTATTATTATGTTACTGTCAATTTCTCCTTTATGTGTATTAGTGTTTGTCTTATGTATTGAGGTGCTCCTATGTTGCGTGCATAGATATTTACAATGTTATATCTTCCTCTTGGATTGATTTCTTTATCATTATGTAGTGTCCTTCCTTATCTTTTGTAATATTGTTTATTTTAAGGTCTATTTTGTCTGATATGAGGATTGCCACTCCAGCTTTCTTTTGCTTCCCATATGCATGGAATATATTTTTCCATCCTTTCACTTTTAGTCTATATATGTCTTTAGGTCTGAAGTGGTTTTCTTGTAGACAGCATATATATGGGTCTTGTTTTTGTATCCATTCATCCAGTCTGTCTTTTGGTTGGAGCATTTAATCCACTTACATTTAAAGTAATTATTGATATATATGTTCCTATTTTCATTTTCTTAATTGTTTGGGGTTGATTTTGTAGATCTTTTTTCTTCTCTTGTATTTATTGACTATATAAGTCCCTTTAACATTTGTTGTAAAGCTGGTTTGGTGCTACTGAATTCTATTAACTTTTGCTTGTCTGAAAAGCTTTTTATTTCTCCATCAATTTTGAATGAGATCCTTGCCGGGTACAGTAATCTTGGTTGTAGATTTTTTCCCTTTCAGTACTTTAAATATATCCTCCATTCCCTTCTGGCCTGCAGAGTTCCTGCTGAAAGATCAGCTGTTAAGCACACGGGGCTTCCCTTGTATGTTACTTGTTGCTTCTCCCTTGCTGCTTTTAATATTCTTTCTTTGTGTTTAGTCTTTGTTAGTTTGATTAGTATGTGCTTGGTGTGTTTCTCCTTGGGTTTATCCTGTATGGGACTCTTCATGCCTCTTGGACTTGATTGACTATTTCCTTTTCCATGTTAGGGAAATTTTCAACTATAATCTCTTCAAAAATTTTCTCATATCCTTTTTTTTCTCTTCTGGTACCCCTATAATTCGAGTGTTGGTGCATTTGATATTGTCCCAGAGATCTCTGAGACCAGCCTCAGTTCTTTTCATTCTTTTTACTTTATTCTGCCCTTCAGAAGTGATTTCCACCATTTTATCTTTCAGCGTACTGATTCATTCTTCTGCTTCAGATATTCTGCTATTGATTCCTTCCAGAGTATTTTTAATTTCAGTAATTCTGTTGTTTGTATGTTTATTCTTTAATTCTTCTAGGTCTTTTTTAATTGATTCTTGCATTTTTTCCATTTTGTTTTCAAAGTTTTTGATCATTTTTACTATCATTATTCTGAATTCTTTTTCAGGTAGTTTGCCTACTTCCTCTTCATTTATTTGGACTTCTGTGTTTCTAGTTTGTTCCTTCATTTGTGTAGTATTTCTCTGCCTTTTCATTATTTTTTTAAACTTATTGTGTTTGAGGTCTCCTTTTCCCAGGCTTCAAAGTTGAATTCTTTCTTCCTTTTGGTTTCTGCCCTTCTCAGGTTGGTCCAGTGGTGTGTGTAAGCTTTGTATAGGCTTAGATTTGTGCTGAGTTTTTGTTTGCTTTTCCTCTGATGGGCAAGGCTGAGTGAGGTGGTAATCCTGTCTGCTGATGATTGGGTTTGTATTTTTGTTTTGTTTGTTGTTTAGATGAGGCATCCTGCACAGGGTGCTACTGGTGGTTGGGTGATGCTGGGTCTTGTATTCAAGTGGTTTCCTTTGTGTGAGTTCTCACTATTTGATACTCCCTACAGTTAGTTCTCTGATAGTCTAGGGTCTTGGAGTCAGTACTCCCACTCCAAAGGCTCAAGGCTTGATCTCAGAACTTATGACATGTGTCAAAGTCAACTAAGATGAAAATTCCTGGGATAAATGCTTTATTGTGATATTCTCTTTATTGCAGTGGTCTGAAACCAGACTCACGAAATCTCCTGAGATATGCATGCAGTTGACACGTCCACTGTGTCCCCACCACAGCCAGATGGTCAGCTTCAGCTTCTTAGTGCTGGAAGAGGGTCTTCCTTATTGCCATTTCCAACCTCTGACAAGGAGGAAAACTTAGTGCACATTCCTCAAACCTCTGAATTGTTTTGTCAATGGATATTTAGGTTGTTCCCATGCCTCCTGAGAAACCTGTATGCAGGTCAAGAAGCAATAGTTAGAACCAGACATGGAACAACAGACTGGTTCCAAATTGGGAAAGGAGTACGTCAAGGCTGTATATTGTCACCCTGCTTATTTAACTTCTATGCAGAGTACATCATGAGAAATGCTGGGCTGGAAGAAGCACAAGCTGGAATCAAGATTGCCAGGAGAAATATCGGTCACCTCAGATATGCAGATGACACCACTCTTATGGCAGAAAGTGAAGAGGAGCTAAAGAGCCTCTTGATAAAAGTGAGAGAGGAGAGTGAAAAGGTTGGCTTAAAGCTCAAAATTCAGAAAACTAAGATCATGGCATCTGGTCCCATCACTTCATGGGAAGTTGGTGGGGAAACAGTGGAAACAGTGTCAGACTTTATTTTTAGGGGCTCCAAAATCACTGCAGATGGTGATTGCAACCATGAAATTAAAAGATGCTTACTCCTTGGAAGGAAAGTTATGACCAACCTAGACAGCATATTCAAAAGCAGAGACATTACTTTGCCAACAAAGGTCTGTCTAGTCAAGGCTATGGTTTTTCCAGTGGTCATGGATGTGAGAGTTGGACTGTGAAGAAAGCTGAGCGCCAGAGAATTGATGCTTTTGAACTGTGGTGTTGGAGAAGACTCTTGAGAGTCCCTTGGACTGCAAGGAGATCCAACCAGTCCATTCTGAAGGAGATCAATCCTGGGTGTTCACTGGAAGGACTGATGCTAAAGCTGTTTGGCCACCTCATGTGAAGAGTTGACTCATTGGAAAAGACTCTGATGCTGGGAGGGATTGGGGGCAGGAGGAGAAGGGGACGACAGAGGATGAGATGGCTGGATGGCATCACTGACTCGATGGACATGAGTTTGAGTGAACTCCAGGAGTTGGTGATGGACAGGGAGGCCTGGCGTGCTGCAATTCATGGAGTCGCAAAGAGTCGGACACAACTGAGGGACTGAACTGAACTGAAGGTGATAATAATATTAACAAAATAAGTGGTGCTGAGGATGTGGAAGAATGGAACTTTTGTACATGGTTGGTGGGGATATAAAACGGGGCAGCCTCTGTGGAAAACAGTATTCAGTTCTTCAAAAACTTAAAGGTCATGTATGACCCAGCAATTTCATATCTATGTATATACCCCAAAGAATTGAAAATAGATACTCCAAAAAATACTTGGATACAAATATTAATAGCTACACTATTCACAACTGCCAGAAGGTGGACACAACCCAAATGTCCATCATGAATAAAGTGTGGTGTATACATACAACGGAATATTACTCAGCTCCAAAAAGGAATGAAGTGTTGATACATATTACAATGTGGATGAAGCTCTAAAACAGCATGCTAAATGAAAGCAGACAGACACAAAAGTTCACATATGTATGATATAACTTATATGAAGTACCCAGAAAAGTAAATCTACAGAGAGAGAAGCAGGTTGGTAGTTGCCAGGGGATGGGAAGGAAATAGGGGCAGAGACTACTTACTAGGTATGGGGTTTTATTTAGGGATGAAAATATTTTGGAATTAGAGATGGTGACTATACAAAACATTGTGAATGTAGTAAACACCATTGAATTGTTCCCTTTAAAACGGTTGATCTTATATGACTAATTTCACATAAAAAAAAAGTTAACTGATAAAAAGACAAAAAGAAAATCAGTACCAGCCTGCCAGATGGGTTTTCAGAGCTGTCATAGTTTTTAAGAAACTTAATAGGTGAAGGATGCATCTTCCTATGACTAAAGGATTCGTCCCAGCTTGGCTGCCCAAGACTCAGTCCTGCAATGAACATCTCTTGCTTAGGGTCCCCTTGCAATGCTGTGGCTTCATCAGCTCTCACTTGGCTGAATACTGAGGTGATGGATGGAAGTAAAACAGACCTCTCCCACCGGAAGGTCAAACCTATACCTAAGCATTTCTAACTGCCATTTAAATTTACTAGCATATAAAAGTAAAACACCCAGTTACAAACCCTAACTCTGAGCCATTAGAAAGGCTCTTGATTATATATGAGAACTTGTAAGTGTTTAAAACTTAAGTGTACCTAGAAGTTTGGGCTTAATCATTTTAAACAAGAAACAGCAGAAGCAAGTGGTGATAATTTACCCTTTGTCCTAATTTTAGAATGTGAATAATTAACCTTTCGGGGGGGGGGGGGGGAGCAGAATTTTAAGAGTAGTTCAATCCAATAAATGTTCAGTTTAGAAATAGGTCGGTCCTGCTGGTACAGACCGTTACTCCTGATTTATTGCAGTGGCAATTCCCATGAAATCAGTCATTACTTCAGTTAAACTATTGAAGCATTAACGCCTTAAATTCTGCTTTCAGGCACTTAAATATTGGATAATACTGATTTTTATGGGGATTATGGTAAAAAGGGCTTGCGGTAAGAGGCATTAAAAAGTTCACATTGTTGCTACATCAAATTTTGTTAACAAAAATGCTAAGTTCCTACAAATTTTCCATTCTAAAAATAAGTTTTTCCCAGGTAAAATCGATAATACTTAGTGATTATTGTTTAAGGTTTATATCTTGAATAAATATCTATTATAGTACCCAACTATATCAGTGTTTTTGTTCAGCAATAGACTTATAAGAATAAAAGCTGGTGGTACAGACAGCTGGGCACCTTATAATACAGAAAGACACATCCTTCCTGAATCTCTGTGGGGGAAACTAGTTACCAAAATGTCCCAAGAAATTTCTTCTCCAAAATGTCACATCATTGTAAGAAGTCTTTCAGGCATCAGTGTGTTGGTAACTGCCCCAGTGTAGATTACCTAGTTACCCTAACTACCTTCTTTCAAAATGAAGAAAAAAAAGAAAAAAGGAATAGGAAGAGGAGGAAGAAAGAGGAGAGGGAAGAAGAGGAAGAAATAATAAATGAGAGTAATCTGGTTTCCCTGCCCCAGAAGCAATTAACATTGGAAACCCAATGGGCCAAGCTAAACATTAACCACTGCTTTTGGTTGGCCTTTGACAGCACAGGGTAGAGATATCCACCTGGCTTTCAGAAACCAGCTAGGTGGGTTCAACATTTAACCTCACCACTGAGAAGCAATGTGACCTTGAATAAGTTCATCAGCCTCTCTGAGCCTTTGTCTCTCCATGCCCCAGTACAAATCCCCACCAGTCTCCCGGAATAGTAGGTCTCAGTGAGAGAACCTGCTTAAGTTCCCACCTGGAGGCACCCTGCCTCTCCCGTGGTCTAAAGCAGTGACGGCTTAATCTGGAAGGTTTGTTACTGATTTTGATACTATTCCAAGAAGTCAGGACACAGCTGATGCTACTGTGTTTTTTATTAGAAAACAAATTAAATAAAATAGTGATTGATTCTATATAAAATTGAACTTGAGTCCATGGTTCATGGTGGGGAAGGCTCAGAAGATGGAGACAAGGATGTGGTAGTGGCAGTTTCTTTTTCTTCATATCTGGGAGGCAGTTCAGATAAGAGATGGAGCGTGTGGGAGGTCTCAGAGGATGAAGCGGTCCCAGAAATAGTATATATCAATTCACAATCTCTCTCAGAGGCCGCGCCTTGGCCCTCAGGAGTTGGGGACCTATGAAGAAGAAGAGGGAATGTGAACGGGAGAAGAGGAAATCAGTCATCACGCTTAAATACCAGGTGCTTTTCACATGTTTAATTACATGCATTTGGAAGCATTTGCAAGGGCTTCCAGAGTAATTTCTTCCCATATATATTTTGCATAGATATGTTTTAATTTCTTAACCCTTACTGTCCTTAGTGCTGATTGTAATATTAAGACAGTTTCATTCCTGTTGTCATTCCCCTTGTCATTGAAAAGACAAAGGGTACAAACATATAGTGAAGTGAAGTTGCTCGGTCGTGTCCGACTCTTTGCGACCCTATGGACTGTAGCCTACCAGGCTCCTCCATCCATGGGATTTTCCAAGCGAGAGTACTGGAGTGGGGTGCCATGTCCTTCTCCAGGGAATCTTCCCTACCCAGGGATAGAACCCAGGTCCCGCGTTGTAGGCAGACACTTTACCATCGGAGCCACTATTCACATAAACATATAGATGCCTTCCAAAAAGAACATGCACATACACACACAGCTACTCTTCTCTGCTATTTCATCTGGAGACAGCTAACATAAGGGAGACAAATGTATGCAAATAGAAAATTAAATCATTAAGCCAAAAACTTGAAGGAAGTTGGGAAGGCATCCTGGTTAATGGAGGGGGCTCCAGCAAAGGGCAGACCTGCATCTAAACTTCCACCCTGCTGCTTTTGAGCTGTTTGATCTCTAAGCCTCAGCTTTCTCATCTGTAAAATGGGGGTGATGACAATGTCTACCTTCTAAGTAACTATGAGAATGATATAAGGAAATGGAAGAAAAGCCAGACTCTGGCATAGTAGTGGGAGTCGTTTTTAGTAGAAGTAATAGACATTTATCTATTTATCTCTGTGAAATTCATCACTGGAGAAAAGAATTCACAAACAGAATTCTCCAAATTCCAGAACCTAACCTCCCTTTCATCCACTCAGGGCAACTCCTGCATTCGCCCCTCTTCGGATCTCCAGCTCACCACCCAGTCTGGAGCACTAGACTGTGTATCCTAAAACATGAACGACCAGGTAAGGCAGCACTCATCCCTAGCATGCCCAGGTCCCTAGCAATCTCTTGGGTCCCGCTTCTCACTGCCTTTAAAAAATGCGCATCTCAAAAGTCAATTTTCACTGAGTGCTGCTCTGTCCTGGGAGATTTTTCAGTGATCCTGCCTTCACTTCCTACACCCTGGGTTCCCATCTGGGAAGGTACAGTGCCTTCACCAGCCCTGGCATTTCCCAGAACTCCTTCCTTTTATACCCTCCCTGCCCGTGGATTCTCCACAGGTCTCTGATGCTTCTGACCTCTTGGTTTCAGCTGCCTCTTTGCCATTCCATCTCCAGAACCTCAATTCCCTCCAAGCTCTGGCCCGTCCAGTCTCCCTCCAAGGCCCAGGCCTTGCTCTGCTTCCACCACAAGCCAGACATTCTCTTCTCCTGATTATACAAGCCCATTCCCATCCTCCTCAGTCAGGGACCTCCCCGTCCTTGTCTCTCACCCTTGACATCACAACCTCTGATTTTCCCATCATCCTCCACCACAGACTCCCTCCCATACTCCTCCTCCCCATTCTTTTTTTTTTTTTTTTTTTAAGGAAATGCTCTATCATTTTATTTAATTTGGCCACACCACACGGCATGTGGGAATCTTAGCTCCTTGACCAGGGATTGAACCCATGACCCCTGCAGTGGAAGCACAGAGTCTTAACCACTGGACCACCAAGAAGTCCTGCTCCTCCCTTTCTGATCACCACAGTCCCAGGCTCCTGTTACCTCCAGCCTGTCCACGATCATGAGTCAGCCTCCTAAATGGTCTGGCCGCCCTCAGCCTTGCCCCAGTCGGAGCTGAGCTAACCACTGCTTGCATTCCGTTGCTGTAACTCCTCAGCCTTCAATGGCATCCCTCTGCCTCAAGGAAAAACACTCACATTTACACTGTTTAATGTGACTCCAGGCAGGCCTCCTAATTTGTGACATATGGGAAGCCTGGGGGATGTAAATGGGATTCTAACATTTCTCTTCAATCAATCTGAGAAGACTCTGAGGCCCAGGGAACAACTTAAAATTGAGGGGAAAAGACTGGCATGCTCATGGCAGGGTGCAGGCTGATTTCAGTCAGTCACTCAAGTATCCCCATTAGATATCGGAACCTCTGTACATTCTGGGGGTCTCCTGGGACCCCCACACCTCCCACAGTCCACAGCAGCCTGACTTAGCAGGGGCCTCCTGAGTTCTGGTCCAGCGCTCAGGCTAGCTGACAGGTGGTCCAGCATTTTGAGACCCAGTTCTGCTACAAGCGCATACAGATGCCTGGAGAAGGCTTCACATGAACCTGGCGTAAGCACGCTTATAATTTTTAACTAATGTGCTAGCCAAAGTTTCCTGGAAGGTCCTGTGAATATTAAGACGATAATTCTGACATCATGTCAGCAAAATAGATACTCCTCCTTGATGGCTACACCTGTATCACAGCATAAAGCTGACTTGGCCTGAAGACAGGCACAGGCCTGAAAGGTTCAATGTTTCTACACTTCCAGTTCAAAGGGAGAATCTTACCCAGATTGAAAAATACTGTAATATGAAGGTGGGCTTTCATCTGGGGGCACACCGTCAGTCCCAGGACTCCGGGCAGCTGCAGAAGCTGAAGACTCAGGAAAGTAAGGTGGTGGAGGGGGTGGGAATATGATCACGGCGTCACCTAAGGAAACACAACATTTTGTTGAAGATGGATGAGTAATAAATGTAAGCAAATGAGCAAGAGCTAAAGACATTAATTATACATTTGGCCCATCTATAGCAAAGGTCAGAACAGCAGAATTGAAAAGTGGGCCTATCAAATTTACAGAGGCAGAGAATAGAGGTCACTAAGGAACTGGAGGAGAGGAAAATAGAGTTAGAGTTTAATGGAGGCAGAGATTCTGTTCAGGGTAACGAAAAAACCTCCAGGAATTGATAATGGTGATGGCTGGCTGTACAACATGGTGAATGGACCGGACGCCACTATACATTTAAAAATGATTAAATTGGTAAATTGTAGGTTATATCGTTTTTACCATATTAAAAAAACTGAGCCTACATTTCATAGCAAGTCTCAGCTAAAGCGTTTCTGGCGAGTGTTTGCTAGCAATGTTCTTTATCTCCCCGGGGATGTCCACTGCTGTCAAGTTTTTATTTCCAACTTACAGTTTTAATTCTTCAAAAGTCAGCCGTTGGATAAAGCGCCTCTGCTCCTCAAATGCAGTTTCAGCCTCTGGACAAATGACGGCACAGCCACAATATATCCCTCATCCCTATTTCCACAAATGTGGTTTCCATTCTTGCTGAGCTTTATTATCTACCAATGTTTCTTCCAAGCTTTATCAAAGAAAGTCAAACTCAAAGCAAAGCTAGGGTTTCCAACCCCACTGCATTTTTTATTGCTACTGTTCACTCCAGAACACATTCCTGTGTTTTGGGGAGGGGAACAGGGGACCAGATACAAGCTCAGATTCCAACTCAGAATGTACTAGCTGAGTTGCCCAGAACCTTCTAGACGTGGCGGCACCACTATGAAGAGGTCTGAGGGCCACCTCTGCTAAGCTGGCCTCTCCACACGACAGCTCAGGAGGAAGGAAGGAGGAGAGGACTTTACTTCCCTTCAGGGAGGAGACTGGTTTCTACGTGGCAGTCCTGATGCTTGCAGGGTTCTCGAAAGCGACCGGGGTTCCACTCGCCAGTTATTACCCGGCGTGGCCGAAACAAGCCCTTTGCCCTCTCCAGGCCCCAGCCCACATCTGTAAACTGCAGGCAGTAACTGCACCTGCCCCAGAGGACAGATAGGAGGACCAGATTCATGTGAGGGGTTAAGATGGTTCTGCGCATGGAACAAGCTCTCTCAGAGGTCACACACCCTCAGAGGGACTTTCTCCACACCCAACAGCAAGTGGTGCCTGTTTGCATGTCTGAAGAAACACTCCCAACTGGCCGTCTGGCCAGTGGCTGCACTCTCCTCCTTGTTGCCTCAAATGCCTCCCCTGCAGAAAACGCATAAACTCCATATCTCCTTCTGCAAGGAGATGGCAATTGGAGCTTAAAATATGCGTGGCTAACTGAAGCTCGAAAAACAATGGTGGTTGTCTTGGGATTCTCATTTGATTTTTTCAGAAAGTCTTGGTAGGTTGGAGGAAGGTAGGTTGAGTGTTCACTTTAATTACACACTGCAGGACAAAGGAGCTGGAAATAAGCCTCCAAAGCAGGCCAATCACCTATCAAACACAGACAAGGAAGTAGTCCTCCTCCAGCCATCTCCAAGGCTTACCAAGCCCTCTGCCAGGTCTGTGCCCAGCCCTCTTGCTATCCCTGGGAAACTCCTGGCTCCCTTTCACTATGGGGTTTCTCCTGCAGGACTTGATGTCCTCTGTGGGTTGACCGGTCATCTGCTTGTGTATCCAGGGTCCAACACTAGGTATGCCCACAACGCACATACCATGCATCTTGATTTATCTACTCTGTCTTCTGTTCTGGGAAGAGCTGAATTCTGGCACTTAGATAAGATTAGCCTCATACCACCCTCACTTTCCCTCGTAAGGCAGAACTGACCATTGACAGACAATGTCCAGAGTCTTAACAATTGTGCTAAAAGGCATGATTTCTAAAGATGTAAACCCTATTCCATAATATCAAAGGAGAGTAAGACAGTGAATTATAGTGCCAGATTTTCACAAATTTGATAGGACTTAAATGGTTATATGGAAAAGATTTTAAACTCTTCAGTGCCAACATCAGGACAGAAATGCTCAGGAGTCACCACACCCCTGCTCCAGCCCTGCCCCCAGCTCCCCCTGATTCCAGTTATCAGGAGTAAGGCTGGACCCCCAAACTCCCTGATAGTAAACCCAAAGGGCACACTCAATACGCCCCCAAGTGGAAGAACATGAGCATCCCACGAGTATATTTTCTTGGCCCACACTGTGCTCCCCAGAAGAACTAAGAGCATCTATAATATTGGGTGAGCCTTTTCGTCATTTAACAATGACTCAGGGCACCAGGTGAAGGATGAAGCCTGCAGAAATAGAACTACAGCAAGTGTCCCGGGAGGGCCTATGTGAGCGCATGCGTGCCCTCCGCCTCAGTTAGGATCCTGGCTCTGCCACCCGCTACTTTGTGACCTTAGGCCAATTGCTTGGGATCCTTGAGCCTCAGTTTCTTCATCTTTTACATGGAGACACTAAGTATCTGCCACAGTGGACTGTTGAGGGCATGGATGAATTTCACGTAACAGGCTCTTGAGGAGCGCACACTAAAACACTTAGATCGTTATTTGGCCCAAGAATAAGCTCTATGTGTGTTAGCGATTATTAACAAATAACTAGTGTTGATGTCACCGTAAGTGTATAAACACACAATTAAGTAAGCTGGGAGCTTCAACCCTGACTGAACACGATGATTATCTATAAATCCATCTGCCCTTCCTCTCTGAGGCCAATACCATGCAAGGGCCACAGCCCCGGGAATCCTCCCAGTGAGAACTGCCGGCTCAACAGACAGCCTCACCCACAAGAAACAGCTCACTTCTTCCCTGTTCCCTCCACAGTTTCTGTAATCCCCTTTGCCCACCCAGCCTTTTAGATGTTAAGGCTGTGCCTTCACGGTGGGAGACTGAAATAAAACAGCGATTTGCAAAAACAAGCAGCGATGGGGGCTTTTCTTTCTGTGTGAAAGTGAGACCAGAGCTTCTGATGTGGTTCTGTGGGGGCCTGACCCTGGGACATGGCGATGCAGGTCTTCTGCAGGGGGACCCAAAGGGAATCTCTGGGCATCCCACAGGGCAAAGAAGTGACCAGGGCAGTCACATTTCATCTGTATCTGTGCCCCTGCTCCCAAACTTTGCCCCGACCCTGAAGTCAAGGACAAAATTACAGAAGATGAAGAATAAGGTGGACAAGAGTAGAGAAGACTCCTCTAAAACGTGGAAGACCAATGGACTTGCAACAGACGCAGAATCCTAGAATGTCAGTGCTGCCAGGAAACTCAGAAGTGCAGTGTTCATTTTACAGGCACACAAAGTAAGGCCAGGAGAAGTTAAGGACTTCTGAGGGCAGCCAGTCAAGGATAACCAGTGATGAGAACCCACGTTTTCAACAACCAGAAGTGCCATAAGAGTTTGCTGTGAGAATAACAGGGGAAACAGGGTCACGTGGCAGGTCCCTCAGGTGACAGAAGGCTCCCAGGGTAGCCTCACGACCTCTCACTGTCCTCTTTATTTGCCCTGCAACCTCAGTCAAGGTCACAACTCAATGTCCTGATGCTTTTGTTAGATAATAGGGTATTGCTGGGAGGAAAGGATGTGCTGAGTGATTCTTACGGGGATAATGACAGAGGCAGAACTGTGTCTGTGTGCATCTATGTGTGTGTGTGAGAGAGAGAAGGACAGACAGACAGAGGACAGAGACAAAGAGAGAGAATTTAGGCCAGACCCAAGAGCAGCCATGATGCTGCAGCCACGGTGATATGAACAAGCAAAGGAAAGACAGCGACCCACCTACAGTCACCTGGATGGGCTCCAGGCTCTGGGTTTGTCTCTCTTCACTTTCAGAAGCATCCTGGTCCCCATTCAAATTGCTTCTCTTCTTAACGTGGGCGACCACGAAGAAACACAATCCCACAAGCACAATCAAGGGACCCAAGATCTGAAGGGACAGGAATCCACAGATCTGGGGCTCTGAGTCAGCTGTGTCTGTCTCATTCAGTGATTCCTGCATCCAGTCTGAGCCACACCCAGGTACCCAAATGCCCAGTACGCTGATGAGCATACCGCTCGTCAGGAACAGAAACCCAAAGATGAGACACTGGACAAACTGGCGGCTCTCCCCACAGAGGAAGGGCCGGTCGGAGTCCCCCTGGTTGTTGCCTCGCAGGCGCTCCTCAGTTTGCTGAAGTCGTGCCCGGGAGCGGGCCAGGATCACAGCCCCCAGCCCAACCACGGCACACGTGGGTCCAGCAATCTTCAGCATCATGCTGCAGTCTGGGAAGGTTTTATACTGGCATGCCTGGAACCCAAAGATGGAGAGCAGGACTCCCACGCACAGCAGGATGGCACCGATGACAAAAAGGAAGAAAATGAGCTTGCTGACATGCCTGTCTCCCCGGACCCCGTCTGGCTCAGCAGCAGCTGCAGGAGACATGGCCAGGAGAGGCCCCTTGCCCGAGGTGGGTGGGATGTGTGGGTTCCCTTCGATGGTTTTAGCAGCTCTGCAGACATAACCAAACACCAAATTATAAAAGGGCTACAGGTGTTCCTGACCCGCCCTGTTCTTTTCCCAAAATCACACTAGGATGAAATCATAAGGAACAACTTTGTGGAACTGATACACCGTAGAACAATGAGTTGGTTCATGAGTCAGAGGAGCTGGCATTCAGAAACTCCTGAATATGTAATTTTATAAAGATATGTAAGAAGAGGAAATGCATTTACCATGCACCTAAGAGTATCTTGAAAACTCAAAAGCCATACAACAAAAGTAATTGGGTGTGGCTTTTCCTGTTATGAGTCTTATGGACTCACTTCCCCAGGCCAAACACACACACACACAATGGTAAGTGAAGGAAGAACCACACGGATTGTTTTGATTTATTGACATCCCACATTTCATCACAGCTGCTCTGAGCATTTCCAAGTGGGTAAATTTTCTCCTTCAGCAACTAACTTTCCCTTTCCTCTTTTAGACTGCAGCAACTTTCCATTCCTGGCTTTATTCTAAGGCTCCATCTACAGAAGACCCAAGTTCAACAGTTTCAACAGAAGGCGAAGGCGGTTCAGGAACACAGTGAGTTTGGGAGATATTAAGTTAATTCTGTCAAAATGTGAGTCTTGAGACCTCAAACAGGCACACACTGGGGCTACCCTGAAATCTGGTGGTCTGGTTACAGGGTCTCAGATGACTTGGGGGGGTCTGGCACAGTGGGCCACGTAGACCTTGTCCCCCAGGTGGGTAGGTGGCCTCCTGCTCCCCTTCCTTCATGGGGCCACCCACTTCCACAAAAAGTTTCAGCCCATTACCACTTCCACAAAAAGTTTCGGCCCTATTAAAAATATGCAGCTGATAAAAATCACCAGTCACAAAACACTAAACAGCGAGAGAACTTTGACTCTGAAAGAGTATCCATGAAATCAAGTGGGAAAGCACCTTCCACAAGACCACCTGAGCCCTGTACTTCAAAGGTCTCCTATATTAAATGTACCCCCAAACAGTGGGTCACGAGTTGTCTACTTTATACAGACTGACTTTATCAGCCAGTTACCTTGTCTTACGCTAATGAATGAAATATTTTTCCAGGACCCTTCTAGTCAGGGCACTCAGAAAGACAACCCCAGTGTGAAGAACATATTCACTTACTCAAAGAAAGAAAACTTGAAAAATATTCTATGCCACTTGCATCCATGATCCCATGAAAGAGCTAGAGATTGAGTCGCTAAAGCCAAGGCCATCTTGACAAACGCAAATCATGTGCAAGTAGCGTTAGTTTCAGTAAAGAAAGGAAAGGGCTGATCTTATTCTAGGAAGTGCTTTTCCAGGAATAAATAAGATAAAATCAGAAGGAAGTTGGAGTGAGAAGGAAATAGAAGTGGGAAACAAGTTTGTACTTTACACTTGGACAAACTATATTTATGAAGATGAAATTAAGCTGAAACAAACACTGAAAGTATTGCCCAAATTAAAAAAAAAAAAAGATTCTGAATCCTGTAATATCTTTTGCTGGTCTGGAGATAGAGATGAAGGGTGCCTCTGCTACAAAGCCCTATCAATTCATTGTAGGGTGGTGTTTTGAGTTTGATGTGAGTCACAAGGTTTCAGTTGCCTTAAGGAAAATTCCCAAATACTAGTAAAGCCTAAATTTGGATGTGTAGCTTCCTTTCCATGGACTAATGGACTAAGTACTTGGCATAGGTAGTTAATCCCCCATTCAAGTTAGTATGTGAGTAGTTCGTCCATCTCTCTGCCCGCCACCCCCGACCACGGATGCGCTCACACAGTGGCACAGATATCTTTAGTAATAGGAAAGTAAACCTTTCCCAAATACCAGCCTACACTTTCCCCAAAGCCAAATCCGCCTCACGACGCTGTTTGCGAAGGACATTTCCAAATGAGCAGCGGGTCACCACGTCTAAAGCGCTGTGTTTGGGGGCTGACGCAAAGAGAGGCAAAGCCCTTCCTGGCAAAGAGCTCTGTGAGTTTTGAGAGCCAGAGCTCCCGCGGGAGCAGGTTTAGCGCGACTGTTCCGCGCGGCGCCGCTCCGCGCACCCGGCCTGGACGCTAAACTCAGCGCTCGGCCCGCGACAGCAGAGCGTGGTCCCCAGGGGTGCGGAGGAGCGCGGGGCCCGGGGCGCTTACCTGAGGCTCGGTCTTGCGAGCGCGCTGCCTGCGCCGGCAATCGGCTGGCAGCACGGGCCGTTGGCACCCGGCAGAGCGCGGCGCCCGCCCCCGCCCGCGGCCTGGCCGGCGCCCGGCGGCCCCGCGCTCTCCCACCTGCGCGTCGGGGCGCGGAGTGTTTACAGAGGACGCAGTGCGGGGAGGGCGCAGCGGCGCGGGCCGGGCGGACTGGACGGAGCTGGCCGCCGCCAGGTGCTGCCCTTGTGGGCCAGAGGCGCGCCGGCTCCGGGGTGGAGAGTGAGGGGCAGCTTTGGGGCCCGGGAGGCTCCGCGTCCGTACCGGTGCGCGCAAGGAATCCGGGAAGTGCCCCCCGCCGCCACCTCCTTGGCCTGTGGCCCTCGGGCAGGGGGCCGAAGTTGGGGTTCTCCTGGCTGTCCTAAGTCACAAGGCGACGGTCGCGATCCGGGCGGCGTGTAGGAGGCGGTTCCCTTCCGGGCCGAGAGCCCAGAATTTGGGCTGGGAGTGGGGGAAAAGGGCAGCTCCTGCCCCTCTCTTCAGCTTGACCGCCGCCTAGGCAGGGGTCCCCGGGTCTCCGCCGCTGCGCCCTCTGCGACGGTCCACCCAGTGGCCTGTGGCCCTCCTGCCGCTCCGGAGATCTTGGCCGGGATCAGTGGAGCGAGCCTCTCACCGCGAGCGCCCAGACGAACAGGTTATAAAGACACCAGGTCACAGAAACGTGCGCTCCATTAGTGTGGGAGATAAGGGTCCTCCCTGCCTTCCGTCCTAGCTCCGAGATTCACTATGGTCACAGTCCCTGTTTGCCATCGAACTCCCTTCCCGGTTCTCAGTCGCTAATGATTTGCTGGAATTAAACTGGTAACTTTGCCCTTGAACCAGGCGGTTTCGGGATGGGTTTTGCTAATCCCCGTGCTATTTGTAACCTGCCCCATATAACACGTGACACGGAATTAACTGTGCCAGTTTCCACACCAGAGGTCAGGGCGCTGTGAAAGGTGAGTCAAGCTCAAACAGAGGAGCGCCCTGAGCCCTTCCCCATCCCTGCCACTCCTCTCTGGGGTCCTGTCCACTTCTGAAACCCAGTCAAGAGTTCACAGCCATTGCCTTAACCTTTTGAAAGAGTCAGCGCCTTGCATGCCTAATACAAGTTGTCCCCAGCCCTTTTCCACTGCAGTAAAGATTGAGTTGGTTTAGCTGATTACAGAAGTGAGAGGGAGACTCAAAGAAGGGGCCAGAGGGAGGCAAATAGGGAAGGGTGGCCACCTGGGCTCTGCAGCCCAAAGGCTGGGTGGGTGAGACAGGGCTCCCTCGGGGAGGAAGGCTGGCAGGGTCCAGTGGGAGGGGTTTGCTGGGCCACTGACTGTGGTGCCAGAAGATTATTACTATCTTGAGTATCATCACCCCTTGCTCTGGGCCAGGTTCTGTGTTACGTACTTCACCTACATACAGCCTGTGTGGGGTTCTCCGCTATGTGTCTCCAGCAACTCCAGAAAGGTTACAGGCAACAGGGGAGCTAAAAAGTTCATTTTTCAGCTGAGGAACCGAGGCCTAAGAGATGTAGAGTGACCTCCACAACTGGTTAACGGGGAGCACAGGCCTGAACCAGATGTACTGACTGTTCCTCCCGGGGGACGCCTGTCACCCAGAGGACGCACAGTGCCACAAACTCAGAAAATGGCTTTTTTATTATGTGGCTTTTTGATCATCAACAAAACAGACACTGTTCCCAAGGACACTGCGGCAATCTGTGTCTGGGTGGAGCTGGTCAAAGTGTCAGGTTCTACCACCTGCTGGAAGGGCCTCCCAGCACGCCCAGCTAACGAGCAAATAACCAGCAGTGGTGATCACACAACAGCAGGGGCGTGCAGCTTTCTAAGAACGAACGCAGCCCCGACTGTAGGATCTGCCTCTACACAGGCCTGCTAGCAACTCCTTTCTGTACAAAGGGCTTTCCTTCTCTGTCCCCTACACATTTTTTCCTCCTTCCTTATTTGAAACTCAATCTCTGGCCCCGTCGTGTGTGGGCCTGCGAGGGGCCTGTTGATACAGCTGCCCCTCCGTGCCACATGACTGCAGGCTGGCCACACATGACAGATTTGAATGTACTGGCACCAAGGACAATCAGATTAGCCTCCACTTGGGATGTCTGCTGCTTGGACTGTTTGTGTCTTTTGGAGCCTGTTTGACTAAATTAAACTCCTTGGAAACCACTCACCAGTCAAGTATGAAAGACATACCCACCAGCCTTCAAGGTGCTTATCTTTGTAGCAGACTTGTTCTTAGGAGATTGGATGACCTTGTCACTATATAGGACCTGGTGGCCTTTTCCAGCCCATGTGGTATGAAAAAAGGTCAGTCCAGTCTGAGTCTTTAGAAAAATGGCATCAGAACAAGCCTTAAAAACGGATGAATTTTGAATTCAGGAAATGAATATGGAGAGTAAAGCTGAGGAATGCATCCATTTATTCATTCAGCAAATATTTATTAAGTGCTGACTATGTGCCAGTAAGAAACACAAAATCCTTTTGCCTCATGGAACTTGTGTTTTTAATGAGGAGAAAGGCAATGAAAGAAATGTGGAAATGACACAGAGTACTAGAGGGTGATTGGGGGGTCCCAGGTGGCACGGTGGTAAAGAATCTGCCTGCCAATGCAGGAGACGAGGCTTCCATCCCTGGGTTGGGAAATTTCCCTGGAGGAGGAAATGGCAACCCGCTCCAGTATTCTTGCTGGGAAAAATCCCATGGACAGAGGAGCCTGGTGGGCTACAATCCATGGGGATGCTATCGAGTTGGACACTGCTGAGCGACTGAGCAGGCATGCAGAAGGTGATAAGTGCTGTGGAGAAAAAGAAATCACAAGTGGAGATTGGGGAGTGCTGGGGAGATTCCAGCTTCATAGGGCAGTTGAGGAAGGCATGTCTGAGAAAGTGATATGGCAGCAAAAACTTAAGGGGAATGAGAAAGCAAGCCTATTGATATCTATCATCGCATAAGAAATGATCTACAAAGGCAGAGTTTAAACAACAAAGGTTTATCCTCTCTCATGATTTCTGACGGTCAGTTATCTGGGAGCAGCTTAGCAGGGCATGGTTCTGGCTTGGGATCACTCATGAGGCTGGGGTCAAGCAGTTTGCTGGGGCTACCTTGTCTGAAGACCTGACTGGGCCTGGAGGATCTGTTTTCAGGGTGCCTCTCTCTCTCGTGGCTGTTGCTGGGGAGGGCTGTTTTTCACTCTGTAAACCTCTCTCCACCACACTGCTTGAATGTTCTCAGGATGTGGCAGATGGTTTCCTCTGGGGGGCGTGATTCAAGAGAGGATGAATGAGGAGGAAGCTGTAGTGCCTTTTATGACACAGTCTCTGAAGTTCCACATTATTACTTCTGCTTTATTCGGTTCCTTAGAATTGAGTCACTAGGCCAAGGAAAGAAGGATTAGGCCCCACCTCTTGAAGGGGAGAGTATCAAAGAATTTGTGAATATATTTTAAAACTGTCGCAGAGAAATGTGGAGGTATTTGCTGGGAGAAGGGAAGAGCACTTCAGGCAGAGGAAACAGCAAAGACAAAGGCCATGAGGCAGGAGCAGGCATAGCATATTCAAGGAAGAACCAGAAGCCAAGGTAGTTTGAGCAGTTAAGCAAGGGGGAGAGACTAGGAGGATGTCAGAGAGAAAAGGTGTGTATGTCATGTCTCTAGAGTTTGTCAGGCTTGGTAGGCCCTTGTGAGTACTTCTTCCCACGCCCTGCCCCGCCCCACCCCGCCCCACCCCACCCCACCCCACAGGCCACTCTGTACAGCTTGCAAGATCTTAGTTCCCTAACCTGGGATTGAACCCAGGCCCCCAGCAGTGAAAGCACAGTGTTCTAACCACTGGACCACCAGAGAATTCCCTGTTGTAAATATTTTGAGAGTGATGAGAAGCCTTTTCAAGGTTTTTTAACTGAGTGTGGTTGATCTGTCTTATTTTAAAAAAGAAAACAGGATTCCGGGTGTGAATAGCCATGGGAGGAGGAAGTAGAGATGAAGAGACCATTAAGGAGGCCATTATGAATAATCCAAGAGAGACATGACCGTGGCTACTGTTTGGAGGTGATCAACACAATTAGATCCTGAATGTGTCTCATACATCTCAAAGATAAGAGTCAGCAGAGTTTTCCATGGACTGGATATGGGTTTTGACCCAAAGGTTTTTGACCCGAAGAACTGGAAACATGGTTCTGGTGTTGACTGAGGCTGCAGGTAGGCCAGTTTGAGGGTGAGGCTTCACAGATTGGTGTGAAAGTTGATGCTTTCAAACTGTGGTGCTGGAGAAGACTCTTGAGAGTCCCTTGGACTGCATGGAGATCAAACCAGTTATCCTAAAGGAAATCAACCCTGAATATTCCTTGGAAGGACTGATGCTGAAGCTGAAGCTCCAATACTTTGGTCACGTAAAGAGCCAAAGAGCCGACTCATTGGAAAAGACCCTGATGCTGGGAAAGATTGAGGGAGGAGGAGAAGGGACGACAAGGATAAGAAGAGGGTGACAGAAACATCATCGACTCCATGAACATGAGTTTGAGCAATCTCTGGGAGATAGTGAAGGACAGGGAAGCCTGGCATGCTGCGGTTCACAGGGTTGCAAAGAGTCAGACATGACTTAGTGACTGAACAACAACTTTGAGATGTCCATTAGACATCTGAGTGGAGAAGGTGAGGAGGCAATGGAATGTATCGTCCTGAAGTTCAGGAATTCTGAAAGAAACAGCTTCCTGTGTCTGTCAGTGATGGTCATTAGAACATCAACAGGGTTGGGCCCATCCTCTAGGAGAGTTGACATGTGCATATGTGGCTACTGAGGGCTCCAGGCAGGCAGAAAGCAAGGGGCCGACTGATGCCTGACACTCCCCAGGCCACTGCCAACCCGGAGAAGCAGCTCAGAACGAGTGATTGGCTCAAGACTGTAGAATTAAGTATGCTCATGTTTCAGAATTCACAAGATTGCACAAAGACAGTTCATCAGTCGAGTCTGCCAGCTTCTAGTTTTTCTTTTCTTTTTTGGTTGCCCTCTGGTTCTGCTCCAGATTAACCTGAGCACCCAGAGGCCTGCATTCCTCTCTTCCAATTCCTGACATTTCTTGAGGCTCCCCTGGGGTACAGGAATTTGCTCTCGAGTGCTTTCTTGGATCCATGTTCCAACTCATATTCCCAGGACTCCCAGCTATGTCTCTGCATCAGGCTGGGCCTCCTCCAGCGGCCTAACCCTGTAGAGGGTGCTGCAGGCAGGGGAGACCAAGGTTCCTGGGGCATTTTCCTCCTCCCCACCCTCGTGTTAGCTGTTGACCCGGGGGCCTGAGAGCTATATCTGAGGTGGGTTAGTTGCTTCAGTTGTATCTGACTGTTTGCAACCCCATGGATTATAGCCCACCAGGCTCCTCTGTCCATAGGATTTCCCAGGCAAGAATACAAAGGTTGGTTGCCATTTCCTCCTCCAGGGGATCTTCCCGACCTGGGGATTGACCCGGGTCTCCTGCATTGCAGGCAGATTTTTTACTGTCTGAGCCACCAGGGAAGCCCTCCATATCCGAGATGGGATTTGGCAAACTTGAGTTGATTGTTTCAGTTTGGCCCCTTAGCTGACCCCCAGTGCAAAGATAAATTTTTTTGCAGTCATTTATTGCCTGGGATAAATATTGCTGTTGATTTTTCATGGCTGATAACAGCTCAGCTTGAGTGTGGCTAGCTGGAACTGGGGGTGTGGAACACAAGGAGTTGTTTGAGAGAGAATGAAAGTGAGGATTTGCCACTTGATTTTATCGATGGAGGCCTTCTCACTGTTAAGGGAGAGAGAGACACACACTTCGACAGAGGTGGCAGCCCCTGGGCAGAGACTAGAGGAGGTGTGCATAGTAAGAGGTCCACGGAAACGCAGTGGTCTCCTGTTGCCTGGCATCTGCTGTTGGCTCCTACAGCTCCCAAAGAATGAGTCATTCCTCCCCAGCATATAAAAAAGGGATGAATCAGAACTCAGTTTAGATCTTGGCTTTGCCACTTATTAGCTGTGTGACCTTGGCCAAGCACACAACTTTTCTGTGCCTCAGTGTCCTCGTCTATAATAAGGAAATAAGCAGACCTACTTCAAAAGATGCCTGGAGGAGGAAGTTTCTGGCCCATGGAGGGCCGTCAGTGAATATGTTCCAGCTCAGCCAATTGCCTCGTCTTCTATCTGCGGCTCCTTCCCCACAATCTTCAGGAAGGTTGATCTGATAAATCCATAGAGAAGGTAGAGACAGAGGAAAAGGAAGGTCAGGGTCAGGATGCTTGCTGAGAGCAAGGTGAGTCACGTTGGCTTTGAATGCCAGCTCAACTCGCTTCTTCTGAAACACGTCTCCCAGTATTCCTCGGCATCTCGCAGGGCTGTCGCAGGATCTCAAAGACGAGCCATGCAGGTGGCCACCCTGTGTTCTCTGCCCTGTCGTTCTCTGCCTCTGTTCCACCACCGTCTGCAGCCACCCAAGCTTCAGGAAGGCGCCTCTGCTGCGGGTGTCCCTGGAGGCATGAGGGGACCCTGCCAGGCCCTCCCCCAGCAGCCAGGGGCCGGGGTTCGGGTCCTGCCTGCCAGCCTCTCCCACGTCCACCTGACGGTATCCACCCCATCACTGTGCCCTCAGTTCTGGCTTTCCACATCCTGGCTGCCACTGATGATTCCAAAAAGGACTCAAATCAGTCTTGACTGTTGTGAAAATAAAGCCAGGTGAAATAAATATGACAGTAAATGAGAAAAAGAAGAGGGAAAGAAAAGATTAACTGTATTTCCCGACTGGTTCCTGCAGGGTGGGCTGGAATCCTTCTGTTGTTGTGCATTCGAGTCATTTACCCATTTTAGGATCAGATCTGGAAACATGTCTGAGACATTGGAGATGGCTCTCCAGATGGGGGCTGCCGGGGGGTTCTCGAAACCCAGCTGAGGGTCCAGCGGGTGGGGTGCAGCCTGTGGCGTTGGTTATCTCCTCACGGTCACACACCCGAGCCCTGACTTCTGTTGCCACCACTGCTGGCCTCAAAAGTGAAGCAATAAGAACTTGGACACCTGAGAACCAGGCGTCTGACAAATTAAAGGTGGTTTGGCAGGAAGCCACCTCCTGAGTGCCCTGTTTTTAACAGAAGGTCCCTTGTCACAGACACAGAATGCAGGTAAAGCCAGGGCTTGAGGCAGTGCTGATTCCAAAAGAAGGAAAAGAAAGTTGCTTTGGGTTTTTTTTTTTCTTCTTCTTGTTAACCTACCTCATAAGATTATTGAAAGGATTAAATGAATACAGAAAGACCTACTGTAAGTTGTGCTTGGATGCAGATCGGGGAGAAATATTTTCTCCTAAACAGTGATAACAGCTAACCCTGCATAAAAGCTACTCTGTTTTCTGACATCCGCCTCTTAGTCTCTTGCATTTTGTAATAAGCTGATGAGGTGGCTATGGCTGTGCTCCATTTTACAGACGCACAGAGAGAGGAGCAGCTCCTGGCTGGCCAGGAAGTGGCCGAGCTGGCCTTGACGCACCAAGCTTCTCCCCTCTTATGGGTGAGCACAGGAGGTGGCGATGGCTATTTTGTTAACATCAATTTAGAGTCAGTCAAGTTGGAGAAGGAAATGGCAACCCACTCCAGTGTTCTTGCCTGGAGAATCCCAGGGACGGTGGAGCCTGGTGGGCTGCCGTCTATGGGGTTGCACAGAGTTGGACACGACTGAAGTGACTTAGCAGCAGCAGCAGCAGAGCAGTCAAGAGCAAGCTAACAAACTCCTACCCATTCTTTAATTCTCCAGCTAAATGGCACTTCCCCAAAGAGACTCCCTCATGGGAAACAGCCCCGGCTGCCCCACATCACCCGTTGTTTTGGAGTCCTTAGTAGCTCTCGTTCAGGGCGCTTATCGCCAGCATAGCTATTTGTTACCTGCCTGCTGTGTATGCCATGGTGCCGCCTGCCGTGTATGCCATGGTGCCGCCTGCCGTGTATGCCATGGTGCCGCCTGCTGTGTATGCCATGGTGCCGTCTGCCGTGTATGCCATGGTGCCGCCTGCCGTGTATGCCATGGTGCCGTCTGCTGTGTATGCCATGGTGCCGTCTGCTGTGTATGCCATGGTGCCGCCTGCCGTGTATGCCATGGTGCCGCCTGCTGCCTTTTCTGTTGCTGTCATCACGGACCTCCCAGACCTCCTGCCCTGTGGCTCAGCTGTTGGCACCGGGTGCTCAGATTGCTTCCATTTCAAGTCCTACCCACTCCTGGATGCATTCAACCTCGCATGGGGGACACCTGGTCTTCTGCTCTCCAGCCCTTCCTCTCTGTCCACCTCAGGGGCTGCCCCTACCAGCTCCTCCTCAAATGCAGGAGCTGCGCCAGCTCTGTCTAGCATGCTCAACCAGTCATTCCACCTACAACCATCCTGTACACTCACCCGGATGCTGCGCCTGCTCCAGAGGGCGCCTCTCCCTTCTTCACGTCTTTCTTATGGATTACAGTCCATGGCCGACCAGGTCAGTGGCACTCATTCTAATGCTCTGCATTTCCAGGCCTGCATCTTTTCATCACACCATCTGCCAGCACGGCCTTTGCTCACATGTCTGCTTTGCTCAGAGCCAGCACCTGAGCAGCTGAGCGCTGCTGGGGAAAGAACAGCTCTAGGCTCAATTGCTCTCTGTGTAAATCAGTGTTCCCAAAGCCAAGAGCCCTAGGCAGTGACTGGCAACCCAGCCTGGTTTTGCTCCTAGACTCACTTTCCAACGACTGTTCCAGCAGGTGGCCCAAGGCCCAGGGAGCCTTGTGCTCCACTCTGGTGACACCCCTGATGGTCCAAATCCCTGCCTGGCCAGCATGGTTCTTCAAGAGAAGACAAGCCCTTGGCGGAACCTGTTCTACCTCAGATGGCCCTGGCATGGGGTCCCGGGGTTACACTCCTGAATTTGTTCTCAAATGCTTGGTTCCTAAAGCAGAATGGCTTCTAGCTCAAGCCAGGGGCTTCAAGCCCTGGACTCTTGCTGAGCTAGTGCCAGCTCTTCCTTCACAGTGACCCTGCCCTGACACTGGACCCATGTCATCATTCTAGGCCCCCTTGGGATGAGTTCTTCCTCCAGGGCCCTAGATTATCTCCTGCCAAGGCCAAAGTCAGAACCACCTCCATCCATCAGCAAGATGTAAGGGAGGGAAGGTAATTTTCATTCTACTCTTCCAAGTTCTTGGCTGAAACCCCATGACCAAAGAATATTAACAAAAGAAAAACCGACTGAAGTTTACTATTATGGCTACTTCCTGGATATACGGGAGATACCCAGGGAAAAATGAGTAAGTCCCCAGGGTGGTCTAGAATTCAGGCTTAGTAGGGAAAAGGGAAGGGGAATGGTGGCTTCTTAGGGGAGAGTACATGGTTTTTAGGAGAGATGAATGGGCCCCTAGAGAAATAGATGGGCGGTGTGATCATTCGTGACAGTTTGCTGGGGTGTGGTGTTGACTTCTGGAACTTCTCTTCTGTGATAAGAGTTAGTCTTCCCTGGTTGATGAAACTCCTGGGAAGGGGATTTATGACAATTGAGTTTTGTCTGGAAGATCTGTCTTCAGGTAGACAAGGAGAGTTCCAAGAAAGACTCTGCATTTGCTGTTTTTTAAAGTGCCTATAGCAGTAAGAATGATTTTTACACTATAAATGGTTTAAAAAAATTTGAAATGAGAATATTTTGTGATGTGGAAAATATATATAATGTATATTTTTTCCAAAGCTGCTGCTGCTGCTAAGTCGCTTCAGTCATGCCCGACTCTGTGCGACCCCATAGACGGCAGCCCACCAGGCTTCCCCGTCCCTGGGATTCTCCAGGCAAGAACACTGGAGTGGGCTGCCATCTCCCTCTCCAATGCATGAAAGTGAGAAGTAAAAGTGAAGTCGCTCAGTCATGTCCGACTCTTAGCAACCCCATGGACTGCAGCCTACCAGGCTCCTCCGTCCATGGGATTTTCCAGGCAAAAGTACTGGAGTGGGGTGCCATTGCCTTCTCCGTTTTTCCAAAGCATAATATATTTATTTCAAAGAAATATAGTAGGGTGATTAATAAGAAATGCTCTTGTAGTAAAACTACTGTGGGGAGGAAGTATATGGAAATAAAAGTTTACTGTAACAAAAACCATGTAATATTTGATATATTGAATAACATGAGTGTTAGTCACTCAGTCATGTCCGACTCTTTGCAACCCCATGGACTGTAGCCCTCCAGGCTCCTCTGTCCATGGAATTCTCCAGGCCAGAATACTGGAGTGGGTAGCCATTCCCTTCTCCAGGGGATCTTTCTGACCCAGTGATTGAACCTGGGTCTTCTGCATTGCAGGCAGATTCACTACCATCTGAGCCACCATAAAAGTTGGCTAATTTTTAATAAGATATTATGATTATTTCATGAACTAACAGGCTAAACCAAGTTAATCATATACACCCCGTGTTTTGTTTCAGTAGCTACCAAAAATATCTGAAGTACCTGAAGGCTTGCTATTCCCTCATAATCCCACTAACATGTGAAAGCAAAGATCTCAGACATCTCAGATCAAATTCTACTAGACATACAGATGCTTATTAAACGTGTTAACATGCACAAAGCAGTGTATATGGCTGCCCATCCCATGAGCGTGAAGATGCTGACCTGACAGGAGGTGGCCCTGACCCATTCTGGAGCCAGAATTCTCTAATGCTCAACGAGCATCAGGTCATCAGACATCCTTGTCCATCAGCTGTTGGCTGACCTGGGAAGGGTTGAGTCACTGGTGCCCTCCCTATGGGCAAGTCGACCTTGCTTACTCTAGAGTAAGGGATACCTCTAAAATCATAGCCACCCACAGGTCTTGCATACCTCGGATGCCCCAGGGAAAAAGCCCATCGCTAGCTTCATTGTGCGGTTAACAGACCACTACTTTCACCAATAAAACCACATTTTGGACCCTTACGCTAATTAGCCAAGTCCAGGTATGGGTTGAGATGAGGATGCAGAAGCCTTTGTGGGAGCCACCTGACCTGTGGCCTTTCTATCTTAGCTGACTTCTGGATATCCTAACTAGCCTGTTGGAGTTTAACCTAAGTAGCACATACTCAGTGTCACACTTAGCTGCAGAGTTTTAAAATAAATCACAGACATTTAACAGTGAGTGTGTATCCTACCTTTTAAAATGAGGTGTGTTTTATTTTTACATGTATTTATTACGTGACATAGATAGAAATCTTGTCTACTTACATTTATGATGAAAATTTTACGCACCAACTTTAAATGAGCAAGGGACTGTGCTGTGTGTGTGTGTAGTCACTCAGCCGTGTCCAACTCTTTGTGACCCCATGAACTGTAGCCTGCCAGGCTCCTCTGTCCCTGGGGATTCTCCAGGCAAGATTATTGGAGTGGGTTGCCATGCCCTCCTCCAGGGGATCTTCCCAACCCAGGTTTCCCACATTGCTGGCAGATTCTTTACTGTCTGAGCCAGCAGGGAAGGACAAAGGACTACATAGTTTTAAAAATGAGTTCAGGGTCAGCCTCAGCAGGGCTTTCTTTGGTGGTGGTGCGGGATGTCTCCTTGGCTGGCCTGTCCTCTCCTCGTCCTTTCCCTAGAAACCTCAGAGCTCTGTGCTCCAAAAAGGTGGAGCAGCCTCTACGACATGGCCGAGACAGTCCTGGGATACTGTCTCCCAGCAGAGGAGCCCATCTGGCCTTATAGTTTATAGCCGAGAGGCTCCTTGGGAGATTCTTTTTTTTTTTTAATTAATTTATTTATTTTAATTGGAGGCTAAATACAATATTGTGATGGTTTTTGCCATACATTCACATGAATCACCCATCCTGAACCCCCACCCACCTCCCTCCGCATCCCATCCCTCAGGGTCATCCCAGTGCACCAGCCCTGAGCGCCCTGTCTCATGCATCGAACCTGGAATGGAGATCTATTTCACAAAGATCTGTCCGAGGTGGTGTGCTTCTTCTTAAACTGAGAGGCTCTGATTGCTTAAATAGCAGCTTTTCTCCTAAGAAAAAAGCTTTATTTTACCAGTGCCTTCTTCACAATACAATTCTACGTATATTTGATTTGATTTGTTTTGTTTTAAAGATCTGTGTGTTTTATTTGACTAAAGCTGAGCGCCGAAGAATTGCTTTTGAACTGTGGTGTTGGAGAAGACTCTTGAGAGTCCCTTGGACTGCAAGGAGATCCAACCACTCCATTCTAAAGGAGATCAGTCCTGAATATTCATTGGAAGGACTGATGCTGAATCTGAAACTCCAATACTTTGGCCATCTGATGCAAAGAGCTGACTCACTGGAAAAGACCCTGAGGCTGGGAAAGATTGAAGGCAGGAGGAGAAGGGGACAATAGAGGATGAGATGGTTGGATGGTATCACTGACTCAATGGACATGAGTTTGAGTAAACTCTGGGAGTTGGTGATGGACAGGGAGGCATGGTGTGCAGCAGTCCATGGGGTTGCAAAGACATGACTGAACGATTGAACTGAACTGAAGCACCAAGAAAGCAGGGAGGTGTCTGAACTGGTCCCCACCATATTCCTAGGGCCTGGCAACATACCTGTGGAACCATGATGAAAGAAAGTTAGTCACTCAGTTGTGTCCGACTCTTTGTGACCCCATGGACTGCAGCCCGCCAGGCTCCTCTGTCCATGGGATTCTCCAGGCAAGAATACAGGGGTGGGTAACCATTCCCTCCTGCAGGGGATCTTCCTGACCCAGAGATTGAACCCAGGTCTCCTGCATTGTGGGCGGGTTCTTTACCATCTGAGTTACCAGGGAATAATGGTAGGTGCTCAATGAATATTTACTGAATGAAGGATGAGATGACTTGTGATGGGATGAGATGGAGATGAAATGGAACCAGGAGACTCCCTGTGTCAAAGCTAATGATGGTGGAGGAACTAGGCCAGCAGTCAGCTAAGTGGATCTGGATTTCTAAGTGGAAGTGGATTTCTAAGGAAACTGGATAAAAGCCTCTGGGGACAGAAGACAAGCCAGCCAGGTCTGGGTCCATGCAGAGCCAATCAAGAATCCTGTGAATTCGTAAGGCTGAGTCTAGATATGAACTGACATAGATAATAATTCCTTCTTACTGGTTCCCGGTTGCCAGGCTTCCACGTTCCCCCACTGCTCTCTTCAGCTCTGACAGCTCATCTTTCATTTCCTGCTTTCTTAGCCTTACCAGGAGCTGCTGTTTCACAGAGGTCATTGCCTCATCAAGTTCTCAAACTCATAATTTTATATTTGGCCTCGTTATTCATGTTTCTCAAATGTATTTGACGGAAGCCTCTTTCTGGTGACTGTACTTCACCTGCCATTGGTTTCACCTGTCATGCTTCTCTCTGTTTTGTTCTCTCCTTTTTGTAAAAGGAGTTGGTGTTTCTAAAAACAATCAATGCATAGACATTTAAAATTAGTACTTGTTTTTGGATAAGGTCAGTGTTTTGTGGGCAAGATATTGTTAGGAGTTATGTGCGGAGAGAGGACAGGCCTGTGTTCCAAGCTGTTACAGGTATTCCCCTATGATGTGCTGTGGGTCGTGTGAGTTGATTCTTTTAGACGTCACTCCCCGCAAGCCAGCCAAGATCGCAACTATCGAGTTCCTCTGCTGGAGCCTTCCCTACAAGTACGGCTTGTACATGTGATTCCATATTTGACCCTTCTTCCCCACATTTTCTTGGAGACAAATCAGGTCAGAAACACTCCTGCTGCCCAGGCACTTGCTTGTTCTCGCTGCTGAATAGGTCTTTAATTGAGCCCGCAGAGTGGTTGTCTCCTGCCTCTGGAGAACCACGTGTGTTCGGTTTGTTTGGGACGTGCACCTACAATTCCAAAGGTACCCTTCCCGCTTGATGGGTTTGCTTTCACCTGGTGACGAGGTGATGGGGGAGCAGCCTTCCCTCACGTCAGCCAGCAGGGCCGCCCAGGTGATTCTCATTCTCTGGGTGTCATTGCACTGATAACTCTTTATTAATATTATGTCTTATGGTTTTGCATTATACATGTCCTCTGGCTTTGTCCAGGGGGTAATTTGCATTTCTGTTTCTCATTGTCATCACTGTCTAGGGATAATTTTGAAGGAGGAGAAGAGGGCAGCATTTGTTGTAAAGGAGCCATCACCTGGGCTGGGGAGGGTTTTGAATGTTGGCGATAGAGAGAGGCAGGCATCCCTTGTGGAGCAAGAGATGGTGATAGGTGAAGGTCAGGGGTTGGAAGAGTGCTTTGGAGTTAATGAGCTAGACTGCTGCTGCTGCTGCTAAGTCGCTTCAGTCATGTCTGACTCTGCGACCCCATAGACGGCAGCCCACCAGGCTCCGCTGTCCCTGGGATTCTCCAGGCAAGAACACTGGAGTGGGTTGCCATTTCCTTCTCCAATGCATGAAAGTGAAAAGTGACGTCGCTCAGTCATGTCCGACTCTTCATGACCCCATGGACTGCAGCCTTCCAGGCTCCTCCATCCATGGGATTTTCCAGGCAAGAGTAAATGAGCCAGACTAGGTTAAACTAAAACACTGAATGAGGTCAGGGGAAATGTGAGACAAACTTACTTAGGAAAAGTCAGAAATCCTTCCCTGCCAGATGGGATGTGTTTATTGAGTTCTGTAGGCACAGGAGGGGCTTCCCAGGTGGCTCAGTGGCAAAGAATCCGCATGCCAATGCAGGAGACACAAGAGACGTGGGTTTGACCCCTGGGTGGGGAAGAGCCCCTGGAGAAGGAAACGGCAACCCACTCCAGTATTCTTGCCTGGGAAATCCCATGGACAGAGAAGCCTGGCGGACTATAGTCCATGGGGTCGCAAATTGGCGAACACGACTGAGTGCATACATATAGGCAAAGGAGAACCATTGAAAGTTTATAAACAGAGCCTTAGCAGGTCATAGCTTGTAAAACAGACTGGAAGTGGATGGAGCATCAGGCAAACCAGTGATGGGATGTTGCTGACACACGCAGAGAAGTGCTGAGAAATCAACCTCCTGCCACACACACACACACACACACACACACACACTTTCTCTCTCTTTACATCGATTTATTCATACAATATATGTCAACAAAGATTCAAGCTGGTTTACAAACAACATAATGCAAGTACATAAAGTGAAATAACAAATGCCATGCTATGGAGTAGAACCTGCCCGCCCACCACCTCCACCTGACTTGAGTTCTTTGAAGACCAGACCTACATGCCTCGAATGTCTTTCTCCTCCCCTTTGGGAGGCAGACACATAAGAAAGAATGGAGGAGAGGGGCAGTGAGGCTGACAGGAAGCTGCCTGTCATCTCATCTCTCTCCTGCAGACTTTGTAGGCCAAAGAAGGGGTCACTGAGGGAGGCAGGGGACGCTCTGGCCTGGGAAGGACTTGAAGAAGGGGCAGCGGAGCCCTCACGACATCTCCATCCCCTGAGGACGTCTCTCAGATGTGTGGAGGCTGCTCTCCGGCTTTGAGTTTAGGGAGAGGTGGAGCTCAGGGAGGCTGAAACCCATGCTCAGCCAGGAGGTGCACCCACTGAAGGTGATGGGTGACCCTGCCCTACAGAAGGAGTCATCTCATAGTCATTTATACAAACAGGTGAACTTCATTTCCGACACTATCTCCCCAACCCTTGCTGGTGGATGCTAATCCTGCGGGACCTCTCCTCGGCTGCACTTGGATTTGCTTCAATCTTTCTGGCATTACCAAGTTAGGAGCCATTGTATTTTCCCATGTGAAAACCCTTAGGTGAGACGCCAGCTGGGGAACATCAACCAGACTTGTGAAACTTGCTTCTCTCTGGAGCCAATTAAAGGAACATGGATGGGACCTGGAAGACCCACGTCTCATCCTGGCTCTGAGCAGGAGCTGGGAATTCATTTAATTTTTCTGTAGCTCAGTTTCCTCATCTGTAAAGTGGGGTGAGATGATCCCTTTCCTTGTTGGCCTCCGTCCTGAGGTCAGGAAGAGAGGAACGCTTGCTGGCATGGGAGCAGCAGCAGGAGCCCACCCAGCAGAGGAACCCTTGCTGGCCCAAGACTTTAAAAGGTGCCTGGACCTGACAGGCCAGGCAGGTCAGTGGACATGACTGAGGACCATGCCTGGACCTGACAGGCCAGGCAGGTCCAGGCATGGTCCTCAGTCATGTCCACTGACAGTCTGACCCCGTGTCAGGAAAGAAGCAGTGGGCACCCGTCATGCGGGCCGTGAGCCGAAAGGAGCAGTGGCTCTGGAGGCAATCCCAGTCCCGACTCTGCCTCTGCCTCGCAGGGCAGAGGGGCAGGATGGGCTCTGGAGCTCAGAGGTGGAGATCTTCCTTCAGCCCCAAAGCCTTTACTCAAGCACAGTCTTGAGCGTGGACAACCAGGAAGTCTCAGTGTGTAGAACAGTCTTGGGCTGGACTCCCTTGGAACATTAGCCTGGCTCCATCTGACCAGCCCTTTCTACCTACACACAGAGAAGCTGGACCCAGAGAAAGCAATGTTTGCCCAAGATCACACAGCTGGCTCATGACAGAGTCAAAATGAAAGGGAAACAATCCAGAGATCTCCCATTTGATGAAGATGGATTTCAGGATGAGCCCATAGAAGCGGGAAGATGAATGGAGGAGGAAGCAACCAGAGGTGAGTAAGAAACAGTGAAGGAAACCTTGCCCAGGAAGACAGAGTCCCGAGGGAAAGAGGACTCGACTGTTGCATCGGGAAAGACGGGCGCTGGGAATGGGGTTAAGTCCGTTGAAAAGGGGGGTGGTGGCAGGAAGCAACTCAACTTTTGCCATCAAGACAGCTCTGTCAGTGGGGAAAAAGCACCACTACCCTTCCAAGTAAGGGTTTCTATAAGTGCAGGACTCCTAGAAGTTGCTGGAACTGGGATTTCCTATATGATATGCATGGTGCTGCTGCTGCTAAGTCACTTCAGTCGTGTCTGACTCTGTGCGACCCCATAGACAGCAGCCCACCAGGCTCCCCCGTCCCTGGGATTCTCCAGGGAAGAACACTGGAGTGGGTTGCCATTTCGTTCAATGCATGAAAGTGAAAAGGGAAAGTGAAGTCTCTCAGTCGTGTCCGACTCTTCGCGACCCCATGGACTGCAGCCTACCAGGCTCCTCTGTCCATGGGATTTTCCAGGCAAGAGTACTGGAGTGGGGTGCCATTGCCTTCTCCTATGATATGCATGAGTCTGTGTCATTAAGTGTTATCATGCAAATAAAGGCTTCCTAATCGTTAAGGACGTAAGCTTGAATTAAAGCTGTTGGGAATTCAAGAATAGTAAATAAGATCAAGATCAAAATAATAAACATGATAGAAGTCATAGTAGGGCTAGCGCTTAATAAGGCTAAGGTTGCTCCTCCAATTAATAATTAATAGGTGGCGAGCAGTAGTGCTGCCTGTTGGTCATATCGCTAAGGCTGTTGGCTGAATAAATAGCCTAATGCTTTTGATTATTAGTAATAGAGGAATAAGTGGAATGGGTGTCCCCTGGAGTAGGAAACAAAATGTTCCTTTTTGTGGGGGTGGGGGGAATCCAGTAATTACAGTTTCTGCTCATAAGGGAATGGCAATTCCTTGATTTATTGAGCACTGTGTAGCAGGTGTAAATTGGCCTAGCAGGTTTTTTAGCCAATAAATAAGTGATATGAGTGTTAGGGGTTGCCTTTACTTGCATGCTTATCATATAGTGAGGGGGCTTGCGCGATGGCTCAGCTGGTGAAGAATCGGCCTGCAGTGCAGGAGACGCAGGTTCCGTCCCTGGATCGGGAAGTTCCCCTGGAAATGAGGAAATGGCAACCCACTCCAGCATTCTTGGCTGGGAAATCCCATGGACAGAGGAGCCTGGTGGGCTACAGTCCATGGGGTCGCAGAGAGTCAGACACGACTGAGCAGCAGCAGCACATAGTGAGTTTCAGTCCCTGCCCACTCAGAGGAGCCCTGCGCCTACAAGAGCCCTCGCTTGGAAGGGTCGGGGCACTTTCTCCCCAGTGGCAGAGCTGCCGATGGCAAAAGCTGAGCTGCTTCAGATGGCCATTATCTGTTTTGGTGTATGTTGAATTCATCATCGTTGGATAGAAATGACACAGTTACTAATTAGTTAGTGGGGTTTGAGAAACTATTGAAACAACAATAGGTAATTCTGTTATTGTTTGGGTAGTAAAAGGGGTGAAAAAAATCCTTGTTCATTTTGTTCCTCAAGGGGTATAATGTTTGATGTTTTAATTTCAGTTCTGAGTTGAAAAATAAGAGTGTTTTGAAAATTTCAGTTGAAATAAATATAGTAAATAGTACTAGAGTACATCATGAGAAACGCTGGGCTGGAAGAAGCACAAGCTGGAATCAAGATTGCCAGGAGAAATATCAATAACCTCAGATATGCAGATGATACCACCCTTATGGTAGAAAGTGAAGAGGAGCTAAAGAGCCTCTTGATGAAAGTGAAAGAGGAGAGTGAGAAGGTTGTCTTAAAGCTCAACATTCAGAAAACTAAGATCATGGCATCTGGTCCCATCACTTCATGGGAAGTCGATGGGGAAACAGTGGAAACAGTGTCAGACTTTATTTTTGGGGGCCCCAAAATCACTGCAGATGGTGACTGCAGCCATGAAATTAAAACACACTTACTCCTTGGAAGGAAAGTTATAACCAACCTAGACAGCATATGAAAAAGCAGAGACATTACTTTGTCAACAAAGGTCCGTCTAGTCAAGGCTATGGTTTTTCCAGTGGTCATGTATGGATGTGAGAGTTGGACTGTGAAGAAGGCTGAGCGCCGAAGAATTGATGCTTTTGAACTGTGGTGTTGGAGAAGACTCTTGAGAGTCCCTTGGACTGCAAGGAGATCCAACCAGTCCATTCTAAAGGAGATCAGTCCTCGGTGTTCATTGGAAGGACTGATGCTGAAGCTGAAACTCCAATACTTCGGCCACCTCGTGCGAATAGTTGACTCATTGGAAAAGACTCTGTGATCCTGGGAGGGACTGGGGACAGGAGGAGAAGGGGACGACAGAGGATGAGATGGCTGGATGGCATCACCGACTCGATGGACGTGAGTTTGAGTGAACTCTGGGAGTTGGTGATGGACAGGGAGGCCTGGCGTGCTGCGATTCATGGGGTCCCAAAGAATTGGACACGACTGAGTGATTGAACTGAACTATGATAGTGATGAATCATGTTAAAGTATCTATTGTGGCTTATCCTTAGGGAAAGGTTGAAATTCTCAGTTTTTAACTTAAAAAGCTTATACTATTTAGCTTCTTAATGATTTTATAATTTGATGCTGACCCTTTTAAAAATGTTTTAGTGGAACTAATTTGAAGTCAATAGGCATGAGGCTGTGACTTGACCCCTAAATTTCTGAATGTTGTCCAAGCCTGTAAATATTAGCGTTGTTGAAATTAGCTCATGGGTGTAGAATGTCTTTGGGTGAAATTAGTATTCAGACTGTTGCTTCTGAAGGTGAGACTGCCCCATTATCAATTTGCAGTGGCTGTAGTTCTCACTTTAGATCCATTGTAGGAATTATATAGGAATCAAGGTTTAGAACTTTATAGTCTGTATGTTCAAAGCTTCACTATCATTGGTCACCTATAGTTTTTACAGCTAGGGAAGGGTTATTAATTCATCTATTATGTAAAGAATTTGTAACCATGGTAGAGCAATTAAAATTAGAATTATAGCAGCTAGAATAGTTCACACTGTTTCTACCTCTTGTATGTCTATTGTACTTATGTGAGTTAGTTTAATGGTTAGTATTAATGAAATAATGTAAAGAGCCACAGAACTAATTGGGAAAGCACTTATGACTGTATAATCATGAAAATACAGAAGTTCTTCTATAAAAGGCAGTGTTGTGTCTTGCAAGCCTAGTTGGAGTAGATATGGCATAGAGATATAAAAGATTTGAACCTGTAATTTAACTTTGACAAAGTTACATAATTTTTACTAATATCTCACTTGTTGAGAAGACATAGTGATTATGAAGTTGGCTTGAGACCAGCTGGAGAAGATTTGATTCCTTCCTTCTTAAATTTATGTAAGTTATTCAAGTATGTTATGGTGGGAAACAGATGTTAATTCCACTACTGTGTCTAAATTCTTGTTTAGATGCTAAGTCTTGACAAATTATAAAAATCACCGGTATTACTTCTGTTAATGATGAACCTATGGATAAGGTGATGCTTTGTGTTGTGTATACATCTATATCTGGAGAAGGCGATGGCACCCCACTCCAGTACTCTTGCCTGGAAAATCCCATGGACAGAGGAGCCTGGTGGGCTGCAGTCCATGGAGTCATGAAGAGTCGGACTTGACTGAGTGACTTCACTTTCACTTTTCACTTTCATGCATTGGAGAAGGAAATGGCAACCCACTCCAGTGTTCTTCCCTGGAGAATCCCAGGGACGGGGGAGCCTGGTGGGCTGCTGTCTATGGGGTTGCACAGAGTCAGACATGATTGAAGTGACTTAGCAGCAGCAGCATACATTTATATCAGCAAGAGTAATGTTGTGGTATTCCTCAAAGGCCAAGAATGTTGTGGAAAGAGATTCATATTAATGCTTACAAATTGAATTATAAAATGAAACTTTGCTTAGGTTGAGTCTGTAGTCTGAAAATAATGAAAATCAATGATCAAGCCTCTTAAAATGGTGAATACGGCTCCTGTTAAGACATAGTGAAAACGTCTTGCTGCATAGTATGTATCATGAAAAGCACTAAAGATGAATTAGCTAGGACAATTCCAGTTAAACCTCCTATTGAAAATAAGAAAATAAAACTTAAGGCCCATAATGTGGCTGATGATCATTTAATATCACCTCCATGGAAGGCTGCTAGTCAACTAAATACTTCAGCTCCTGTGGGGACAGCAGTAATTAGAGTAGCTGATGCAATATATTCTCATATGAGCATCTGCTCCTATTGTGAACACGCGTTGAGCTCACATGTGAAAGCCTGAGAAGACATAACTCTTCAGACTATTACTGTGTACTCCAAAGGTTGTTTTCCTGAATAATATGTGATGATATGTGAAATTATCCCAAAGCCAGGTAAATGAAGGATGTTAAAATCTGGGTGGCCAAAGAATCAGAATAAATGTTGATATAAAATTGGATCATCTCCACCTTCAGGATTAAAGAAAAATTAATTGACTGTGGTTATTAACAAAGTGATTCTGACTGCTAGGACTGGGAGTGACAATAATGGTCTGGCCAGAATTAGAAGGAATCAAACAGAAGTGTTTGGTAAAGAGATGTAGCTGGAGATTTTATGCTAATAATTGTGGTGATAAAATTAATAGCACTTAGAATCGAGTATAAACCTTTTAAATGTAGGGGAAAAAACGGTTAGGTCAACAGAAGCTCCCATGTAGGCCAGATTGCCAGTAGACATAGACACACTGCTGACCCTGTCAGCCTGTTCTAGAAATGGTGGTGGGAAAGGTGAAAAACCTTTTTATTGGGGGAAATGCTATCATGTGCTCCAGTTATTAGAGGAACTATTCAGTTTCTGGATCCTCCAATTATATTGATAATAGGTATAGCTAAGAAAAATTACTACAGATGCATGAATGGTACAGCTACATGGCAGATATGATCAACTTCTAGTAAAGCTCCAGGCCTGATTTGGCACAATTAAAAGGCTTCAGGCAGGACTTCCACTCTGGCACAGACCAAAAAACAGATGCTCAGTGTCTGTGACATTATGGTTTGTTGAGAATAATCAGCAGTTTATGAACATAGAAAAAAAGACTGAGCAAGCATTAGACTGTAAATGTAAAGACGGGCTGAGGCCTTTTGGCCAAGCCCTGTGGTGAATGACATCAGTTAGTTCAGTCACTCAGTTGTGTCAGACTCTTTGCAACCCCATGGACTGCAGCATCCCAGGCCTCCCTGTCCATCACTAACTCCTGGAGCTTGCTCAAACTCATGTCCATCGAGTTGGTGATGCCATCCAACCATCTGTCCTTTGTCATCTCTTTCTCCTGCCTTAAATTTTCCCCAGCATCAGTGTCTTTTCCAATGAGTAGGTTTTCTGCATCAGGTGGCCAAAGTATTGGCATTTCAGCTTCAGCACCAGTCCTTCCAATGATTATTTGGGCCTGATTTCCTTTAGGATGGACTGGTTTGATCTTGCAGTCCAAGGGGCTCTCAAGAGTCTTCTCCAACACCACAGTGCAAAAGCATCAATTCTTTGGCACTCAGCTTTCTTTATAGTCCAACTCTCACATCCATATTTGACTACGGAAAAACCATAGCCTTGACTAGACGGACCTTTGTTGGCAATGTAATGTCTCTGCTTTTTAATATGCTGTCTAGGTTGGTCATAGCTTTTCTTCCAAGTATCAAGCATCTTTTAATTTCATGGCTGCAGTCATCATCTGCAGTGATTGTGGAGCCCAAGAAAATAAAGTCTGACACTGTTTCCATTGTTTCCCCATCTGTTTGCCATGAAGTGTTGGGACTAGATGCCATGATCTTAGTTTTCTGGATGTTGAGTTTTAAGCCAGCTTTTCCACTCTTCCCTTTCACCTTCATCAAGAAGCTCTTAAGTTCCTCTTCACTTTCTGCCATAAGGGTGGTGTCATCTGCATATCTGAGGTGATTGAGATTTCTCTTGGCAATCTTGATTCCAGCTTGTGCTTCATCCAGCCCAGCGTTTCTCATGATGTACACTGCATATAAGTTAAATAAGCAGAGTGACAATACACAGCCATGATGTACTCCTTTTCCTATTTGGAACCAGTCTGCTGTTCCATGTCCAGTTCTAACTGTTGCTTCCTGACCTGCATACAGGTTTCTCAGGAGGCAGGTCAGGTGGTCTGGTATTCCCATCTCTTTCAGAATTTTCCACAGTTTGTTGTGATCCACACAGTCAAAGGCTTTGGCATAGCCAATAAAGCAGAAATAGATGTTCTTCTGGAACTCGCTTGCTTTTTCTATGGGATCTCTTGATTTTTTATGGGATCAAAGCCCACCAAATCTAGTAAGAATTTAGTTTAACAAAAGTGTTTGGGGAAGGAAGTGGGAGGAAGGGTCAAAAGGGATGGGACATATTGATATATGGCAGAAACTATCACAATTTTATAATTATCCTCCAATTAAAAATAAATTTAAAAAGTTTGATTTGCATTCAGTTGATGTAGGATATAAGTCTTGCAATCCTTATCTTCAGGAATTACGTAAATAATACTTGATTAGGGCTTTGAAGGCTCTTGGTCTGTGTTCATCTAGATCCTACTCCAGTGCTGATATTGATGAAAACGGAAGAAGTACTGTTGATACTATGATTAGTGGTGGTAAAATCATTATTCAACTCACAATTTTTGTATTATCATTTTATTTTCATGTTATTGATGGGAATGTGGTTGATGATATGGAATAGATTGTATATTTAAATACAGATTGAATAGTGTTCTGATAGCTATTAATATTGGTGAAATATTTTTTATTTCTTGAGTAATCATTCAGGTAAAAAAGTGGTAGGAGGCCTTCTAATTATAATATAATAATGAGAATAAATATAGCAATTAAAGGTGTTTATTTCATAAATTAGGGGAGGGATGGCATTGTGGTGGATGAATTATATATAAATAATATAAATGTAGTTAGTGTTTATAAGTATAGGATTATTATAGCTGGATTATAAATGATAATAGCTATTATTCAATTTATGTTACCAATTGATGAGCAGGCTATGATTTTTTGTAGTCGGGTTTTGTTGAGACTTCTTCATCCTCCTATGATTGATAAAATAGCTCTATTTAGTAACAGGTTTAGATTAATGAATGATGAAACTCAATATAAAAGTTTTTATATTTCTATCAAAAAGACACTTGAAAGTGATACAAGTTTCTGTCATGTTAATAGAATTAGGTGCTCAGAAGTAGAATGGGGCAAGTTCATGTTTTATGACAAGGGCTGCTGTGATGATGGATTTTGTTGAATTAAACATGTTTATACTTGTTCATTGGCTAGAATATATTAGATTAGTAAGAACAGATGTGATGGCTTGTGTCAAAAAAATATTTAATGGAGGCTTCTTTGGCTCGTGGGTTGAATTTTTAATTAAAACTAATAGTTAATATGTTTATTTTAAAGTCAATTCAGATTATTAATCAGTGTGAGCTTATCATAACAACTGTAGTTCCTGAAATGATAGTGAAATGATAATAAAAATAAGGGATTTATTACTATGGGAAGGATATAAACAAACATTTTCAGGGCATGAGCCTGATGGCTTATTTAGCTGACCTTACTATAGAATATGATGTAATTGGTAGCACAGAAATTTTTGAATTCTTAGTAGGTTCTATCCCTATAATAATAGAAATAAGAGGATTTAAACTCCTATAATTTATTCCATCAAAGTAACTGTTTTGTCAGACATTATGTTTGGTGGGATGCTTGTTATAATGATGGTTAATAATACATTTCATATTAAAAGAGCTAGTGTTAATAGTAGGAAATTTTTCATAGAAGATGTATAAGTTGGAATCATGGATAGGATGCTCAAATTTATAGGAAAAATTATTAGGAAGATGATTTAGGTAATAAAATTGAGTATATTTCTGGTTTGTGGGGGTTGTGAAATGCTCCTATGAATAGAATTGTAAAAAACATATTTATAATAGTAATGTTGGCATATTCTGCTAGAAAGAATAGGGCAAATGACCTGCTGCATGCTCAGAATTGAAGCCAGAGACAAGTTCTGATTCTCCTTTTGTTAAGTAGAAAGGAGCTTGGTTGGTTTCTGCTGGGATTGAGAGAAATCATATTATGGCCAGCAGCCAAGACACAAAAATTAGACGTAAGTATTCTTGAATAGTGATTAATGTTTGAAAGGGTCATTGTTGTTCAGTTGCTAGGTTGTGTCCGACTCTTTGTGACCCCATGGACTGCATCACTGTCCTTCACCACATCCCAGAGTTTGTCTGAACTCATGTCCACTAAGTCAATGATGCCATCCAACCATCTCATCCTCTGTTGCCCCCTTCTCCTGCCTTCAATCTTTCCCAGCATCAGGGTCTTTTCTAATAAGTTGGCTCTTCACATCAGGTGTCCAAAGTATAGGAGCTTCAGATGAGTCCTTCCATTGAATATTCAGGATTGATTTCATTTAGGACTGACTGATTTGAACTCCTTACTGTCCAAGGGACTCTCAAGAGTCTTCTCCAGCACCACAGTTTGAAAGCATCAATTCTTCAATGCTCAGCCTTCTTCATGGTCTAAGTTGAGAACTGGACTTGAGAGTCATCTGTATATGACTACTAGAAAAACCATAGCTTTGACTAGATAGATATTTGTCAGCAAAGTGATACACTGGATAGGTTTGCCATAGCTTTTCTTCCAAGGAGCAAGTGTCTTTTAATCTCATGGCTGCAGTCGCCATTCGCAGTGATGTTGGAACCCAAAAAAATAAAGTCTGTCACTGTTTCCATTGTTTCCCCATCTATTTGTCATGAAGTGATGGGATTGTATGCCATGATCTTAGTTTTCTGAATGCTGAGTTTTAAGCCCGGTTTTTCACTCTCCTCTTTCACCTTCATCAAGGGACTATTTATTTAGTCCCTCTTCACTTTCTGCCGTAAGGGTGGTATCATCTGCGTATCTGAGGTTATTGATATTTCTCCCAGCAGTCTTGATTCCAGCTTATGATTCATCCAGTTTGGCATTTCACATGATGTACTCTGCATATAAGCAGGATGACAGTATAGAGCCTTGAGGTCCTCCTTTCCTTATCTGGAACCAGTGTGTTGTTCCATGTCCAGTTCTAACTGTTGCTTTTTGACCTGCATACAAATTTCTCAAGAGGCAGGTCAGATGGTCTGGTATTCCTGTATCTTTAAGAATTTTCCAGAGTTTGTTGTGGTCCACACAATCAAAGGCTTTGGCATAGTCAATAAAGCAGATGTAGATATTTTTCTGGAACTCTCTTGCTTTTTTGATGATCCAATGGATGTTGGCAATTTGATCTCTGGTTCTTCTGCCTTTTCTAAGTCCAACTTGAACATCTGGAAGTTCACAGTTCATGTACTGTTGAAACCTGGCTTGGAGAATTTTGAGCATTACTTTACTAGCATGTGAGATGAGTGCAATTGTGTGGTAGTTTGAGCATTCTTTGGCATTGCCTTTCTTTGGGATTGGAATGAAAACTGACCTTTTCCAGTCCTGTGGTCACTGCTGAGTTTTCCAAATTTGCTGGCATATTGAGTGCAGCACTTTCACAGCATCATCTTTTAGGAGAGAGATGAATTAATACCAAGTCCTTTGAATTTCAGGCTATTGCAAGTAGTACTCTGGTATAGTTTTAAGTATTACATTTAGGGCTAAGCATAATGGAATACTGGATCCCTGTTTGAGTCTTATTGTGTAATCAGGAATATTAAAGTCATTTTAGCTGCAACTTTTTAGTCTAATTAAAATTTAAGTTTATTATATCTTTAACATACTTTACACTGCAAGTTTTATTAATTTGAGTTACTCATATGACCTTGATGGCTGGCACGAAATTTCACAACTCCTGCTGTTGTTTAGTCACTCAGTTGTGTCTGATTCTTTGTGACCCCGTGGACTGCAGCCCACCAAGCTCCTCTGTCTATGGGATTTCCCAGGCAAGAATACTGGAGTGGGTTGCCATTTCCTACTCCAGGGGATTTTCCCAACCCAGGGATCAAGCCCATCTTCTGCACTGCAGGCAGATTCTTTACCTCTGTGCCACCAGGGAAGCCCCATTTGGGCCACCAAATGTTATGGTCTAAGCAGGGGTTGGAAAAGAATTTTCAGACCCAGAGTGTTTCAGAATAGAGTTTATTAGAGGAGGGGATGCTGTTAGAACAGAGGGGGCAGCTCAAGGGAGAGCTCATGCTTTTGTGGGCTAGTACCCAATTTTTATAGCCTCAAGACAAAGAAAATTCCTGCTAGAAGGATGGCATTAGGTGACTGGTTAGGCTGGGTATTTTTACCTAATGTGGGGTTAGAGAGCTTACCAGTTTAGATCAGTGGGCTTTTGGCAACGGTTGGTATGAGGCTCAATCAGTTCTGGAGATGACCTTGATGCAGGGCTCTGCATCTGTGGCTTTGGTACAGTCTGTGACTTTGGTGCAGGGCTCCACATAGGTGTCATGAGCTACTGGGTAATGTGCCTCATACCTCCTCCTTTTAATTGTTGGTGATCCAAAGGCCATTCTTACTTGGATGGAGAATACTTGCATGTGTAATTTTATTAAGAATTAATAGAAAGATGGGCCAAACCTATGTGTTTATGGAATTAGTAATCTCATCTAGGTATTTTTAGTGCCTTGCTTTATTGTTAGAGTAACAAGCTAGATATAGGGAGATCCCTGTCCATCAAAATTTTGTGAATTTAAGTAGCATGCTAGAGTTCAGCTCAGTTCAGTTGCTCAGTTGTGTCCGACTCTCTGCGACCCCTTGAACAGCAGCACGCCAGGCTTCCCTGTCCATCACCAACTCCTGGAGCTTGCTCAAACCCATGTCCATCAAGTCGGTGATGCCATCCAACCATCTCATCCTCTGTCGTCCCCTTCTCCTCCTGCCCTCAATCTTTCCCAGCATCAGGGTCTTTTCCAATGAGTCAGCTCTTCGCATCAGGTGGCCAAAGTATTGGAGTTTGAGCTTCAACCTCAGTCCTTCCAATGAACACCCAGGACCGATCTCCTTTAGGATTGAGTGGTTGGATCTCCTTGAAGTCCAAGGGACTCTCAAGAGTCTTCTCCAACACCACAGTGCAAAAGCATCAATTCCTTGGCGCTCAGCTTTCTTTATAGTCCAACTCTCATATCCATACATGACCACTGGAAAAACCACAGCCTTGACTAGACGGACCTTTGTTGGCAAAGTAATGTCTCTGCTTTTTTATATTCTGTCTAGGTTGGTCATAACTTTTCTTCCAAGGGGTAAGTGTCTTTTAATTTCATGGCTGCAATCACCATCTGCAGTGATTTTGGAGCCCAGAAAAATAAAGTCTGCCACTGTTTCCCCATCTATTTCCCATGAAGTGATGGGACCAGATGCCATGATCTTCGTTTTCTGAATGTTGAGCTTTAAGCCAACTTTTTCACTCTCAACTTTCACTTTCATCAAGAGGCTCTTTGGTTCTTCTTCACCTACTGCCATAAGGGTGGTATCATCTGCATATCTGAGGTTATCGATATTTCTCTTGGCAATCTTGATTCCAGCTTGTGCTTCATCCAGCCCAGCATTTCTCATGAGTTTCTCTGCATATAAGTTAAATAAGCAGGGTGACAATATACAGCCTTGATGTACTCCTTTTCCTATTTGGAACCAGTCTGTTGTTCCATGTCCAGTTCTAACTGTTGCTTCCTGACCTGCATACAGGTTTCTCAAGAGGCAGGTCATTAGTGGAAATATTTTAAGTTACTGTGGAGAGAGTATGTTTTCCTAGTCCATAGGTTGTTTTTTTTTGTTTGTTTTTTTTTTTTTTTTGGTTGTCCTGGGTCTTTGTTGCTGTGTGAGGACTTTCCCTAGTTGTGGTGGTTGGGCTTCTCATTGCAGTGCCTTTTTTTGGTGGCAGAGCACAGACTCTAAGGGGCACAGGCTTCAGTAGATGTAGCATAAGGGCTCAGTAGTTGTGGCACATGGGCTTTAATTGCTCACGGCATGCAGAATCTTTCCAGACCAGGGATGGAACCCGTGTCCCCTGCGTTGACAGGTGGATTCTTATCCCCTGTACCAACAGGGAAGTCCAGGTGAGTAGGTTTAGAGTTTTTGGTGTTGAAAATTTCATTTTGTTAAAAATCTTGGCTAAAGTATGTCTTAATTTGTGATTTAGTTATTTCTTATAGAAAGTAAGCTTTTATGTACTTATTGGAAACTTGGCAAGATTGGTAATAAATATATATGCTGTGAGGTGTACAGGAGCTAAGGGGAATTAGCTAATTTTTATTTGGAGCATGAATGTACACATGTATCCATTTTCACATGTATTTCAAGCATGGACTAATATCTATGGTTCCTGATGTTGAAAAATAATATTCAATATAGACTTGGCTATATGTTGCTTAACTGCGTCAAGGACTCAGATGGCCACAGCTGCCCTCACATTTAAAAATATTACAAGTATGACATCATAGTTATGTGTGCACATGGGCTGATTAGTCATGAGTCCAACAAGATGTCTTATTTAAGAGGAAAGGTTGGGAGATTTTAGGTGAGATGGTCCTGAAGAACCAGATGGCAGATACAGTTCAGTTCTAGAAACCTCCACGTGTTAAATGGGCCCAAATCAAGAAGAGGGACATGTTTGTGAATGAGTTGCAGACTTCCCAAAGCTTGGGATTAAGCAAAGTTGTTGGTTGTGATAAGTACGGTGACTAGAGTCGACTTAATGGAATTTGTACAATTAGTATTTTGTTCTGTGTAATTATGTTATATTCATAGTTTGTATTCATGCATGGAGTAAACAATGTATACTTATATAGAGTGTATCATGTATGATCAAGTATGTATGTACTAACACACTGTAATAAGGTAGGTCATTTAGTATCTGAAGTACAGCAATGTGACCCTCTGGAGTTTTTAATACTGACATAGCACAGGCAGGAGTAGTTCACTATTGATGTACGACTTTCAAGGAATAGTTTAGGTAGAATTCCAGCTTTGGGTGCTGACGGTGGAGTTGGACCTTCTTCCTTGATGTTGTAGGGAGGTTTTTCTCCTTTTCTGGGTTACAATACTGGAATGATAAATAAACTACAAAGATTCTTCATTTTAGGTTATTTTCAATTAAGATCGTAAGTAGCCTAAGTAGAGAATAAGAAAAGATTGATGCTAGTTGTCCAGTGATGACAAATGGGTGTTTAACTGGTTATCCTCCAAATCTTCTACGTTGATAGGTCTGCTACTAGAAGTCAGAATGAGCACTGGCTGAGGGGTCAGAATGTTATGCTTTGATATATGAACTCCTGAGATAACTGCTAGAATTGGGATGGAAAATAACAGAGCTAAAAGAGCTAGTAATAGAGCTAATAGTAGAGCTACCTGTGAAAGTGAAGTCCTTTAGTAGTGTCTGACTCTCTGCAACCCCATGCTATACAGTCCATGAAATTCCCTAGGCCAGGATACTGGAGCGGGTAGCCTTTTCCTTCTCCAGGGGATCTTCCCAACCCAGGATCGAACCCAGGTCTCCTGCATTGCAGGCGGATTCTTTACCAACTGAGCTATCAGGGAAGCCCAGCCACCTAAATTATGGGAATGATATTGAGGTGATAACATCAAGTTTCTGAAATTTAAAAGGCTCTTAATTTTGCCAAAAGCTACCCTAAGACGGAAAAATGATTCAGTGGAAACCATGGGAGACTTTAGTGGAAGAGCTTCCTGCAAACCCATGGAAATGGCCAGTGTCAACATCATTAACTGACTTGTGTGTTGACAGGAAACTGATGTAATTAAATATTATGTTAAACAAAAAAAGCCTGAACTACATTGTACTTATACATTTCTTCTGTCCCTTCTCTTGATCATACCTTTTTAAAAGAGATTGATTTGGGCAGAAAAAAGAATTGATCTTGTATTCACTTAGGAAAAATAAATTGGGGTATTTAGCTTTGAAACAAAAAAAGTTTATGTGTGTGTGGGGGGGGGCAAGTGGAGCAGAAATCTACTCCCATACATTAATAAGCAATACAAAACAAAGTAGTTATTTTGCAGAATGACAGAATCAAGTGGAAGGTTAAGGCAATGATCAAGATAGGAAGACCACCATGTAAAAATATCCTGTACATTGTTTGTATTAGCTTGTACTCTATTTCTAAAACTGTTTTTCAAAAAGTTTTTGGTATAAATGTAATACCTACTCATTAATTTAAAAAGTGCAATTTGGATATTAAACATTCTATATTAAATAAAATATCCCATCACCCAGAAATTATAATACAACTTGGTATATAATTTTACAAAGGTTTTTTGCTTTAGGTATATGCATTTTAAAAACAAAAAATAATTACCTTTAACATCTAATAATGTCATGGCAATATTCCATGGTGTTGCTGTTGTTCAGGTGCTCAGTTGTGTCCAACTCTTTGCAACCCCATGGAATGCAGCAAGCCTGGATTACCTGTTCTTCAGTATCTCTCAGAGTTTGCTCAAACTTGTGTACACTGAGTTGACGATGCTACTTAAACATCTCATTCTCTACTTTCCCCTTCTCCCTTTGCCCTCCATCTTTCCCAGCATTCAGTTCAGTTAAGTCGCTCAGTCGTGTCCAACTCTTTGTGACCCCATGAACTGCAGCACACCAGGTCTCCCTGTCCATCACCAACTCTCCGAGTCCACCCAAACCCATGTCCATTGAGTCGGGGATGCCATCCAACCATCTCATCCTCTGTCATCCCCTTCTCCTCCTGCCCCCAATCCCTCCCAATATCTGAGTCTTTTCCAATGAGTCAACTCTTCGCATGAGGTGGCGGAAGTACTGGAGTTTCAGCTTCAGCATCATTCCCTCCAAAGAATACCCAGGGCTGATCTCCTTTAGAATGGACTGGTTGGATCTCCTTGCAGTCCAAGGGACTCTTCTCCAACACCACAGTTCAAAAGCATCAATTCTTCAGCACTTACCCTTCTTCACAGTCCAACTCTCGCATCCATACATGACTGGTGGAAAAACCATAGTCTTGACTAGACGGACCTTTGTTGGCAAATGTCTCTGCTTTTCAATATGCTATCTAGGTTGGTCATAACTTTTCTTCCAAGGAGCAAGCATCTTTTAATTTCATGGCTGCAGTCACCATCTGCAGTGATTTTGGAGCCCCCCCCAAAATAAAGTCTGACACTGTTTCCACTGGTTCCCCATCTATTTCCCATGAAGTGATGGGACCAGATGCCATGATCTTCGTTTTCTGAATGTTGAGCTTTAAGCCAACTTTTTCACTCTCCTGTTTCACTTTCATCAAGAGGCTTTTCAGTTGCTCTTCACTTTCTGCCATAAAGGTGGTGTCATCTGCATATCTGAGGTTATTGATATTTCTCCTGGCAATCTTGATTCCAGCTTGTGCTTCTTCCAGCCCAGCGTTTCTCATGATGTACTCTATATAGAAGTTAAATAAGCAGGGTGACAATATACAGCCTTGACGTACTCCTTTTCCTATTTGGAACCAGTCTGTTGTTCCATGTCCAGTTCTAACTGTTGCTTGCTGACCTGCATACAGATTTCTCAAGAGGCAGGTCAGGTGGTCTGGTATTCCCATCTCTTGAAGAATTTTCCACAGTTTATTGTGATCCACACAGTCAAAGGCTTCGGCATAGTCAATATTAATCTTATGTCCTACATAAATATATTTAGAATGTTGTATCTCATACCTTCTTATTAGATTTCTATAGGACATTTAGAAAAACTGGCAAAAAGATAAACATTAAATTTCAAAAAATAGAATTCTTTTGTGATTGAGTTATACATATGCACATATATTTTTAAGATTATTTTCCTTTATAAGTTATTATGACAGAGGATGAGATGGTTGGATGGCATCACTGACTCAATGGACCTGAGTTTGAGTAAGCTCCAGGAGTTGGTGATGGACAGGGAAGCCTGGTGTGCTGCAGTCCATGGGGCTGCAAAGAGCTGGACACGACTAAGCTGAACCGAACTGATAGGTTATTACAAGATATTGACTACAGTTCCCTGTGCTATACAGTAAACTTTTGTTGCATATCTATTTTTTAAAATTACAAATCTAGCATTGTATTCATACTAAGTCAAGTAAGTGGAATCAAAATGTCATTAATTTTTTAGTTTGGCAAAAATTCATTAGTTTTCTAAACTATATATACACTATACATATTACATATATATATATATATATATATATATATATATATATAAGCTTTTTTCTACTACTTAAAGGTTTAAGGAAGAACATCCAAAAAAAAAAGAGATGGAGAAATTGGACAATATAAACTTAAATGAATGGAAACAATGAATATGAAAAAGAAAAAGTGAAACAAACTAGATAAAAGTAACAGATCTTCATATAGTCCAGTCATTTTTAGACATGACTGCTCATTAGAAACATCTGGAACTCTGGCAGAAAAAGCAATACCTGTGCATTTTGTATTTTTCAAAAAATTCCAAGATAATTCTGATATGCATCTGGATTTTAAAAAGTGATTATAGGTTTTTCTATTAAGTGGTAGTTTTGGTGATACAGAATTCTATTATTTTTCTGTTGACCAATCATGATACAATGGTATTAAGTGAGTAATGGTCCCATAATCACAATAGTAAAAGATGTTTACCAGTTTTCACAATCAACAGCCAGCCAAAAAGATAATTACAATTGCAAGCCATAATGGGAACATGATTAACCTAACAGTGTAAGTTACATACAATTTGGGGAGATCAAGCAGAGTGATGTAGTAAGTGCAAGTGCATACATGCATGTTTTCATCTGCTCAGTCAGTCTATGTCTTTCGGTTGGTGCATTTAATCCATTTAAGGTAATTAATGATATTTATGATCCTATCAATAATGTGCTGAAGTCAATCCATGGGGCCATGCTGCAGTCCATGGGGTCGCAAAGAGTTGGACACAACTGAGCGGCTGAACTGATCAATAATGTATGATGCTGTTATCATTTTCTCAATTATTTTGGTTTTATTTTCTGTAGGTAGTCTTTTCCTTCTCTTGTTTCCTGCCTAGAGATGTTCCTTTAGCATTTGTTGTAAAGCTGCTTTGGTGGTGCTGAATTCTTTTTAACTTTTGCTTGTCTGGAAAGCTTTTGATTTCTCCATTAAATCTGAAGGAGAGTCTTGCTGGAGAGAGTCTTGTTGGTTGTAGGTTCTTCCCTTTCATCACTTTAAATATATCATGCCATTCTCTTCTGGCTTGTAGAGTTTTTGTCAAGAAATCAGCTGATAGCCTGATGGAAGTTCCCTTGAATATTATTTGTTGTTTTTCCCTTGTTGCTTTTAATGTTTTATCTTGGTCTTTAATTTTTCCAGTTTGCCTATTATGTGTCTCCATGTGTTCCTCCTTAGGTTTATCCTGCCTGGGACTCTCTGCTTCCTGGACTTGGTTGACTATTTCCTTTCCCATGTTAGGGAAGTTCTCAGCTATTATCTCTTCAAATATTTTCTCAGGTCCTTTCTCTCTCTCTTCTCCTTCTGGGACCCCTATATGCAAATGTTGATGCATTTAGTGTTATCCCAGAGGTCTCTCAGGCTGTCTTCATGCTTTTCCTTCTTTTTTCTATGTTCTGTTTTGCAGCAGTGATTTCCACCATTCAGTCCTCCAGGGCATTTATGTTCTTCTGCCTCAGTTATTCTGTTATTGATTCCTTCTAGTGTGTTATTCATCTCTGTTTGTTCTTTAACTCTTCGGTAAACATTTCTTGCATCTTCTCAATCTTTGCCTCCATTCTTTTTCTGAGATCCTGAATCATCTTCACTATCATTAACCCTTTTTCTGAAAGGTTGCCCATCTCCACTTCATTTAGTTGTTTTTACGGTGTTTTTATCTTGTCCCTTCCTCTGGGATGTAACTTTTTGCTTTTTCATGCTGATTAACTTTCTGTAATGTGCCTTTTTTAGTCACTGTGGGACTGTGGTTCTTCTCGCTTCTTGCGTCTGCCCTCTGATAGAGGAGGTTAAGAGGCTTTTGTAAGCTTCCTGATGGGAGGGACTGGTGATGGGGAAACTGGGTCTTGCTCTGTTGGGCACAGCCTTGCTCAGTAAAGCTTCAGTTCAGTTATCTGCTGATGGGTGGGGCTGCACTCCCTCCCTGGTAGTTTCTTGGCCTGAGGTGACCCAGCCCTCAGGTCTATGGGTTCTATGTTGGGCTCTATGGTCAGGTTAATGGCGACCTCCAAGAGGGTTTATGCCAAGGGGGACCTTCCCAGATTGCTGCTGCCTGTGTTCCCATCCCTGTGATGAGCCCCTGCCAACCAAGGAGACCCTCCAACACTGGCAGGTAGTTTCGGTTCAGTCTCCTATGGGGTCACTGCTCCTTTCCTCTGACTCTTGGTGTGGGCAAGGTTTTCTTTGTGGTCTCCAAGACTGGAGTCTCTGTTTTCTCCAGTCCTGTGGAAGTCTTGTAATCAAGTCCCGCTGGCCTTGAAGGTCAGGTTCCCTGGGGATTCCTAGTCTCTTTGTCAGATCCTCAGGCTGGGAAGCCTGAAATGGGGTTCAGAACCTTCACAACAGTGGGAGAACTTCTTTGGATTTTGAGCATTACCTTGCTATCATGTGAAATGAGTGTAATTGTGCGGTAGTTTGAACAATCTTTGGCATCGCCCTTCTTTGGGATTGGAATAAAAACTGACCTTATCATTATTAATGACTATAGACCTTCATGATTGTTTTAATTTACTGAAGTTGATTTACAATGTGTTTCTGGTGTATTGCAGAGAGATTCAGTTATACATATATACACATACTTTTTCATATTTTTTTCCATTATGGTTTATTATAGGTATTCACTGTGCTATTCAGTAGAACCTTGATCATAATTATTTTAAATACCTATATAGTATTTCGGGAAAAGGCAATGACAACCCACTCCAGTACTCTTGCCTGGAAAATCCCATGGACGGAGGAGCCTGGTAGTCCATGGGGTCGCTAGGACTCAGATAGGACTGAGCGACTACACTTTCACTTATCACTTTCATGCATTGGAGAAGGAAATGGCAACCCACTCCAGTGTTCTTGCCTGGAGAATCCCAGGGCCAGGGGAGCCTGGTGGGCTGCTGTCTAGGGGGTTGCACAGAGTCAGACACGACTGAAGTGACTTAGCTAGCTAGCTATATAGTTATTTCACTAAATGGGAGTTCCTTCCAAACTTTTCATATTATAAACTTATCTTTGCTTGTCTCATTTTCTTAGGACAAATTCCCAACAGTGATGAATTACTAGTTTAAATGATAAATAATGTTTTTAAAGGTTTTAGAAAACTGCTCTTTAGGGAAATTATACTGATTCACTCTTCTGAAGATCAAAAATAGAGCACTTTCAAGTTCACCCTGCTCCTTGCGGAGTTAAAATTTAAAATTGTCAAATAAGTTGATTGGGCCAAGTGCAGAGATTTTTTTGCAAATATGCTGTAAAAAAACATGCTCACGTGCACTGGTGTGCTAAGTCGCTTCAGTCATGTCCAACTCTTTGACCCTATGGACTGTAGCCCTCCAGGCTCCTCTGTCCATGGGATTCTCCAGGTAAGAATTCTGGAGTGGGTTGCCGTGTCCTCCTCCAGGGGGTCTTCCCGACTCAGGGGCTGAGCGTGTCTGTCTCCTGCACTGGCAGGCAGGCTCTTTACTACTAGTGCCCCCAGTCAGAAACTCTGTGGTTGATCTGCCGGCCAGCTCATTTTCAAGCCATTCCCAGCACCTTCTCCTTTATCATTAAAAAAAAAAAAAAAAAAAAAAAGGCTACTTTAAACAATTCTGCCCCTTACACAATTCTGACCAGCAGGAAATAAGCAGAAATGTGCTGGAAAAGCTTTAACTCTCCTGACAAAAAGGACAGACATACCTGAAACTGCCCCTCTCCTAGCTTTGGATGAAAACATATAATCTGAAGCTGTGGCAGCCATATCGCAACCACAAAAAAATGCCAAGAGAATCACTTGTTCTGTCCAACAACAGCAACAAACAAACTCACAGACTTTGTGATGTGAAAAACACTTTGTTTAAAACATTTTTAGTTTTATTTTGTGTTACTTGCAGTTAAAAAATTACTGACGATGAAACACTGCATACTAAAGCACTGGTTTGAGTTATAAATAATCATAAATATCATATATAATTAGAAGAAATACAGAAATAATCAGATATAATTTAAAATAGGGGTAAAATATGTATATATAGCAAGAGATGATGGAATAGACCCTTTGTAGTGAAAGCCACAGACACCATTAAATACACATTTAGGAGAAAAGAATAAAGTAAGTTAACCAAATAGAGAAAGGCTAGGATACATGCCAGAGGATTACTGGGTTATCAAAACATGTTTTCTTTTCCTCCTAGGCACACAGCCACACTATATATTTCTCATCTTTCCTTGTAGTTAGTTGGGAGCACAGATCAAGTTGTTGCTAAAGGAATGTGAACAGAAATAATGCCAATTCTGGGCCTGGCCCATAAATACCCATTTTCTCTCTTTCCCCATCCACTGGCCAAATGGAGACTTTGAGCAGAGTCACAAAAACAGAGGGAGACTGCCCTGAATTACTGTGAGGAGCAGAGCTCTTCCTCCAACCTCCTCAGAACTGTGATGTGAGCAATACTATTTTACAGTGTTTAAGGTCAAGACCTTACTTATTATAGCAGCTAGCACCATTCACCATAACAGGTGGGAGCAGGGGAAGGGGAAAAAAGAGACCAGTGAAGAAATAAGGTAAGTGAAGTGTATGACATGAATGTAAGAGTGCTACCTGTTTGTTACACAGGGTCCCCAACCCAACACAACCTGTCCTTTTTATGACATAGAGTCAGTAAAATTTTTAGTATTTATGAGGAAATCTTTTTCACTTTTTTTTTTTTTAACGCCTTTCTAAATCCACTGGTTTCTGAAAGCCTTGATGTTCCTTGGAACAGTATAATTTTGAAACTGCAACACTGTGTTCCTAAAAAACTGGTCAGGGGGAGAGTATATGCTAAAGCTTAACATCAATTTAAGTATATTTAGAAACAAAAATAATCCCTTGTTAAACAATTTCTACATTTTTGGGTTATATGCTAAATGAAGTTTTCCTATATAACCAATTAAAACTTAGTAAATGCCTGTCTAAATGGTGATACAAAGTTCAAAACCAATTATTCATTACTTACCAAGCTTGCCTTGTCATAATGTCTACGACATAGCTATTACTACTATCAACAAAAGTACAACACACAAACCAACTGATAAATTATATATTACATGTTTATTAAGGGTACAACTTTTATGTAAAATTTACATTTTTATGAAAAATCAAAAATATTTACAAAATATTGTAAGATTTGCATTGTTCTAATTACAACTCAAAGTAGTAAATAACAAATCTTAAAAACTCACATTTGTTAAGAGTTCTGTGTTTACAAATTCTTGGTTAAAGAGGCAGCTACAAAGTTTATCACTATACATAAGCAAGAACCAGCTTGCTAAAATACATTTTCCATTGAAAATCTATTGGTCTTTTTTTACACCATTAGTGGATTTTTAAATGAAAAAATCAATATAAACTCATATGGCTTCAAAATTGTAACCTGCACCCGATACAAATTTATGTACCAACACTTGGTATGAAGACTGGTAATTAAGAAAGTGCAGAAGTATAACCATTTCACTAGTTTGTACATTTTAAGGTAATACTTGATTAAAAACAAACATGGTGAGTATAATGGTGTCTATCCAATAATAAAATATTAACTTCCCAATAAAAGCAGTTTGCAAAGCAATTACAGTTAAGATTCCAGTAAGGGACTATAAATGAATTTAAAAGGGTACAATATGTTAGAAATTCTAATTCTGTCCACTATCTAGTCAAGATGAAAATTTTAGCAAATTGTCTTATGTATTGCTTTAGTCAAATCTAAATTTAGAATGGGGCTAACACTGAATATATTTAAAAAGCACATATTGTGTTATATATATATTGCTAATGAGTAGATTTTCTGCTGTATTTAATATAGCAGGATGTTACATAAATGTATAGAGGGAGGGATTTTACTTTCTGTAGAGCTTAGGAGAACAATTAGTGATTTTATATAAATTTACTATATATAACACAATTTATTACTTCTATGCAAAATGCAGGACACTGGTACTTATCCTTATAAATAAAATTCCCATTTGTAAATTATGAAACTGTGTCCAAAATATTTACTTCCTTCAATTAATCAGGATTTGTTATAAAGTTAGGGTTTTTACTATTTAATATTAGTAGTTTATTTTAAGAAACGCTTAACCCAATCCATCATTTCAAATAGTTTCCTCATTTTTAGCAGGTGGTGATAAGAAAAAGAACATAAAAACTGCCAATTTTTCCAAGTGTTGAAAATGCCAAAACTGATCTTTTCTAAAGTGTGTTCCTCACAAACTACTACAAACTCATGCTCACATCACATTCAGTAAATAAATATATAAATTTCCAATAATAAGAGTGAGGGGAAATGTTAAATTGAGAGTGAAAATGCCAGTTACCAATTTACCATTACGGTGTTGCAGAATTTTTTGATAAGGTTAAGATGGAACATCTGAAGGTAATCTTTTCCCCTGTAAACATACTCTGTTAGTTATATTTCTCTAGTGGCTACAGTGTAACACTAAAGAAGGGAGCCAGGGTTCTTAAGTATAAATTGTCCTCTAGTTATTCTGAATTCCCATTGCAATTGCAACCAAAGATTTTTACAAAAAATCGCAATTATCTTGTAAAAATTCTTGACTAAGATTCTGAATACAAAATCTGGACTGTGAGGAAAAAAGTGAGGCACATTAATGAACACAAACTGGATAGGCACATTTCTGGGTTTTGTTATTGTTTTAAAGGCACACATTATGCAATCCATATAAAAATAAATTAAATCTAACAGCATTAATTCATCAAAACAATCACAACTTCTATAAAGTTAACTGCAGAAGCAAATTTCTCTGCTGAGTTTTGCAAGCTTATTTTAAAACACATTGCACTTGAGGATTAAAAAAAATCATATAAAACACCATTTACACTTTATTAATGTTTATATGAGAATCAAATTATAAATTTTGCATACACCTTGGACTCTGGTCTGATTACTTTATGGCACATAACTCAATTTGATTGAGTGTTATCAACATTATCCCAAACTTAGAATTCACGTTCTGTTTGTATCCATTTAATATCAAACTTAAACGTTTTTAAAAGCTATCTCTGACTCTAAAAACTTATAGAAAGCTAAATTATCTTGTGCTTCCTCTCCTGAAATTTCAGGCCTCATATTATACTAAAAGCCCCTTTTTCAACATAGACACTGAAGATAAAATTTCCAGCCTATAAAAACTTCATTTTACTGAGAATCTGAATAAATGTGCTTCCTGAATATTGCAGTTGATCATTTACAGCGTTGAAAATCATTTCAGTGCTATTTTCTTCGGTGACTCACTTCAAAAGTGCAATTTAATGTTTGTAGTCAGCTCTTAAAGATATAATACAAGTCAGAATAGTGTTTGGAAAGAAAAATAATGCAGAACGGCAGGCTTGTACTACTCCCTTGAGCCAACCACTTTCCCAGGTCCATCAACAATCCGCCAGGTATCGTCCTGGAAAACACCAAGTAGACCTTTGCCATTATAATTTCAAATGAACTCAAAGGAGGACATTTCCACTGTGGTTACAGATACAAACCCCAGTTCCCATCTGCTGTTTATAGTACATTAGAATCAGATCACAGGTGTTCAGCTATACTGACCATGAGTACTCTCTCTCCCAGGTGTGTCTCTATCTGGCACTTTGTACCAAAGGTCAAAGGAAACATTTCCATGCCTTCAGACTATAAACTACTTGAGAGTCATTTAGTAACTATTAGAATATAAATGTTTCCCATGTACATGAAAAAGCTTGAAATCTCCCAACTTACCAGTGGCAAACCGCTTCTTTACTAAGGAAAGCCTGTAGCCAGCACCTACAAGCTCAGTATCCACTCCTGAGAGGGTGCTTCCCTCGCTGAGGAACTGCACTGCAAGTGTTGCGGGTTTACTGGGTCCTTCTGAAAGGTCAAATTTTGCTCTGAGGGACCCAGAACCTATAAGGAAGAGAACAAAGAATTTATACAGGATACTATTTCACACCAAAAAAGGCAAGTGGGCAAGTAGAAGCTAAAAAAAAGTCAATCCTATTCCAAATTCTTTAAACATATAAGTGAATCATTGTCCTGTTTTCAAATCAGATTTTAGTCAGTGAATCTGAATTTTCATTAAGCAATCTTAATCCATGCTTCTCCTTGACTTAACAACAGTCTTCAGAGGGATTTACTATTGACATTCCTACACTCTGTGTGTGTTGAAGTGAGTCAAAAGACAAGTAAGGCTGAGGACAGGAAGGAAGGAAGCCCTGGAAACAATGAATGGGCATTAAAGCGAAATAGAAATGACTGCTGAGTACCATGGGGCAGGAGAGGTAAAGAAGCTAAGATAGCTAAGACTGGGAAGAGCTGTATCAGTATTACCTCTGTATTCATCTTTCTTTTTAAAATCATGCCAAATATGTCTGAGGGGCTTTCTTTTCAATGTAACCATTTATTCCACATTCCTCAGTCTAATAGTCTGGCAGAAATAGTATATAATTATGAATATTATAAATTTATAATATTGTAAATTTATTATACAAAAGAAACTATCAAAAGCTATGGATGCAAAGCACATAAAATGTTGTGGGGATGATGGGGTCTGTTTCAGGAAAAGGTAACTACAGGTGCAGAGACCGGAGAGCTGACAGCACGATGCATTTAAGGTAACTACATCTATACCAGAAGATCAGGAGAACAGACGTGGGTGGAGCAAAGTGGCAGAAGATGATAGACTGGTAGCTGAGGAAAGCTCTAAGTATCTTTAAAGACCACAATAAGAAATAAACGTAGGGAGCCACCAAAGACAAGGAAGACAAAACATTTCAGGTAAGAATCTTAGAAGGGCAACAAGGTACAAGATGCAAGGTAGGGACACCACCTGAAAGTCAATAAAATGGTCTAGGACTCTAGGTGACAGGAAAAGTGTGTTTGAACTACACTGAGGGAAAGGAAAGAGGAGAATGAATTTGGAAAACATTCAGGAGTTGAAGTCAAAGGGTAAATAGGAGGAGAAGCCTAAGAGGGAGGGTTCCCAGGTTTCTGGTTTGAGGAAAGTAGACAGAATTGCTGGGTAGAAACAGTGACATTCTGTGATTCCCCGTGCAGAAACTGAACACCACAGAGAGAAACTTGAAAGAAAATATAACAAAGACCCATCCTATACTACTGCACCTGGTGGCACACAGATCAGTTGGGAAAGTGAGTTGCTGTCTAACTCTTAGCCCGTGTCCAAGTGCTCCTTAAAGTTTTAGTTTGTGATATGCAACTCAATTCTGTGAAAGTGCGACCACAGGCCAAGAGCAGCCACCAGGGCAAGCCTTAAACTTTAGAATATTTCCTGCTCCTCTCCGGAGCATAAAGCCAAAATAGAAACAGACTTCTACTTTATCGTATTCTAGTTTGGAGATCTCTTTTTAAAGGTTGACTAACCAAATCAGAACCACACTTGTAAGATGTGGTTCTACAAAGTCCTCACATAGTCACTCTGATACCTGAACAGCAGAGGGAAACTATAATTACAACACCCAGTTAGAAAATTTGTATCCTGTTTTTCAGAGAACAAATTCCCGTCTTGGCAAATATCTACAATAAGACTGTTTCATTAAATATGGGGAAAATATTAAAATATAAAAACCCTTTCTTCCTTGCTAACTGGTTGTACTTCCAGTTTCAACTAGGACTTTCAGTTTTATCTCCTAGTCATACAGCTAGAGTAAAAATCAGTACATTTGCCACTTGAACACAGGCAACCTTTAAGTACCAAATACAAACAAAGGAACCCGAGATTAGCTGGGTTAGGAGTGTGGTTCTCTAGTAGTAAAAGCCTAGTTCAGCACAGGAGGTGAACAATACAAGTATGTACCTGGTCTTTTATGCAGAAATACCTTTAAGAAAAACTACTGATGATATATTTTAATCACATGATGCTTAAAATGTTCAAAAGGAAAAAAGTGAGTAAAACTTGAAAAGCCAAAAAACTTACCTAATAGGAAAAGTTATTGGAGATTAATTAGGCATTCAAAAGAGATAGGAGAAGTCTCCTTTGATTAAGAGAAACTGCCATTAAAATGTTAAAGACTGTCCTGGGAATTATATTCTAAACTGAGTGAGAGGATACACTAGGAGTGACCAGCTGACTAGTAGAGACTTCTCCTCTGCACTGTGAGCACAAACGCAGACGTGGTGGGCGGAGGCTATTACCTTGCTTCTTCTTGAAATAATGATCACAGAATTAAAGGCTGTTAATAGTTTTAATAAGGGTATATGACCAAGGAAAGGTTCTCTTGAGAAAGAGTAGGCAAGATAGGCAAGGGGAGTTTTTAAAGCCTGAGAGCTTCTGTACTATTTCCGGGAGGCCAGGCAGACCCCATTAACAGAATGAACTAAACAGCATGTTAATTACTTTAATTAGTTATCAGTTTCAATTATCAGGTTTCCCAGATGTCTATAAATTAATAGGTATCTTCTCTTAATGTTAGCACATGAACATAAGGAATATTTACATAATATTTATAAAGTTATAGCAAAACATTTTCTCACAGAGAAAGCACATTCAATCTAGAAGAAAAAAATGTGTTCTGAATCTCAATTGGTCCATTCTTTAAGGTATTAACTTCCACCTAGTGGTCAGTTCTAGAACTGAAGGCATGAAATTCCAGGAGAAAATTTTCCATAAACATGCCTAAAAGATCCATTTTCAGTGCCATTATAAACAAAAAAACCATGCACACACTTACCTCCATTTTCTGATTTTTCTGAAATACCAGACAGTTTCCAAAAGGCTTTCATCTGTTCTGCATTCCTGGAAGAACAAGTATCTTCAGCTAATGTGTCTAGTATGATGCCTTCCTTGTACATGGATGAGCACGCCAGTAAATACATTTTAAATATTTCACTAGAACTAGTGCTAAATTTACTTTAGAATAGTATCACTGGTGAAAATGTGTTTATGAATAATATAAACAAAATACTATTATTTTTCTTAATAAGTAGATATTTACCAAATTATATAATTCTATTTCTGTTGATAAGAGAAAAGAAAACAATGTATAGGTGATCGAGTACCTTCATTACTCAAGGAAAATAGTTTTATTATTAAATGGTGAAGCAGATATAAACAAAGAGTCGTCAGAGTATATACTAACATTAATGGAGGAAGCAAGAGAGGCACACTAACCAGGTAGGTTTTCCTATAGATATGCTAGATACTATATTTAACTCTGTAAAATCATTATCTTTATTTTTAAATGAAAAAATAGTTTAGCGAAGTAATGTACTTGGAGGGTAAAGTTGTACTGAATCACTCAAGTCTGGGTGGGGACAGCAACCTTTGTTTATTCTGGGTTGAAGCTACTGGAGCTTGACTAGTAAAATCTACAATACATTTTATAACATGATTTCTATGTGAAAATACACTAAAAATTTTCAAACTTGTAAGACAGCTTTCTGAAATGAGGTCCTATACTGTGGGACTGCAGACAGAAATTTAGTAGGAATTCAGAAATCTACTTACTCACCATATTGCAGGGGGAAGGGACTGCATGTTCGTGACTCCGCCATCCACTGGTACCACCACCTGTATGTTGGAAAGCACGCTCGGCGCCACCATAGCTTCCGGGTTGTACTTATAATCCACTCTAAGATCCGTGGTGCCAGCGCTACATTTCCAGTATGTGGCAAGATTTAGAGGAGTGGACTGAATACCATTTGATGACACCTTTAAAGAGAGAAAAAAACAAACAACTGCCTTTGACCTACAAAGTAAACAAGTCATACTGACATATACATGAACACAAGAGATCACACATTCAAAAACAATAATGAGGGAGTTGTCTGTTGCTAGGCAGAGTGAAGCATGAAGCAGGCTCATCTCAAAGGTATAAGCATGACTCTCAAAGTGTAAACATGGGACTGTTTACATCAAAATTTCTGTGGTGCTTGTGGACAATGCATGTTCCTCTGGCTCCAAATGCAGAAAAACTGGAGGCATTGGTGATATCAGTGGTTACCACTGCTGCTGCTGCTGCTAAGTTGCTTCAGTCGTGTCCAACTCTGTGCGACCCCGTAGATGGCAGCCCAGCAGGCTCCCCTGTCCCTGGGATTCTCCAGGCAAGAGCGCTGCAGTGGGTTGCCATTTCCTTCTCCAATGCATGAAAGTGAAAAGTGCAAGGGAAGTTGCTCAGTTGTGTCCGACCCTCAGCGACCCCATGGACTGCAGCCTACCAGGCTCCTCCGTCCATGGGAGCTTCCAGGCAAGAGTACTGGAGTGGGTTGCCATTTCCTTCTCTGACCATTGCTGCCTTCCAAATGCAGAAAATCTGATTCAACAGGTACAGAGTACAGAAATCAGGGTGTTAACCACATGATTCTTATTAATGCAGGTAACGTTTGAGAATGTCAACATTCAACAGAAAATTCTAAGATTCTTCATAAGAATTTAGATTTAAAACAGAAAAACTGGGTCACCATGCAGTTCTGCAAGCCTGGAGTTGGAATACTCCAAACTTCAAATGAAATTTTAATCACAATGACTTACTCCTTTTGAATGAGACCTACTCTGATCATCCTGTTTAAATTTAACATGAAAACTCCATCTTCACTCTTCCATATCTTATTCTACAGACTTTGCTTTCTCCATAGCACAATATACATTATTTACTTATTATGTTTACTATCTCCCTATGCTACTCATAGCAATTAGCAAGCATTGAATAATACATACTTGCTGAATGAATGATAAAATGAATACCTGGAATAAACTTTAAGCCAACTTAAGTGGCAGTACTTTTTTATTCTTTTAAGTCTATTTCCTAGAAACATAAGTCATTTTTAATAGTTACCCTATTAAAAATTCAAACAAGACATAAAAATATGAAAATAGGAAACTTATCCCTTGGCACTTACTCCCCACTGTTAATCTCATGGTACATACACTTCCAGACTTCCTAGGGATGCAAATGAGATCTGTCTCATTCTTTGAAATGGCCATAATAATTAATTTAATCAATCTCTTCCTGTGGACATGTACTCGAGTGGTTTCCAAACAATGCTGAAGTGAATATCCTTTGTACCTTCCAACCCCATCTGTGTGATTTCAAAGAACTGATTTCTGGAACTGTTGAATTAAAGGTTACATCTACTCAACAATCTAATAGAGTTACCTTCTAAGAGGTTCTATTAACTTGTACTTCTGTTAACAAGTGGTCATTTCATGGCGAGAGGAGCCTGGAGGGCTCTAGTCCATAGGGTCGCAGGGTCAGGCATGAATGGGCATGCACACCCACACACACCTTTCCTACTACAGCAATCTTTCTCATTTTGGTCAATCTAATGAGAACTAAAAGGGGTATCTCATTGTTGTCTTAACAGTCATTGCTCTGATTACTACTGACATGGAGCATCTTTCTAAAAGTTATCTATTGAGTTATTCATCTTTTACTTGTAATTTAAAAGGATCCTTTGAAGTAAACCTTTTGATCTATTTTACATAATACTTTTCCCTCAGATTAGATACTGATGCTGTTTAAACAAATATAAACACACACAGATTCATTTCTTTCTGTCTCAAGTATCTTATTCGCTTATTGCATGTCATCTGGGTTTGTAGTATACTTAGGTCTTCCACACTTTAAGATTAAAACATGTAATAAACACACAGTACACATACATATATACCCATGGATATACATATATTCACCCATGCTTTTAGTGTTTTTTATGTCTTTATTTGGGCTTCCCTGGTAGCTCAGCTGGTAAAGAATCTGCCTGCAATGTGGGAGACCTGGGTTTGATCCCTGAGTTTGGATGATCCCCTGGAGAAGGGAACAGCTAACCACTCCTGGAGAATTCCATGGACTGACTGTATAGTCCATGGGGTCACCAAGAGTCAGGCACGACTGAGCAACTTTCACTTCATTTCACTTCATGGCTTGATTTATTATTATTAAACATTTGATACATGCAGATTTTATTTTGGTTTAAGGTATGAGCTGGGGATTTAGCCAAATTTTCCCCTCAAATCTCTAGTCTGTTGCCCCAATTTCACTTATTGAAAGCTTCATCATTTCCACATTGTCTTGAAATGCTACTATGTCATATAAGCAGTTTTCTGTTTATTCTTAGATCTATTTCTGGATACTCTCATCTGTTCCATTCATCTAGCCATCTATTGTTCTGCCAGTTCCAAACTATTTTAAATACTGTTGGCTTATAATGTTTTCCCATTAAAACTAAACAGTACTTTAGGTTACTTTTTAAAACATTTCTTAATTTTCCAAGCTTTATGCTTCTGAGAACTTAAAAATGATTGTCAGGTCTCCAGAATTCACCAAGTTTTTGATCAGGGTCACATTAAATTTATAAGCTAATTTAGAAACAGATTTTTACAACATAAGTATTCCTTTTTAAAGTATGCCTTTCTAACAATATTCAAGGCAGAAGAGATATGTTTCTTAGTTTGAAAAAAAAAATGTGTGTGTTCACTGTAGCCACAGGAAAGGGATGCTATAATAGATCTTTTTAAAAACAATTTTTAAGTATAAATGATATATTCGCTTCAGGTGTACAATGTGGTGATTTGATCTTTATATACATTGTGCAGTGACCACAAAGATCATCACAGTAAGTCTAGTTACTGGGTGTCACTATACGTATATACTACAAATTTTTTTCCTGTCCTGAGAACTTTTAAAATATACTCTTAGCAACTTGGAAACATGTAACCCAGAATTAACAACTTTGGTCACCATGCTGTGCATTACCTCCCATGACTTACTTATATCTACAAGTCTGTAATTTTTTACTCCCCAACCCCCCAACTTCATGCATTTCACCTATGCCTAGCCCCCTGTGCCCCAGCGGTCACCAATCTGTTCCCTGTGCCTATGAACTTGGTCTAGTTTGTTTGGTTTTATAGATTCCACATATAAGAAAGATCCTGCGATTTCTGTCTTCCTTTGCTTGACTCATTTCACTATTTTTTGCCAATACCATGTTTCGATTACTGTGTCATATGGTTTGAAATCATGGAGCGCAATGCCTGTAGCATTTTGTCCTTTCTCAAGATTGCTTTGGCTACTTGACCAAATCCATACAAATTTTGTGAATCCATACAAATTTCAGGATAGTTTATTCTATTTCTGGGGCTTTCCTGGTGGCTCAGTCAGTAAAGAATCTACCTGCTTTGTGGGAAACCTGGGTTGGGAAGATGCCCTGGAGGAGGGCATGGCAACCCACTCTAGTATTCTTGCCTGAAGAACCCCCAAGGACAGGTGGGCTACAGTCCACGGGGTCACAAAGAGTCAGACATGACTCAGCAACTAAGCACATTCTATTTCTGTGAAAAAATGCCACTGAAATTTTAATAGGTATTACATTACATCCGTTTGGGTAGTATGGATATTTTAACAATTTTAGTTCTTTCACCAATGAGCATGGATTAGCTTTTCATTTAGTTTTGTCTTTTGTCACTATCTTCTAGTTCTCAGTGTACACGTATTTCATCTCCTTAGTTAAATTTATCTCCAAGTATTTTATTCTTTTGATTATTTTTTTAATTTCCTCTTCTAGTTTATTATTAGCGTACAGAAACACAACAGATATATTTTGGATTCTGCAACATCACTGAATTCATTTATTATTCAGTATTTATTCTAAGTTTTGTTTTGAAGGAGTCTAAAGGTTTTCTACATATATTATGTGATTGGCAAAGAGTGATAAAACTGGATGCCTTTCCTTTTTCTTCCCCAATTGATTTGGCTAGAACTTTTATCACTGAATAAAATAGTTAAGAGTGGGCCTCCTTGTCTTATACCTGCTCTTAGAGGAAAAGCTTTCAGATTTCCACCACTGAGCCTGATGCTAGCTGTAGGCTTGTCATATATAGCATTTATTATGGTGAGGCACACTGCCTCTATACCCACTGCATTGGGAGTTTTTAACCATAAATAGATGTTAAATCTTGTCAAATTCTTTTTCTGTAATCCACTGAGATGAGCATATGATTTTCATCTTCCTTTTCTTAATGTTGTATATTATGTTGATTGACTTCTGGATGTAAAACCATCCCTGCACCCCTAGAATATATCCCACTTGATCATGCTGTATGACCTTTTTAATGTATTACTTAGTATGCTATTATTTTGTTGAAGATTTTTACATCTATATTCATCAGGGATGCTGCTGCTGCTGCTGCTGCTGCTAAGTCGCTTCACTCGTGTCCGACTCTGTGCGACCCCATAGATGGCAGCCCACCAGGCTCCCCCGTCCCTGGGATTCTCCAGGCAAGAACACTGGAGTGGGTTGCCATTTCCTTCTCCAATGCATGAAAGTGAAAAGTGAAAGTGAAGTTGCTCAGTCAGTCGTGTGTGACTCTTAGCAACCCCATGGACTGCAGCCTACCAGGCTCCTCCATCCATGGGATTTTCCAGGCAAGAGTACTGGACTGGGGTGCCATTGCCTTCTCCGATTCATTAGGGATATCAGCCTGTAATTTTTTTCTTGTTCTGTCCTTATCTGGTTTTGGTATCCGGGTAATGCTGGTCTTATAAAATGAGTTTGGAAGTCTTTCCTCTTTTTTTTTTTTGGAAGAGTTTGAGAAGTTCAGTTCAGTTGCTGAGTCATGTCCAACTCTTTGCGATGCCATGGACTGTAGCACACCAGGCCTCCCTGTCTATCACCAACTCCTGGAGCTTGCTCAAACTCATGTCCATCGAGTCAGTGATCCCATCCAACCATCTCATCCTCTGTTGTCCCCTTCTCCTCCTGCCTTCAATCTTTTCCAGCATCAGGGTTTTTTCCAATGTCAGTTCTTCACATCAGGTGGCAAAGTACTGGAGCTTCAGCATCAGTCCTTCCAATGAATATTCAGGACTGATCTCCTTTAGGATTGACTGGTTTGATCTCCTTGCAGTCCAAGGGACTCTCAAGAGTCTTCTCCAACACCACAAAGCATCAATTCAAAAGCATCAATTCTTCGGTGCTCAGCTTTCTTTATGGTCCAACTTTCACATCCATGTATGACTACTGGAAAAACCACAGCTTTGACCAGATGGACCTTTGTTGGCAAAGTAATGTCTCTGCTTTTTAATACACTGTCTAGGTTGGTCATGAGCAAGAGTCTTTTAATTTCATGGTTGCAGTCACCATCTGCAGTGATTTTGGAGCCCCCAAAAATAGCCTCTCACTGTTTCCATTGTTTCCCACCTATTTGCCAGGAAGTGATGCGACCAGACGCCATGATCTTAGTTTTCTGAATGTTGAGTTTTAAGCCAACTTTTTCATTCTCTTCTTTCACTTTCATCAAGAAGCTCTTTAGTTCTTCTTCGCTTTCTGCCATAAGGGTGGTGTCATCTGCATATCTCAGGTTATTGATATTTCTCCCAGCAATCTTGATTCCAGCTTGTGCTTCATCCAGCCTGGCATTTTGCATGATGTGCTCTGCATATAAACTAAATAAGCAGGGTGACAATATACAGCCTTGACGTACTCCTTTCCCTATTTGGAACCAGTCTATTGTTTCGTGTCCAGTTCTAATTATTGCTTCTTGACCCACATACAGATTTCTCAGGAGGTAGGTAAGGTGACCCAATATTCCCATCTCTTGAAGAATTTTCCACAGTTTGTTGTGATCCACACAGTCAAAGCCTTTGGTGTTGTCAATAAAGCAGAAGTACATGTTTTTTGGGAACTCTCTTGCTTTTTCGTTGATTCAATGGATGCTGGCAATTTGATCTGGTTCCTCTGCCTTTTCTAAATCCAGCTTGAACATCTGGAAGTTCACGGTTTATGAACTCTGAAGCCTGGCTTGGAGAATTTTGAGCATTACTTTACTAGCGTGTGAGATGAGTGCAACTGTATGGTAGTTTGAACATTCTTTGCCATTGCCTTTCTTTGGGATTGGAATGAAAACTGACTTTTTCCAGTCCTGTAGCCACTTCTGAGTTTTCCAAATTTGCTGGCATACTGAGTGCAGCACTTTCACAGCATCATCTTTCAGGATTTCAAATAGCTCATTTGGAATTCCATCACCTCAACTACCTTTGTTTGTAGTGATGCTTCCTAAGGCCCATTTGACTTTGCACTCCAGGATGTCTGGCTCTAGGTTGGTGATCACACCATCGTGATTATCTGGGTCATGAAGATCTTTTTTGTATAGTGTATTTTCTGTGTATTCTTCCCACCTCTTAACATCTTCTGCTTCTGTCAGGTCCATTCTATTTCTGTCCTTTATTGTGCCCATCTTTGCATGAAATGTTCCCTTGGTATCTCTAATTTTCCTGAAGAGATCTCCAGTCTTTCCCATTCTATTGTTCTTTGCATTGATCACGAGGAAGGCTTTCTTATCTCTCCTTGCTATTCTTTGGAACTCTGCATTCAAATGGGTGTATCTTTCCTATTCTCTTTGTCTTTACCTTCTCTTCTTTTCTCAGCTATTTGTAAAGCCTCCTCAGACAACCATTTTGCCATTTTGCATTTCTTTTTCTTGGGGATGGTCTTGATCATGCCTCCTGTACAATGTCACGAACCTGCGTCCATAGTTCTTCAGGCGCTCTATCTATCAGATCTAATCCCTGACATCTATTTGGAATCAGTTTGAGAAGAACTGGTATTAATTCTTTTAATGCTTGGCAGAATCTGGCAGTGAAACTATATGGTCCTGGACTTTTGTTTGTTGGGAGGGTTCTGATTATGGATTCATATCTCCTTGCTAGGAACTGATCTATTCATATTTCTACTTTATGATTCAGTACTGGAAAGCTGGCTGGATGTTCCTATCAATTTATCTATTTCTTATAGGTTGTTCAATTTGTTGACATATGATTGTTCATAGTAGTCTCTTGTGATTCTCTGTATTTCAATGGTATTGGTTGTAACAACTCCTCCTTTGTTTCTGATTTTATTTGAGCCCTCCTTTTATCTTGGTGAGTTTAGATAAAAGTTTGTCAATTTTGTCTATCTTTTCAAAGAACCAGCTCTTAGTTTCACTGATCGTTTTTCTTAGTATCTATTTCTGCTCTGAACTTTGTCATTACCTTCCTTCTACCAATGTTGGGCTCTGTTTGCTTTTCTTTTTCTATTTGCTTGAGGTGTAAAGTTAAGCTGTCTGAGATTATTCTTTCTTCTTAAGGTAGGCATGTATCACTTTGAACTTACACTCTAAGAAATGCTTCTGCTGCATCCCATTAATTTTGGTATATTGTATTTTCATTTGTTTCAAGGTATTTTTTTTACTTCTCCTATGATTTCTTTGTTGACCTACTGGTTCCTCAGTAGCATACTGTGTAATCTATATATATGTGTGAATTTTTCAGTCTTCTGTAACCAATTTCTAGTTTCATACTGCTGTGACCCAGAAAGAGATGCCTGAAATGACTCCAATATTAAATTCATTATGACTTGTATTTTAACCTAATGTATGATCCTGGAGAATGTTCCATATGCAGTTGAGAAGAATATGTATTCTGCTGCTTTTGGATGGAATATTTTCTAATTATCTGTTAAGTCTATCTAGTCTAATGTGCCAGAGGAACCTGGCAGGCTACAGTCCATGCGGTTGCAGAGTCAGACACGACTAAGAAACCAACATTAACACTTTACATTTAACAACCTAACAGTCTTAAGTTGCAAACAACTTAAGTTTGAATACTTTCCAAAGCTCTACATTTTTACTTCTCCCAATTTTGTTTTTCACGTCACATTTTACATCTTTTTATCTTGTGTATCCCTTCACTAATTATTGTAGTTATTTTTTACTATTTTTGTCTTTTATCCTTCATATTACCTATATATGATTAATCCACCTCTACATTTACCTTTACCAGTGAGGTTTATACTTTCATATTGTTGTTACCAATTAGCACCCTTTTCAGCTTAAGAAGTCCCTTTAACATTTCTTGTAAGTCCGGTTTATTAGTGATGAACTCCTTTAAATTTTGCTTGTCTAGGAAACTCTCTTATCTTTCCTTCAATTCTGGGCAATAACCTTGTCAGGTAGAGAATTCTTGGTTAAAAACTTACTTTGAATATATCCCTCTGGCTTGCAAAGTTTCTGCTGATGGTCTTAAGAGAGTTCCCTTGGTTTTTTCCATTGCTGCTTTTAAGATTCTTTTTTTTTTTAAACTTTAAACATTTTAATTATAATGTGTCTTAGTGGGGGTCTCTCTGGGCTTCCTGGATCTAATGTCCGTTTCTTTCCCCAGGTTCTTAGGGAAGTTCTCAGCTATTACTTCTTCAATAAGTTTCCAGCCTCTTTATTCTCCTTCTGGAACTCCCAAAATGTGAATGTTAGTTTGCTTGATGCTGTCCAATAAGCTATGTCCACTTTTTAAAGTTTTTTGTTTCTGCTGTTCTGATTCAGGTGAGTTTCACTGCCCTGTCTGCATTCACTTGTGTTGTCTTTGCTTCATGTAGTGTGTGGCTGAACCCCTCCAGTACATATTTCAAATAAGTTACTGTATTCTTCAGTTCAGTGACTTCTATTTGTTACTTTCTTCTGTTTTCTATTTTTTTGTTGAAATTCTCACTGTGCTTATCCATTCTTCTCCCAAGTGAGGTGAGCATTTTAATACCACTACTTAGAACTTTTACCAGGTAAATTACCTACCTCTGTCTCATCAAGGTTTTTTCCCTAAGGTTTTAGCTTATTCTTTTGTTTGGAATATATTCCTGTTTCCTCATTTTATTTGATGTTCTGTACTTCTTTGTGTTAGGTGAAATAGCCATCCCTTCCAGTCTTGAATGACTAACCTCTTGTAAGAGATGAACCTTATTGTTCAACCTTGCCTTAGCTCTTGGTTGCTTCTCAAACCTTGGTGATTGTCCAAGCAGCCTATTTTATATTTACTAGCTCCTGATGATCAAGGGTGTGCCAAGACCTGTTAGTGTTCCAAAGCAGGAAATCTGCCAGCATGTAGATTCAGACTGATTAGGAAGCTAGACCCTCAGGCAGCAGCTTTGAAAGCAGGCAAATAGATATAGTCCTGTGGGACTGAACACAAGTGTAAGCCCTGCTGGCTACCTGATCAGGGGATCTGGAGATGTCCCCTGGTTGACAGTCATAAAAATCAGGGCTCTGGACGAGTGTGTAAGTTCCTTTCTGGGAGAAACTGGCAAGCTGGGGCAAGGCAGAGAGTGAACTGACTGCATCCCCAAGGCTATGTTCTCTGAGAACATACCTGCAGACTCCTAGATGTGTGTCAAATCTGAAGCCCGTCCCTTGGACTGCTATTCCAGGCCAAGCAAATGAAGTCTTTTAGACAAAGACTACAGAAGCTTTTCAGTCTGCTTTCTGTGCATTACCCTGGTGGCAGTAGCCTGCCAAGAACTGTATCACCAACTGTTATAGTCCTGTGGGACTCAGAATTATAAGCTACCCTGGCCTCCAGAGCCAGGAGAACAAGGGGTGTCCCTTGGGCTACAGCTGAAAAACTTGGGGCACCAGACATCTATAAAAATTCCTCTAGTAGATACCAGTGTTGCAGAAGACAGCACAAAGATGACAGCCACCAAGGAAAGGGGGGTGGGGAAGTCTTAAATAAAAAAGCACTTGCCAGCCTTAGCATAAGAGAGGGAGAGTCCACTGGTTGGAGGATAAAGTAGCACCCACCAAGAGAAAAAGTCTATAGTAAAAATAATCATAAAGTGGTACCTGTTTGCTGGGAGAGAGCAAAAGAGGTGCCCTTCAGCACCTCATTCCCTGGAGAGTGTTAAGATCAGCAAATGAATCTCCTTCACATGGCCACTTGTATACCTAGAGTACTTGAGTCTGCATGCAAGCCCTTTAAAGCTGTTTCAGATCCCTGCAGCCCTTGGTTCCTGTGGATGTGAGCTCCACTGGTTTTCAAAGCTGGATGTTTCATGGACTTGTCTATCAAGTGCAGGTCTCAGAAGCTGGAGTGTCTGTGCTGGTTACAAACCGTTTGTTCCTCAGAAATAAGCTCCATGTTTCTGAGTTCCATCAGGTAATAAATAGGCTGCTTTGCTGGGGTTGAGGCCTGTGGTGAAGCTGGATCTCAGCCTCTCCTACTTGCCTCAGTGTGGTCCTTTTCTTATGAGCTGATGCGAAGGAGCTGTTTAGCTATCTTTCAGTCTCTTTAAGAGGGAACATTCCACATGCAGCTAGATGTGGTGTGTCCCTGGGAGAAAGTGAGTTCAGGATCTTCCTGTGTTACCACCTTGGACACTGTCTCCAGCTCTAATTAGTTTTTTTTTGATGTGAATATTTTCCTCCATTAGTTTTCCTAAATGGTTATTTTGAAAGCTATTAATTTTTAATATTAATTTTTAAATGACCACTTTGCTAAATTCTCCTACATCAGTTTTTAAGTTGATTCTTTTGAGATATATTGATATCAATATATCTCTTGATATATTCAGAAATATATCACCTGTACTAATTACTTTGGTTCTTTACCAAATTTATCACCAATTACTTAATTCTCTTGTCTAACCATCACTTCGTGGGAAATAGATGGGAAAACAGTGGAAACTGTCAGACTTTATTTTTTTGGCCTCCAAAATCACTGCAGATGGTGATTACAGCCATGAAATTAAAACGCTTACTCCTTGGAAGCAAAGTTATGACCAACCTAGATAGCATATTAAAAAGCAGAGACATTACTTTGCCAACAAAGGTCCGTCTAGTCAAGGCTATGGTTTTTCCAGTAGTCATGTATGGATGTGAGAGTTGGACTGTGAAGAAAGCTAAGCACCCAAGAATTGATGCTTTTGAACTGTGGTGTTGGAGAAGACTCTTGAGAGTCCCTTGGACTGCAAGGAGATCCAACCACTCCATTCTAAAGGAGATCAGTCCTGGGTGTTCTTTTGAAGGACTGATGCTAAAGCTGAAACTCCAATACTTTGGCCACCTCATGTGAAGAGTTGACTCACTGGAAAAGACTCTGATGCTGGGAGGGATTGGGGGCTGGAGGAGAAGGGAATGACAGAGGATGAGATGGCTGGATGGCATCACCGACTCGATGGACGTGAGTTTGAGTGAACTCTGGGAGTTGGTGATGGACAGGGAGGCCTGGCGTGCTGCAATTCATGAGGTCGCAAAGAGTTGGACACTTTTCAGTTCAGTTGAGTGACTGAACTGAACTATACTAACACATCCAGAAAAATCTTACATGCTAATAGGAATAATAGGTGTCTTTGCCACTTCTTTCAATGCTTTAGGTATTTCATTATTAAGATTGATATGCTAGTCTTTTAAGGTGAAGGACATATTCATATATTTATATTTACAGAGTATTTTAATTCGTAATAGGTGGTGAATTTGATCAAATTGGTCAAAATCTCCATAAGCTTATGAAAAGATTTTTAAAGTTTGAAATATCTTTGCATTGCTCAAATGAACTTCATTTTGGCTATGACATGTTATTTAATGATATGCAATATTCTATTTGCTAATATTTTAATTGAATATTAAAATATTTTATTAATGATATGATACTTACCTGATACTTTAATACATCTACGTTATAGTAAGAAGCAGCTGGATTTTGCTCTGATAGCTTCTTGAGGTAGACAGTAACAGCTTGCATGTTCATCCAGAAATCTTTTGTGTTAGAATCACACTGTGATGGATCACTGTATGTATAAGAAATATTTTCATTATTTTATTTATCTTTTTTATCTGCCTCTCTGTAGTAATTTGGTGACTTGGGAAAGACTAGTAGAAATGAACCAAAAAATAGGATAGAAGAAATTAAAGTTAGGGGATAAAGAATGGTACACAGTAGAAGGCTACCTAAAAGATGAGAAGATGTACAGCAGAGAAGGATTTAACAATAACTATTACCACCACCGGCACGCATAAAACAAAGACAGCAGAAGCCTAATTAATCATCATAATTTTGGTACTATCTTCAAACTGAACTATTATTGCTTCAAAGAAGAAATAAAAAATTTCTTAAAAAGGAATTTCACCTTCAAAATAAAAGTACACAAACCTGAACACAAGTTGTGCATTTGGAAGAATTTGTTCTAGTCTGCTGATATTTTTCACCCTGAAGCAGAGCACAGCTGGAGATGGATTACTGGTGAAGACTTTAATAACTCCACTTGGAAATGATATTGTCATGTCACCAGTGATCTTCACAATACACCTGAAAGTGGAGATTGTGAAAAATTTTAAGTTTATAAATAAGGCATTTAAATCTCCATTTAAAGCATATTTAGTTTAAAAAGGGCTTTATTTATATATACAGCATTTTATAATTATGGATGAATTATTTCTTAATAAAAAATGATTAATTGTGAAATGATGTATTCATCTAACACCAGTCTTTCCTGGAATTTAATTCCAAACACAAATGGAAGCACACTGATAATGTTTGCTCAAACCATCCCCTGGCGGTCTCGTAAGGCCACTGCTTCCCTGGTAACACTATCTCCAGCTGTAGCCGTTTTCCTTCCAAACCCTACAAAGTGCTGGGCCTGGTGGTGGCAGTGTCAGGTGCCTTGCTTCTCACTGCTTCTCACAACTATATATTCTTTCCTCCTGAAAAACGTTCTTTTGAAAGAAGAACCACCTTCTTTCAAAAAACCATCAGATTATACTACTCTCTATCAGAACCCTTCAAATCATTTTCAACATTTCATTTCCTGAAAATTTCAGCTCCTGACTCACTGTCAATCTGTTTCTGTACCACTACTCCTATCATAAATTTTTAGTGATTTCAATATCCACACAGATAAATCTTCTCAATACTTTGGTCACCTAGTTCTTCAGCCCCTTACCTTCTAGATCCTGCCTTCCAGCCTACCTCAGCCACACTTAAGCCCCGCTATCATCTCAGTCTGACTCCCCACTGATCAGATTGTCACCTCCTACGTTTCTAAATCATTCCATCTAGTACTGCATCCCCAACTTCATCAAAACCCTGCATAGTCCATGTTCCTTCTAGCTTTTCTACTAGTCTTCATTCTTCCTTCCCTTCATATCCTCAGTTCCCCAGCCTGAGACTTCATGGTCCATCATTATGCACACTCCTTTGTATAACCCACCCGTTGGTTCTCTCTCACTTGACTATGCTTGCTTGGCAAAAGTCTTAACCAAATCCAGATTCTCACCCTCTTCTACATGGCTCAACGTGATTAGAAAAAACATATAACTATACAGCCAGAACTCTCAATTGAACCCCCTTAGTATTGGTATAGGATATTCGACTACATTCCCTAGCTCTTTTCATACTTTCTTTCTCCTTTAACCTGTAAAATATCACCCCCTCCACCTGCAGTCAATGACTTTCCTTTAAATTTTATGAAGGAAATAAAATGAGAAAAGAACTTCCTCATAGTCTCACTGCTAAAATCCTAAATGTCCCTTAGGCTGAAGGCATCTATACTTCTGCCTTCCCTCCTATTTCAAGAGATAATAAGTCTATGCACCTAAGGTTAATCCTGTCACTTCTGTCCTGAAGCACATCTCATACTGAAGAATTTCACTCATTCAATTGTCCCCTTTCCTGCAGGTTCAATTTTTTCCATAAATATTAGATTTTTCCCACATGCATACTGAAATGCCTATTATCGTTAAAAAACACAGAAACTAAAATAAATAAAAGCCTCCTCTGATTTCTCTCCTGCTACCGCCCACTTTCTCTGCTCTTACTTAGAGCAAACTATCCTAAAAGAATTGCCTAACATTTGCTCTCTCTGAATACAGCTGTCTGTATTTGCATCATCTCCTGCTCCTGAGCTCCCCTGAAGCAGGCTTTCATCTCCACCAGTCTACTAGAGCTGCTCTTGTGAAGGTCATTAATGACCTCTATAATGTCAGTGATCAATTTTTCTTGACCTGACGCCTGCTTTCATGAGAGTTTATTCAGTTTCTGGGATACTGCTCTATTGGTTCTCTCCCCACCTCTCATATTGCTTGCTGTCCCAAACTCCACTGCTGATCATTCTTAGCTTCCTGTTTTTAAACACTGGAGGGGGCCAGGACTTAGTTCTCATCAGATCTCTTCTTTACACCCTAATGCCCCCAGTTTGAAGTGTCATGTACAAACTAATAACTTCCAAATATTTTCTCTCTAATCTGAACCTATCTCCCTAACTCCAGAATCATGTATTCAACTACCATCAACATCTTCACTAAGGTGTCTTAAATTTAGCAATCTACACACTCAACAATCTTGACAGCTCTCTTTTCAAAATATATTCAAAACTCCCATTACCACTCACCATCTCCTCTGCTAATACCCTTATACAAATAACCATCATTTCTCACCTGGACTTGAGTGGTTAACCCTTTCTCTCTGCATCTACTCTGGCTCCTTCTAGTTTATTCTCCATATAGCAGGCAGAGTGCTACTTCAAAAATATAGGTTAGTAACCTCATCACTTCTCTACTCAAAAGTCTCGACTTGCTTCCCACCTCACCCAGAATGAATTCCAACCTCGTTATCATGGTCTGCAATACCCAACTTGATCTGTTCCGCCTGTGGACTTAGCGTGGCTACCTTCCTCCTTGTTTACTTCTACTCAGTGACAAGGTTCTTTCTGCTGTTTCTTGAATATTTCAAGTGTACTTCTACCTCAGTCCCTTACACCGCCTGGAATGCTTTTCACTCAAGTTATGTGCCTTTAGTTAATGCTCTTCCCTCAGTGTCTTTCACACATCTACTTAAATCCACCTAAAAAAGTTTTCTCTGATCATTTTATCTAAAATAGTAGCTGACTGTTTTTAACTGTTTATCCCCTTAACCTGGTTTATTTTTCTTCATAGCATATTATCAATACCTCTACTTTTCATAAGTAACATTATTCATTCAACACACATTCATTCATAAAATATTTGCACACTTACGATGTGTAAGATTCTGTTATAAGTGCTGAGGATACTTTAGTAAACAAAAGTTCTTTAGAGAGCTTACATTATCTCAAGAGAAAACTAATAAACTTTCTTTCACAACAATGCAAACTTATAATAGTCTTGCACTAAAATATTTAATGAATGAATGTTATACATGAAAAATAAATGAGTGATCATTTACCCAAAGATCATTTTCTTAAAAGAGGTTAAACTAATCCTTCAAGAGTCTGCTGTAAATAGATATACACTGTAGGTCGTTCTTGCAAAAATCACACTTTCACCCAAGATATACATTAGGTGAAGATTCAGAATTCTATCCCCATCTAGGTCAGCTGCCACAATCCTGTTCTACAGATGTGTTAAACAACAGATATGTCACACTGGTCATAAAACCTGGCCAAAAAGGTTCATAAACTAGAAAAAAGCCAACACTCTGATTATAGTGGTTTCTTACATCTGAAAGACAATCTCTAAATGACTATATTTGGTAGCAAAAAGCAAGTTAAACAAGTAATAGAAAACCCTAGCCTATAGAGAATCAAAAGATAACTCTCAAAATTTACCAAGTCCCCTGTTCCCTGCAACACACACACACACACACACACACACATCTTTGAAAAACTAACTTGGTGGGATCTGCCCCTTTAAAGTAGGCATTAACAGATTCTGTGAGGGCAATTGCCACAGGCAGGGTGTCTTGATTTCCAAGGCTGACAGGACTGGGACCTCGTGACACACCTAGAATAAATATAAGTCATTTGTTAATCCTATAGAAAGATATTTATTGAATACCAAGACAGAGTACAGTCAAAATGTTAGCTTGTCAAAATTAACTCTATTACTGGTTTCAAAGATGCCCCAAGTATAAATCTGGTTAAAAAACAGCATAAAACAAATTGGACAAATAAAAAGTCAAGAAAACATGTCACACTGACTTTTAATGGAATGACACAGAAGGGGTGGGTTAAGGAATGTCAGAGGGGAAAAAGCTCTTCACATGAAGAGCTGAAGTTACTAAAATATGGCTTCAAAACCACTCAGATATTAAATTCTCTCAGGTTCTACCCTGAGATTTTTCTACTTAAGGTATCGCTATCCATTCGGTACTTCTAAATGAGCAATGTAATGTGATCATGTACTCCTTACCGTTGTGTATGTACGTGTGTGTGCGCGTGCGTGTGCACACGCACACATGCTCAGTCACATCTGATTCTTTGCGACCCTATGGATTATAGCCCGCCAGGATCCTCTGTCCATGGGATTTTCCAGGCAGGAACACTGGAGTGGGTTGCTGTAATTCTCTTTTACCTCTTCTTTGTCTAATGCTTGTACTATATTCCCATATTGTCTTTCCTTGAAATATGACTAATAACATCATTTGGGTGTAACATTCCTGACATAAAGTTCACTTAGTAAGATACCTTTAGAGACAAATCATACATGTTTTAAAAGCATAACAAAATGTAAACAAATTCAATGCATGTGTATTTTAAAAACCTAAACAAAGTGTCTGGTTTACTTCATGACAGAAAAATCCGTTCAAATAGCACACTGCCTTTTTTTTTCTTTACAAATGTACTCTTTTTATTTATGCCTACCATTACTGTTACTGATTGGAAAGTGCAACATTTCTTTTAACATATGATTTATGATGCAATTTTGTAAAAATAAGTCAATAGAGTAATTATTCATTCTTAAAGAAAAAAATAACCTAGATCAACACATAGCTCTGAAATTGGAATGTATGCTTTTGTTATGTAAACATTATACAATGTTCACAGCCACCAGATATGTTTATTTCAACATGAGTTACTTCGTGATACCCAGAATATTAATTCTGAGAAAAATCAGTTTTCTTTGCCTTGCAACTAAACTTAGTATCCTACAAACAATGAGAAAGAGCTTTTGTTACTTTTAGAGGACAGGAAGATTTTGTAATGTTAAAGATTTTGATAAATTCTGATTTAGAAGGTTCTTCATAATTTAAAAAAAGGGCTCCATGATTAAAAATACACAGAAACAGGAACTGCTATTTCTAGGTCACTGGGAAAGTAAATCCTCCCTAACAAGACAACTTAAAATTTCATACGAAAATAAACTCAGTATTAAAATGTATTCACGAATCACAACAGCTACTATTTACTAAGCACTAATATATGCCAGACACTTTGCCAAAGAGGCAGGGAAGAAATGGTGCCTTTTTGAACCACAAGTAGTTTTTTTGCAAATCAGAAACATACTTTGTGGGTGATAGGCTAAGTGATGAAAGGACATGAAAATGTGTCTGAAGAAGTGTTTATGACCCAGACAGGACACGAAGGACCTTTAATTTTATTCTTCTGGCACTAAAAGCCACTGAAACATTTAAAAGAAACATGATTGTGTTTTTCATTCTGCAAGATCACTGAACACTGTGAATCCTGGACTGAAGATACAAATGACTTGACAGGAATTCAAAATGAGGCGAGAGATAATTAAATGAAGGGCTTGAGAGGCAGTAGTTTCTAGGATATGTGATTACAACTATGCAAACACATGTTCATGCAGTGGGAAAATTTCACTGTAAATCTAAATTAGTTCAATTTTTAAAAAAATATCTTGTTCTAAACTAGAGAGTCACTAGAAATTCAGGAAAGCATATTTTCAGAGAAAGAGGAAGGCTATAGTAATCTTTTATTAGAGAAAATTATATTTTCCTAAATATGAAATTAATCTTTTCCCTTAAATAATCTACACAAGTGAGTATTTACACACAGTCAGGGGTAACATTAATGTCTGCTACTGCTCTGACATTAAAAATCGAAAGAACCTACAAAGTTATTCTTTTCAATTACCCAATTTAGGCATATAAAATGAGAGTTCTTGAAATAGTTTCCCCATAAATTGTAAAGCCTGTTATTGAAATACTGGTGAGAAGGAAAAAATACTGGAGAGTTAGGTAAAAACTCAAAATCTACTTAATATTTTTGCATATCCTCCTTTGTATTTTCCATTTTTGTTCCCAAGGCCATATTGTATATGCATACTTAAAATGTTTGACATAGGAAATATTTACTTAAGTCCCTAAAAAGTCTAAATGTGTACTGTATTATTCAGAATAACTCACTGTACAGAAATAATTCCTTGGATATTCTTTTTAAGGATAATATGCATTCTAATTCTGACTTAACTGTTGCATATTTAAACACTGTACGTGTTTTGAAAGTGCAGACAGAGAAAGCTGAAATAAAGAGTATCTACCTTTGTAACAATCAATGAATAGATTTTTGTGGAATTCCTTTCAGCTCAGAAGTGAAAAACAGGTGCTTAATCCCAACTACTTCCTGCCTCTGTACCTCTAACTTCAGCTCACTGTATGAGTAGTTTTTGTATGATAGCCTTTGCTTTGGATGTCTTTATATTATAGTTTTCTTTACACTGATATAATCTTTCTGGTTCTTTCCTAATCAGTTTTTCTCTGCTTCTGATAGCCCCAGAGTAATATTTATTGTTATATCTTAATAGGAAAGAAGATGGGGGGATGGAAGATAATGCAAAAATACTGTATATTTTTATCATTTATCCAGTATCATTAATAGATCCTGTATAGAAACTGGACATAATTAGTACAAATTTGAGACAGTTAAACCTTAGCGTTATTCTTGATTTCTTAAACACTATACATTGCTGGAAAAGGAAAAATTGGGTAACAGTATTTTAGATATACTTTAGGATCATTAGTCAACACATACATCTGCTTTCAATACAATACCTTGTGAAGTTTCACAGTGCTTTTCAATTTCACAGAGTGTCCCAATCAAATTATCATCTTCTATCATATTTAAATAAAACAAAATATTGCAGGAAAAGAAAATACTTTCAAGAACAAGAAGCAAAAACTTAAATCTGAACACAGAGCTGAATAAATATCACAATAGAGAGAGAGAACATTTTAGATAGATTTAAAGAAACTCTTGCACAAAGCCCACACTACATCCTGCATGCCTGTACCATCAACGCCACCTACTTTGATCCTCCTATTGCCAGCACTGGCTAAAACGATAAACAAATATTTTCCAACTTAATCAAAATTAAAGTTTCCTTTACAAACAGAAAACCTTATGAATTATCTAGGTAATGGGAAAGGACTAAAGCAATTTTGGTAACTCAGACCTGCTTGATTTCTAACAGGACCCACCTATGTTCTTTATGAGTAAAACACAGATTCTATGGAAATAAAAAGTAAGAAAACCACATATGCAAACAGAATATAAAAAGAAAGTGCCCATTACAGCAAACAGAAATACTTATTGAATATATTATTTACATAAAGTTAGAACATGGGAAAAACAGTATGTTCACAAAGGTATGTAAAATAAAATAGTAACACCATGTTCAGACATTTAGAAATCAAATCATTTTTCTCAGCCTGTACCACTCATGCAATTTTTATATTGGATACACACAGAAGATGCATTTCTCCTGAGTTTTGACAAATCAAATTGGGTATAATTAAATCAGCTTAATTAGAGTTGGGATTCTGAAACTTAAGATGCATCAGAATTGCCTGGAAGGCCTATTCAAGGACTGCTAGCCCCACTTCACAGTTTCTAACTTAAAAGAACTGCATTTCTATTAAGTTTCCAGGTGATACAGACAGATGCTGCAGGTCCAAGGATCACACTGCAAGCACAAAGCCCTCTTTCTTTCAGAGTCAACTGCTTTTTAAAACAAATTTTTTTAGGAATGCAAATATCAATTCACAGTAGAAAGTACTGCATCATATTCTGCCTTCAATTATATTTATATTGGTCAAAAATTTATAAGTTTGATGCATTCTTAACAGTGCTAATCATGATTAAAATTCTCTATTCAGATAAAATGTGAAAAAGAAAAGGAACTATCATTATTAGTTTGATAATGCCAGGTGTGTTTCCAAAAACCAAAATGTCAAATGTTAAAACTTTACTACCATCAATCAACCTGATCATATTTTGGACATTAACTTTTGCATGCAACCTGTGATACTTACTTACCTACAGTTGGAGTATTGGCAGCACTTAGTGAAGCAGAAGATGAGATAGAGGAAGAACTTTCTGCTCGTGCTAATGGAGCAGCAGGAGGTGGGCTGGTATTAGAAGTTACAGGTGGGCTGAATGGCCTGGGCTTAAAAACAAAATGTCATTTACCAAAATGCTCAAACAATCCCCCAGTTATCAGAAAATATTTTAGGTATCAAGTAAGATTAGTTTTAACATACTATTAATAAACCAAATTTATTGTGTTTCTTAAAACTCACAATTAGATACCATAGAGCTGAAAAGGCTATTTTAAAATAATCCTGTCAAGAGAATCTTTGTATATAAAACTTTTTCTGTAATGCATATAAAACTTTTTCTGTATTTTAAAAAGCGTACTTAAGACAGATTCTCAGAAGCTAAATTATTAAACAGTATGAAAGCTTTTCATACATAATGCCAAACCACTTCCTATTTGGGTAACTCAATTTACCCCATTGCCTATAATAATATAAGAGAATATTTTTCTGCACTCTTGCCAGCAATGAATCGATGAACCTTAGAAGAAGGAAAAATAATAAATTTTTAAAAATTTTAGCTAATTCTATAGATAAAAACAAAACTGGCATTTCTGTCTTACGAGCTGTCTATATTAGCTTTGCCTGATTTAGCTTGAGGAGGTCTTAGTATTATCTGAGTTTTCACTAACTCTTTTTTTCATTTGAAGCAAGTATTTTCTTCCTAAATATTGCTTCACTTTTGGCATTTATAAACCTGTCTACATTTTCCTTATAATTCATTGTAATGCCTCCTTACTGAGAAAAGTTTGCCCCATTCAGAGGAGAAAATCTTAATTCTATTGTCTTCCCAGTTTTCTGGTTAAAAACAAATACAAAAAATATGATTCTAATCCATTTATCTTTTACTTGGTGAATGGATTTTTTCCTTCCAAATTCCTAACTGTTCCAATAATACATTACCAACACTTCCTGAGGTGTTTCATCTTTAAAATATGGAATACTGAGCTTAATTAAAAACAACCCTTTCCTTTTTATAAAGTTATGTGAATTAAGTATTAAGTCACTTCAGTCGTGTCCGACTCTGCGATCCCATAGACGGCAGCCCACCAGACTCCCCCAGCCCTGGGATTCTCCAGGCAAGAACACTGGAGTGGGTTGCCATTTCCTCCTCCAATGCATGAAAGTGAAGAGAAAGTGAAGCTGCTCAGTCATGTCCGACTCTTAGTGACCCCATGGACTGCAGCCCACCAGGCTCCTCCATCCATGGGATTCTCCAGGCAAGAGTACTGGAGTGGGGTGCCATCGCCTTCTCCCTACTTAGTGCCTACTACATGTCAAGTCATGGGTACTAGATACAAAGCAGTGAAAGACACTTTCTGTCCCCAGTTATTTGGGTTCTATTCAGAGTCAGACTCTCCCAAACTAGTCTTCTTTCCTTCAATCTGTTCTGTTTTACTTCAGCTAAAACATTCAATACATGGATTATGGGGTAACACTGCAGATGTGTATCAGGGGAAAAGATTAAGCTTGACACTTAGAAATTTAATTCTGGCAATTAAACTGGCAAGTAAAAGATGAAGTAAAGCAGGGAAAATTTTTCTGTACTGTGAAGACTTACGTAGAAAATGCCAAGGATTTAGCAGTAAAGGAACATATAGAAAAATATCATTTGCATATTAAATCAAAACAGTTATAATGAAAAAGAAAACTGAGTACATACTATTTCATTAATCCCACAGAGTTTGCCTGAAGTAAGCTTTGGTCTGGAAGCAGGCCTTGGAGGTGGGACAATGGTGCCTACAGAAAGAGGAGTTGTGGGCCTGGCTGGTGGGTGGAAAAAGAGGATTTGAAGAAAACCATTAATACATAGCAATCCTTAGATAAAAACATTCCATGACAGAGGAATCGTTAGGATTCAAAGCTCATTTTTCAGAAGTTCTTTTTCTTTAAAATGTAATTATGGCTATTTGTGAAATGCTGGGAATCTATCAAATATGACTTTCTCAGAGTTACCAATAATATTCCTGAAAAAAATTAAGTTTTCAATAAAACTGACAATTATAAATTATATTAGCTTCAATTATTTATACATATAAAAATTAAACCTAATAAGAAGGTAAAAGTAAACTAATTTAAGGCCTAAGGTCTTTAGTTTCTTGCCAATACTTGTACTTTACACTTATGTAAGAACAAGCCTTTGAAGCAACATCTTCAAGGTAAAAACATGAACTCTAAATAAAATATCTACCTTAATTAAACTTGTAATCTCACTTTTAAGTTGAACCACACTGTGCCATTTTTTGGTGACAATCAAAATATCTTATTAGTTTACAAAAACCCTCCCCAAATCACTGTAATTAATTTTTGGCAAACACAGAAAATTATATATTAACTTCCTAAATCCTACATAAATTTAGTGTTCAATGTTTTTCAACACTATTTGCAAATGTTGCAGTTTTAAAAATCAGAAATACAAATCTTAGTAGTCCTAATTAAAAATAACTCAGCATGACAGAAATTAATGAATAAAGTTCAAGCGTATATTATCAAAAGTTACACATGTATTAGCATAATCAAAGCAAGAATGTAGAATGGCAGCAAATACATTTAAATAATCCTTAATTAAAAGGCCCTTCAAATTCCTTTGGTCCACTCTAAGAAGTGGGTCTGTAATTCAGATTGAAGAATATATCTCAGTAACTTCTGTACATTTACAACATGCCAAGCTAAAAATATAAGAAAGTGCCCGAGTACGCACACAGAAAAACAAACAGTAGAGCTGAGAACTCTTAGGCAGCAATGGAGGAGTAAAAGGGAGCGTGGAGGTGGTAGGAAGAGACCCAAAGAAAAAGGCAGTTACACAGGAGTGAAAGCAAATGCATGGGGGCACGGAATTATCTAGAAAGCAGATCACATGGAGAGAGAAAAGATGCAAGCACAGTTCAGGCTGCCTGAAGAAAACAGTAGAACCCTGGTGAGAAATTAAGTTTAGCAGCTGCCGTCTTCCAGTCAGCACCGGTTCTTTCATGCTGCCCCCTTACTGTAAGCTGAATGCTGGAAGAAATGTGAAATAACCTGAGGGCTGGAATACTTCCTTGTGCGATGACACATTTACTTTAAAGATGTGTTCATTATCAACAAAACCAGCAGTGACCAACACTCAAGCTACTTCACGCCTGTGAGAGGGCTTAACATAGCAGAGGTAATAACACGTGAATACAGAACAAGTGGCATTTAGACTGATTCAATCCAAGCCTGGTAGGAGTGTCAAGTTCCACTTCTTCAAATAATGAGAATTTGCTTTTTGAGAAAAACTAACAGCAATACTCACTGACTTCACTGTTATAAATTAATCTATTAGTTGTAAGTTATAATACATAAATTATAAACAAATCTATCCAAAGCACCAGAGAACAAGAAAGTATTTTCATTCAGCTTTACAATGCAATCTCTGGAGTGCCTTCTGGGCTCCACTAGTAATTTTAACAAGTTCCTCAGTAAAGGAAATCCACCAACTTCGCAACCATGAAGCGAAAGAAAATTTTTTATGCTTCCTCGTGGTGTCATCACAGCAGGAGAGCAGAGAGGGTTGGTGGAATAGTCTGCTGATGGGTTTTCTAGACCCCAAATCTGACCTGGTTTCAAGTTAACATTGAATTATCACATGCCCAGACAAATCAATCTGGGAGAGAAAAGCGGAGTTCCTATTTTGTTCATTAAGAACAACAGCAAGAGAATAAAGCAACTGAAAACTGAAAACTAGAAGCAACAGGAAAATTCTAAAATTAAAATATAAATCTATATAGGCAAATAGTTCTTATTTCAGGTAGTATTATTTTAATTACTCAAAAACAGAAAATTTTAATAATACATGGAACAAGACAAGGAGCTCAAACTTTATATTAATTGTGGAAAATAATTATGAGAATAAGAAACTAAATTTAAGGCCCCAAAATATATAAAGCCAGAATTATTCTTTTTTTTTCCCAGAGGAGCAAAAGGTAATGCTAAGAGTCAGTAAAAGTCTAAAAGATTTGACAAGGTGTCAAAGTGATGGTGCTGGGTACTGTGTTCCTCAACAAGCAGTAAAACTTAAAACTGTCATAGGGAGTAAGACAGGCGAAATCAGTGTTGGAGTTGAGATGGTCTATACTAGCACTTATCAAAGGGGAGGCAGGTATGAGATATTTATATTAAATTTTATATACATGTTTTTATTATATATAAATTTGTATGTAAGTTATACATATATAACATCTATATGGTAGAAAAAGCAACTGAAAACACTTCTGTACCAAGCTCTAAGCATGTTTTTTAAATACAAAACACTGAAAGGTTTAATGTATCAGTTACTAACTGATAGGAATTATTTTCTTAAGACTAGTTTAGTTGAGATGGAGTCATTAATGAATTAACATTCTGGAGGGGACAAAAGAGAGGAGGGAATAATCTGACAACCTGGCCCATTCTAACGTGAAAATGGGTTATTGGTGTAGACAATGTTAAAATAAGGGAGACATGTACTGCAAAAAGAGGTGGAAGGAAATTTAAGACAAAATGCCTATTTAATAATTTCACTTACAGCCAGTCTTATGAAATAGAATCATCATAATGTATTCATCAGTTTTATCAATAATTATATCCTGTCCAGGTGAAGATCTAATAATAATTATGGGTGAAGACCTAATAATAATTATTGCAAGCAGAATAACTCTTTTCAACAGCACTAACATTCTTTAAAGGGAAAATAATATAGTATTTTTTAGACTTAATAGGAAGGTTTTAAAAAGCATATCAAAATAAATTTTAAAATAAGCAAAAATAAAGTTTTATCACTCCCAACCCACTAAACATCAAATGACAACTAAAGTATCATTTTTTTGTTTTACCTGAAGTTGAAAGTAATATGGGCAAAACATTCTTTAGACGGTAGCAAGGGGAAAAGAGCAATTTTTTGAAAAGAGATTGTGCTAAAGAAAACAGAAACAATGGTGGAGTTATGAAGAAATTTCTGTATGACGGAAACCTCTGTGAGAACAGACAATGTGAAAATTTTGATTAAGACCTTAATACAACTTCAGTTTTTCCTATACAATTATTTTACTTATAAGATCCATTAGTAAGATTAGTTTCCTAAAACTGAACAGTAAACAAAAGCCAAATGAGAAAGGCTATAATGCCACTTCAGAGTATGTTCAATTATCTAATGACTGGTTCTTGCTCTTCAAAATTCTCAATTTTTCAGTTAAGGTTGCCTAAAATCCACATAATTTCTAGAACTAAAAAACATTAGTTTCTAAACAATCCAACTGTAAATACTAGTGTTTATTTTAGTATTTATAGCAAAGTGTTTCAATGTAACTTACTGTTTTATCTGCCAGAGTATGATGAATTGAATGAAGATTCTGGAATTAGTAAAATCCAGGTTTGAATCTATGCCTCATTTCCTAGTTATACAGTGTTAGAGAAGTTCCTGATCATCTCTGAACTTTAATTTTTTCATATATAAAATACTGACAATAAAAAGGACTTCATGCAACACTTCCTTAACTCTAAATACTGTATCGCATTTCTGAAATCCCAAAGAAGTTTGAAGATCAACTTAAAGTGATTTTATTTTCTGTTTTTGAACAAGCGGTTTTATTAAACATGCTTTGATTGTTGACTAATGGGATTTTATATTTTGAAGAAAAGAGGAATTTAATATATTCTGTCCAGAAGAATAACTAAAATGCATTCATTAAATTCTTTTCATGCACTTCTTGGGAAGTGCTGAAGCCTTTCTGGAAAGCAGTTTGGCAATAAGCATCAATGGGCATACCTTGTGACTCCTGAATCTTGTACTGATAAATAATTATAAGGATATGAGACGTGTGGACAAAACCTGTTTTATCTATTAATGTCCATAACAATAAAAATTAGATGCAATTTGAATGTACATCAAGAATGGACTAGTTATATTAACACACATCTATGCAGTTGAATACTAAAAATTATTATTTGTGCAGTGATATACAAAGGGAAAAAAAGTTGGTTTTTGATGAATTTTTACTTTAAAGACATATGGTCTTTAATGTAAATTAACACATCAGTATACAATTACTTTTATATGGCAATATGATCAGAGGACAAGTTAAATTTTTGATAGTTAAGTACAACATAGAAGTAATGGATGAATCAGAAAAAATAACTGCTGCAGTTTAAAAAAATAAATATATTTACCTGATGACGATGATGAAGTTAATGAAGCTGAAGAAGATGAATCAAGAGATGGTCCAAACAGGGGGTCCCAAGCAAGTAAATCACTGGTCCCTTTCCTATCACAACATTTTAAAAAGAAGCATTTTAGCAAATGAGCATTTTATTAGTATAAAATCTAGGAATACATTTCATAGAAAGAACTACAACAGCAATATATATGATCAAAAAACTGGATGTTTTGCCAGTTGAATATATGAAGAACTTAATTAGCAGGTAAATAGGTTTAATAAACTGTATTAACTGCTATAAACAGAACCCTACAATAACATTATGTAAAGTTCTTAAGTGAGAATAGTTTAATCCCTACAAATTAAATCTTGTTATATTCTAATAATCATAGGAGCTGCCAGAATGGAAATTAATTTCAGTTTTACAAATGAAAAGCAGCATGGGGAGTCTAAAAGAGCTGCCTAAACTCACGGAGCTAACTCTATGGAAGTGTCAGATTTGTGAAATTCACATCTAGAACCCACTCTTGGGACAGAAATTTCTTAAGTGACATGAAATCAAATAGAAATTTTATAAGTTGATGAAGAAAGGGGGTAAAGGACTTTTTAAAAAGTATCTTTTAAGTACAGGGTGGTGGCTTAAGCCCTATGTATATAAATGACACTACAAACTTCAACGGTCTGACCACTGTAGTCAATCATGCACAGGCAGAATTTCTCCCTTGGTAATCCCTGCCTGGGCACACTGGATGTATGGGTCATACATGCCTTTTTATGAGAGGTTACCAAGACTAACTACAAAATCAAGAGCATGAACATTTTCGTTTCAGAAATCTCAATGTGCTGCATAACCAAAGGTTTTCCTCCACTAACCTTTGGAATCCTCGAAACTAGTTACTCTCAGGATTTCAATCTTGGCTCTTCGCTTTAATACAAACGTTTATATAAATGTTTCTCTTTTTCATTTTAGTCATACCCCTTTAAAGATGCTTAATCTCTATTCTGAACACCTGACCTTTGTACCCCCCCTTCTTTTTAAACTAATTTTCCCAACTTTACTGAGGTATTCTTGACAAATAAAAATTGTATTTATGCATAAAAATAAAATTAATCCCCACTTTAAAATAATTTAATGTATCAAACTACCATTATTTAAAATATTTTTTAGAAATCTGAGAAAACAGGCCCACGATAATAAAATATTACAATCACTTATAAGTAGAGATCTAATATCTCAACATGCACCCATATGGAAACACACTTATGAGAAAGTACAGAATCATAATTGTATAAATGATTCCTGAAAACAGTCTTAAAACACTAAACAACTTATCTTTAAAAATGAAAAATCAAATGAATACCACTGGTGTGCTCAATTAGTGCTTAGCTTCGAAAGTTTCCATTTCAAACTATCCATTTAATTAAGTCTACTTTTACTCATGCAATAAATATTTATAAAGTATTCTTACTAATATAGAAGTGAGGGAAAAAACCCATGCAACACTGGCTTAAAATATTTTTTCTTTTTAAGAACAACTGGCAACACATCTTCTCTCCTTTATCAACTTAATTGAAACATTTCGTTTTGAGGTTCATAAAGTATACAGTCTACTTTACAAAGTCAAAATTGAAGGAAAAGTGAGAGAATTTCCATGAGAATAACTAGTTGAAATATACATGCACGCGGCTGTATTTAAAATGAATAGCCAGTGTCCTACTGTGCAGCACAGGGAACTCTGCTCAGGGTTATGTGGCAGCCTGGACAGGAGGGGAGTCGGGGGGAGAAAGGATACATGTACATGTGTAGCTGAGTCCCTGCTCTCCACCTGAAACTGTCACAACACTGGTAATCAGCTACACGCCAATGTAAACTAGAGTTAAAAACAAATAGACGTGCATGACTTTGGGATACTATCATTTACTTACAACAGCAGTGAGGATCCCAAAGCCAAATACAGTGGAATGAATGTTTTTCTAATTATCATAGAAATAAATACTGTCAAATGAGAAATAATTTAAAACATCTAAAAACTCTTGACATTTCACAGCTTAGGAAATGGGATGAATATAAACAGTCTTCTAGAGTTAAAACTACAGAGAAAGTAAAACTCTATAGAAAGAACAGAAGGATACTTAAAATTTAAATGAAGTGGGGAGGAAAGGATTAAATAGGTAGAAGACACAGGATTTTTAGGGCAGTGAAATTATTCTGTACGATACTATAATGGTGGACACATGTCATTATCCATTTGTCAAAACTCACAGGATACATACAACACCAACAGTGAATCCTAATGTAAACCATACACTTTGGGGGTGTTAACAATTTGTCAACAGAGGTTCATCAATTGTAACTATGCTCCTCTGGTGGTGGATTCTGATAGTGGGGGAGGTTTGGCATATGTGGAGGCAAAGCATACACACAAAAACCTCTGTACCTTCCACTCAATTTTGCTGTGAACCTAAAATTTCTCTAAAAAATAAAGTCTATTTACAAAAGATTTTGAATGTAAAACTTACTCATTGGATGCAGCAGACGGCTTTGATTTTGTTAACTCTTCACCTAGTTAAAAAGTTGAAATATTATGAAAAAATTAATCCAATAAAATATTTTAATGTAAAGAGAACTACTACACACAGATCAACTTTTAAATTCTGATAATAACACACACACACGAAGGAAAGGAAAACAATCCTTTTACAAATTTTCTACCATTTAAGAATATTAAAATAAGAGCTGAATTTCTGCTGAACCTTTATCTGTAATATCTTTGATAAGAAATAACTTGAGTCAACTAAACCATCATATTTGTTAAACTGCCATTCATAAAAAAATATGGGATGCAACTCTAAAAATCAGAACAGATGTTTAAAAGCGTATGTACTACTCAACAATTTTAACTGATGAATCATGAAAGCATTTTTCAAGCTCTAAGATATTATTAGTGATTATTTTATTGACCAAAAGTAGATACTAACTCTTGAAGAACACCTTATTTTGAAAAATAAAATTTTTGTAACAAACTGGAGAAACAGTCTCTTTATGGGATAGTCTATTTTTCTACCTTCTGCATTTGTAACATGAATCATTTCATAAGCAACTGGTACCTGGGGGAACAGCATCAGTAAAGCAAAAGTTCTGTTGGTTCATAAGCAATTTTCACTGCACCTTAATGTTTTGCATCACCAAGAATAGCTGATGAATGCAAAACACATCAGCATGGGTAATTACAGCAAACTATGAGGAATAACAGGCTTCCCTGGTGACTCAGTGGTAAAGAATCCACTTGCCAATGCAGGAGGCAACAGGTTCAATCCCTGGGTTGGGAAGATCCCCTGGAGAAGGAAATGGGAAACCCCTCTAGTATTCTTGCCTGGATAAGAATCCCATGGACAAAGGAATCTGGTGGGCCCATGGGGTTACAGAAGAGTTGGATACTACTTAGCGACTAAACAATAACAAATGTGGAATAATTCCACATTGTACATAATGCCCATTCATATCACATTCTCCCATTTGGCTTTTCTCAGCCATATGTTTTGCCTCAAAGTGTTTACTGTGGTGTTCTTTATCTTTCTGCACTTTGCCCTCATCTTCATAACTCAGTTGCTGAAACTGAGTTTATACTCTTTTTCCTCCTATCCCCTATCAACAAACTACTCACCATTTATTTTTTAAAAGTATTAATGAAATCTTACTTTTAGTTTGGTATTTACTAGGAATTTAATAGATCTTTTCAACTGTGCTAGAATTTTTAATTACGACTGATGTCATGGTTTTTATTAGGCACTGTTCACAGAACTGCCTAACTTTGGTGTGGGCTGCTCAACTCTGTTTTTCCCACAATGTGCGCTATATTTGGGCTTCCCTGATAGCTCAGCTGGTAAAAAATCTGCCTGCAATGCAGGAGACCCTGGTTCGATTCCCGTTATGTTTAACTCATGATTCTGCAAATGATGTTACCATCCCCAAATCATTTTTAGCATAATTTAAGTTACTATACTAAAAACTTTATAATAGAAACTATAAATGAGATACGACTTAAAGACCAAGCTAAAACTCAGAAGTGCCTTCTGCTTCATGAAGTTATGATAGTTTAACTGTTTTATAAGCTTAATCAGAAGCTGCTCTTTGGTTTTGCTGATTTATGAAAAACGTGGTAGTCACGTATTAAAGCTTAAAGCACATCTTAAAACTAAAAGAAATAATACACATAAATTGTCTTCTGTTGCAAAATAGGTATACTTCTATAGTCTGTTGTTATGGTTAATGATTAGCAAAGGCCATTCCTACAACTACATATGTTAGGCTACAAGCTTAGCAAATTCTCTGATAAATTTTAATAGACTTAAAATAACCAATTTAAATGTCAAACTTACTAGATGAATTCCGATTCATCTGCACCTAAAATAGAAATGCAAAAACCAAGTGCCATCAAACAAATAATTTAATGTTTGTAATACAATTACTTGATAAAATGTTAACACTGAGAACATAATTTTAAGTTTTTCATATATTTGCTCAATTATAAACTGTATTTAGCTAAAAAGATTACAGAAAAAGCCTTTTGTTTTATAGTCAAAATATAACATGTGTACCCTTAAATAATTCAATAAAATGAAATGTTTTAAAATACTAGTACCTACAGCAAAATACTATGACTTGCTAATCTAAAAGCAAATATTTTGAAAATCAATGTTTAAATATACAATGATTTTTTAAGTCAATAAATAAAAATATAAAATTTTGCACTTACTGGGCTGTGTCTCTAGTAGTACATAGAAAGAAAAAGAAAAAGAAAAACAGTGTTAAAAAAAGGAAAAAGAAAACCACAGTATTCATTTCAGAGTTTGAAATATATTTCTCTGCTCTAACAATCTGTCTATTCCCTTCTTAATCGTATCTAAAATCTATACATATATACTTAAAAGACATACACTGTTGGAGGAAAAAACAATTTAAGCTAGATAAGCAAACTAGGCAACAAAATATACTCTCAAGATCCTCTTTTCAAACCTGATATTAACAATTAATTTTTCTGATTATTACTTATTTTCTGAGTATGAAATCAATATTCCTTTTAAAAAAAAGAAAATAGCACAAAGCATCAATTATCTCCCTACCCAAAGATGATTAATATTTTATTTCCTCTAGGCTATTTATTTACATATATATTTTAAATTATTTATGCTCTTACACAATAAAACTTTTTAATGGCTTTACAACTTCCTACTTCATATATATATGCACCATGATTTAACCTTGGTATTAATAACAATGGTAGAATAAAATCTCACTTCAGAAATATCTTTTTGGTGGAAAAAACAGTTCTCAAATTCTAAAAGTGTAAAGGAAATCAGTCCTGAATATTCATTGGAAGAACTGATTGCTGAAGCTGAAACTCCAATATTTTGACCACCTGATGCGAAGAACTGAATCACTGGAAAAGATCCTGATGCTGGGAATGATTGAAGGTGGGAGGAGAAGGGGATGACAGAGGATGAGATGGTTGGATGGCATCAATGACTCAATGAACATGAGTTAGAGCAAGCTCCAGGAGTTGGTGATGTCAGGGAAGCCTGGCGTATTGCAGTCCATGGGGTTGCAAAGAGTCAGACATGACTGAATGACTAAACTGAACTGAACTGATGACACTGGGAGAAAAACACTTTTTCCAACAAATACATATAAACTACTTAAATCTGCAATTAAATAATAATACAAAATGATGAGAATTTTTATTCTCCATTATCAAGAACAATAAGTTTAATATCAACTACAATAAGTATGTACAGATAAACTAACTTGACATTCTAAGACATGCCTTTATTCCCCACAGTTTAACATTTCTGAATTTAAAAGTATGACATCATTAGAAAGATCCATTATGTTGATTGTTTTTCTGCCTCAAAAGCTATCAAGTTTAGTATCTCAGAATTGAGGAATTAATCACTATCAACTAAGAATTCTTATCTGTGCCTTTTCCAGTATGAAAATTATGGAAAACAACCATTAATTACAGTGACAGGAAAAAAAAGAAGATACAATTTAATCATGAGATTCATTTTAATGGAATTCCCTTTTACAATAAAGCTTACCAAAAAAAAAAAAAAAAAAAAAAACACCCCAAAAATGGATGAAAGACTTTAACACCAGGTGAGGAAAAGGTTAACACTGTAGTTTACAAAATTCTGCCTGAGACATATAGTAGTATTTATAAAATACATCAATGGCAAAAATAGTGTATTTTCCATGCTTTCACTTATAACACATTCAAAAGGAAACAAAACTAAGCCAAACTCACAAACTCATTTGCCTGTATAAAGATTATAAACTGTATACTCAATAAAGCTAAAAATATAATAAATTATTTCCTCATCCAACATGCTTAAATTAACTATTACTAAGTGATTTTGAGGGTAAAGCGGCTGCCTGTAATGCAGGAGACCCAGGTTCGATCCCTTGATTGGGAAGATTCCCTGGCAAAGGAAATGGCAACCCACTCCGGTACTCTTGCCTGGAAAATCCCATGGAAGGAGAAGCCTGGTAGGCTACAGTCCATGGAGTCGCAAAGAGTCGGACACGACTGAGCGACTTCACTTTCTTTCACTAAGTGATTTTTAATTTTTGTTAGTCCTTTGATCCAGGTTTGATCCCTGTGTTGGGAAGATCCCCTGGAGAAGGAAATGGCAAGCCACTCCAGTACTCTTGCCTGGAAAATCCCATGGACAGAGGAGCCTGGTAGGCTACAGTCCACGGGGTCGCAAAGAGCTGGACACGACTGACTGACTTCACTACAAACTATCCAGACGCAGGTAGATGAGCTACTAAACAAAAACCAAAGGCTTCTATATAGTGAGTGGAAACTTGCTTATTTTCTTACTTACAGATACTGCTGGGGAGAGTGTTATATTTCCAATAGATACTTTTAATTCATCCAAGGAAGCCATTGTGTGATGTGAGTTGTTTGGATGCACAGGTTTGATTTCTATCCGATACTTCTTTGGTTCTTCATCTTCAGAATCAGAATCACTAGATGAGTAGAAATGGTTCTCTTTGGTATGTGAGTATTGGTTAAAGAATCGAGTTTTTAGATTATCTTAGTGCACAACCAGTTTTTCACACATTGATAAAAAGGAACAAAAAACTTTAAAAGGTAAGATGGATTTTACCAGAAATATAACTACTAACTTATTCATAACATATCAAATAAAGAAGATAGAGGCACATTTTATTACAATTAAAAATTAAAGTCTTTATTAAACAATAGATTATTTTGTTATAACTGTCTACTTATATATGCCAACACAATCCACAAGAATACCCAGATGGTAAAAGGATATCATTCTGATTTGCTTCTGGTTTTATACTATAGCCTTCTTCATCCACATCAGGAATGTTCTATGGGGAAAGAAAAACACTTTAACAATGGCTCCAACTGCCAAAACATTAAAGGTTATCAAAACAGCCTTAATTTAACTATTACTGAGGGATTTTACTATAATTTATCAAATATCAAGAGATTAACAAAATTACTAACACTATGGGAAATTATGTCTTTTTAGTTAGCTTCTAATGATACTCCATACTTAAGATGTCTAAAAGAGAAGAGCACCGCAAACCAAACAGGATACACACGGAAAGGAAGAGAACAGGTGTTCCACTAGGCATGCCAGCAGTTCTGCGAACAACCAACTTTTCACCCAAATCTTCAAAATGAAGAAATAAAAGCATGGGGTTGTGTGTATCATGGAAGAGAGGAGGTAAAATCAGAGGACTGACAGTTTGAGTACATGGAAATACATATCAAAATTACAAAACAAATAAATAAAAGACTACCAAGAAAATTTCAACTATACTAAAATACCATCTTTTACCCATGAGACTGGATAAAAATTCAAGTTTGAAAATACACTCTGTTGGCAAAGCTGTGAAGAAATGTACTTTTATATTGTGCTGGTATAAATACAAAATAGTACAATTCACACAGAGAGAAAAACAGCAGTATCTAATAAAAATATTTACATGTTTATTCTTCTACCCAAGAGTTCCTTTTCTAGGAATTTATTCTGAAGATATACCCCCCAAGAATTTAAAAATATACATGCAATAAGGTTATTTGTAACTCACAATTTTGGAAAGCACAACATGTCCAAGTATAGATGAATAAATTATAGGTGTATACACAAAATGAAGTACTATGCAGGCATTTAAAAACAAAAAAGATGAGAAGTTTTTATGAACTGATATGTAGAGACCTCCAGGAAATACTGCTAACTGAAAAAACCAAGTACAAGAGAACATATATAGTATACTACCTTTTAAGTAAGAAAGATGGGGAAATTTAAAATTTAACATATAGATATGTTTATCTTTATTAAAAAAAAATACTGAAAAGATAAATAAAATAAAGCTGATTCCAAAGAAGGAAGGGCAATGAAGCAGAAGGGATACAGAAGGGTCACTTCTCTAAAAATGCTTTTATAGTTAGGCTAAAGACTATAAAATGTATGCTCAAATGGATCTGAAAAATATTAAAAACACATGCACATATGCAAATGTAGTAAAAAGTTAAAGGTATACAAGTGTTCTTTGTACTAGTTTATTCTTGTATATATATTTTTTGAGGTTAGACTATATTTCCAAATTAAAAGTTTTTGAAAATGGGGAGGAAAAAAGGACTGCCAAGAAAAACCAGGGTTTACCAGTTGTATGTAACTGGACAGCCAATGGCCTTCCCAGGTGATGTAGTGATAAAGAAATCTGCCTGCTAATGCAGGAGACAGAAGTTCAATCCCTGGGTGGGGAAGATCCCCTGGAGTAGGAAATGGCAACCCACATGAGTACTCTTGGTTGGAAAATTCTATGGACAGAGGAGCCTGGTGGGCTACACACAGTCCATGGAGTCACACAGTCGGATACGACTGAACATGCATGCAGAGGACAGCCTATATCATTTCTACTGGTAAAGTTTCCCAGTCTTCCTCCAATCACTGGTTGAAGCTCAGCAAGAGAAACATGAGGGATTGCTAATCTAAGAGGCACAGCACAAGGTTTACACAGTTTTAGCTTCCAAGTTATAACAGTATAAACCTTGTGCTGTGCCTGTTAGATTCTAATGCACCTGCTGCTGCTGCTGCTAAGTCTCTTCAGTTGTGTCCGACTCTGTGCAACCCCATAGACTGCAGCCTACCAGGCTTCCCTGTCCTGGGATTCTGCAGGCAAGAACACTGGAGTGGGTTGCCATTTCCTTCTCCAATGCATGAAAGCGAAAAGTGAAGGTGAAGTCGCTCAGCTGTGTCCGACTTTTCGTGATCCCATGGACTGCAGCCTACCAGGCTCCTCCGTTCATGGGATTTTCCAGGCAAGAGTACTGGAGTGGGGTGCCATTGCCTTCTCCCTAATGTACCTAGCAGTGAGTTAACAGACTGGATTAAAGTTTAGAAGTGAAATATCTAATACAAGGTAAAGAGCAGATTCCACAGACAAAAAGATGACAAGTGATGTAGTTATGACCCCAGAAGTAGAGCACTTTCTTTGAGTTCTGTATGTTGCTTGCTAATGTGCAAATAATACTTAAAGTGCAAATAATATGCAAATGATACTTTAAAGAAACCTTGCCAAATGTGGATTCATTAAAAATCAGAATAAAAAAGTTTTTTTCAAAATACTTTATTTGTATTCTTGATACCCTATAAATATAGCAGATATTTTATCTCCTAGAGGTTCTATGTGGGATCTGCTACTTACCCTATTTTAAAATTTGTTTACAATACACTATACTATACAATGTACTAATTTAAAATAATACAGAGCTGTTTTCTATAAGACCAAATAAACTGCTTTGAATCAACCTCCTGCAAATTACATCAATAAACTCTGGTCAAAATAAACAAAAACATCCATCTGAAGACACTGGAGAGTGACCCATAGTAACCATCTAAAATGATATACAAAGTGATATGCTTCAAAAAAGAAACAAGAAAAACAAACTATAAATCCAAGTGAAATTCTAAAAACAAAAGGTTCAAATAACCCACAGCAAAGTAGGAAAAAGAAAACAAAATTCAAAGACAGGTAAGAACAAAAACAAAAAATTAAATGGCAGACAAACCCCAACATGTCAATAATTACATTACATATTAATATACTATACACATATATATCAAAAGACAGATTGACAGGATGGATTAAAAAAACATGACCCATATGCTACCCATAAGAAACTCACTTCAAATAAACAAAAAGAGGTAGGTTGAAAGGAAAATGAAAAAGTATATACACCAGGAAATATTCATTTAAAAAATAAAAATGACAGTGACTATTTCACTATTAGATACTAATAAAATAGACTTCAGAAAGAAAAATACCAGTGTCAAAAGAAAACATTATGTACACAAAGATCTGTACACAATTGTTCAAAGTAACATTTCTAATAGTCAAAAATTGGAAACAACTAAATATCCCACAATAAGTGAACAGACTTTGGTATACCTACATCGTGGAATACTATTCAGCAATAAAAAGGAAGGAACTATTTATACATGCAACAGTCTGGAATAATCTCCAGAAAAGGGTGCTGAGTGAAAAAATGTCCATCTGAAAAGGTTACATACAATACAATTCCACTTAAATAACATTACTGAAATGACAAGTTTATAGAAATGGAGAAAAGATTAGTAGTTGCCAGAGGTGGTTGGAGGGGGGAGGGTAGTATCAGAAGAAAAGTGACAGAAAAAGGGCAATTAAAATGAAAGATCCTCCCAGAAATCCAGCAATCACACTCCTAGGTATTCACCCACTTGATAGTAAAACTATTTTCCCACAAAAACCTGCACACAAATGTTATTAAGCTGCTTTATTCATAATCACCTAAAAGAAGCAGCAAGCAAAATATCCTTCAATAGGTAAATAAGTAAACTGTGGGACATCTATACAGTGATACACTCTTCACTGCCAAAAAAGGAATGAACTATGGAGTCATGCAACAATATGAATGTCTTAAATGCATATCTAATATTCCTAGGGCAAAAGAATCCAGTCTGAAAAAGTTATATCTTATAAGATCCCATTTATATGACATTCTGGAAAAGGTAAAAATATAGAGGTGATAAACAGATCAGTAAATTCCAGGGATCTGAGCACTAGGACAGGGTTAAATAGGTGAGGGAAAAAAAAGATCCTTATTTAATGGTAATGTTCTGTTTTGACTGTATTAGTATCAATATTGGAGAAGGCAATGGCACCCCACTCCAGTACTCTTGCCTGGAAAATCCCATGGACAGAGGAGCCTGGTAGGCTGCAGTCCATGGGATCACGAAGAGTCAGATACGACTGTGCGACTTCACTTTCACTTTTCATTTTCATGCATTGGAGAAGGAAATGGCAACCCACTCCAGTGTTCTTGTCTGGAGCATCCCAGGGACAGAGGAGCCTGGTGGGCTGCTGTCTATGGGGTCGCACAGAGTCGGACACGACTTAAGCGACTTAGCAGCAGCAGCAGAATCAATATTCTAGTTATATATGTTACTGTACCAAAGTTTTACAAGATGTTACCATCAGGAGAGGCAAGATGAAAGGCACATGAGACTGCTCTGTATTATCTTTGTAATGATCTATAAATTGACAATTATTTAAAAATAAAATGCTTTCTTGGTATGTGTTTTTTCAAAAAAATAGCAGTAATTTTTACTGTATATGGTTTTCAATGCTAGAACTATTAATGATATTGATAAAAACTTACACATTACCTGTTTACACCTTTGTCCATTCGATCCATGGTTTCTATATTAGGGCCCCATACTGCTAGAGCAAACTATTAAGTCAAAAGCAGTACAAGAAAAAGAAATGAGCAGGTAACTTTAGTCAACAACCTTAAAGGCAGTTGGCGGATAGTGGTGGTAGTAATTTTTTTTAAATATTGGGATAAGAGCTCACAAGTCAACGGTATATTTCTCAATCTCTCTGGAGAGGGGAAATTGGCTAAAACTAAAAGAAGAGAGCAATTTACAGCTCGTCAACTTTGAAAAGATCTATATCTCAAAATAATTTTTTATAATTACATACATAGACCTTTTAAGAAAGGAAAAGAAAATGATGGATACTTCCCTACCAAAGTAGCTGACATTTAAGTTACAGTAAGACTAGCCATAAACAAAAAGGTGACAAATAGGCCATAATTGCCTCTTGAGATATCTGTATGCAGGTCAGGAAGCAATAGTTAGAACTAGACATGGAAAACAGACTGGTTCCAAATCAGGAAAGGAGTACGTCAAGACTGTATACTGTCAACCTGCTTATTTAAGTTATATGCAGAGTACATCATAAGAAACACTGGACTGGATGAAGCACAAGCTGGAATCAAGATTGCTGGGAGAAATATCAATAACTTCAGATATGCAGACGACACCACCCTTATGGCAGAAAGTGAAGAAGAACTAAGGAGCCTCTTGATGAAAGTGAAAGAGGAGAGTGAAAAAGTTGACTTAAAGCTCAACATTCAGAAAACTAAGATCATGGCATCCAGTCCCATCACTTCATGGCAAATACATGGAGAAACTGTGGAAACAGTGGCAGACTTTATTTTTCTGGGCTCCAAAATCACTGCAGATGGTGACTGCAGCCATGAAATTAAAAGACGCTTACTCCTTGGAAGGAAAGTTATGACCAACCTAGACAGCATATTAAAAAGCAGAGACATTACTTTGCCAACAAAGGTCTATCTAGTCAAGGCTATGGAAATTCCAGTAGTCACGTGTGGATGTGAGAGTTGGACTATAAAGAAAGCTGAGCGCTGAAGAATTGATGCTTTAGAACTGTGGTGTTGGAGAAGACTCTTGAGAGTCCCTTGGACTGCAAGGAGATCCAACCAGTCCATCCTAAAGGAAATCAGTCCTGAATATTCCCTGGAAGGACTGACGTTGAAGCTGAATCTCCAATACTTCGGCCACCCGATGCGAAGAACTGACTCATTGGAAAAGACCCTGATGCTGGCAAAGACTGAAGGCAGGAGGAGAAAGGGACAAGAGAGGATGAGATGGTCGGATGGCATCACCGACTCAATGGACATGAGTTTGGGTAAACTACGGGAGTTGGTGATGGACAGGGAGTCCTGGTGTGCTGCAGTCCAAGGGGTCACAAAGAATTGGACATGACTGAGTGACTGAACTGAACTGAATTGAGGCCATAAATAAATCATGGTGGTTTAGTCACTAAGTCCTATTCGACTCTCGCAACCTCATGGACTGTAGCCCACCAGGCTCCTCTGTCCATGGAATTTTCCAGGCAAGAATACTGGAGTGGGTTGTCATTTCCTGACCCACAGATTAAACCCAGATCTCCTGCACTGCAGGCCGATTCTTCACTGACTGAGCCACAAGGGAAGCCCTAAATAAACCAGAGGCCATAAATAAAAGGAAACAACAAAAAATGAAAGCCTCCTTTCTCTGCTGATCACCACTGTAATCCTTCTCTTCAAAGGTAACCAAAATTCAACGTCTTGTAACTCATTCTTTTTAAAAAAGAGAATGCATATCATATACACATGTATATATTTTAAAAAGCAATTATTTTAAAGACCACATAGTTCTTCCCATCAACAGACACAGAGCCACCTAGCTCTGTAACATGACTATTTCTTCAAGTGAATGTTTAATAATTTAACCAATCCCCATTTTAATTGATGCTTTCTTTAGTGCTTCCAATTTTTTGCTAATATCAACAGTGTTGAAATAAACATGTCTCTATCTACCTTTTCTCCCTCCCTATCTATATAAGCATATATCTTGATGAAGAATATATATACACATGTGTGTATATATATGTATCAATACACACATGCAATGGCACCCCACTCCAGTACTCTTCCCTGGAAAATCCCATGGACAGAGGAGCCTGGTAGGCTGCAGTCCATGGGGTCGCTAAGAGTCGGACACGACTGAGCGACTTCCCTTGCACTTTTCACTTTCATGCATTGGAGAAGGACATGGCAACCCACTCCAGTGTTCTTGCCTGGAGAATCCCAGGGACGGGGGAGCCTGGTGGGCTGCCGTCTATGGGGTCACACAGAGTCGGACACGACTGAAGCGACTTAGCAGCACACACATACACATACACACAATGCCTGTGACTACAGCAATAACAGTAAAGCCCTAGCAGCAGCACTGCAAAGTCAGAAAGAATATACACTTCTTATCTGGAGAGATACTGCCCAACTATGCACAAGACAGATTATACCAGTGTACAGTCCTAACAACAGTACACATGTATCAAAACTTTTGCCAGTATGATTGGTGAATATAGAAATTTCATTTTAATTTGCATCAGAAGAAGACTACTATTTTGAATAACATTACTTATTGGAGAAGGAAATGGCAACCCACTCTAGTATTCTTGCCTAGAGAATGCCAGGGATGGGGGAGCCTGGTGGGCTGCTGTCTATGGGGTTGCAGGGTTGGACACGACTGAAGCGACTTAGCAGCAGTAGCAGCAGCATGATTATTCACCACAACCTTTTATTTATTCTTATGAAAATTGCCTGTTTTTATCCTAATGCCCTTTTCCTACTGGGATACTTGCTTGTCTTTTATTAAACTTACTTGTATAAAAATTTTGCAAAGGAAAATAATTAGCCCCTTGTTAAACATCTTGCAAATACACTCTGCCCAACTGTATTTTTAGTGATTCAAATCCTTCTATGGTGTATTTTTTCTAATTTTATGATCTTCATTTCTATACCATCAAATTGATCAATCATTTCTTACATAGCAGTAGAATTTCATGTCCTCTTTTAAAGCCCCTTTCTAATTCCAGATAAGTACTGGCTAAAGTTCAAAACTATTAAATATTGATCATTACAGAAAAGTATCAATGAACTAAGAAAATTTTAAATATTTTATTTATAGGAGTGTGTATATAAAATAAAACAAAGTATTAAAATTTATATTCAATGTTGCACTCATCAAATAAATGCTATAAATCATTCAGAAGTAAAATGCATGATGAGCACTACAGTAAATGCCAAACATATGTGTTGACTTTTTCATTAATTAGTAAACTAAGGGTATCAAAACAGGCAAGTGGAAAGTAAATGTTGAAATTCCACACACACCAATAATTTTAGGCCTAGAGCTCATCAGAAGTTAATTTATTTTCACTATAAATTTATTAACAAACAATAGTTTTCTTATCTTAAAGCTGAAACATGCAACAAAAATACTAGTTTTATCTTAAATAAAATAAACCACAATGTTTTACAACATATGTAGTTCTTTATGTTGGTATACCAATATGCTGAAAAAGACCATAATGTTTTGGAGTCAAAAGAAACAAGTTATGCAAGCAAGAACAATAAAGGAAAAAGCTTAACTCTACTACACTTAGCAACAGAACCAGTGTCTAATGACCAATCCTAATGACAGATCTGACCAAATCTGTCTACCCATTACTTAACATCACTTGGTAAGTCTATTCTCTCATTATAACCACAGGGAGCTCCATTTGATGTCTTCTTTAATTATACATGAAGAGATATATTTAAATAAGAAATACATACAAATTTTCTTTAAAACACAAAATAAAGAGCACACAAAAGTACTAACCATGGTTGTTGCTACTTTTTCTAAAATGACAGTCTCCTAAACAAACCTCAAATACATGAACAGATACAGTAGTATTTTAATAGATGTGAGAATCAATTAGTAACAGCACATTTTAAAATAAAACAGGCAGATTTGATATCTGACATATTTCCCAAGAAAGAGCAATATACTATGGCTCTACACCAATTTTAAAAGTACATGTCCACTTTTCAAAGTTAGTTAGAAATAACTTATATTTATTAAAGGAAAGCATCTGGCAATGTAAAACCAAAAATACATCTGTAAAATAATTTCAATAGTGAATCTCTAATAATATGGCTAGTATTTTTCTTGGAAAGATCTGCAAACAAACTCAACCCAAATATGCTCGGTATTCCTAATGAAAAGAGCTAAACTGTTTGTACCAAAATAAAATCTACTTACAAGTGAATCTGCATCAGGGCATTCCCTATTAAAACAAACAAAACATTATAAACATACAACTATTAGAACTATCTGGTAAATATAGTGTACTGAAAGTGTTTGCTTTGGTATTGAAACATAACTTTCATTTAAACCCCATGAAAGTATTTAGAGAAATCAAATCATGAATATTAAAATATACCAAATGACTTTAAAATTCAGACATTCCCCTTTACTTATACAAGACAAAATAAAACCAACAGCTTACAAATATTTTTAAAACTTTCAAAATTACTTCTTTTCCATGAATTGGCACATGAATCATATCAACGAAGCTGTCAAGGATTTCTAGTGGCTTTTAATCCTTCAGGTAGAAAAAGGTAAAAAAAAAACAAAAGCAAACAAACAAAAAGCTCCCCTAAAGAAGAAAGTCTGGCTTTTAAAAAGCCTGTATTTACATTTATTGGTAAACAACAGTAACATTTTTAAATAAGAAATTTTTTAACTTATTCCCTTTGAAGTACTTCCATAAGGCAGAATATACAGAAGTGAAACCACTTTTCTCCAAATATGTTAAATGAACAGCTAGACTTCCAGTTGGAATAGTTTCTAGTCTAATGTAATATGCAATTGAGCACTGATATTTTATCATTTAACTGATAAGCAAATATAAATCTGGATATAATCTAGTGAAAACTATTATTTTAAATCTAAAACAAAAGACACCAACCTTCTCAACTAAACAAATAAAGCCCTAAATATATAAAATTAAAGGCATTGAAGTCATTAGAATGAGGTTAGAAGAATTTATACATATACATTCTAAAACAAATTCACAAACAGAAATTAGAGTGTCTATTTAAAAGGCAGTGGATTAGGTATAGTCTTTGGCTTGATAGACTTAACTAAATATCGTATCAGATTCTGCCACTTTAATAACAGTCTGAAAACGCAGACATTACACTTTAAGAGCTAAATGAACAAAATAAAAAAAAAAATAAAATATAAGATAAACAGGTAATCTGTATCAATTCAAAGACCAAGCACAAACCAGAAAAATCCATAAAGAACTTTCTTAAATAAAGATAAGATGGAGTAGACTAAAAGAATGATAAAAAGAGGGAAATGACTATCCTGCTCTTAATTCAAAAGGGAGCTCTGAGGGTAAATGCAAATCCCACGTGCCTTTATATTTACTTAAAATCATAAATGCTGAAAAGGGGCTTCCTTATTATTGGTAGATTATAAGGAATATTGTTATCAAAAAAACCTATGTATACTCTGAGGAAATGACTAGAAAAGCTACTATAACGATCAATTCAATCCCTGCACAGAATCAAATCACTTAAGATGTTAAAACATTTCTACTTCTTTTTTTAAAAGATAAAGTTGAAATTTAAATGTAAAAGTTCCAAACCATTTATTCTCTGGCTTTAAGCCAGAATTCTCTAGTCTTTGTGGTAAAGCACTTATCTGTTTGCCTTCACAGCATGAAGTATGAGACCTGAAGATGAAGCCCCAGGAAGACCAAGCTCTGAGCAGGACCCCTCGTACACAATTCCTGGCATTTCAAAAGCCTTCAGGCTATGAGAAGAAGCACGCCAAGAGCCTCGGGCATTTCAAGCAAAGTGAACTCTTAACATTTTTCCTGCCAAGCAGTGTTGAAAGATGGCGATAGTGATGCAATGATTTAGGCGTTAGTTTTCTGACTTAGTATTCTTATTGGTTAAAATATTCCAATATCCAAGTGGCCTAATGATCATATTGGGAAATTACTGATCATGAAAAACTACTTTAAAAACATGAAATACACAAAAATATTAGAAGCTCCCTAAATGAACAGCTGTGAAAGCTGTCAATACAGTCACTAACAGATAAACTGGCTACATTTTTAAAATTTACGTACAAATCAACTGTTTAGACTTTAATTCCAATGTTATAAAAGAGATTAGGTTCCATCCCTTAGCAAAATACCCCCTTCACAAAGTTCAAAAGACATCTGCAGAAGAGACAGTAGCTATAGGCATAAGTCACTTTGCAAACAGTCTTAATTTATTAAACCAAAATACCACTAGGGAGGAGGAAAGAAACAGACATTTGGAATGTTAGAAACTCAGATAAGCATATAACCAGGGAAGAGACAAGAATACCCAAAGCACAAATTGTTCTCTTACATAGAAAATATGACTGTCCATCAAAATATTAACTCTTGGGAGAGTTTTTCTGATTGTGCTAGCGTAGTAGGGATTTTAAACAAATTTTCATTCAGTGTTACTGGATCAACAAATCACTTGAGATTTTGCATTAGTGTCTCTGCAGTCTAAATCGGTTGAATAATCAAGCAAAGAAAAGTTCCTTTAATTCCAATTTGTCTCTGGTTATTCATAGTTTAATGACTCTCAACCCCCACTGTATATTAAGACAACACAAAAACTTCTAAACTTCTGGGGCCTCACACCCAAAGAATCTGATTTCATTGGTCTGAAGCAGAGGCTGGCATAGATACATTTAATTTCTCAGGTAGTTCTACTGTGTAGCCAAGGTACAAAATTTGAGTTAGTTAATACTAGTTTAATTTCACATATGATAACTGTATTTCTCTGTATACCAATTTATTTTTTTTTTTAAAGGTAAAAGTTTATACTGCATCTTCCATCTAAAACTGATGAATTAATATAAATGTTTAAACTGTGTTATGGCTTTTTTCTCCTCCATTTAACATTTTCCATTTATGTATACATATATCACTAAGTTCCTATATGCTTGAAGTTGTCTTGAAAGATTTTCATCGAATTGTTGACCATGGTGCTGCTTTTAGGTTATTAAGACTTAGAACAATTTTTAGTTTTCACTGTATTTTTTATTTTTTTAAATACGCATGTATAATTTTATAAAATAAAGGCATCTTTGAAGTTTCAATTTGAAAATACTAAAGCTTTCATCTTGAAATATTAAAATAATATAAAAGGTTAACATTTTTAATTAAAACTAGAGGGGTTGGCAAATGTTCTTAGAAAAGTCTGTATTTTTCACACCTTAGCCATATATACTTTTGAGTTATTTACAAAATAATTTTTTCTTTTCAAATTCATAATAAGTTTTATTGTTATAAGACTATTTATAAAATATTATTTCTAAAAATGGAAAGAATTTTGACAATACTTAATATACTTACACAGACTCTGCATCCTTTTCCTTTTTAATTATTCCTGGTAAACCAAAAGTCTTTCTTTTCCTTGGTTTTATACCTTAAAATAAACATATATTGTTATAGAAACATGACTCTTCCTGATAAACATATTAAATTTATGAATGCATCTTGTATCCTGACACATGATTTGCTCATAAATGTTGATACTAAATTTGGATGAAAGAAATACAAGCATCAATTACTAAGCCCTAAAATTCAAATCAGGGCCATAATCTGTTTAAATTTTTCTTATGTTAATATAATATAGCCTGTTATTCACCAAAAGGTTATACATAGAACAATCACTTGAGTGATGACATTCTCTCCTCCTCTAAATTACCTCAGGCAAAGTAAGCATTTGCAGATATCTTAAGACTTCAAAGAAAGTACATCATTCATTATAAGAGATTTGGTTATAAATGCAGGTCAGATCACGTTCTCTGTATAAAAGGTCAAAAATATAAATATAAATATGCTGTTTTAAATAAACAGGTGACAACAGGTCCATTAACAGTATGACAGATATTTATAATATGGCATTCTTTTGTACATGCGTTATCTCTAATAAAAACAATGTCATAAGTGGATCCAACCATAAATGAGGAAAAATATCATTTGTTTTGCCAAATAAGGCAGTTCTTCCTCTTCTTGCATGACAAATTATTTTTTAAAAAGGTCAGTAATGCTATCAATTGTTAATAGAATTCAGAACTTAAAGCTTAGCTGCTGTTGTTCAGTTGCTAAGTCATGTTCGACTCTTTGCGACCCCATGGACTGCAGCACACCAGGCTTCCCTGTCCTCCACTGTCTCCTGGAGTTTGCTCAAATTCATGTCTACTGAGTCAGTGATGCTATCTAACCATCTAATCCTCTGCTGCCCTCTTCTCCTTTCACCTTCAATCTTTCTCGGCATCGGGCTCTTTTCCAATGAGTTAACTCTTCGGATCAGATGGCCAAAGTATTGTGCTTCAATTTCTGCATCAGTTCTTCCGATGAATATTCATGGTTGATTTCCTTTAGGACTGACTGGCTTGAGTACACCCAAGCTAACTTCACATCTTTGTAGATGAAGAAACTCAAAAGTATTATGTAACTAAGTTTTTGTAACTAAGTGTTATACAGCTATTATCACTACAATCAGGATAATAATCGAAATGTCTTAGAATAATGTACTTGCTTTCATGTAAAAATAATTCCCTGAACCATATATCTGTATAGCGTATTAAAATATTTTTAAAATAAAATACATTTTTTTCCTCAGAGTAGGTATTATTTCTTATAAACATTTTTAAAGAACTCTTTAAATTCTTTTCAGCTTTTGAGGAATTTTTAAAGATTACAGAGAACTTAAAATAATTACTGCTCTTAATCAAACAGCTAGTAACTATAAAAAGTCTAGGCCCTAGAGCTCCTTGACTGCTGAAGTAATAACCTTACACACAATAGCAAACTGTTTCTCTAAACTCTTATACAGGTCTTGGAAAAAAATCAAAGACTGCTTGCAAATTATTTCTAGCAGCTCACAAAGTGATACGTAAAACACAACACACACACACACACACACACACACACACACACACCTACAACAAAAACTGCAGGTATCTCTTGAGTTTCATACTATAAAAAACATAAATTTAAATAGGAAGTGTTGTGGACCCTTTCTCCAACTCAAATCATCACCTATTTTGAATGACAGTCACATTAGCATTAATGCATAACCTTATTAATTACTGAAATGCTACCCATTGTAGAATAAGCAGTATACATCAGTATGTAGTGATGTTTCATATTTATAACATCAGAATGTTTAAAGAAGGATATCAATGGAGAAAACATTCTCAATGTTTATCTAAAAACAAATACATGTTATATTTAATCTTTTAAAAAATATATATTCTAACACATTAGTATCCTTCGGGCAAACTTATTACTTATAAAGCAAACATTAATACAGCAAGCCTTTAAACCACATTCAGATTTTTTACATCACTCCACAGACATGCCAACACCAATGGGCAGCAGCCTCTCTATTCAGTAAACAGAAGCTATCAGCTAGCTGCCACACATTACAACTAGTCAACTTACCTTCAACCACACTAGCAGGGTCACATTCTTCAAATTCAATAAGGCCTAAAAAGAAAAATGTTATTACATGGACGAGTACTGGTTAAAAAAAAAAGTGACAGAAAACAATCAGATGGGATCCCATTACATCTTTTTAATGATTCTGAAATGTTTCAGGGTTACCTGATGCTAATTAAAATATCAGCAATAATTTAAAAATCAAATAGCAAGCATGTTCAGTGTTACTGGAAAAAAAACTGTGACTGGCCCATTATTATGACCACAGTTTACTGCAAACCCTTTATATATGATGCCACACAACTTGGAGCACAGAGATCTAACAAGTAGTTGGGAGCCTGTTGTATGTACAGTTGAGAGAAAACAACAGTAAGAGGCAGTTGCTGAATCCTTGGTTGTGCTGGTGGTAAGACCAAGGGGCCAAGACAGCAAACACTCCTAGAATGGAAGCCCGGGACCTTGCTTGTTCAGTTCACCACTGTGCCCCAGCAAATGATGTCTTCCATGAGTATCTGCTAAATAAGTAAGTGAATTAATTACATACTAGCTAAGAGGGCTAAAGTCAAAACCCAGATCTATCCATATAGCAGGTCAAAGAATTTAAACTCTAGTTTGCAGGCAATGGGAAGAGCTTTCATGTGAGAAAGAGATACACATACACCTTCCTGAAAGTGGTCTTATATAAAATTAATTCAGCATTGGTACCAGAGATAGACTGCAGAGAAGGGGACAAAAACAAAATGGAAACCAGCTGAAAAACAATTAAAAGAGCCCTGAAATGACAGGTCTGCTGAGACTAACCTTAAATGCTATAAAATGTGGTATCTTTCATATATGTAAAATACCAAATTATTTAGACAGTAAATAAAGTAGTGAACAGTAGGAATTGTTTTTCTATTGAAATATACATAAAACAAATTATCAAACTAAAATTTTACGTTCCACTAAATTGTCGCTTTAGCCCTGTTCTGTAATATACAAATTTATGCAAGTCAAGTTTTTTTGTGAAATCATTTTTAATTTATTAATGGTAATTGGTACAATCTGCTACATCAAGAGATTTTTAAATAGAGCTTGAAGTAAAGAGTACATAACAGATTTCACTACTGATCCTTCTGATATGTTAAGCTTAACTGTAACTACGTCCAAATTCATGATCAGAGTTCTTATAGGTCATTCCATTATGAAAGAAAACCACTAACGAACAAGGAAAATTTCTCTACAAGTAGGAGCATCTAAAAATATTGGCTAAAATGTCCTTCTTTTTACCTCTAAGTCAAAGATTTACTTCCTCAGTTCCAGTTTCTATTCAAATAGAGAAGATTAACATTTAGTGATAGGCAGAATAAAAGTCATAAATGTGATGATAAACAAGGTCTTAATTAATTAATTAGCAATACCTTCCCTACTGGGGCATTCTTATAATAAACATCATTTGGCTAAAACAAAAAAAATACATTCACTACTTCCATCCAAAAAATTCTTAAGAGTCAGAAAATGGCCCAATTAAAATTTCAAGGACTTTAGGTTCACTCTGTAAATCTGGAAGCTTAAAAATTTATTAAATGAAAGGGTAATGAGCTTGGTCTTAGAATCCTTTAAAGGCCTACACTAAGAGTTTACAGAGAGATGAGAACTGAAAGACTAGTAAAGGTAAGGAATTTCCGTAGTATGTGCATCTGATAAACAGCCATCTTTTGCTGTTTAAGAATTATGAAGAATGAAAAATCTCTGCCTAAATCACCAGCCGTTTATTATGTATTATTAATTTTATCACTTCCTAATAAAGCTTGAGAGACTATAACCACCAGTCCAAAAAAAAAAAAAAAAAAGGACAACCAGAAACATAGGTAATCCAAAATTTTTCTATTACAAGCACATCATTTGTGCCCAGTAACTATTTACAGAATCTATAATACTCAAGCTATGAGCTTTTTCTAGGGAACAAAACAAAACAGCAATACCAAATTGCATTATTTACAATTTTAAAAAACAGTATCTAGAAAACCTTTTAAAACATCACCTGAGCAAATACAGTATATATTCTTTTAAGATCTTTGGATGTCTTCAAATATGTGAAAATAGTAAGACATTCCTTATCCCTATTAACATCAATCCTTCCAAACAAAATTCTACATTTTTTTCTCACATTTTACCTAGACATATCTTGATTATTTTTCCCTTTATCTTTTTTAAACATAATCTTCTTAAAATCTATCTGAAACAGAAAAAATATCAAATAAAAATAAGCTATTCAAAATGACATTTCTGAAATGTCAGATGTCAAATCCTTTCAAATTATAAACTATATATTTAAAAAAATTAATTGACTTCCATCCACATATAATCTTTTCTATTAAAACAGAAATACTAACAGTTTCTGGAACAATAAAACTAAATATATGCCCTTAAAAAAACCATTAAATCATGCATGAAAAAGATTTTCTCTTTCAAATGGCATACGCTCCACATGCTGCTTCACATGGTAAAGCTTTGCGTGCCTGGCTCAGTGCCAGTTGACAGCTCAGCTGGATATCAATGCACATTCTGACCCCCCTTGTAGCATGTCACTTCTGAACCGTTTCACAAGTAGAAAGTTTATTCAGCATCTCTCCCAAATGCAGTCCACTGCCCATCATTCTGCTATTTAATCATAAGACAAGTTACTTTTTTTGACAGTACCAAAGCCAGAGTGAGAGTCAAAGAATAGTTGCTACAACTGGAATTTCAATTGTTTTAGGCTCAATTAATTCTGTTGTCAAAATAAATAACTGCTCTTAGTACTTAGATTTTATGCTGGACCACAAGGGCAATTTAGTTTGTATAAAAGCAAATAAGACCATTTTGGCTCTGCCTCCTGATGCTCTTTTATACATTATCTAAAAATGCCATCAAGAGTTCAATTAAATGCAGAAGAAATTGAAGGCAGACCTCAAAGAGGGCCAATGATCCAAAACCAAACAATTCTTATATATGATGCTTTAATCATCAGGTAGGAATAAATTGTTGCTAGCAAGAGAAAAAGTCAATAACCTAAACAATTCATCCAAATCTAATCTGGAGCAAAACTTTTAAGAAATGTTACAGGAGGAAAGAATGTATTTAACACTCATCTTTAATCACTACATGTATTTTGTGGAATGAGGTAGAGTATTAAAAAAATGTGAAACATTTAATTAATAGTTTCCATTGTTTTGGAATCAATTCTAAATCTCAAGCCATCAACAAAATTAACAATTTTGTCTAGTTATAAACTGGCCCCCCAAATCAAATAGGTTTGGGCAACCTAAATCAAGTATTTACTGCATATACTCAACTAAAACCACAGATCACTGGTTCTATTTAGAAGCCAAATTAAAACATACAAATATGCCCAGACCTCAAAGTTTAACAAAAAATGATGAGAATGAGAGAGAGATGAGGAAGAGAGGGAGGGAGAAAGAGGCAAAGTCGGGGGAGGGCTCGTAAACAATGGGAGTCAGTGACATTTTCAAGCTTGCTCTCGGGCCTGTGGACCGCAACACAGCCACATTCCTACGTGTCTCAGATGCTGAACCAGGAAAGCTAACAGAAAAAGAGCACCAAACTCTAGCTTGCAGTGGTACGCAAAGGACATGGAGGTTCAGGTCCTGGTTTTGCCACTTGCTTGTTGGCTAGTTATCCTGGACTAGTTACTTACCTTTTTTAAACCTAGGTCTTATCATTTTTATGAATGATATGGAGGGGTGATAATACCTTTTGCCGTATTTCCTTCCTCTTTCTCTTATCTACACATATGGCAGACTAGAAGGATGTGCGCTCATCTTCTCCTATGAGAACTCCAAAATTGCAACTCGCTACTGAACAACCATCGACAGGAGAATGCTGGATCCCATACAAAAAAGATACCCCATGTCCAAGGGCAAAGGAGAAGCCACAGCAAGATGGGAGGAGGAGCGAAACTGCATTTAGAATCAAACCCCATACCCACCAGAGATGCTTGGAGGGCTCAAACAAAACCTTGTGTGCACCAGGACCCAGAGACCCCAAAGAGAGTGAGACAGACCTGCCTTTGAATGTCTGCGTGTTTCCTGAGGAGGCACGGATCAGCAGTGGCCTGCCATGGGGGCAGGGGCTATGCGTGCAGCAGATCTGGGTCACCCAGTATGTGGCATAAGCCCTCTTGGAGGAGGCCACCAATAGCCCCAACACAGAGCTGCTGAGCAGATGACCCACAAACTGCAGAACAATTATACCAAAGAAATTCTCACACTGCTTATACAGTTCTAGGACACACAACAGATTTCCCAATCTAAGGAGCTAGCAAAGGGACTTAGAACCCTCAGGGAATTTGACTTTGGAGGCCAGTGGGATTTCATTACAGAACTTACACAGGACTGGGGAAACAGACTCTTGGGGGGCACAAACAAAACCTTGTGCACAGCAGGAAACAGGAGAAAGGAAAAGTGTCCCCACACGAGACTGACCCAGACTTCCTGGGAGTGTCCAGGAGTCTCTGGTGGAGGTGGATCGACAGGGGTCTGCTGCAGGGTCAGGGGCACTGAATACAACAGTGTGTGCACAAGTCCTTTCGAAGGAGGTCACCACTATCTTCACTACCCCTACCATAGTTTGGCCTTAGCTCAAACAACAGGGAGGGAACACAGCCCTGCCAATCAATGGAAAATTGGATTAAAGATTTACTGAGCATGGCCCTGTCTATCAGAACAAGACCCAGTTTCCCCTATAGTCAGTCTCTCCCATCAGGAGCTTCCATAAGCCTCTTATCCTTAGCCATCAGAGGGCAGACAGAATGAAAACCACTATCACAGAAAGCTAATCAAATGGAACACATGGACCACACAGCCTTGTCTAACTCAATGCAACTATGAGCCATGCCGTGTAGGGCCACCCAAGATGGACGGGTCACGGTGGAGAGTTCTGACAAAACGTGGTCCACTGGAGAAGGGAACGAGAAACAACTTCAGTATTCTTGCCTTCAGAACCCCATGAAAAGGCAAAAAGATAGGACACTGAAAGAGGAACTCCCCAGGCTGGTAGGTGCCCAATATACTACTGGAGATCAGTGGAGAAACAACTCCAGAAAGAATGAAGAGATAGAGCCAAAGCAAAAACAACTTCCAGTTGTGGATGTGGCTGGTGATGGAAGCAAGGTCTTATGCTGTCAAGAGCAATACTGCATAGGAATCTGGAATGTTAGGTCCATGAATCAAGGTAAATAGGAAGTGGTCAAACAGGAGATGGCAAGAGTGAACGTCAACATTTTAGTAATCAGCAAATTAAAATGGATTGGAATGGGTGAATTTAACTCAGATGACTATTATATCTACTACTACAGGCAACAATCCCTTAGAAGAGATGGAGTAGCCCTCATCTCAACAATAGTCTAAAATGCAGTACTTGGGTGCAATCTCAAAAATGACAGAATGATCTCTGTTTGTTTCTAAGACAAACCATTCAATATCATAGTAATCCAGGTCTATGCCCCAACCACTAATGCTGAAGAAGAATGGTTCTATGAAGACTTACAGACCTTCTAGAACTAACACCAAAAACAGTGGCCTTTTCATCATAGGGGCGGAGAAGGCAATGGCACCCCACTCCAGTACTCTTGCCTGGAAAATGCCATGGATGGAGGAGCCTGGTAGGCTGCAGTACATGGGGTCCCACAGAGTTGGACATGACTGAAGTGACTTAGCAGCAGCAACATCACAGGGGACTAGAATGCAAAGGTAGGAAGTCAAGAGATACCTGGAGTAACAGGCAAATTTGGCCTTGGAGTACAAAATGAAGCAAGCAGGGCAATGGCTAACAGAGTTTTGCAAAGAGAACACACTGGTCATAGAAAACACCCTCTTCCAACAACACAAGAGAAGACTCTACACATGGACATCACCAGATGGTCAACACCGAAATCAGATTGATTCTATTCTTTGCAGCCAAAGATGGAGCTATATCAAGTCAGTAAAAACAAGACTGGGAGCTGACTATGGCTCCACTCATGAACTCCTTATTGCAAAATTCAGACTTAAATTGAAGAAAAGCAGGGAAAACCACTCGACTACTGAGGTATCACCTGAATCAAATCCCTTATGATTATACAGTGAAAGTGACAAACAGACCAAGGCATTAGCTGTGGCAGAGCGCCTGGTGAACTACGGACGGAGACGCCATGACAGTGCACAGGACGCAGTGAGCAAGACCATCCCCAGGAAAAAGAAATGCAAAAAGCCAAAATGGCTGTCTGGGGAGGCCTTACAAACGCCTGAGCAAAGAAGAGAAGCTAAGGGCAAAAGAGAAAAGGAAAGATATACTATCTGAATGCAGACTTCCAATGAACAGCAAGGAGAGATATGAAAGCCTTCCTCAGTGATCAATGCAAAGAAATAGAGGAAAACAACAGAATAGGAAAGAGTAGAAATCTCTTCAAGAAAATCAGAGATACCAAGGGAACAGTTCATGCAAAGATGGGCACAATAAAGGACAGAAACGGTATGGGCCTACAGAAGCAGAAGATATTAAGACAAGGTGGCAAAAATACACAGAACTATACAAAAAAGATCTTCATGACCCAGATAATCATGATGGTGTGATCACTCATCTAGAACCAGACATCCTGGAGTGCAAAATCAAGTGGGTCTTAGGAAGCATTACTACAAACAAAACTAGTGGGGGTACAAATCCTAAAAGATGATGTTCTTAAAGTGTTGCACTCAATATGCCAGCAAATTTGGAAAACTCAGCAGTGACCACAGGACTGGAAAAGGTCAGTTCTCATTCCAATCCCAAAGAAAGGCAATGCCAAAGAATGCTCAAACTACCATACAATTGCACTCATCTCACACACTAGCAAAGTAATGCTTAAAATTCTCCAAGCCAGGCTTCAACAGTACATGAACTGTGAACTTCCAGATGATCAAGCTGGATTTAGAAAAGGCAGAGGAACCAGATCAAATTGACAACATCTGCTGGATCATCAGAAAAGCAAGAGAGTTCCAAAAAAACATCTACTTCTGCTTTATTGACAACGCCAAAGCCTTGGACCATGTGGATTACAACAAACTGTGGAAAATTCTTAGAGAGATGGGAAAAACAGACCACCTTACCTGCCTCCTTAGAAATCTGTACGCAGGTCAAGAAGCAACAGTTAGAACCAGACGTGGAACAGACTGGTTCAAAATTGGGAAAGGAGTATGTCAAGGCTGTATATTGTCACCATGCTTATTTAACTTCTATGCAGAGTACATCATGAGAAATGCCAGGCTGGAGGAAGCACAAGCTGGAATCAAGATTTCCAGGAGAAATATCAATAACCTCAGATATGCAGATGACACCACCCTTAGGGCAGAAAGTGAAGAGGAACTAAAGAGCCTCTTGATGAAAGTGAAAGAGAGTGAAAAAGTTGTCTTAAAGCTCAACATTCAGAAAACTAAGATCATGGTATCCAGTCCCATTATCCCATCACTTCATGGCAAATAGATGGGGAAACAATGGAAACAGTGAGACTTTATTTTCTTGGGCTCCAAAATCACTGCAGATGGTGACTGCAGCCATGAAATTAAAAGATACTTGCTCCTTGGAAGTAAAGCTATGACCAACCTAGAAAGATATTAAAAAGCAGAGACATTACTTTACCGACAAAGGTCCATCTAGTCAAAGCTATGGCTTTTCCAGTAGTCATGTATGGATGTGAGAGTTGGACTATAAAGAAAGCTGAGCACCAAAGAATTGATGCTTTTGAACTGTGGTGTTGGAGAAGACTCTAGAGAGTCCCTTGGACAGCAAGGAGATCAAACCAGTCAATCCTAACAGAAATCAACCCTGAATATTCATTGGAAGAACTGATGCAGAAGCTGAAACTCCAATATTTTGGCCACCTGATGCGAAGAACTGACTCACAGGAGAGGAGGAGAAGGGGAGGCAGAGGATGATCATTGGATGGCATCACCAACTCGATGGACCTGCGTTTGAGCAAGCTCCGGGTGTTGGTGATGGACAGGGAAACCTAGCATGCTGCAGTCCATGGGGTCACAGAGTTGGACACGAATGAGTGACTGAACTATTCTACACATACTCAGAGACACATTTTTTTTCCCACCCGCTAAACCACTAGAAAATAAAGTTGCAACATCAATACTACTTCATTTCAGGAGTATTTCTTTTAATAAAGGTTTATAGAGACAATTCCCTCAATCCAAGTCCTAGTTGCCTCTGACTCTCCTAATGCAATGCTTCCTGTATTAGAAGCATTAGGAGGGCTTGTTAAACCACAAATTGTTGGGGCGTATCTGCAGAGTGTTCTCTACAGAAGATCTAGGTTGGTGCTCAGGAATTTGCATTTTAAACAAATTCCCAGGTGATGCAGTAGGTCCTAGGATCACACTTTGAGAATGATAGTCCCAAGGATTCCCTGGGTCCACTGTCAGATATTTAGTAAGTCTAGACGGTGTTTCTCCCATTTTACTGCACAAACAAACTGCCTGTGTACATGCTCAGTCATTTAATCTTTAGGGACTCCATAGACTGTACCCACCAAGCTCCTCTGTCCACATGAGTATCCTGGCAAGAATAATAGAGTGGGTTGTCATTTCCTTCTCCAAGTGATATGCCCAACCTAGGGACTGAACTCACTTCTCCTGTGGCTTCTGCATGGGCAGGTGGATTCTTGACCACTGAACCAGAGTCACCAGGGAAGCACCACAAACTGCCCACCAATCTTACTAAAATATAGATTCTAATTCAGTAGGTCTTGGGTAGGGCTTGAGCGTCTGCATTTATGACAAGCATCCAGGGATGTAATGCTACAATTTCTCAACAATGGCTGCATGTTGGAATCGAGTAAGTTTTAAAATATAGTGTTACCAAGGACCCACCCTTCACCAATGACATCAAAATTTCTGGGATAGTACAATGTCTGTACATTTTTTTAAAGAGAGAGAAATAAAAAGGAAAAGGAAAATATTTTCAACAAATGATTCTCACAGGTAGCCAAGGCTTGAGAAGCAGTGATGAAGCTAATTTAGGCACCTTGGTCTCAAATAAAAAGAACAGGTTTTAACCACAGAATTTCAGTCACTGTAAAACCTAAATTTTCGCCAAGTTCTCCAACACAGCATCTTGGCACTGAAATATAATCTCCCCCATGTCCAAAATCTGACATTGCTTCCATCCCCTCGACTGAGTCATGTTTTCACTTTCTGGGATCCTAATAAAACCTTTAGGAATTAACACTCTGCTTGCTATAATCTCTCTTCTCTGGGAATTTCCCATTGTTCACAAGTAGAACAGCAGCTACTAGTGATACCTAATGAGAACTGACTTAACTAGAAAGAAGATCACCCCAACCCAAGATTACCTAGACCAGGTTCTTGCTGGTCAAGAAAAAGGACAAAAACCTGGGTTAATTCTGAGCTATGGATGCAATTAAAGGACAAGCGAAAATATCTAGAATTTACTAAGAGATCACCTTACATAATGTACCCGGAGAAGCAAAGAAAGCCATTCTGCAAAGAAAAAAAAAAGGCAGCAGAATGCAGAGACTTAGTAAAGGAAAAATAATACCTAGTATTTCTACTGGTTTGGGTTTCCTTCTGTAGCCTGGCTATATTCCTGATTTTGAATCCTTGGGGTACCTCAGTTTCTTTTCCATAAACTTCCTTTTAAGGTCAAGTTGATTTAACTTCTTTTACATACTGTAAAAGGAACTAAAACCCTGTCTTTATTCTGATGCACATGTAAAAACTGTAACGAGCTTCCTTTAGTTTTGTTTTTCTTTTTTTACTTTTTTTGGATCAGTGTTTATACATTGAATAGGCCTCCCTGGTGGCTCAGACAGTAAAGAACCTCCCTGCAATGCAGGAGACCTGGGTTCAATCCCTGGGTTGGGAAGATCAACTGGAAAAGGAATGGTTACCCATTCCAGTATTCTTGTCTGAAGAATTCCATGGACAGAAGAGCCTGGCAGGCTACAGTCCATGGGGTCACGAAGAGCTGGGCGCAACTGAGCACGCACATACAGTGAATATTTTTAATGGTTACTTCAAATTAAAGAACTAAGTTTTCCTTAAAGTCTGCTCAAAACAGTTTAATCTTTTTAATCTTTAATCACAATTCAGGATTATTATGATGATGATCAGTTACTGTGCTGTGATATGACCACAGATGTAGTTGGTGCAAGGTATGAGATTAAATGATTTCTGAATCCAAGAACAGCAGAATCAACTTTTAGAAAAAAAAAAAATAGTATTGTTATAAGTAACACAATTCTAATGTATTATCAAGCTTGCTACTATCTACATAAAAAAGTACATTCTCCAAAGCTGGGCAAAGATTTTCTATAAAAAGTCAAGATAATAAGTGTTTTAGACATTGTGGGTCATAAAGTCTGTCACAACTAGTGACCTTGGCTACCATAGTGTGAGAGCAGACAAGACATGGGTCACAGCAGACAAGTGTGACTGGTTTCAAAAAACTTTCATGGACACCAACACCTGAATTTTATAATTTTATGTATCACAAAATACATGTTCTCCCCACCCCACATTCATTCTTTGTGGGCCTCAAAATAAGAGGCAAAGCTAAATCTGGCTCAGGAGATAATCATTATCAGGAGGCACACGCATCCCACAGGGCAGACTCCTCTGCCTCTGTCCTAGGTAGGTAGGGCACCATAGCCTACCAGGCTCCTCCGTCCATGGGATTTTCCAGGCGAGAGTACTGGAGTGGGCTGCCATTGCCCTATCCAGAGGTAGAGGTGTACTCCTGCACAAAGCAAAGCTTTTCTGGAAGTTCTCCTCTTTCACTCTCTGATTTGTGCAAATCTTATTATCCTCTTCACTAATCATCATCCATTCTTTTCTCTTTCTCTGATCATTCCCATTTACTATCAATTAGAAAAATGAAGTAATCACAGCAAATCTGGTGTGGTTTGTGGGTCTCTGGTTTTATCAGCTAATTTTAATTTTGCTTTCTACAAAAGGGTTTCAATGCTTCTCCAAATTAAAAAAAAAAAAAAAAAAACTTTGTGGAAGAAGGTTCAATTTATAGGTTTGGCATTACTCCAAATCATTGAGGAGCCTAGAAAGATGATCACTAGATTTTTTTCCAACTATATTTAAAATAATATTCTATTATCTATACCCTATATTTAAAATAATATACCTAAAATTAGAAGCTGAAAAATTCTAAATATCTAAACTAATCAATTACACATTTAGGTGATCTGACTACAAGAATCTCATTTTTCCTTTTTTCTTGGTGGCTGGTTTTATTTTATGTCTACCTTTCTGGGGGTTTTTCTATTTGTAACTGTAAACACAATATATAGTCTCTGCTGCTGCTGCTAAGTTGCTTCAGTCGTGTCCAGCTCTGTGTGACCCCATAGAGGGCAGCCCACCAGGCTCCTCTGTCCCTGGGATTCTCCAGGCAAGAATACTGGAGTGGGTTGCCATTTCCTTCTCTCTGGATGTCCTCAGATGGAAGCCATAAACCTATATTATTATATAATGAATATATAGATAAGCTTTGCAACAAAATCTTTTATTTAAACATATTAGACACCGGTTTACCAACTTTTTATTTAAGTTATCTATCCTTTTGTTTCTTATAAATGGAAACTTGCTTAGATTTTATGAATTATAAATAGCACAGAGTGAAATTAGCAGAATGACTGTAAAACAGGAAATTTTAAAAATACAGATTTTAATCTTAATTTTAGCTGCAACTAAAATATATGAGGATGAGTAGAAATACTAGGACAATGTCATTAGAACATAGTAAGCCATTTACAATTAGAAAACACCTGTTTATTCACGATTCTTTCAGACACAGTGCTTTGACATCCAAAGCATCTGCTTAGAGTAACTCAAATTCCGGAAAAGCCAGGCAGTACAACATTTAAAAAGTAATGACAAAAACAGTATGGAAGTTCCTCAAAAAATTAAAAATAGAACTACTTACTATATGATCTAGCAATTCCACTTCTCCATATTTATCAGAAGACAATTAAATCACTACCGGAAAAAAAAAAGGCTGCACTCTCATGTTCAGTGTATGTATGTGCTTAGTCACTCGGTTGTGTCCGACTCTTTGCGACCCCATGGACTGTAGCCCACCAGGCTCCTCTGTTCATGGGGATTCTCCAGGCAAGAGTACTGGAGCGGATTGCCATGCCCTTTTCTGGGGGATCTTTCCAACCCAGGTCTTCCACGTTGCAGGCGGTTTCTTTACCATCTGAGCTACCAGGGAAGCCCCATGTTCAGTGTGGCACTATTTATAAGAGCAAAGACATGGAAACAAACCTAAGTCTCTACTGACAGATGAATGGATCAAGAAAAAAAAAATATATATATCTACACACACACACACACACACACACACACATATATCTACACACACAAAATAGTCAGCCATAAAAAGAAGAAAATCCTGTCTCTGTGACAACACAGATGGAACCTGAGGGCATTATGCTAAGTTAAATAAGTCAGAGAAAGACAAATACTCTATGATCTCACTTACATGTGGAACCTAAAAAATAAAACTGAACTGACAGATACAGATTTGGTGAGGGGGAAACCCACTGGGTAAAATGGGTAAAAGTGGTCAAAACATACAAACTTCCAGTTATAGGACAAAATAAGCCTACAGACATAATGCACAACATATTATGTATTTGAAAGCCGCTGAGAGAGTACAGTCATCCCTCAGTATCTGAAGGCGACTGGTTCTAGGATCCCTGCAGATACCAAATTCTGAAGATGCTCAAGTCCCTTATATGGCCTAACGCAGTCAGCCCTCCGTGTCCATGGATGTGGAATCCTCAGACAGAGAGGGCCAACTGTAGTCCTTAAAAGTTCTTATCACAAGAAAAACAATTTAACTATGCGTGGGAATAGATGTTAACTCAACTTACTTTGGCAATCATTTGCAATATATACATTTATCATTATGTTGCATACCTTAAAGCTAATACAATGGTATTTGTCAATTATAACTCAATAAAAAAGTATCGACAAAAATGATACTACATATTATAAAATATATTTATTTTTATATATGTATATTTATATTTAATCTTAATATATATGTATGTTGTGATCCACACAATCAAAGGCTTTGGCATAGTCAATAAAGCAGAAATAGATGTTTTTCTGAAACTCTCTTGCTTTTTCGATAATCCAACCAATGTTGGCAATTTGATATCTGGTTCCTCTGCCTTTTCTAAAACCAGCTTGAACATCAGGAAGTTCACGGTTCACATATTGCTGAAGCCTGGCTTGGAGAATTTTGAGCATTACTTTACTAGCGTGTGAGATGAGTGCAATTGTGCAGTAGTTTGAGCATTCTTTGGCATTGCCTTTCTTTGGGATTGGAAGGAAAACTGACCTTTTCCAGTCCTGTGGCCACTGCTGAGTTTTCCAAATTTGCTGGCATATTGAGTGCAGCACTTTCACAGCATCATCTTTCAGGATTTGGAATAGCTCAACTGGAATTCCATCACCTTCACTAGCTTTGTTCGTAGTGATGCTTTCTAAGGCCCACTTGACTTCACATTCCAGGATGTCAGGCTCTAGGTGAGTGATCACGCCACTGTGATTATCTGGGTCGTGAAGATCTTTTTTGAATAGTTCTTTTGTGTATTCTTGCCACCTCTTCTTAATATCTTCTGCTTCTATTAGGTCCATACCATTTCTACCCTTTATTGAGCCCATCTTTGCATGAAATGTTCCCTTGGTATCTCCAATTTTCTTGAAGAGATCTCTAGTCTTTCCCATTCTATTGTTTTCCTCTGTTTCTTTGCACTGATCCCGGAGGAAGGCATTCTTTTCTCTCCTTGCTATTTTTTGGAATTCTGCATTTAAATGGGTATATCTTTCCTTTTCTCCTTTCCTTTCATCCTAAAGGAAATCAGTCCTGAACATTCATTAGGAGGACTGATGTTGAAGCTGAAACTCCAATACTCTGGCCACCTGATGTGAAGAACTGGCTCACTGGAAAAGAACCTGAGGCTAGGAAAGACTGAAGGTGGGAAGAGAAGGGGACGACAGAGGATGAGATGGTTGGATGACATCACTGATTCAATGGACATGAATTTGAGTAAACTCCGGGAGTTGGTGATGGACAGGGAGGCCTGGTGTGCTGCAGTCCATGGGGTAGCAAAGAGTTGGACACGACTGAGTGACTGAACTGAATGGAATATATATTTACTAAATATACATTATTATATATGTATATTTATGTTATATATAAAATAGTCTCAATGAATAGTGAGAAAATTTAATGCTCTCAAAGTGTGATTTACACAGGAAAATTGGAGACATAGAGCTAGAGGTTACATCTTTCAACAGATAACTGAGTACAGAAAAAAATACTCATTTTTCAGTGTAAGACAAATAGGTTAACTTTCAGTTTATGCAAAGTTTCTAAAGAAGTTGGCCTCTTGCTTTCTTTTAAAATTGTGTCCCATCGGACTAAAACCAGTTTACAGAAGAACTCATCCACCAGAGGGAGCCCTTACAAAAGAGAAAAAAACGTTACCAGCAGTGTGCGTCTGTGTGTGTGTGTGTGTGTGTGTGTGTGAGAGAGAGAGAGAGAGAGAGATACAGTGTGTGTGTGTGTGTATGTGTGTGTGTGTGTGTTTTGACTCTGCAACCCCCTGGACCACAGTTTGCCAAGCTCCTCTGTCCATGGGATTTCCCAAGCAAGAATACTGCAGTGGGTTGCCATTTTCTACTTGAGGGGATCCTCCCGACCCAGGAATCAAACCCTCATCTCCTGCGCAGCAGGCAGATTCTTTACCGCTGAGCTCCCAGGGAAGCCCTAGTATACACAATTGAAGGAAGTGTATTTCTTACAAAACAAAATTCTTTAAATCCAGTAATTTCTTACAATCACATGCCTTATTTTCTGAGACATACAAAATTTCCATTACTGAAATGAGCTCCCTCTAGTGCCCACAGATAGTGCAAATATGTATGAAAGAGCTGTACCTTGTCGCCCACAGCAAGTCAACTAGAGAAGTAGTATTCAACCTTTCCATTCCACCCCCAATCACGCCTTTTCTTTCCCCTAAATTAGTTCTAGGATCATTTATCTTGAAAATCAGTCACCTATATACATGATGTCAACAGTCATCCTAAAACTGTCACCTAATTCTGGGTTAAGTAATTCTAGGAAAGTCCATGTCATCACCAATCTTGGCCTCCCTCTTACCAGTTAGTCACAGAAATTTGCTACATGTCTTTGTATATCTTGAGGGAAATACATTTAAATTTATAAATAAGCAATATCCCATAGTACCTATCTATTAATCGAGTATGTATTAATTTGGGGAAAATAACACTAAGTACTCAATAAATGTTACATTATCTCCGGTGAACCTCACAAAACCCCATGAGGTAGGTACTATTATTATCCTCACTTTATAGATGAAGACTTTGAGGCTTACATCTCACTAGTAGTAAAGTCGAGATCACAAACTACAGGGTTAAGTACTGTGCTATACCACAGATAAGAAAGTAACTGAACTTAATGAGGTAACTGTAGATTTACACAGTTTTATAAAAAAGGAATGACCGAGCGACTTCACTTTCACTTTTCACTTTCATGCATTGGAGAAGGAAATGGCACCCCACTCCAGTGTTCTTGCCTGGAGAATCCCAGGGACGGCGCAGCCTGATGGGCTTCTGTCTATGGGGTCGCACAGAGTCGGATACAACTGAAGTGACTCTGCAGCAGCATAAAAAAGGAAAAAGGAAAGAAATACAACAAGATTCCCTGTACACTTGGCCCAGTTTCCTGAAATAACATTTTGCAAAACTACAAAATAGTGTCACAAAAAGGATACTGATAATGATGCAATCTACCAGCCTCACTCAGTTCTAAGGCATTTTCATTCAGCCAATACACATTTGCTTTTATTCTATCAATATTTCTAAATGATCTATATAAAAATTCTTTGTTTTTACCTCTCATAACTCATCTTCAGTTCAGTTCAGTCACTCAGTCGTGTCCGACTCTTTGCGACCCCATGGACTGCAGCACGCCAGGCCTGCCTCTCCATCACCAACTCCCGGAGTTTACTCAAACTCATGTCCATCCAGTTGGTGATGCCATCCAACCATCCAATCTTTACAATAAATTTTAGGGTTTCACACTTCTCTATAGTTACATATCTCAGCATTCTCATTCTTTCTACATATGTAAACTTAAGCAGTTCAATTCTCATTCCTCCAAAGCATGGGCCTTGAGGTCAAGGATTCTGAAATTTAATCCCAGTATTCTGCCATGTACTTAGTTTGGGCAAATAACTTAACGTCTCAATATTTCCATCATCTGTAAAATGGGAATAAAAGCACCTATTTCAAAGAGTTCCTGAAGATCAAGCTTTGCCTGCAAAGCAGTTGACACAGTACCTGGTACAAATAAGTACTCACTAAACTTTTAGCCATAACTATTTACTATTTCTTTACCAAGACTTTTTTAACAGCATTCCATTCCAGTATCTTCAACCATTCCAACCTCTTTAACATCCTAACCTTACCATATATGTCCATCTGTTCATTCACTGAGCAAAAAAGTACTATTTACACATAATGAAGATAAACAGATGAATCAAATACAGAACCTTTCTTCACAAAAGCACAATTACTAAAATCTAAGTTAGACAACAACGATGGTACAGGCAAATGAGGGGATATAGCATTTTCTAGAGTACACATGAACATAACTAAGGTACCAAGGGCACAAAGGGAGTATGAATAGGAAACAGCAAGCAGTTCAGGTTGGCTGCAGTGGAGGATGACAGAAAAGAAGTAATGGAAAGTAACACTAAAGACTGGGCAAGGGCAGATCCTGAAAGGCTTTGAATCTAAGTCCAGAATCTAAAGTTCATTCTGTCTATAAAGAAGAAATGCAGAGTGCATCATGAGAAAAGCTAGGCTGGATGAAGCACAAGCTGGAATCAAGATTGCCAGGAAAAATACCAATAACCCCATATATGCAGATGACACCACCCTTATGGCAGAAAGTGAAGAAGAACTAAAAAGCCTCTTCATGAAAGTGAAAGAAGAGAGTGAAAAAGTTGGCTTAAAACTCAACATTCAGAAAACTAAGATCATGGCATCTTGTCCCATCACTTCATGGCAAATACATGGGGAAACAGTGGCAGACTTTTTTTTTGGGGGGGGGGGCTCCAAAATCACTGCAGATGGTGACTGCAGCCATGAAATTAAAAGACGCTTACTCCTTGGAAGGAAAGTTATGATAAACCTAGACAGCATATTAAAAAGCAGACATTAATTTGCTAACAAAGGTCCGTCTAGTCAAGGCTATGGTTTTTCCAGTAGTCATGAATGGATGTGAGAGTTGGACAGTAAAGAAAGCTGAGCACCGAAGAATTGATGCTTTTGGACTGTGGTGTTGGGAGAAGACTCTTGAGAGTCCCTTGGACTGCAAGGAGATCCAACCAGTCCATCCTAAAGAAGATCAGTCCTGAGTGTTCATTGGAAGGACTGATGCTGAAGCTGAAACTCCAATACTTTGGGCACCTGATACGGAGAACTGACTCATTGGAAAAGACCCTGATGCTGGGAAAGACTGAAGATGGAGAAGGGGAGAAGGGGATGACAGAGGATGAGATGGTTGGATGGCATCACCGACTCAACGGACATGAGTTTGGGTAAACTCCAGGAGTTGGTGATAGACAGGGAGGCCTGGTGTACTGCAGTCCATGGGGTCGCAGAGAGACGGACACGACTGAGGGACTGAACTGATAATGAAAAGACAGCGATTTATGAGTAAGGCAGTTATTAAGTTCATAATTATACAGCCAAAGCATTAATATGCTATACAATGTAAGATAGACTAGAGAAATCTTTACTGTGCCTGTATTTAGAAACCTCCTGCTACATTCAATGATATGAGGAGGAAAGCCTGAAGGGAAAAATACTGAAGAAACTGAATCAATACAATGTAAAACTTAATGAAATGTGGGAAAAAGGAAGTGAAGATGATTTAGGTTTTAAAGTTAGTATTGTGAACTAAAGAAAAATGGCTCAGACTTCTCAAATCACTTATTCATTTTCCTGAATTCTAAACTAGATTTTAACTTCAGTCCACTGAGAACTGAATACTTTTTACCTGTGGAGTGAAAACAAGTATCTTGAAAGAATATGGAATAAATGATTTTAAAAATCTAGAAGACTGTAAGTATAATAAATAGATTCAAGAAATCTATTAAATAGAAGACTGTAAGTATGCTGAGTAGGTAAGAGAATGCTGCTTATGATATCTGATATAAAATGTATATTAAATGTGAGATTAAGGAAACCTATAGTCATCTCTTCATAAAATAGGAAAGAGGATTCCTATACTCACTGGTATGTCCCCAGGGTCTAGAACAGTACCTAGAATCCTGTGAGCACTCGATAAAAACATTGAATACATACATGAATGAGGAAAGAAAATTTAAATTCTTACTAAATTTTAAGAAAGGTTCTCCACTGTCTTCAATGCTCTGAGGGCTCAATATTCTCTTCCACTCTTTGTCTTATAAAATGGCCTTCTGTTGCTAACTACACTTATGAAAATATAAACTTTAATATATTCATTTAGTAAAGTATGATAACCACTTTAGTAAGTAAGTGTTAGTTGCTCAATCATGTCTGACTCTTTGCGACCCCATGGACTACAGCCTGCCAGACTCCTCTGTCCATGGAATTCTCCAGGCAAGAATACTGCAGTGGGTTGCCATTCCCTTCTCCAGGGCATCTTCCTGACCCAGGGATCAAACCCATGTCTGTTGCATTGCAGACAGATTCTGTACTGTGTGAGCCACCAGGGAAGCCCATGATAGCCATTTTAGGTAGTACTGAATTATTAATACTGAAGGTCAAAACAAAAACCTAATGTACCATCTGACACAAAGTAAATGACATCTGAGGTTTCACACAGATTTTTAGGTATCTCCCAAGCTCCATTTTGCAATTTTGGAATTTAAAGGCAAACACACTTGTTACTGAATGGGAAATATGAATATGCGTCCTTGCAGAGTCTGTCATCTTACCAGGTCTTTCCTTCCCAGTGCCTTTTGACTCAGCAAATTTTTGTATCAAGCTTTCAACTGTAGTATTGGCCATGTTATTTATAAATTCTTCATGGACCTGTTAAAATGAAATAAAGATAAGTTTTTTTCATTTTCCATAAATATTCTTACTGTATTTCAGACAAAATTTCCACAAAACAATTAAAATAGAAGTCAGTGCAGTGACATGTTTATATCTGAGTGTTTTAGAGACATCAGTCTTATAAGAAATAAAACTCATAAAGCAATGAAAATAGTATTAGAATTTTAGTAACAAAGTTTAACAGACTTCATCTTTCTGTTATATTTCAATGCACCCTAAATATCATCATTAAACCACTTTTATATTTTTGGAAAATTTCTAAGTATAAATTCTATAACTTACTAAAGTTGCTATTCTAAATCTTAAAATAAAACTTTAAAAAAGAAATATTCAAAAATTGTTAACAGCAGACTTTTAATGTAAAGAGACTGAGCAAAGTTAATTTTAAAAATTAAATTATCATCCTTGATAGGATTACAAACTCCAGGTTATTTCATATTTAATACATGTGAATATATAGTCTTTATATAGTCTTCATCTGAAATAATTCAGTACCACGTAATGAGTTTGGATTTTTAAAGTCATAGAGAACATGAAACTCTCATGAATCAGTTTACTAAAAGTGAAAACTTACCTGGCCTATTTGCAGATGAATTTCCTTAATAGCATTTGACAAGGATCCTATAATTTCTTTTATGTGAATGAGATGAGTTTGTTCAATATCCTGAAATTTCTGGGGAGCAAATACATAAAAAAAAAAAAATTACACACACACAGATATATTCTGAAATTAAAACAAATTTTTCGAAGTCATCTTAATACAGCTAACCAAATTTAACAAGTTACCATTATTATATAAAATTTAACAATGCTTTAAAAAGCAGAGACGTTGCTTTGCCAATGAAGTCCATCTAGTCAAAGCTTTGGTTTTTCCAATAGTCATAAATGGATGTGAGAGTTGGACAGTAAAGCTGAGCGCCAAAGAATTGATGCTTTTGAACTATGGTGTTGGAGAAGACTCTTGAGAGTCCCTTGGACTGCAAGGATCCAACCAGTCCATCCTAAAGGTAATCAGTCCTAAATATTCATCAGAAGGACTGATGTTGAAGTTGGTGTCCAATACTTTGGCCACCTGTTGCGAAGAACTGACTCATTTGAAAAGGCCCTGATACTGGGAATGATTGAAGGCAGGAGGAGAAAGGGACGACAGAGGATGAGATGGTTGGATGACTCAATGGACATGAGCTTGAGTAAGCTCCAGGAGTTTGTGTTGGACAGGGAGGCCTGGCGTGCTGCAGTCCATGGGGTCGCAAAGAGTTGGACACAACTCAGCGACTGAACTGAACTATGCTTCTAGACAAATGAGTCTAGTTAACATACTGAAATATAACATCAGAAAAAGTTAACTTTTTGTTGTGCCATTTCACAGGCAAATATGAATTTTTTCAGTATTAGAAGATACCACAAATTAAAATCTATAATCAGGGTCAGAAAATTAGGAGGAGACCCAGAAGAGAATAGTGTCAAAAAACCAAAGAAGTATTTAAAAAAACTGAAAAACAACGAGCTGGCAGAGCTAAAACTACAGTTTACTTCTTAAGACTTTACAATCTAGCCCAGGGACTTTCAAAATGTCTGATTCTTAAAATGTTAATATGTACTCTCCAAAAGAGGTAGTCTATGGTTTAAGAAATCTGTGAAAACGTGTGTGTATACTCTATCTCAGCAGTTCTCAACTGAAGGCAGGGATGATTCAGATGACCTGGGGAATGTTTTCAAATTATAAAACACACAGATCCCCCAGCACTATTCAGGAAATGGGCTAGCAAGAGGTAAGAATATTGCTGGGAAAAAATTCCACGTTACTGTGGCCTTTACTTCCCGGGAAGAAAACCAGTGCTATACTTCGCTTCACAAGAAATATATTAGAAACTGAAGTAACTGAGAAATACTACAGTAACAAAGCTTATTTTACTCTGCTTAACCCTGTGTCTTCCAAATTTAACCATACAACCCTTCTTTTCCTCCCTGAATATCTATTAATATCTCACCGAACAATAATATTCTTCAAAACAGGATTTCGGAAATGCTGAACTAGTCATTTTCAAATAAAAAAAGAAAAAATACATCTGTCATTTCCACTGCCAAAACTGACTACCCTCTTTCTTGGCAAATCATATCAGGTCTAAGGAGCAGGCCTAGATTTTTGCTATTTTTCCCTAGTTTATCAAATTAAATTCCCTCACCCCATATTAAATGTTCAGTTTCCTTCAGCATGCATCAGAAATCTATAAGCCAAATAATCATATCCGTATTTGTATAAAGGGTATGAACTTCAAAAAAAAAATCAATAATGGTGAAATTACAGTTTTGGCAGTAATGTAACAACAGTCCAAAAACTTACCAATTTTATTCGTGAGGAATGACAGAGTTAAAATACAGAACTTATTTTGGCTAATTCCGACCAAGTCCAATAAGAATACCAAAACTGCAAGATCCTGAATTATTCTTAAGAACTGAGGAACAGTCAGCCAGAACATGATTCTACTTTATGTTTCTATTATAAGAATTCACTCTTAGCTTAACATTTGGCAATTTGATGAACAAGATATTTTCTCACAGAAAGGTAGTCTCAAATCCAGGAAAAGACTGGTCAAATGGCCACTAATTTCATATGGATGATTCCTAATACCAAGAAAACTATGCACCTTCTTTCTCTTTTGAAACACCAAACCTAAGTCAGATCCTTAATAAGTGAGAAGTATCTTGAAGCGTGAAGACAAACAGAACCTAAAAGCATGATTTAGCTGCAATTTTGAAATTATGCTTTATTTCTGGTGGGAAGGTATTGCTAAATATCACAATTCCCCAATATTAGTGACTATTAAATAAATTCAGTTATTTGGCAAAGGAATATAGTATCAAGTGTTTGAATATAAATGAATAAACTTTCTTGAACAGATTTTTCTTCCTTGCATTCAAATTCACTGGGCTCATATTATTGTTACATTAGCTTTTTTATTTATTTATTTTATTATTTTTTTTTTTTTTTAGCTTTTTTAAAAAGTAAAATTTTGTCAGCCACTACAGACGAACAAAAACTGGGTTCAAAATTGGGAAAGGAGTATGACAAGGCTATATATTGTCACCCTGCCTGAGTACATCATGTGAAATACTGGGCTGGACGAATCACAAGCTGGAATCAAGACTGCCAGGAGAAACATCAAAAACCTCAGATATGCAGATGGATGATAGCACTCTAATGGCAGAAAGTGAAGAACTAAAGAGCCCTTGATGAGGGAGAAAGAGGAGAGTTAAAAAGCTGGCTTTGAACTCAACATTCAAAAACCTAGGATCATGGCATCCAGTCCCATCACTTCATGGCAAATACATGAGGAAAAAGTGGAAACAGTGACAGATTTTCTTTTCTTGGGCTCCAAAATCACAGTGGATGGCGACTGCAGCCATGAAATTTAACAACGCTTGCTCCTTGGAAGAAAAGCAGAGTACTGGAATGGGTTGCCATTGCCTTCTCCTAGAGAGCATATTAAAAAGCAGAGACATTACTTTGCCAACAAAAGTCTGTATAGTCAAAGCTATGGTTTCTCCAGTAGTCATGTATGTATGTGAGAGTTGGATCATAAAGAAGGCTGAGCGCTAAAGAATTGATGCTTTTGAACTGTGGTGTTGGAGAAGACTAGAGAGTCCCTTGGACAGCAAGGAGATCAAACCAGTCAATCCTAAAGGAAATCAACCCTGAACATTCACTGGAAGGACTGATGCTGAAGCTGAAGCTCCAATATTTTGGCTGATGCTGATGTGAAGAGCCAACTCGCTGGAAAAGACCCTGATGCTGAGAATATTGAAGGCAGCAGGAGAAGGGGACAATAAATGATGAGATGGTTGGATGGCATCACCGACTCAATGGACATGAATTTGAGCAAACCCCAGGAGACAGTAAAGGACAGGGAAGCCTGGCGTGCTGCATGGGGTCCATGGAGTCACAAAGGGTCAGATATGACTTAGCAACTGAACACCACCACCACAGATAGATAGATAGATAGACAGATATAAAAGACTCTAATACTAAACTTAATCTGAGGGTGTTAATGAAACAAATCTCAAATTCTTTGTACTAGCCATGTTACTGTTCAAAGTAAACAAAATCTCCCTACTGTTTCAAGTTAAACTGATAGTGGTGAAAAGCATAAGCATAGTCACAATTTTAGTCATGCTTATTCTTAACTCAGGGTTTCCCAGGTGGCTCAGTGGTCAAAAAAAAAAAAAAATTCCACTTGTCAGTGTAGGAGCCACAGAAGATGCATCCCTGGATGGGGAAGATCCCCTGGAGGAGGAAATGGCAACCCATCCCAGTATTCTTGCCTGGAAAATCCCACGGACAGAGAAACCTGGCTGACTACAGTCCAAGGGGTTGCAAAGGAGTCAGACATGACCGAGTGACTGAGCACACATTCTCAAGTGAAAAAATTTACATCACAAGTACTCCAAGTAAAGTCTAAGTTCTTTCACCCAAGGACTCAATTTCTTCTCACTCTGGTGTGGTCCTGCCACCAAAATCTCATTACTGCTAGACTGACAGACCCCTTTCCCATTAGGATTAGGTCAACCTGCTTGGCCTGGAACAAAAACCAAAGAAGCAAAAGAATTCTTTCCCCTTCTAAGTAACCCAAAATAAAGTCTACTACCTATTAAGAAACAAAAGTTAACCTGTTCTATGGTTGTGTGTACATGCTAGAGAGAGAGAGAGAGAAAGAGTGAAAACGAGAGAAAACATACACGTATTAGCACCGCATACCATCACCTTTATTTAAAAGCAGCGTGGCTAAACATCTGCTCAAACAAATTAATTATTCCATCTTGGGATTGGCAAGATAAACAATTAAAATGCCAATCTGAAAAAAAAAATGTAATGAGGAAGCAGAAAGAGGGAAGGGAAAAATAAGTGCTGAAATTCTATATAAGGTAACACATACAAACGAAAACACTGACTTGAACAAATTCTAACTTCTCTTTTTTCAAATTAAATAACTGAAGGCAAGATTTTCACTGATAGAAACTAATCATTCTGATAGAAAATAAATCAATAACTGCCTTATAAATGAGTGTTCCTAATGATTTGAAAGATAAAGGAGAACTTGCTGGAGCGCACAACCACCACAGTTGCTACAGAAATGGTAACCTTCTATCTCACTGGAGTGGGAGCCTCATTTAGCACAACTAAAACCTTCCTGAAACATTATCACTTCTGAGCTGCCAGGACATGACCCTTTCCAGTTTTCTTCCTTCTCTGGCTTCTCCTACTTGGGTTTCAGCATCTCTTCCTCTTCCAAACTGACAATGATGAACCTCTCAGAGTTTGGCCTTAATTCCCACTCTCTATCCAAAGATGATGTCATTATGGTTTTGTATACTGCCAAGCCCCTATATTATAAAGGCCCAATTCTTTATTCAGAATTTTCGGGATCAAGTGTTTGGGAATTTAAATATTTTGGATTTTTTTTAAATAAAGGTTAACGTGTTATCATATATGTCATTATACTACCAGTAGGATCTGCAGTGGCATGTTTATCAAACACTAAAGGAAAGCATTTATATTCAGCCTAAGTAGGATAAAGAGACTATATATAGCCTCACATCAGATCAAATCAAGTTCTGCTGCCAAATGAATTCTAGAAAAAAAAAGGGGGGGGAGGTTTCAGAGAATTCAGAATTATCAATAAGGGACTGTGAACATTATGTCCAGTCCAGATTACTTAGAGCCTCCAAAACAGCCATTTGCTTTCTCCACTTAAGTATATAGGGATTAATCCCCAATGGTTCAGTGGATAAAGAATCAGCCTACAATGCAGGAGATCCCCTTCTGACCCCTCAAACTAACAGCTCTTCATCTAGACTTTGCTATTTATCTCTGTCAAACCTGGAAGAGACCTGGAACTCCTTCAGAATTCTCCCATCCACCCTAACCCTGCCACATCCAAATGTATTCACTTCTCTCATTCTCCAACGCCACCACACTGACTCTTATCCTTCTAACTGGACTACAATACTACCTTCCAAATTGGACTCATGATTCTCCTTTGGCCTCACTATAATCCATTCTTCGTGAAACTGTCAAAATTAGCTTTAAAAATGCAGATCATATCATGTTGTATCCCTGCATACAGCTCTTCAGTGCCTTCCAACCGCTCTTAGAAGAAAACCTAAGCCCTCACTAGAGCCTGGTCCTTGACTATTTCTTTAATCTCATTTCTAACCACCATCTCTCCTGTTTTAGTAAGCATTTTTACTTTCTAGAATGTGGAGTTCTTTTATACACCTAGGCCTTCATAGCCATGGTCCCCAATGCCTGGAACACGCATACCCTAGACTGTCTTGTACCGATTCTTCAAGGCTCAATTTTAAATGTTAGTTCTCCAAAAAGGCCTTTCCTAACTCCCTAATCCAAATTAAGTGAAGGCCACTCAGTCATGTCCGACTCTTTTGACCTCACAGGCTATACAGTCCATGAAATTCTCCAGGCCAGAATACTGGAACAGGAAGTCTATCCCTTCTCCAGCGGATCTTCCTGACCGAGGAATCAAACCAGGGTCTCCTGCATTGCAGGTATTTTCTATACCAGCTGAGCTACCCGGGAAGTCTCTAGTCCAAATTAGGTCATCTCTATAATTCTATCTCATGATCTCATGGAAGCCTGTTCTTTTCCTTTGTAACATTTATGATAATCTGTAACTTTATAATTAAGCATATATTTAATGTCTGTCTCCCGCCTCTATACTGTATACTCCACATAAAGCACAGAGAATTTATTTACATACATACTGTATACATCTAGCATCTAGCAGTGCCTGCAACATGGTAAGACGAGTGCATTATGCCTACACACGAGCACGCAAACCCTTTGTTTCTGGGACATGACTCATTTAGCACTCCAAGCAGGATGACGCCCTAGAATCCAGAAAGGCAGATTCATAAAGTCCTTCTTCATACTTACAGAGTGCCTACCATGAGCTAGGAACTATTTTAAATGCAGAGGAGACAGCAGCACACAAGTCAGTCTCTGGTCTCACAGAACTTACTCAATGGTGGAAGACAGACAATAAAAAATACGGGCAGCAAAGCTAGTGTGCTTCACCACATTTCTAGTCCTCTCAGACACGATGACTAAGAATGCTCTAAAAAGAGCTTTCTCTACCAGTCTCAGTGCCCGAGTGAAGAGCTGACTCATCATGGGCAGGCAGCACGCACTTGCTACTGCGATCCCCTGAGACCTGCGGGGACTCTGTCACCACAGCACACCCATCCTATCCTGTCTGAAACAGTAAGTAAAATTCATGGTGTTAGATGATGACAGCTGCTAAGGAAAAAACAAACCAAGAGGACAAGACGTGAGGGTAGAAGCTTTGGATATGATTCATAAAAGGCACCCATCTTAAATCTAGCCCTGTAATTAAGGCCTTAAGAATATCAAATTGAATATAATTTATCCCAAGTTAATGGGAGACAGACTTTTTAAAATCTTCTATTTTCCCTTACTAAAATGGATAGCAGGGATTCTTGATTGCTTTATGTATTAACTACTACATCCTCAGCACTGAGTGATTTCCAGTTTTCTACGTAAGTCAATTTTAAAACCCATACATAATCTTCATCATCTACCAATGTCCTCATTTTCTCCAATACTCTTTAAACATTCTCTTCTAGTTGATCTGAACAATCCCTTATGATATTATAACTACTGACTGACCAAAATTTTCAATCTCCAAAACAAGAGGTGTATTTTTAAAACAGCATTATTAAAATATTGAGACTGTGCATTTTAACAGTTTCTATATAAAAAAATCTTATGACAGAAAAAATTATTTATATCAGAAATATATTTAATATAACTTACTGTAATTTATAAACAATAAATACAAATATCCTATTTTAGATTTAAAGCCTTAAAAGTACCAACCTGAGCTGTTTCTGTCATTTTCTGTTCAAAATCTGCTTTTGCTAATGCATACTTTTCCACATAGAGTTTGTAAGTATCTGTAGCTTTCTTAGATTTAACAGCTGCCTGTAACAAAACAAAAACATTTAGAATTACACAAAATCACTTTACTTTCCTTAAAAAAAAAAAAAAAAAAAAAAAAAAGTGCATTTTAAGAGATGAGGCCTATGCTGAGTTCAAGATGACATAAACTAACTTTAACACCTTTTTTCAAGTCTTTCTTATTAGTGTTTTTGTTATGGTCATACAATGATGTAGAAATTAAATCCTAATTCTCTTGTCCAATGGAATGTGCTTTTAAAAGTTAAAATACTTTCATTTATAACCCAGAGGAAGATCACACAATCACATTATAACAGTACAATGTTACTAAAAATTCAGCAATCAAGAATGTGACAATACCAGCAGAATATGCTATGAGTCTTCTTCCTTTCTCCCACAACAGATACTCCATTTAAGGTCTGATCAGTGACTATAAAGCTAGCACGAAAGTTGAAAAAAAAAAAAAAATCAATTTTCCTTGATGTTGCTTAATTTTTTTTACACTTCAGAAAGTCAATAATTTGTTTTCATCATTGTCTATTTTTCAAGATTTCTATTTTTTAATTGCTACTGTATTATAAGTTTTAATTTTTATCAAAGTTACTTATTCAACACAAAATTAACAATATATTAAATATTAGGCACTATGGAACAGGAAGACAAATTATGTAGGACTCTTTTCCTCAGGGAGTTCATAAAAGAAGCATAACCTATACAAAAAAGGCTAGAAATTGGTGGAAAGTAACCAGTAGATTGGGGCAGACATGTGGCTATCAAGAATTTAATTATTCTCAAAAGACTGCTCAATTTGAATACAGGAAGTCTGAAGGGAGGGGGTGTTGAAGTAAATAAGAGTTTAAAGAAGATCAAAAAATAAGAGAGAAGCTATAGCACTTCAAGAAAGATCTCCACTTTCTTGCTATGAGTGAAGAAGAGAAGGCTGTGGTTGGAAACTTCAGAATAAAGTTTCAAGCCATGGTTATGGAGGATGCAACTGGTAATAATTACAGGAGTAAAAGTATTACAAAGAACCACCGAGGGCTAAGCTGCAAAACCTGGAATTTGTACACAGACAATCAGAACCATAGGCAATTATTTCCAGCTACGTTCAGGAGTCTAAAAATAAGTATTAGAAACTAATATATTAAGTATTTGAAACACAAAGTTGGGTTTACCAGGAGGGTGGGAATGGCAAGAGATGCATCCAGTTCCAGACCCTAAAAAAGTACCTCTGCACTGTCTTGAAAATCTTACTGCATATATTATATTAAACATAGATGTGCTATCCTTGCTGGCCTTTATAAACAAAGAATACAGGACACCACTTTATCTTGCAGTGTATTAAAACCATATCTTGTATCAAAACTGAATGTGGTTTCCATTCATGGTCTGGCAACAAAGATCCCACATGCCAGGGAACAACCAAGTCCGATGCTCTAGGGCCCGTGCACAACTACTGAGCCTGGGGGCTGCAGCTACAGAGCCCAGGCGCTGCAATCGAAATCCCCGCGTGACGCAATGAAGAGCCCGTGCGCCACAACTAAGACTCAATGCAGCCAAATAAAATAAATAAGTAAACAGGAAACTGGGTCAGAAGAAACTAAGCTTTAAAAGCAATAGCTGCATTTCTTCTCATAATTAAAAGACGGGTTCTAATAGATTACCTAGTGATAATGAAAGAAATCCTGTATTTTATCATTTCCTTAGCATTATAAATAAATTTATTGATATACTACTGGAAATAATTCTGTTTAAGGGTCTATATAATTTTCCCAGTAACATCTTATGAATAAAATGTATACATAAAAAATAAGTACTTTGTCATAGTCCACAAATATGAGTAACTTCTAAATGGCACTTTATAAAAGGGTTTGTAAATGAAGATGAGAAGCATACTATGTCATAATATCCAGTAAGTATGTTTTCAAGTTCACACACACAAAAAATAGTTCAAAGATCTATGTTTTAAAAAAAAAAATCTACATTCATGGTAATAAAGAGCTTATTACAGGCCAAAATATTTACTTAAGCTTGGATTTAACTACATATGAATCAGAGACACACTAACACCTCAAGTATCACAAGCAACAGTATCACCTCTTGAGCAGAACAATTAGAAAAAAGCACTGCTTTCTCTTCTTTTTGCTGATTCAGAAGATTTAAATTATACTCTTTTCAGTAGTTATGCTTAATGTTATACTTGACTACTACTAATTCTAAGTGAAGTCGCTCAGTCGTGTCCGACTCTTTGCGACCCCATGGACTGTAGCCTACCAGGCTCCTCTATCCATGGGATTTTCCAGGCAATAGTACTGGAGTGGATTGCCATTCCCTTCTCCAGGGGATCTTCCCAACCCAGGGATTGAACCCAGGTCTCCCGCATTGTAGACAAACGCTTTACTGTCTGAGCCACCAGGGAAGTCTAATATACCATTAATTGTAAAACACACCATTATTTTGTATACCACTCAAACAGAAAAACACTGTCAATTAAACCATGAAATAATGCTTTCTTACCACTTAAAATTTTTATTTTAGACTTATTGTAAGAGCTCTTTTAGACTTACTTGGAGGTAGATTTTTATTCTTGTGTGATAAAAATAAAAAAGAAAGCAAAATGAACTGTTTGAGATACTCCTAAATCTTTCTTCACATTCAGAGTCTGACTTCTCAGTTACTTCCAAGTCAGGGGCTGCTAAGGTCTGCTTTCCCCCCCACATATTATCATCTTCAAAGTCACCAAAAATATTACTGACAGAGAATATCTTAAAAGTGCTGCACCACCATCTTCAGATTTTCTTCCAAACAGTGGTGTTCACATTTTCTTGATTTTACCAGGTCTCAACAAAAGGTTTTCAAATAACAATCAGCACCATTCCTCCCTCCATGGTCTTAACGTGGCCTGTTACCTGAAACACCAGTGCTGCAGCTGTCCAGCCAAGCCACCAGACACACAACCGAGCTCACAGAGCCGTGAGACCGCACGGCAGATGCCTCCTGCCCAGTGATTGTAACAACACCGCCATGTGAAGATGCATTCTAGTTTCAGAGATGTGAGGGAAAAGATACGCCTGGTAGCTTTTAACATTCTCTTTTTTTTTCTGGTGTCTCAGTCTGAATTATCTTTATTTAACCTGCTTAATACCGAGAATGTATTTATGATCTAATTCTTGAATTTCTTTAATTCTTAAAAAATTCTAATCTGTTAACTCTTCAAATATTACCTGTCTACCATCCTCTCCAATTTTTTTCTTCTAAAATCCACAGCAGACCATGGTGACCTTTACTCTCTGCATATGTCACTGGTAAGTTCCCAAATTCAGTCTTTCACTATATCAACTCTAAAGTTTACCTTCTCTAACGCTTTTTTAAAATTGAAATAACTATATATTTCATTGCCAAGTTTTCTAGTTAGCCGTTTTCCCATCTACTAGTTGTTTCATTTGTCTTTCTTAATTTCTTTTATATAAGTGTTACGTTCATCTGCAACTCTGAACATCCTCAACATATATGAATGTTTCTGATCATGTTTAATAAATCTAAATTTTATTTGAACTGAATTCTTCTTCTAGTTGTTAAATTTGTTGCCATCTCTCTTAACAAAGGTATCCCTTGCTTTCCCAAAGTTTGTCTTATGCCACTTTGCTTTTACTAATGAATTACATTAGTACCTGTCTTCACAAACTGGAAAAAAATCCAGGGAGGATTTTCACTTTTACAAAAAAAAAAGGTGAAAAGAAAAGCAGTACTCAGTGTTTGCTTTGCAGGAGCCAATATGAAGGGAGCACACACCCTGAGACCAGTGAGAGTGATCCAAGCTCCTTTCCAGGATCTACACTTAGAATCTCAGCATTGGTCTCTACAGATCTGAACTGCTTCTGTAAGCATCTGTGCTTTAACTCAATTTCCTTCATATGTTCATTAGCAAGATGTGTTCTAAGGCAACTGCTTCTCTGCCATTTTGGTTCATGTAAGTTTTCATGTGAAAAATCCACTGTTGTATAGCAGGGGAAAGCTATATGAGATTTCTTAAGGTGTACTCTAAAAGTGTGGTTGTTTGCTCATTTCAAATGTGAGGTTTCTTTTTTTTCCTCTCTTCTCCCTGTCCCTCCATCGGTGGACAACTCTATAGAATACAAGGTAAACATCACCTCCTAGAACTGTGTTGTATTTAATCATTTATGCTCACCCGTCCCCATCTAGCAGTTTCAGGTTATCTCCTGCCAGCCCTCCAAGGTTCCAATTTACTACCAGTCTTACAAAGGCAGCTTTTAATTACATCCCTGAAAGAATATTGAGGATATGATCAAATAGTCATAATCAGGGCAAATCCGTGGCCTGATTGCCACTCAACTGTGTCCGTTAAGCCCCAGCTTCCAATAATGCTTTAGCCTTTCAGCAGCACAAGTCTTTTTTTTTTTTTGCTATTTATAGCTTCACCAAGTGAGTGGGGTTCCTGTGGCTTCACCTCAAGTGGGCAGTATTTAGTCCCCTATACCATACAAGAGCTAAACTCCACTGCCTAACTTAGGACTTTGTGTCCAACAAGCCTGCATAATCAATCCTGACACATGCCTTTGAGTTTCTGTTCCATTTCTAGTTCATTAAGAAGAATAATATTGTTTTTCTGCTGCTGCTAAGTCACTCCAGTCGTGTCCGACTCTGTGTGACCCAACAGACGGCAGCCCACCAGGCTCCCCCGTCCCTGGGATTCTCCAGGCAAGAACACTGGAGTGGGTTGCCATTTCCCTCTCCAATGCATGAAAGTGAAAAGTGAAAGGGAAGTCGCTCAGTCGTGTCCGACTCTTCGCAACCCCATGGACTGCAGCCCACCAGGCTCCTCCATCCATGGGATTCTCCAGGTAAGAGTACTGGAGTGGGGTGCCATTGCCTTTTATTTTGCTTTACTTTCTCTTTTTATATTTTATTCTTAACTGCTGTGTCTGAAATGCTGTGTTTGAAAATCATGAATTTGCTGTGCCTCATTTTTTACCTCCTCCCAATTTTTATTTATTGCACAACACTAAAGGAAACATAATATCCCAAATTCCATTGACTGTTTTGATTTTTCCAGATTTCTAGTTTTTTCTCATGTATATACAATTTTATAATTATTATAATTGTAAGATAGTTACATTTTTTTTAACTGGATATTTCAAATAATCTACAAAGCTTTCAAAATTATCACTCTCTATGACTGATTCCTAAATGATAATATACCACATCAAACAAGTGGATGGTTAAACTGTTTTGAAAGGGGGAAAAAAAAAATCTACTTTCAATCAAGATGAGAGTCAGGGAAAGCGTTGTGGTTTACCACAATGCTAGATACATGGGCTCAAAGTCAGCAATAAATCACCCACAACATATATTTATAGCTTACCTTCAAGTATCTATTGCCTTGCTAAATATACCAAAGTCTAGCTTAAAAATTTTTTTTACCTTATTATTAAATCTTATACCAAGGACTATCTCATCAATTATCTTATACAAATAGCCTACAAATATGTCACTGATATAAAGCAATCATCCCTTTTCATGTATTTGCTAAACTACTTACCATACACAACATATTTTGCAAACCTACTTATGTTTCACTTAGGGAAATCATTAACACGCGCAGTGACTTTCATCTTTAACATGAGATCATCTTGAGTGTTTAAAGATTAAATGCAGTCTTGTATTTGAAAACGCTTTGAAAACACAGAGGTATTATTTTTATTACAATTACCTTTTCTATTTCTCTCTGTGTAGCTCCTTCCTTTTTCAAACGTTCCTGTTCTACACACTTGGTGTTATAATTTTCCTTGGATTTCTGGAGGGCCTGAGTTATGCTCTGAATGGCTTGAACAGCTTCCAGAGTTCCTGCAACTTCTTCTTTAGTCTGTTAGGTATGAAATGATTCATCAAAATAACAGAACTACAAAGTATTCAATATCTGACCAACCAAACCAATGATTAACAAAACTGATACCTTTTTATGTGACTTTACTTGTTCTTCTCCATACTTCTGAACTTCCTTTATTAATTCTTGTAATTTTCTAACAAGATCCAAGTGACAATTTGCTAATTTCTCTGTAGATGTTTTGAATACATCCCACACTGGTGCAAATGTTCTAAAGTGAAGAAAACACGGGAATAATTTACTAAAAGGAAAAAAATAGTTTAAAGCTCCAAAAAGAACCTAATAGAACCAAAATAGGAAATAACGAGCAAGAGATGAGATGAAATTAAATCACAAATGAAATGACTGAAAGACTGATCTTGATTTTTAGGCCTTGATTAATTATTTAAAATATTTTTATACCTCAGATACACAGAAATGACTTAATTCATACTACAGGTCTGGCCATGACCCTCTCTTAATTATAAAATGTCATTTTCTGAGTTGATTTGGTTATTTAGATTTTTATCAGAAGACTTTCTAATCACTGTCTGTTTAAAACTAATCTATTATCAAATCTCAATTTTAGACCCTGTAGTGCTCCATTTAAAAAGTTTCATTGAAAATAAAAGCTCCTGGAAATTCCCTGGCAATCCAGTTAGGACTCCACACTTCCAATGCAGAGGGCACAGGTTGAACCCCTGGTCAAGGAACTAAGATCCCATAAGCCATGCCATGCAGTGTGGCCAAATAAAAAAATACAATTAAAAAGTAAAAACTCTTCTGAATTTCAACATGCAAAAGTTAAATCTGCACATGATTTTCTAAGTGTCTTCATCATTAAAGTTTATTTAAGAATCATTTTAGACCTGTTTTCCGAAAATTTGTTTCAGATTTTACCCATGTACTTCAACAAACACTAGACGGTCCCCTTTCTACTACACTTGGTACAGAACGTATGACATTTTTCTATCACTTTTTCTCAACATCGAGAATTTAATATTTTTAGCAGGTTCAAGTACTTCCAAGAATGACTATACTATAATATCTTGGGTAATACTTAGGATGCCAAAGGTCAGTTTAATTTGGTCAGTAGAGAATGATATAAGAGTAATTTTATCCTATGCTTTCCTCAGGTATTTTGTCAGATATTTTCAACAGCACTTGCCTTGCTCTATGATAAAACAAAAACAAAGAGTAGCAATGATCACTAAGGCAAGAAGGTAGAGAAAGAAATCACTCATCCTAATATGTACTCTTTACCAGTTGCTGTGTTTCTTAGCCTGCAAGAAAGCTGACTGACAATCATTTTAAGCAGTAACAATAATGTTCAAAGAGGATAAATACTTAAATAGGACTGTTCTGATTAGATCTTACCTCCCACTTTAGAATCTAATCAGCACTAAAACTGGCAAGTAATTACATGGAAAATTTCAAGAGAAAAAAGGACACCTGAAAAGTATGCACTCACAACAGCACCAAAATACATGTATATCACTTCCAGTAAACCCGATACCTGACAGTCTAGATTTCACAAAACAAACCAGAGTGTCCCTTCACTTTAACACACGAGGTTTAGCACAAGATTTCTTTAAATAAGGTTTCTTTAAGGAATTACAACTATTCCATTTTATAAAGGTTGATACACACAACTTTTTTCTGGCCAAGTAATACACAGTAACATACAATAAGCACTAAGAAATGAAGCTAATGAATCCAAAATATGTTTAAATGAAATTAAATTCAGAAAGATAAAATTCAATTTCAGTAATATTTAAAATCTTTATAATCTTAAGTAACAACACTAACAGAAAAAATGAAATAACATCTATTATTCATGAAAGACATACATTTCAAAGACAGAACTGACAACTTTATTAGGAAAGTTACTGACAACTTTATTAGGAAACACGTGTTTTTTCCTACCTCCCACCTGGTAACAAAAATAAGGTAGAATTTCCTAGATTAAAACTATGGCCTCATGTTCAGTGAACTAAGACAAATATCATACAATATTACTCATGTGTGGAACCTAAAACAAAGGACGGCATAAATGAACTTATTTACAAAACAGAAGTAGTCATAGATGTGGAAAACAAACTTATGGTGACCGGGAAAAGGGGGAGGAGGGATAAATTGTGAGACAGGGAGTGACAGATACAAACCACTATGTATAAAATATACCTAACAATAACCTATTGTATATCACAGGGAACTCTACTCAATACTCTGTTAATGGCCTACATGGGAAAAGAATCTTAAAAAAACAAACAAAAAACAGAAGTAGAGTCACAGATGTAGAAAACAAACAAACTTATGGTTACCAAGGGGTGGGGGAGGATAAACTGGGAGACTACTATATATAAAATAGATAACTGATAAGCACCTATGCTATATGCAAAGCACAGGAACTCTACTCAGTACTCTATAATGACCTGTATGGGAAAAGAAATTTTAAAAAGACTGGGTGTGTGTGTGTATACATACACACACACACACACACACGGATAACTGATTCACTTTGCTGTACAACTGAAATTAACACAACACTGTAAATCAACTATATTCCAATAAAAATTGTTTTAAAATATTATTTCTAAAATATCAATCATACTGGAAACCTAAAAGAGTTAGCGTATGAAAGAAAATAATTTGTTATATATATGTTAAAAAAAAAAGCCAATTCGTTAAAGCTAGTTTCTATTATTGCAGTTATTCTGTGGCCCTTCTACTGTAGTCAATAAAGAAGAAATTATGTTTAGAAGAGGCAAAGTCTACCTGGAGGAGTTAAAAAGAGGAGGATGTGAAAAAAGTGAGGAGAGAGAGGGAAAAAGAAGGAAGAACGAAGTTGCATGGAAGGAACCAATAATTGCAGAACAACTGGGAGGAAAAAACAAACACAGCCATCAGCTACCAGTCTCCACTCTCCTCCAGGTGAAAACAGAACTGTAGAAGAGCCTCTTGGCTGCGGCTGTAGCACTTACATAGAGGACAGTGTCACCGCCCTGAGATGAACTAAGAGCCCTACCCCCCTTTATCTGGGCTACAAACTAGGAAGACTTCTGTTTAAACTCGTCCAATTACACTAGAGAATACTTTCATAAAATAGTCATTCTTAACCAGCTTTTTAGATCATAAGAACCATATGTGAATCTGATAACTGGTATACACCCCTTCATCAGAAGTATGGATTAACACCTACACAAAATCTTATATAAAATTTCAGGGGAATCATAGATTCATCAGAATCCCAGATGAAGAGGAATCTTTTACTGAGTATCACTGTAAAAATCTTTACACTAAGTAAATATAAGACTATTTTAACATCTTAGTTAAAATATATCTCCCCCAATTTTAGATAAGTCAGACTAAGTATTCCTTCCAGACTTGTTATTATTCAAATTATACAATTACTCTTTCCAGAGTTGTTATGGCTATAAGTATACCTCATTTAAAATATATTCTTATTAATAATATTCATTTTCAAAGAAAACATTTCCTGAGCACATATTTTTAAAAGGAAAATTTAAAGGTAGTCTATAAAATCCTAACTGACATTTCTAATGCATTTTAATCATTTTAATAAAATTTATATTAAGTGAGTTTTTAAAGACCACTGTTCAACAGAATGTAAATGAACTTATAGAAAACCAGAATAATGTGCATAACACATAACATTTATAATCCCAAAATTATACTACTGAAAGACTATGTAGTTTTAAAGGGGGAAAAGTAAGTTTCATTTTGCATTAACTGATTCAACAAATTCAGCTGTATTTTCTATTAAGTCAAGAATATATTCCTATAGGCATATTTTAAACAATTATATATTTTATATTTATGAACTATTACATCTTTAATGGAAATCTATTATTCTCAAAAACTTCGGCTAAATCAACACTGAAAGAGCTGTTCAAAGAAATTAACTCACCCAAGTTGTGAATAATTGCTTGCAGATTTTGCTAGTTTCGTCATTGACCTGGAGTACGCCTCTTCTATTGTAGCTCTGTTAAATCAAATATTAATATTGTAAGGGCTCTTGTTTAATGACCAAACACAAAAAATACAAAATAATTACAACTGCAGAAATAAACAGATAATTCAAAGTATATGTTAAAAATAAGTAGGCATGTGGTCATGAATTTCTAGTCTATCTTTAAATGCCCTTTGTGCACATCTATTTAAAGAACTTGTCTGGTATAGAACTAAAATAATGTATGTCACCAAGAAACTTCGGTATAAAGTCACTCTTTTTTTTTCTTTAGTACCAATGGTTATGTGAACAGGAAGAACAAAAGTACTGCTTCCTATATTGTCTCTATACATACAAACTGATTCAGTATGAAAATCTTTTGTGTTTAACATAGTTTTATTATTAACACTGTGATTTCATGATTATGCACACTTACTAGAATACGAGATTGATGACAGTCATCTGCACAAGACTATTAGCAAGTCTGAGATCCTGAACTTCAAGTTCTTAATCTGGTCTGTGATTAGATGTAAAACACTAACAAATTAATATTTCACACTATAATATTGTTTTACATACTATTATTCAGCATACAGAATTTTATGCTAAAAAAACTGAACCAAAGCCATTAAATACGGAATAGAAAAAAATGTTCCCATAGACATATAACTTACAAATAAAAAATATGATACTGTCTTGGCCTTTCCAACTCTACAAAAGTTAAGTTCTATCTTACCTCTCCCGTAATTACCCTATCCCTTCTCAATCTGCGCTACCCTTAACAGAGGAAGTCTACAACTACCACTGCCTTCCATTTATTTACTCTGATAGGTTCAACTAACATTGTTTTTAATGTGCAAATCCAGATCAACACCCTGTTCTTGAATCAAATCATCTGTTTAATATCTAAATGCCTCAAGCATAACTCTACCTAGATATTTTAATCACCTCAAACTCAGAATAGCCAAAATAAGCTTACCTCCAAACTCTTCATCAAACCCAACCCCACAAAAACTCTTTTAAAAAAAAGGAACTATTAATAGTAACTGCCTCTCACTGACAGCACTGTGGTTTTTTTTCCTGCTCCTTTAAACTTCTATGCATTTTTTTAATATACTATATTACAAGAGTAGTACTTTAATAATTTTTTAAAAGTTAATACAGAAATAATATATCCGTGAATAAGTTAAACAGCAAGGAAAAAACAGTTCAATTTCCAGTAATAGCAAATTGATCTAAAAACCTTCCAATGAGAAAGGAGAAAAGTAGGAGAGGTGGGGGGTATGCTTAAAGGGCATCAGAGAACTGAAGACCAGTTAAGAATCAGTAAGCCAAGATCCAAGAGGAGGATATCCAGAGAGAGAGACAGATATGTAGGGCAGCTTTTCCCTGGGGGCATCTAGAAGAGGCAGCTAAGACTGAGAAATGGAGCAAAGCCTCACAAGGTAAGCTTCAGACTTGCCACAGGTGGGAAGCATGAGAAAATCCATATCCTTTGAATTGAGACCCAAAGGGTAAGCATAAGGAGTTAAGGATGAACCATAAGTAGGCAAGCTCTCAAAGTGACCATAAACTCTTATCTTTTCAAACTCTGATACTAGACCCTGCATGGTTGTCTTAAACACATTCAAACAACCACCAGGCACATAAAGAAACAAGATAAGATGAACAATTAGAAGAAACAAATTTAATGATGTTGCAAATGTTAATATTATAAAGCTCAGACTTTATGAGTTTATGCATTATAAAAATATAAATTCTATATCTGAAAAACACAATAACCAAAATTAATATCTCAAAGGATGTAGTTAAACTGTAGATTTAATACACTGTAGTGTGTGTTAGTCACTCAGTCACTCACTCAGAGTGTTTGACTCTTTGTGACCCCATGCACTAAAATCCACCAAGCTCCTCTGTCCATGGGATTCTCCAGGCAAGAATACTGGAGTGGGCTGCCATTTCCAATCTCCAATATACTGTAGTGAGAATTGGTAAACTAAAGAGAGGTGAGAAGAATCTATTCTGGTTTAAAGCTCAATGAAACATAAACTAATACAATATTGTAAATCAACTACAATCCAACAAAAATTAATTAAAAAAAAAGAAAAGCTCAATGAAACACAAGACTGGGAAACAGAAAAGAAAAATAAAAGACAAAGGACAATGCAAAAATGTCTGACATGTAAAGAAAGTAAGAACAGGTCAGAAGAAATATCTACAAGAGATAATGCTGAAGAATTTTCCAAAGCTGATAAAAGCTATCAAACCACAGGTTCAAGTTAGCCCAACAAATCCTAAGAGGACAAATAAAAAGATATGTACACATTAATAAAAATAAAAAGATAAGTCACAGCATAGTAAAACTGGGGAAGATCAAAGACAAAAAGAACATCTAAAAGCAGCTAAAGCCTTCCCACCATCAAATGTTACCCTCAAAGGAACAATAATGAGACTGACAGCTAACATCTGAACAGTAAACAATGCAATAATCTTTGAAGAATTGTTTTTAATCTAGTAAAATGCAAAACCATAAAACTCCTGGAAAATAACATAGGAGAAAACTTAGGTGACATTGGCTATGGTGATGTCTTTTTAGATAAATCACTAAAGACACAATCTATGAAAGAATTCACTGATAAGCTGGACTTCATTAAAATAAAAACCAGCTCTATGAAAGATGTCAAGAAAATAAGGAAACAAGCCACAGACTGGGATAAACTATTTACAAAAGAATGAGAAAAAAAAAAAAAAGTTATCCCAAATATATTGTTGACTCTTAAAGCTCAACAGTAAGAAAACAACCTGATTAAAAAATGTGCCAAAAACTTTAAGAGACACCTCATCAAAGATAACATAGAGATGACAGACAAACATATGAAAAGATGCTCTACATCATATGTCATCAGGGAAATGTAAATTAAAACAAGATACGACTATGTATCTATTAGAACGGCCACAGTCTAGAACACTGACATCAGCAAGGATGTGGAGCAACAGAAATTCCCTTTCACTGCTGGTGAGAACGCAACATAACACAGCCACTTCACAAGACTCTTCCTCACAATCTAGCAATTGCATTCTTTGCTATATACTCAGAGGAGTTGAAAACTTAAGTTCACACACAAGAATGGTTACAGTAGGTTTATTCATAACTGAAAAGCAGCCAAGATGTCTGTCCTTCAGTAGAACAGACAGAATGGATAATGAATTCACATCCAGACAGTGGAATATCATTCAGCATATTACTAAGTGAAAAAAGCCAACCTAAAAATGCTATTATTACACACTGTCTGATTCCAACTACAGTTGACCTTTGAGCACCACAGGTGTGAACTGTGTGGGACCACTTATACACAGATTACTGAATGATCCACAACGGTTTTAATCTATGAATACAAAATTGCAGATATGAAGTGTCCACTGTAAAAAATATACATGATATTCAACTACACAAAGGGTTGGCACCTCTAATCCCTGTGCTACTTAAGAATCAACTACAATATGACATTCTCAAAAAGGCAAAACTATGGAAACATTAAAACAGAACACCAAGGGTTCTAGACAAGTGAAAATACTCACAGAATATTATAATGATGGGTATATGTCATCATACATTGACCAACCCACAGAATGTGTAACACCAAGATTGAACCCCAAGGTAAACTACGGATTCTGGATGATTGTGATGTATCAATGTAGATTCATTCTTGGTAAAAAAAAAAAAAAAAAGTATCATTCTGATGAGTAATGTTGATAATGGAAAGGCTATGTGTCTGGGGACGGGGACACACACAAAACCTCCTTTCAATTTCAGCTTCCCTGGTGGCTCAGTCAGTAAAGAATCTGCCTGCAATGCAGGAGACCCAGGTTTGATTCCTGAGTAAGGAAGATCCCCTGGAGAAGGAAATGGAAATGCACTCCAGTATCCTTGCCTGGAGAATTCCATGGACAGAGGAGCCTGGCTATCAATTTTGTTGTAAATCTAAAACTGCTCCTAAAAAATTACAAAAAAAAATCTTTCAACTAGAATACTATACCCAGCAAAAATACAAATGAAAGTAAACCCTTAATAAAATAATGGATCTAGGTGATGAGCATCAATGGCTACTAACATCATGAAAGAGATAAAAACAAAATATTATATGTCTTTGATGCAAGTATACATATTGCCAATGAAGTAGTCTCATCAAAATATTGAACTGAATTTTATCTAGTTGCTACATTTTATTCTATTACATTTTTTTCTTCTCTCATCTTAGAAAGCCTCCTTTTTTTAATGGCTATCCTAGAGATTGTAACATACTTCCTTGATGTATTAATTTCTAGTAATAATTGGTACTTTCATCATTTTCCTGAAAACCAAGGAACCTGAGAACACTACCACCTCCTGACTTCTATGCTTTATATTCCATTAGTGAGTATGTGTGTTTAAATTTTTACTCCGGAAATTAAAAGTTTTCTATTTTTAAAACACTTTTTATTGTGGAAATGTACACTTATATGCCATCTTTGTGTTGTGTTTCTTTAGCTTTTTATTATAAACCACTAAGTAATGAACTGTACAAAAAGATCTTCATGACGAAGATAATCACGATGGTGTGATCACTCACCTAGAGCCACACATCCTGGAATGTGAAGTCAAGTGGGCCTTAGAAAGCATCGCTACAAACAAAACTAGTGGAGATGATGGAATTCCAGTTGAGCTATTTCAAGTCCTGAAAGATGATGCTATCAAAGTGCTGCACTCAATATGCCAGCAAATTTGGAAAACTCAGCAGTGGCCACAGGACTGGAAAGGTCAGTTTTCATTCCAATCCCAAAGAAAGGCAATGCCAAAGAATGCTCAAACTACCACATAATTGCATTCATCTCACACATTAGTAAAGTAACGCTCAAAATTCTCCAAGCCAGGCTTCAGCAATATGTGAACCGTGAACTTTCAGATGTTCCAGCTAGTTTGAGAAAAGGCAAAGGAACCAGAGATCAAATTGCCAACATCTGCTGGATCATCAAAAAAGCAAGAGAGTTCCAGAAAAACATCTATTTCTGCTTTATTGACTATGCCAAAGCCTTTGACTGTGTGGATCACAATAAACCTTGGAAAATTCTGAAAGAGATGGGAATACTAGACCACCTGACCTGCCTCTTGAGAAATCTGTATGCAGGTCAGGAAGCAACAGTTAGAACTTGACATGGAACAACAGACTGGTTCCAAATAAGAAAAGGATTACATCAAGGCTGTATATTGTCACCCTGTTATTTAACTTCTATGCAGAGTACATCATGAGAAACACTGGGCTGGAAGAAACACAAGCTGGAATCAAGATTGCTGGGAGAAATATCAATAACCTCAGATATGCAGATGACACCACCCTTATGGCAGAAAGTGAAGAGGAACTCAAAAGCCTCTTGATGAAAGTGAAAGTGGAGAGTGAAAAAGTTGGCCTAAAGCTCAACATTCAGAAAACGAAGATCATGGCATCTGGTCCCATCCACTTCATGGGACATAGATGGGGAAACAGTGGAAACAGTGTCAGACTATTTTTCTGGGCTCCAAAATCACTGCAGATGGTGACTGCAGCCATGAAATTAAAAGACGCTTACTCCTTGGAAGGAAAGTTATGACCAACCTAGATAGCATATTAAAAACCAGAGACATTACTTTGCCAACAAAGGTCCGTCTAGTCAAGGCTATGGTTTTTCCAGTAGTCATGTATGGATGTGAGAGTTGGACTATGAAGAAAGCTGAGTGCCGAAGAATTGATGCTTTTGAACTGTGGTGTTGGAGAAGACTCTTGAGAGTCCCTTGAATTGCAAGGAGATCCAACCAGTCCATCCTAAAGGAGATCAGTCCTGGTTGTTCTTTGGAAGGAATGGTGCTAAAGCTGAAACTCCAATACTCTGGCCACCTCATGTGAAGAGTTGACTCATTGGAAAAGACTCTGATGCTGGGAGGGATTGGGGGCAGGAGGAGAAGAGGACAACAGAGGATGAGATGGCTGGATGGCATCACCGACTCGATGGAAGTGAGTTTGAGTCAACTCCGGGAGTTGGTGATAGGGAGGCCGGGCGTGCTGCACTTCGGTGGGTTGCAAAGAGTCAGACACAACTGAGCAACTGAACTGAATGAACTGTAATATAGTTTCAACAGTTTTTAGTATTTTCACAGTCTTGTTTAAAACAGTTCTCGGACATCAAATTATTACCTGTCCATAGACACTTATGTATCTCTAACAGCTAATGATTTAGAGGACAATAATATTACCCAGCTAACAAAATTAATGATGATTAAATATTTTTAATGTCTAGTTTATTTGTTGAATCCAGGTGGTTATGTTTTTTATATGTTTTGTATAGTCATTTTTTAGATTTAAATTATTTTACTTTTCCTGTGATGCTTTTGTCCTGGATCGCTTTTCTTCTTTTTAAAAAATATCTTTTAATTCCTCTTAATGTGGATTTTCTGGTGATAAATTCTCAGTTTTTGTTAGTTGGTCATATCTTTAATTTGTCTTCATTTAAAAAACCTTTTATTATGAACACTTTCAAACATGTATAAAGCTTACTCAAGACGCTAGGATCTTAATATAGTGAACTTCCATGTTGCAATCTCTGTGCTTCAGCATGGTTAACCCATGGCCAGGTTTGTTCTGTCTATTCCATACCAGTACTACTGAATTGTTATAAAGCAGATCTCATTTTTACATGTTGGTCATAGCTGCTTTTGTATTAAAGAACAGAGGGACTTCCCAGGTGGTCCAGTGGCTAAGACTCTTGAGCTCCCAATGCAGGGCGCCTGGGCTGGATCCCTGGTGAGCAAACTAGATCCCACATGCCACAACTAAAACCCAGTGCAGCCAAATAAATAAACACATTAGAACAACAACAAAAACACTAGAGCTAAATAGCTGAGACAGACACCAAATCACACAAAAAAGCCTTTTTACAGAAAGTTTGACAGCCTCTGACACAACAGATTTGAGCCTAAATATATCTGGAAATACACTGATGTAAAGGACTAAATGATCCAAATAAAGAATAAAGATTGTGAAAATGGCTTTAAAAACAAACAAGAAACAGATTTACACCACAACAATACAGGGAAGAAAAAAAGTACAAGTATAATGCAAATACTATCTAAATGCAAAAAGATGAAACTAAATAAAGACTTCAACACAAAAAACACTGCTAGAGATACAATAGGATACTTTAGAATGGATTTTTTTTAAAAGTTCAATTTACCTGAAGATGTACTAGTTCTAAATTTCTATCCATATGGCCCAAATATACAAAGCAAAAAGTGGCAGAATTACATAGATGAACATTCATAATCTACATATAAGGTTTTCAAAACAGCTCTTTCAGAAACTGATAAAATGAGCAGGATTAAAAAAAAAAACAAAAAACAATGAGAATATATTAGAATTGGAACAGCAGAATTCACAAATTTACCATAATATATAGAGAACTTGATATCCAACAAATGCAAAATACTTTCAGGTAGGTAAAAATATTTACTAAAATTGACTCTATCCTGGTCATAAATCAAGTGTCAACAAATTCCAAAACACTTAAATCATATAGAGTATGTTCTCTAACCACAGTGCAATTAAGCTTGAAAAAAAGAAAAAAATATACCTTTAAAAATGAACACATATTTGGAAATTAAGAAATACACTTCTGAATAACCCAAAGAGGAAAACAAGAAAACACAATGAAACTTTAAAAATATATTTAAACAAAGTACAATGAAAATCCTGTATCTCAAAAATAATGGAGTACAACAAAAGCAAGGCTTGAGGGAACATAGAGTTAAATGAATATATCAGAAAAGAAAAAAGTTGAAAATTATTAAGTTAAGCATCCATCCCCCAAAATTTAGCAACAGAACAGCAAATTGAACACAAAGTTTAAGGAAATAAAGAATAAAAGTTAACAAAACAGAAAATACATATATAAATAGAGATCAACAAAGTTAATATCTGGTTCTTCATAAAAACTATTAAAACCAACAAACATCCAATGAGATTGATCATGAAAAAAGGGAGAAGACACAAATAACCAGTATCAGGAATAAAAAGTAAGACGTCAGTACAGATCCTGTAGACAATTTTAAAAGTTCTCTAAAGAATATTAAGAAAAACTTTTTGCCAATATATTTGAAAATTTACATAACGGAAAACTCCTTAAAATACAACTTATCAAACTCAGTATCTGAATAGTCCTATAACTATTTAAAAAATTAAATACATAATTTAAAACTTTCCTACAAAGACAATTTCAAGCCCACGTGGTTTTACCAGCAAATTCTATAAAACACATAAGGAAGAAACTATAATCTTCCACAAATTTTTTCCAGAGAATAGAAAAACAGGGAATATACCCCAACTCATTTTATGATGCCAACAAACCCTGATTAGCAAAACCGAAAAAGGACATTTAGAGAAATTTTCAAGTCAATCTCACTCATAAATATAGATGCAAAAATACAAAATAAAATAGCAGCAAACAGCTCTACTAATGTGTAAAAATGATTAATACATCTTCACTAAATTTGACTTATATCAGGACTGGAAAGTTCAAAATTCAATGTAATTCAGATTAACAGAAGAAATAAAAAACAAAGAAAACATCCATTCATGATTTTCTTGAAAAGGAAAACAAAAGCCTTACAAAACAATATGTAGAATTTCCACAATCTGATAAACAGAAGGGAAAAGAACTGGAATGAATTTATTTAAGAGTGGGATGTGGGACTGGAAACAAGACTGGGACACCTCTCATCACCATCTCTGTTCAGCATTACACTGGAGATGTATGCCAGTGCAATAAGAAATCAAATAAAATATATACAGATTAAAAAGGGAGAGGTAAAACTGTCATTTTCACAAGATGACTGAACACACAGAAAATCTGAAAGAATCTACAGATAAATAAAATTACCAGAATAAGTAAGAACTTCCAGGCTGCTGGACATAAAAATCAAAATATAAAACTCAAGCATGTTTACATAAATCTGCAACAAATAACTGACAAATTGCTTTTATCTAGAATATATAAAGAAATTTTTTTCAATGTATTTTTTAAAAGGAAAGAAAAACCAGAAAAATAGGCAAAAGATGAACAGATACTTCATTAAAGAAAAGATGCCAATTATATATGAAAGGATGTTCAATCTCATTATTCATCAGGGACATACAAGTTAAAGCCACAATGAGTACTACTTATCAGTATGCCTCAAATAAAAGGATAAATAAAACCAAGTGTTGTTGAGGACATGGAGCAGCTGGAACTCTCCAACAAGGCCGCTGCTGCTGTAAATTGGTACAACCACCTTGGAAAATTCTTTGGCATTATCTACTAGAGTTGAACATACATATACTCTAAGACTCAGCAATTCTACTCCAGGGTAAATCAAAGTGAAATTGAAAGCGTTAGTCGCTCAGTCATGTCCTACTCTTTGTGACCCCATGGGGTGCAGCCCACCAGGCTCCTCTGTCCATGGAATCCTGTTCCAATTCTACTCCAGGGTAATTAACTGATATAAATATACATACACTGAGACACATGTTCAAGAATATTCAAAGCAGTATTACTTGTAACAGTAAAAACCTGGAAACATCCCAAATGTCTGTCAACAGTAATAGATAAATACATTCAGTATATTTACATAATTTGATATTAAACAGCATTATAAGTAAATTCAACACAAATGAATCTCACAACAGTGCTGAATAACAGAAGTCAGAAAAAATACCTACTATAGAATTAATTCAAAGTTCAAAAAATAGGTATAACTTACTTCCTTTGACAGATAAAATTACCATATATTCATAAACGGAACACTACTCAATAGCAAAGAATAAATTAGTGACGCATGCAACAACATGGACCAATCTCAAAATAATTATACTGAGTGAAAGCACTGGACAACTAAGTATATCCTGCATGATTCCATTCAGATAAAATAATAGAAAATGCAAACTAACCTAAGTATCAAAAGCAAACTAGTATTAGCTTATGGATGGGGGGTGGGGAGAGAAGGAAGGAATTACCAAGGAAAGATAAATAAGTTCACTATCTTGATTGTGGTGATGGTCATGAGTGTATGTATATGTCAAAATGTATCAAACTCTATGCTTTAAATATACGCACTATATTGTGTGTCAATTATACCTCAAAAGAGCTGTAGGCAGGGAGGAAGGGAGAGAGGGAAGAAAGAAAGGAGCAAAGGAGAAAGGAAAGAGAAAGGAAGGAAGCATGGAGGAGGGCAGGAAAGAATTACAAGGGTATGAAAGAAATAAGTCTGAATGACTAGCTTAAGAAGTTAGTTAACCTTTCTGGGCCCCAGTTTTCTTATCTATAAAATGAGACTTAGGCGGGTTTCGACAGTTAAATGAGACAGCGTATGCAAATCCTGGGGCTTCCCAGGTGGCACTAGTGGTAAAGAACTCGCCTGCCAGTGCAGGAGATGTAAAAAAGGCAGGTTCAATCCCTGGGTCGGGAAGACCTCTGGAGGAGGGCATACTAACACACTCCAGTATTCTTGCTGGGAGAACCCCATGGACAGAGGAACCGGGCAGGCTCGCAAAGACACTATTAAGTACATAGGGTCGCAAAGAGTCAGACACAACTGAAGTGACTTAGCGCACACACACACGCAAATTTTTAGTGCACATCATATGTTTGTGTGTATATCTTTTCTTCTTTTCTTTCTCATTCACTCCTTCAAGAAATATGAGTATCCAATTGTTTCAGGCTCTCTGCTAGGCACTGGGATACAACAGAATGTTGTATACTGTTTCCCTTATAGGAGAACATAGAAACAAATAACAAAAATAAGAAATTACAACATTTTATAAATACTACAAAGAGATATGTGATCTTGAGAGAGATTATAAAAGGTGATTTTGACCTAGTCAAAGAGATTAGGAAAGGCATTCCTGGAAAGGTGAGCATTAATACATTGCTGACCTCTAAGGTCAATACGTACAAATAAGGACTAAGCATGTATAAGTGAAGCATGTATAAGTGAAATGAAGAGGAACTAAAAAGCCTCTTGATGAAGATGAAAGAGGAGAGTGAAAAAGTTGGCCTAAAGCTCAACATTCAGAAAACGAAGATCATGGCATCTGGTCCCATCCACTTCATGGGACATAGATGGGGAAACAGTGGAAACAGTGTCAGACTATTTTTCTGGGCTCCAAAATCACTGCAGATGGTGACTGCAGCCATGAAATTAAAAGACGCTTACTCCTTGGAAGGAAAGTTATGACCAACCTAGATAGCATATTCAAAAGCAGAGACATTACTTTGCCAACAAAGGTCCGTCTAATCAAGGCTATGGTTTTTCCAGTGGTCATGTATGGATGTGAGAGTTGGACTATGAAGAAGGCTGAGCGCCAAAGAATTGATGCTTTTGAACTGTGGTGTTGGAGAAGACTCTTGAGAGTCCCTTGGACTGCAAGGAGATCCAACCAGTCCATTCTGAAGGAGATCAGCCCTGGGATTTCTTTGCAAGGAATGATGCTAAAGCTGAAACTCCAGTACTTTGGCCACCTCATGCGAAGGGTTGACTCATTGGAAAAGACTCTGATGCTGGGAGGGATTGGGGACAGGAGGAGAAGGGGATGAGGCTGGATGGCATCACTGACTCGATGGACGTGAGTCTGAGTGAACTCTGGGAGTTGGTGATGGACAGGGAGGCCTGGCATGCTGTGATTCATGGGGTCGCAAAGAGTCGGACACGACTAAGTGACTGAACTGACTGACTGAACTGAACTGAAGCATGTATAAAATTCGACTGATAAAAGCCTGTCAACAAAATAGCCAATGTTTCTAGAGAGGAAAAAGGAGTCTAAATAAACATAAGTCTGGTGTGAGCTTAAGTTTGAAAGGCAATTTGGGGTCATACTATGTAGGCCTCTTAAGAGCAATGGGAAACCTCTGAAGTGGTTTCAAAAGAAGCTGAAACTTCAACTTTGAAAGACTTCACTTTGAACTTTCAAACTGTAGTCTGAAAAAGAAACCTCCAATTGCAGTACAGAGAATAAACTGCAGGAGAATAATCATGAATGCAGACAGGACAGTTAGGCACTACTGCTCCAGTCCAGGCAACAATGGTGATAGCTTGGATCAGGACAGTGCTGTTAGAGATTCATTCTATCAAAAAATGTTTCCTGAGGGCCTACCAAGGGCCAAGCTCTACCCTAAGTGCAGGACGATGAATAAGAAAAAAAGGAAAAAAACAAAAAGAAAACAAAACCCTGTTCTCGTGGGGTTTATATTCTAGTGGGGAGAGACAGGCTAAATAAGTAAAATATCACTCATATCAGGTGGCTATTAAGTGCTGTGGAGAAAAATAAAGTAGCAGCAGTCAGATTCTGAACAAAGAAGGGTGACCCAGGAGTCCTGGACTTCTTATAGTAACTGACACAAACAGGACTAAAAGGCGTAATCACGACTGCCCTGTTGGTCGCAAGGTAGATAATTACAGTAGTGATGGGAGTGTTGGTCGAGAAGGAGGCTAGAGGAAGGGCCAGGGATGCAGAGTTCCACTGTCTTTCCTTTTACTCTTTCCAGTGATGGAAAGTGTGTCAGTAAGGGACAACTTTATCCACAGCACTTAGGGCTTATGGTCCCCCTTTCAACTGCAGCAGAAAGCTGGAAGTCAAAGAGGATTTTTCTAACGTTACCTAGTTCCTCAGTTCCTACAAGTTGATAAACTCCAAGAAGGCAGAAGCTGAATCCTTATCGCCACAATCCCCAACACACAGCAGATGTGGGATATATATGGAAAGAATAAATGAATGGCATATTGTATCTAAAGGCAACATATCCCTATATTAGCAAGGAAAATATTTTAAATGTGTTCACATAAAAATTACCAAGTGGGACCAGCCACAAAATAGCCTTAATCAAATTAAATTATGCTGATACTAATAGTTTTTAATTGACTATTATATTCTAAGAGTATTAAAGAAAACTATATGTTTTGTAAATTTGCACAATTAAAAACACATAATTAAGGATTTTAAAAAATAAGTCATAAAACTATATATAGCTAAATATCAAATTCAGAAAATTTAAGTCTTTTCAAGTTATTTTAGTATGTTTAATGACACACTTGTTTAAAGAAACAGTAATTCTTACCCTACAAAATTCCTGTTTTATCACCTTGCTAGCATATTTAATAAAAAATACATAGATAATATTCTCAAGCAGTGATCTGCAAACCAGATCAATGCCACTGAGAACCACTACTTAGGCCGCAATGTATAGATGACAGAGAACCACTACTTTAAAGTGTAAAGAGTATACTTTTTAAAAGAGTAGTTGATTACTTTTATTCAAATCCAACTAAAATTTTTCTCAATTATTCATATTCTGAAATGTTTCTCAATAATGAATTATTAAATGACTTATTAAAAAATACATACCTTTCTCTTACAAAATCTGCTAGTTCTTTTGTCGATATCTGTCCATGTTTCATATTATGGTAAAGGACATCAAAGCCACTATTTTTTTCCCCCTAAAATTTAAAAAGATTTTTAGTTTAACAAAAGAACAGATCAAAATTACTTAAGCATAATTAACATGCAATTTCAATGTTCAAATGAACTGTTTTCCTTAAGTTAAGCATTGCTCCTCACTGTATAATTTTAAACTGTATCAAAGGAATACTATAGGCTTTGATAAAGTGTACATTATATACACATATATACACAACATACATATACACACTCTATAATCACTATTAAGGATATATTAATGAAACACATTTGAAATTTAAAAAAATAAATGCAGTGTAATTTAGGACTTTATTTTCTTGGGGTCCAAAATCACTGCAGATGGTGACTGCAGCCATGAAATTAAAAGAGGCTTGCTCCTTGGAAGAAAAGCTATGACCAACCTAGACAGTATATTAAAAAGCAGAGATATTACTTTGCCGACAGAGGTCTGCATAGTCAAAGCAATGGTTTTTCCAGTAGTCATATATGGATGTGAGAGTTGGACCATAAAAAAACCTGAGGGCTGAAGAACTGATGCTTTTGAACTGTGGTGTTGGAGAAGATTCTTGAGAGTCCCTTGGACTCAAACCAGTCAATCCTAAAGGAAATCAATCCTGAATATTCATTGGAGGACTGATGATGAAGCTGAAACTCCAGTACTTTTGCCACCTGATGCTGACTCATTAGAAAAGACCCAGATGCTTGGAAAGATTGAAGGCAGGATGAGAAGGGGACGACAGAGGATGAGATGGTTGGATGGCATCACCGACTCAATGGGCATGAGTTTGAGCAAGCTCCGGGAGTTGGTGATGGACAGGGAAGCCTGGCGTGCTGTAGTGCATGGGGTCACAAAGAGTTGGACACAACTGAGCAACAGAACTGAACTGAACTGAATTTAGGAAAGATAAACATGGACCATTACCAAATCCCATGTCAATCCCTTTACCTATATTGAGGGATTCCTGATTTTTTAACTCCGAGTCTATACTTTAAAATAACTAAATCTTGATTTTTGAGTCAAAACAGCATTTACTAATCACATAAGCACTAAACACCACAGAACACTTTATAATCGCTAACGTAAGTCTCTCAGTAAATTTAACTTGAGATATCAGAAAGGAGGTAAAGTCTTAATAAAAGAGCAGTAGCAGACTATAGGCTGTGTGTTAAGTCGCTCAGTTGTGTCTGACTCTTTGCAACCCCATGACCTCAACTAATGGAAAATCAACAGAACCAGATAACTGTACAACCCTAGAAAATCTTAGAGCCATTTAATCCAATACAGATTTAAATTAGCAAGTAATAACAAAGAAAACATTAGAAACAAATTTTATGGGTGAAATGAAAGAGTATAAACTAAGTTCAAAAAAAAAACTAAGTTCAACAACTCTTTTTACAATCAGCAGTTTTAGTTTTTCTTTAGTGATTAAGTCCCTGGGTCGGGAAGATCTCTGGAGAAGGAAATGGCAACCCACTCCAGTATTCCTGCCTGGAAAATCCCATGGAAGGAAGAGTCTGGTAGGCTACAGTCCATGTGGTTGCAAAGAATCGGACACGACTGAGCAACTTCACTTCACTTAGTGATAATAAAAAGAACTGAACGTATTTGTTGGAAATAGAAAGCAATGCCAAAAGCAAAAGTATTATGCAATCTGAGACTTAGTTTTCCACAGTTCAACAAAAACAGGAAACATATTATAGAAACTTCCGGCTACGTTGAAGTGATTCCTAATAAACCTGTCAGCTAGTATAGCAAGTAACCAGACTGTTACACATACAAAAAATTAAAATATATGTAAATGAGATAATACAAATAGTATCCCTAGCATACTGAACATCCATTTCCATTTTATCAAGGATATAAAACTAAGAGTCTCCTATAAATCTGCTGCTGCTGCTGCTGCTGCTGCTACTAAGTTGCTTCAGTCGTGTCTGACTCTGTGCGAACCCATGGACTGCAGCCTATTAGGCTCCTCCATCCATGGGATTTTCCAGGCAAGAGTAGTGGAGTGGGGTGCCATTTCCTTCTCCAGTTCTCCTATAAATCTAAACACATCCATTTTTGCTTCTATAATTTTTCATGTTTAAAATAAACTATGATCTAACTTGAGTTCTTTACTTTCTCTGGGTTTTTCATGCAAATTTATTCCAGCCAAAATATTCTCTGAGGTAACCATTATCTCTAGTCTATAGCAAGCAAAAAAAACAACATGAAGATTAGTAAATAAAATTACAGACAAAATAATCAAGGACCTGAAATCTCCAAGGGATTTATTCCATTACTTGAATATACTGCAGAAACTACAAATAATTAAACTATCCACCAACTCCCATAATATAGTCATGAACCCTGAAAGAAAAACAAATCTGAAATCTAAAATCATAAAATCCATAGTCGGGAGCTCTCAGTCCCCAAAATTCTTCCCTGACAACTACCAGTTTTCACTGGCACATAATTCTAAGTCAGGTTCCCAATGTGTGTTATGCATATTCATTATGCATATTCAAAATAGAAAGAAGCTGGTGCTATGCTGTGTTCAGTCGTGTCCAACTCTTTGCAACCTATGGACTACAGACCACCAGGCTCCTCAGTCCACAGGACTCTCCAGGCAAGAATACTGGAGTGGGTTGCCTTGCTCTCCTTCAGGGTATCTTCCCCACCCAGGAACTGAACCCATATCTCTGGTTTCTCTTGCATTGCAGGCAGGTTCTTTACCCACCGAGCCACCTGGGAAGCCCACTCACTCATTTGACGTTCTAAATGTAAAAACGCCCGATTCTAGGCACTGTTTTCTTAATTTCACAAACCTGTTAACACAAATACTTAATGGATCATTAACTTTTCTTTGTTAAAACTAAGCAAAAATTGTAATACTTTCAAATGGCTCTATCTCCACACACACACACACACACACACACACACACAAATATACATTATCTTAAAGAAAAATGTTCAAAGGTAAGTACCAAAAAAGAACCCAAGCCTACTATTACCTTATCAAAACCAACTTTATAGTTTTTGATAAGAAACGACAGTGTATTAAGCATACACATATCTATATACAGGTGAAAAATACAGTGGGAGACAGAGCACTGGAGCTCATGTCTAGACACATGTGGCTTCAGTATCTTCACCTGAAAAAACAACTGGAAATTCTGGGGAGATGGGGAAGACTACTCTTGAAACTAGCAATCCTAACTCATAATTCTGTCACCATTTGAGATTAACCAGTTTTCTTAAAACTACAAGTACTTCCATGCAAGTTCTAATTCATCTTTTAATAGCTGCCAATGTTTTTATTCTAATTCAAAGACAAGTAAAATAACAGGAAATATTTCTGAATTACATATCCATTTTATCATCTTAGACCTTGAAGTGGATATGTTCCTATCATTTCCTTTAAATTCGTTTTTCTTTTATGTTGGGGTATAATTGATTTACAATGCTGTGTTAGTTTCAGGTGTACAGCAAAGTGACTCAGTTACACACACACATATACACATTCTTTTTCAGGTTATTTTCCCATATAGGTTATTACAGAACACTGAATAAAGTTCCCAGTGCTATACAGTAGGTCCCTGTTGATTATTTTATATGCAGTAGTATGTACATGTTAATCCCAAACTCCTAATTTATCCCCATCGAGCACCGTTTCCCTTTGGTGATATGTTTTTTTCGACACACAAAAAAATTTATCTTAACATATTCTGTTAACTCAAGCCAAGCTGAGCTTGCTTTTTCTTAGCTAACTACAAATACACAAATGTACAAGCAAATAGACAACAGTTTTATCATCAAGTAGAATTATAACTAAAGGTGTTTTCTGGTCTTCAGTATTTCACTAAAACTGGACGTTTTCATACCCTTTGTCCAGCAATTCCACAGTTAGAAATCTATACCGCAAAAACACACATACAAAGATAAATGTGGAAAAATATTCACTGCAGTTCTGTTTATAATTGTGAAAAAACAGGACTCAAAAACATCCATTAACATTACTGGTTAAACAAACGATAGCATATCCTACAATGAAATATAGTGTTTTTTAATTGCATTAAAAACTTGCAGTCGAATTTTTAGTATTAATCTCTTAAATCTGCCCAGATATACGTAAGTGAGAAAAAAAAAGCATGATGCTATTATTCATAAAAGCAAAAATAATCTAATGTTGGGAACAACCTAAATGTCTCAAATTGATGAATAGAGAGACAAAATGAGGTAGCATCACACAATGGAATACAAATCAGCAATAAAAAGTAACAAACACTGACACATAAGCCCTTATGGATTAACCTCATAAACACTTACTAAGTGAAAGCCAGACACAAGAGACTATATATTGTATGATTCCGTTTATACAAAATGTAAGAACAGGCAAATCTACAGAGTTGAGGGTAGAAAAGAGCATTAACTGTTAAGCGGGCATAATCTAATCCCTGGGAGGATAAACATGTTCTAAAATTGATAATGGCTGCACCATTCAGTAAAGTTATTAAAAATCAATGACTCGCACACTTATATTGGGTAGATTTTATGATATATAAAATATGTTCCAGTAAAACTTTTTTTTTAAAAAGCAAGGTGTAAAACAGCACATGTAGAATTTGATTTTCATTGAAAAAATTAACAGGTTGCACACATGCACAGTCAGTCACTAAATCGCGTGTGACTCTGCAACCCTCTGGACTGTAGCCTGCCAGACTCCTCTGTGCTTGGATTTCCCAGGCATGAATATGGCCGCGAGTTGCCATTTACTCTTCCAGGGAATCTTCCTGCCCCATGGATTGAACCCAGATCTCCTGCACTGGCAGGTGATTCTTTACTACTGAGCCATCCAGGAAGCCCAACAGGTTGCATATATGCATACAAAAAGAATCTATTAACAGCAAATTATTTCTGGAAACTGGAATCATGAGCATAGATTAACTTTCTAACAAACAAGTCAAGTCTTTAATACAGAAGCAGTAGAGTTAAAAGCTATGGTGATAAGCAGTTTGAAAATGCAATTTTCTCCCAGGTATGTTACAATTGTTGATATAAAATCTTGATTATCAACAGCCAGTTTTTTCCTTCTTCTCCTCAAAGTTTTATTCTTTTTTAGCAACAATTTTATTGTGATATAATTCACACGATACAAAATTTTCAAAGTATACAAGGCAAAAACTGTTAGTATACTTAGAGTTGCAACACCAGCACTGCCCCACCACTGCCATCAATTTTAGAACACCAGAAAGAAACTCAAATCCTAACAGCCAAGCTTTTAAGAGAGGTGCTCATCAGTGATGAGCTTTATTTTCAATTGTTTTTTAAAATTTATTTATAATTGGAGGATAATTGCTTTACAATATTTTGTTGGTTTCCACCATATTATCAACATGAATCAGCCATAGATACACATATGTCCCCTCCATCTTGACCTTCCCTCCACCTACCTCTCACCCCATCCCACCCCTCTAGGCTGTCAGAGAGCGGGTTTGAGCTCCGTCACACAGCAAATTCCCTCTGGCTGTCTGTTTTACATGTGGTAATGGATATGTTTCCATGCTACTTGTCAATCCATCCCACCTTCTCCTTCCCTCACTGTGTCTGTGTCATTAGTTCAATCAACACATAAGAAAATACCTATGTCCACAAAAACAAATCAGTACACTAATGTATATCAAATGCTTATAATGTTTGTAATGTTTAGAGTAGCATTATTCATAATAATCAAAAGATGGAAACAACCCAAACGTCCATCAACTAACAAATGGATAAGCAATGTGATATACCCATGCACTGGAATATGATTCAGCTACAAAAGAAATGAAATACTGATACATGCTATAATATTGATGAACCTTGAAAACATTATGCTAAGAGAAAGAAACCAGTCACAAAAGATTATACGATTCCACTTTATTTAAGGTCAGAAGAGAGAAACAGAAAGTAGATTAGTGTGTTTCTCGAGGTGGGGTGAGGATGAGACAGGGTTGATAAAAGGTACAGGATTTCTTTTTGAGGTAATTTAAATTTGACTGTGATGATGGTTTACAAATATCTGTGAACACTACCAAAACAATGAAACTGTATATTTCAAATGAAAAACTATGGTACACAAAATGTATTCAATAAAGTTGTCTAAAAAACTAAATAACAAAGTGAAGTGAAAGAAGCTCAGTCGTGTCGGACTCTTTGTGACCCCATTGACTGTAGCCAGCCAGGCTCCTCTGTCCATGAAGTTCTCCAGGCAAGAATACTAGAGAGGGTACCCATTCCTTTCTCCAGATCTTCCCAATCCAGGAATCAAACCCCAGTCTCCCACATTGCAGGCAGATTCTTTACGACCTGAACCACCAGTGCAGCCCAACTAAATAACAGTTTATCAATATTACTGATAATCAATTCTAACAGGGAAATTTTCAGTATTAACTGGCAAGAACAGCTACTAACACCATTGCTGATCCAAGAAGGGCAATTACAATGAAGGCTCAGACTAAGACTCTTTTCTATGCCAATCTCAATGTACATTGCAGAGGTAGCATTTTCATAGAAAGTCCCCCTGGAAGTGCCCAAGGTAAATAAAACTTTGTCATAATCCAATACAAACAGGTGTAAAAATCTTTTTAATAATTACTAATATGAAGTGGGACAAAGTTTCATCATCCTTTAAAGATGGAAGTCCAGAATCATACAGATCCTTTCAGTTCAGTTCAGTTCAGTCGCTCAGTCATGTCCAATTCTTTGCGATCCCATGGAATGCAGCATGCCAGGCCTCCCTGTCCATCACCAACTCCCGGAGTTTACCCAAACTCATGTCCATTGAGTTGGTGATGCCATCCAACCATCTCATCCTCTGTCGCCCCCTTCTCCTCCTGCCTTCAATCTTTCCCAGCATCAGGGTCTTTTCAAATGAGTCAGCTCTTCGCATCAGGTGGCCAAAGTATTGGAGTTTCAGCTTCAACATCAGTCCTTCCAATGAACACCCAGGACTGATCTCCTTTAGGATGGACTGGTTGGATCTCCTTGCAGTCCAAGGGACTCTCAAGAGTCTTCTCCAACACCACAGTTCAAAAGCACCAATTCTTCAGCACTCAGCTTTCTTTATTGTCCAACTCTCACATCCATACATGACCACCGGAAAAACCATAGCTTTGACTAGATGGACCTTTGTTAGCAAAGTAATCTCTCTGCTTTTTTTATGCTGTCTAGGTTGGTCTAACTTTCCTTCCAAGAAGTAAGAGTCTTAATTTCATGGCCGCAGTCACCATCTGCAGTGATTTTGGAGCCCCCAAAATAAAATCTGCCACTGTTTCCCCATCTATTTGCCATGAAGTGATGGGACCAGATGCCATGATCTTCGTTTTCTGAATGTTGAGCTTTAAGCCAACTTTTTCACTCTCCTCTTTCACTTTCATCAAGAATCTCTTTAGTTCTTCACTTGCTGCCATGAGGGTGGTGTCATTTGCATATCTGAGGTTATTGATGTTTCTCCTGGCAATTTTGATCCCAGCTTGTGCTTCAGCCAGCCCAGCATTTCTCATGATGTACTCTGCATATATAAGTTAAATAAGCAGGGTGACAATATACAGCCTTGACATACTCCTTTTCCTATTTGGAACCAGTCTGTTGTTCCATGTCCAGGTCTAACTGTTGCTTTTTGACCTGCATACAGATTTCTCAAGAGGCAGATCAGGTGGTTTGGTATTCCCATCTCTTTCAGAATTTTCCAGTTTATCATGAGCCACACAGTCAAAGGCTTTGGCATAGTCAATAAAGCAGAAATAGATGTTTTTCTGGAAACTGCTTTTTTTTTTAACAGATCCTTTAAGAGAAGACCACCTATCATTTCTTCTAAATACGCTAATTGAAGTAAGATTCCTGAAATTAACAGTTTGATTTGTATCAGTGCAGATTCCTCCTCTGCATACATACAAAAACATGCTTCTTTTTAATATAAAAATGAGATAATTTATGCATATTGTTTTACATCTAAATCATCAATTTAAGTGAAATTTAGCTGAAAAGATAACTAAATAAAAAGGCCACCAAGTCACTAAAAATGTTCAGATTTTTTTCTGGTCTAATATAGAGTCTTGCGGCTTCCCAGGTGGCTCAGTCGCTAAAGAATACTCCTGGAATGCAGGAGACCTGGGTTTGATCCCTGGGTTAAGAAGATCGCCTGGAAAAGGGAATGCTAACCCACTCCAGTATTCTTGCCTGGAAAACCCAGGGACAGAGGAGCCTGGTGGGCTACAGTCCACAGGGTCGCAGAGAGTCGGACACGACTGGGTGACTAAGCACACAATATACAGTCTACAAGTGAGACAGCCTGGAAATTTCAAGTTAAAATCTTTAAGTCATCAAAGCTATTTTGGCAACTCAAAACATTCACTTTTCTGGCTGATCTCATAACTATACACTTTTATTTTTTTAATAGTTATAAAATACAATCAAAATACAAAGTATTTCCATCTGAAGAAAAATGTGCACTGTATTAATGATGCTATGAAACTCCTATCTTAATGAAAGTAGAACTGTCTACATATCTGGGTTTTAGAGAGCCATGGAAAGTAATAATGAAAAAGCACAAAACTGTAAATCCTATAGATTTTAATTGGGCTCTGATACTTCTCCTTCAAAGAACTTTTAAGGGCAACCGTATATTAAACACTAAAATTAAAAACCTGGATATTCTTCACTTTTGGGAAGTCAAAGAACGAGAAAATAGGCAAAAGATTAAGAGTGCATGCTAGATAATCAGGTTATTCATTAAAAAGTTGATTTTACCTAGTTTCCTTTTTAATCAAACTTTTTTCTGGAAGGAGAACAGGATCAGGAGGCACCGTCACGTGGACAGCAATATCCTGCCTAAGTTCCCTCTCCACTCTAAACTGCTGCAGAAATGAATAAATATCATTTCCAACCTTTCTACATTCTCCCTTCACTCTAGCTCTTACTGACATTTAACAGGTAACCTAGGACAAATCACCGCAAAACATAACATTAATTTGTGTTTGATATCATCTCATTTTATTCTGTCTTCTCTGAAAAACATGATGAAACATTAAACTAATTCTGAAGATTTTTTTTTTTTTTTTTTTGCTTTGAAGAATGGCCCCTCTAGTGAGGAATTTTCTAGATATTTTTGATAGGAATTCAACAAATATGCAATGATGGCCCTCCAGGGCCATTTCTTTTTTGCCTTGAAAACCACTATAAAAAAAGAATACATGCACACAGTTTTTCTACAGGTAAACAGGACTTCAACCACAAGTTATAACCTCTACGTATTAAAATTTTCACACAAGATCACTAAAACTATTATGTAGAGCTCTTGGCAAGATATTGTTAAAGTAGCAAACAGTGATTAAAATGCAGAATGAGTACTGCTCAGCAGTCAGAACAGTAGTTGCTCAAACACATCTGCTGATTGGTTGAAAGAAACAAATCTTATTACTTAAAAAAAAAATCATTTTCTCACCCCTCAAATACTCCTCCCATATCTTTTAAATTACAACTCAGCTCTTCCAGTTAGTTAAATCCTTAAGCCATATAAAAAAATATTTTACAGATACAACAAAAACAGCAGAAGCAAATAGTTTTGAGCTAATTCTCTTACTGTTTTATATTTCAAATTTTCTGTACTATTCTGTATATAAATTTATTTTCATTACTTTCAAAATGAAAAATAAAACAATTTCAGCTTTTTCAAAAACTTCTCAAGCTATGCTTGGAAAGACACACAAGGCTACCTTCTTAATCTGGCATTTCATTCACATTGATTGGTGATTTAAATCACCAATACTCGTAATTCATGAATGGAAAAAAACAAAAACTGAAAGTAACCTAAATGTCTAAAAGGAGAATGCTAAAAATTACATCTTATCTATTCCATGAAACCTATACTGAAAATATTTTCAAAGAATACTTAATCACGAGAAAAATGCTTTGATGTTAGTATCATTTGAAGCTATCAAGATACAGAAGTATATAGAACTCGCTAAGAATTTTGTATTTCCAAAGAAAATCTTGGAACAAAAGGCTATAGGTAATTTTACTTTGTTATGTCTTTTAACTATCACATAATAAGCTATAAACAAAAAGGAAAACACACACACACCCCCCAAAAAAAGGAAAAACATCTTCACTGACTATCTGTTATTATTCAGTCACTCAGTCGTGTCCTGCTCTTTGCAACCCCATAGACTGCCAGGCTTCCCTGTCCTTCACTATCTCCCAGAGTTTGCTCAAACTCATGTCCATTGAGATGGTGATGCCATCCAACCATCTCATCCTCTGTCATCCCCTTTTCCTCCTGCCTTCAGTCCTTCCCAGCATCAAGGTCTTTTTCCAATGAGTCAGTTCTTTGCATCAGAGGGTCCAAGTATTGGAGCTTCAGCTTCAGTATCAGTTCTTCCAGAGAATATTTAGGGTTGATTACCTTTAGGATTGACTGGTTTGATCTCCTTGCAGTCCAAGGGACTCTCAAGAGTCTTTTCCAACACCACAGTTCAAAGGCATCAATTTTCCGGCACTCAATCTTTTTTATCGTCCAGCTCTCACATCTGTACATGACTACTGGAAAAACCATAGCTTTGACTATATGGACATGTGTAGGCAAAGTAATGTGTCTGCTTTTTAATATGCTGTCTAGGTTTGTCATAGTTTTCCTTCCAAGGAGCAAGTGTCTTTTAATTTCATGGCTGCAGTCACCGTCCACAGTGATTTTGAAGCCCAGGAAAGTAAGTCTCTCACTGTTTCCATTGTTTCCCCATCTATTTGCCATGAAGTGATGGGACCAAATGCCACAATGTTAGTTTTTTGAATGTTGAGTGTTAAGCCAGCTTTTTCACTCTCCTCTTTCACCTTCATCAAGAGGCTCTTTATTCCTCTTCGCTTTCTGCCATAAGGGTGGTGTCAATTGCATACCTGAGGTTACTGATATTTCTCCCAGTAATCCTGACTCCTGCTTGTGCTACATCCAGCCCAGCATTTTGGGTGATGTCCTCTGCATATAAGTTAAATAAGCAGGGTGACAATATACAGCCTTGATGTAATCCTTTCTCAATTTGGAACCAGTCTGTTGTTCCATGTCCGGTTCTAACTACTGCTTCTTGACATGCATATAATTTTCACAGGAGGTATTGGTGGTCTCGTATTCCCATCTCTTCAAGAATTTTCCACAGTTTGGTGTGATCCACACAGTCAAAGGCTTTAAGAGTAGTCAATGAAGCAGATGTTTTTCTGGAATTCTCTTGCTTTTCTATGATCCAAGGGATGTTGGCAACTTGATCTCTGGTTCCTCTGGTTTTTCTAAATCTAGCTTGAACATCTGGAAGGTCTCAGTTAACATACTGCTGAAGCCTAGCTTAAAGGATTTTGAGCATTACTTCGCTAGCATGTGAAATGAGTGCAATTGTGCATTCGTTTGAACATTCTTTGGCATTGTCCTTCTTTGGGACTGGAATGAAAACTGGCATTTTCCAGTCCTGTGGCCACTGCTGAGTTTTCCAAATTTTCTGGCGTATTGAATGCAGCACTATCACAGCATCATCTTTTAAGATTTGAAATAGCTCAGCTGGAATTTCATCACCTCCACTAGCTTTGTTTGTAGTGACGCTTCCCAAGGCCCACTTGACTTCACACTCCAGGATGTCTGGCTCTAGGTGAGTGATCACAGCATTGTGGGTATCTGAGTGGATCATTAAGATTCAGTGTATTCTTGCCACCTCTTCTAAATGTCTTCTGCTTCTGTTAGGTTCATGCCCTTTCTGTACTTTACTGTGCCTATCTTTGCATGAATGTTCCCTTGGTATGTCTAATTTTCTTGAAGAGATCTCTAGTCTTTCCCATTCTATTGTTTTCCTCTATTTCTTTGCATAGTTCACTTAAAAGGGCTTTATCTCTCTTTGCTATTCTCTGGAACTCTGCATTCAGATGGACGCATCTTTCCCTTTTCTCTTTTGCCTTTCACTTCTCTTTTTTTCTCAGCTATCTGTAAGGCCTCCTCAGACAACCATTTTGCCTTTTTGCATTTCTTTTTCTTGGGGGGATGATTTTGATCACTGCCTCCTGTATAATGTTACAAACCTCTGTCCACAGTTCTTCAGGCACTCTATCAGATCTAATCTCTTGAATCTATTTGTTACTTCCCCTGTATATTCATAAGGGATTTGATTTAGGTCATACCTGAATGGTCTAGTGGTTTCCCCTATATTCATCACTTTAAGTCTGAATTTTGCAATACAGGAGTTCATGATATGAGCCAGTCACTGCCTATTAAGCAACTAGTAGCTAACACTTCTTATCTAAGGTTGCAGCAGCCACTAATTTGCATTACTTGTATTGTACCTTCCTATCTTTTCCCTCAAGTCAAGCAAACATGCTTGTCATATCTTCCATACATTTTACTCCTGCTATTCCATCATGGAGCATGCGATGGAAATGATGGAATTCTGTGCCTCAACTTCATCACACCGTTCACTAATCACTTCTCAATTTAATCCTCTCTGCCTCTGGCCACTGCAGCCATGTTCTCTAGCCTCTTTACCAGTAGATACACAGAGGAACCCTGAACAACCTAGGTTTGAACTGTGCAGGACCACTTACATGTTTCAACAGGAACTACTACAGTGCTACTGCACGATCAGGGGCTTGTTAATCCAAGGATGCAGAGCCCCACTACAGAGAACCATGGCTAGGGAGCATCAACTACGCAGAGGTCAGCGCTCCTAAACCTCATATTGCTCAAGGGTCAACTGTAATTACAGGTCTCCATTACTGCCTGGCTTTTGTTTTTCCTCACATCTGACCAATTTTTGCTTATTCCTATGTGCCAGATTTCTACTAAAATTCTTCCAATTCAAATATCTTAATTTTTCCACACTAGATAAATTTAAAGACAAGTCCTAATTCCCCTTTCTGCATAATTTGCCTTGCCCTGTATTTCTAGAAAGACTTCCCAGTGTGCTTCTGTTAAATTGTTCCACAATTATACAATCAAGATGGATAATCTGAGAAGATACCCTCTGACTCAAAAAATTACTTGCTCTCCTCCCAAAACATACGTGTGTGTGTGTGTGTGTGTGTGTGTGTGTATTTCCAAGGGCTTCCCGGGGGGCTCAGTGGTAAAGAATCCGCCTGCCAATGCAGGAGATGAGGAGATGCGGGTTCCATCCCCGGGTTGGGAAGATGCCCTGGGGAAGGAAACGGCAACCCACTCCAGTATTCTTACCTGGGAAATCCCATGGACTGAGGAGCCTGGTGGGCTACAGCCCATGGGGCCACAAAAGAGCTGGACAAACGACTTAGGGACTAAACAACAACAATGTATTTCCTAAGGGCTTATGCTAATCAAACCTGCAGGACGCCACAAAGCACACTGCTCTCCCATGCCTTTGTCCAAATAATTTAAGTAGTTCTCAAAGGATTCCAACAATTAAGATTCAGTCTGTAGGGCTGGAAAAGAACCCAGAGGGCAAATTTTTATCACTCTGTATCAATTCTCTAAAATCCTTTCCCTAAATTGAACTAAATCAGTAACAATTTCTTAGTAAATGCAGACTATATTTCTTAGCAAATTTAGTAAAAAGAGACTAAATCAGTAACAATTTCTCAACTTCAACAATAAAGGCAAAAACAAAAAATAAACCACCCTTCCACTCCACCTCCCCCGCAGAAAAAAACCTAAGGGACTGACAATAAAATTCAGTTTCATCTAAAATAATTATACAGTATCTACCTGACAAGTCTACTTGAACCAAGATAGATGAACCTGTAGTTTGAGTTTTCATAGCCTGTTGCAGTTGAAAATAGTTTGGGCATAGATAACTGGCTAACATATAATAACACATTTTAACATATATGCTATTTGCTTGTATATACATAGGTTACCTCTGGAAAGCTACATAAGAAATTGGTAACAGTGAATTGCCTTTTGGGAGATCTTGGTGGGTGGATAAAAGGAGGGGGAGCTTATACTACATTCCCTTTTGCACCTGTTAAATACTAAAACATGCAAATATGTTAATTAACATGTATATGCAAATATACAAACACATCCTTTAAAAATGTTTGTATATCATCTGATGGGATCAGATCCAACTACAATATTTGTAAATTTCAAGTAACAGTCTATATTCAGGGTTTCTATGGTCAACTAATTTTCTAAAAATGTATATTTAAAATTTTTCATATGGATAAATAACCCCAAAGAATGTGTACTAAATTTAGATTAAATAACCAAGCAAAAACACAATAATGGTTTGCATTCCATAGTCCTATTAATAGCAACTCAGATTTTTTTTTTTTAATTTTAATCCTCCAGTTTATCCATGTAATGACAGATCAAATTTTGGCTATACAGCATTATATGCCTTTTACACAGGGGACTACGGCATCATGTAGATTTTGGTATTGGTCCCGGAAACAATTCCCCAAGGATAACAAGAGAGACCTGTATAACCAGGTGCTCTGAATTTATTTAAAAGTAAAGCACTACAATACCAGTGAAATCAACAGATAAATGACTTGAGACTTCTTAACTAGTTAAGCACTAAAAGAAAACAAAACAAAAGAAAGAAAAACTTCAGAACAGGGACTTCCCTGGTGGTCTAGTGACTAAGACTTCAAGTTCCCAGTGCAGCAGCCTGGGCTTCGATCCCTGGTCAGGGAACTAGAGCCCACATGTCACAAGTAAAGACGCCACGTGCCACAGCTAAGACCTGCTGCAGCCAAAAGAAAGATTCAGAACAAAAATATCTAAGATAATTGTTATTCATTCATTCTTGATACACTGAATGGAGATCTTTGAAAAAAGTTACCTAAGTAAAAACGTCATTTTATTACAATGTAATGTATGCTAAAAAATACTTGGTGTCTTTGGGAGAATACTTTATATCTTATATAGATTGGGATCACTATGTAAAATGAGGCCTATTTAAATCATGTTATATTGTACCCGTTTTTTTCCCTTATTAGGTTGGCCGCCGTCTATGGGGTTGCACAGAGTCGGACACAACTGAAGCGACTTAGCAGCAGCAGCTACTTCTTAAAAATAAAAAACCTTTTAACTCCTGAATTAAAATAATTTGGGCTTTATAAAAAATATAAATCACCATTTTAATCACTATAATGTAAAGTGGACATCTATAATCTCAAGAGTACTAAAAACTAGTACTGCACTCTCTGAGAAAGAAGCAGCATTTGGAGACACTTCTTCACTGTGATATTTGTCAGTAACTTTTTTAAAAAAGTTAATCTTTTAAAGGGCTAACAACTGTTTTTATATACTAAAAGTAACTGTGGATATGTTATCAAATTATTCTTGACATCTAATTTTAATAGAAAAACATTTTCTACTTGATTATCTTTGCAGCACTATACTCTGTGGCAAAAACTGACTTATCAGCAACCAAACACCTGTTGCGTAGGAAGTTTTGTATATATTTTCCTCTTCAAAGGTTAGTATTAAATAAAGGAATATGTAACACAGCATATAGTTTTAGTTAAGAAAAAAACTATAAAGAAAAAGGCAGGATGTGTTGCTTTCAAATGAACTTGAAGAGAGTTTGAATGATTCAAATTTTCCTCTAACAAAATGCCACAACAAAAAGATCTGTCTTTTTATATGTAGGGAAAAAAACAATTAATAGCCTGTTTGGTTAGAAACCTAAAACTTTAAAGTTTCCCATTACCTCACTTTGACAAGTTTTATTTTGACAGTGCCACTTTAAACATTAGGGGAGAAATGTGAAATTGAATAGAGAAATAAATTCTCTATTTTAAGAAATTATTTTATAATGATTCTGAAATATGCAAATTTTTAAGTTATCTAAATAGACAGCTAAGAATTTTGAGAAGTTATTTAGTTCTCAGGGTTTTCCAGTTCATTTATCATTCTTTGGAGCTTTTTAAGAGCCAATTTAGCATGTTCAGCCACAACCAGGCTTGGAGGTAAAATCAAATGCAGTCTATTTTAAGAATATGTGCACAATATTGGAAGTGAAAACAAACACTAAACATACACTAATACATAAACTAGACTGGAGATTCCCTCTAGATTTCAGATACCCAAATTTATCCCCACGCCTCTACGAAGAGGGAAAACAAGGGGCACACAAAAATCTGCACAAAAATGTTCACAAAACATTATTCATAAAATAGCCAAACACATCCCCAAAAGGCTATGTTCAAAATCATGGACAAAAAACAAAACATAACTTTTAAATGTTAATGTGCAGTTATCAAACTTCAAAAACACAATAATGCATCAAAAAAAAATACAAAAAACTCTAAGAACGTCAAATTTCAGACAATCCTTATAGAAGTTTCACAAACTGCCTACGTAAAAACTGAAGTCTAAAATCAGTAGGCTATATCGAAAATCAAGGGACCCAGAAGAGCCAAAATAATGTTGAAAAAGAAAAATGAAGTTGGAGCACTCGCACTTCCCCATTTCAAACTTACTAGAAAGCGACAGTAATCAAAACAGTGTGGTACTAACCTAAGGATAGAGACACCAATGAAAATCCAGAAATAAAACTCATGTATCTATTGCTAACTGATTTTTGACAAGAGTGCCAAAACTATCCAATGGAAAAAGAATAGCCTTTTAAATAATGCTGGGACAACTAAACCCACATGCAAAGAATAAAGGTGTACCTCTTCCCAGCGCTGCACACAAAAACTAACTTCAAATGGATCATAGGCCTGTATGTAAGAACTAAAACGTCATATAAAACCCACAGAAATAACACAGAAGTAGACCTCTGTGATCCTGGGTTAGGAAAGACGTCTCAGATATGACAACCAAAGCATAACAGATAACAGAAAAATTAGACAAATCTGACTTCATCAAAATTAAAAACTTACATGCTTCAAAGGACACTATCAAGAGAGTGAAAAAGACAACCCCAACAATGGGAGATAATACTTACAAAATCATGTTATCTGCAAACCAAAACTACAATGAGATATTACTTCACACCCATCCACTACAATAAAAGACAGATAACAACAAGTGTAGTCCAGCATGTGAAAAAACTGGAACCCTCAGACATTGTTAGTGGGATTGTAAAATGGTGCAACTATTTTGGAAAATGTTTGGCTGTTCCTCAAAATGTTCAACACAGAGTTACCATATGACCCAGCAATTCGACTCCCAAATGAAATGAAGACATGTGCCCACATAAAAACTTATACAAAAATGTTCACAGCAGCATTATTCATAACAGCCAAAAAGCACAACCAAACAAATCTCTAACACTGATGAATGGCTAAATACAATAGGACACACACACCCACACCCACACACGAACAGTGTTTGACCATTAAATAGAATTAACTACTGTTGCATGCTACAGCCTGGGTGAACCCTGGAAACATGTTAATGAAATAAGTTAGTCATAAAGGACCACGTGTATGAACCCATTTATATGATTATGCCCAGCGTAGACAAATCTACATGGTAAGGAAAGATGACTGCTAATAAACATTGGGATCCTTCCTTAGATGAAGAAATCATTCTAAAAGCATGGTTGACGTCTGCACAACTCTATGAACATACGAAAAACCTTGAATTGTTCATTTAAATGGGTGGTATGGCAGGTGAACTATACCTCAATAAAGCGTCGTTGACGTCTGCACAGCTCTATGAATATACGAAAAATCCTTGAATTGTTAAATGAGTTGTATGGCGGGTGAACTGTACCTCAATAAAGCTATTAAAAAAAAACAAAGCTGACGTCTAGTATTTGTGTCGCTTGTGGAAAACAAGGAACATTCAAGACAAATAATTATGAACTGATTTGATTACTAAGCAAACCTGTGGGTGAAACAATTAGAAACTAAGAATTTAAGATATTCCTTATTCACTTTATGCGTACCACTTTAAATATTTCTACATCTTAACTAAAATGGAATTGTACCTCTTCCAACTGTCAAGCCATAAAATGGGATTCCTGAGACACCTGAGTACACATGTTCCTTTCCTGTACACGGCGGAACTCTACTCCCCAATACAACAAACAGTAACTGCAGAAAAACACTCCACTGGGAGACTGGGAAGTCATTCTCAGCGAACCACCTAAAACCAATACTGAATTTAGAAGAGAGGTGTGGAAAGAATGAGGAAGGCGAAGGAGCCCAGGGAACAAGGGGAAGTATGGGTGCATTCAAGCTCAAGGAATCCAGTTACACTAAATTCAACTTTTGTACGCTTTGTGAACAGGCCCAGAGGCAAAGTCCTGGGCGCAGACCAACGAGTCGAACTGCGAGGCCGAGAGGAAATGCTGATCCAGCCCAAGTCCGCATGGGAATTCGTGGGGAAATGGTGGGGGGCCGAAGGGCTAAGATGGGGGCCTGCGGGGCGGGAAGGAGGCGAGCCTCCCCGCCCGGCTCCGGGCCGCACTCGCCGGCAGCGCGCAGCCGGGGTGGCCGCGCTGCGGGCCCGTCGTCCGCGTCCGAACCGCGCAGCGCGCCCGGCGCCGGGAGTCTCCGGCGGGGCTGGCTCCCGTCTCCCGCCCCATCCGGCGCTTTGTCCCCGCGCGGGCGGCGGGCGGCCCCTCGGCGTCCCCGCCGCGGGCTGAGGGGCCGCGCTGACAGCCCCCGCCCCCCGCCGGGGCGGCGAGCCCGCGAGTCGGCGCGGCCGACGACCCGTCGTCACTCGACGGGCTTCGTCCAGGCGGGACGCAGCAGGCGGAGGTCCGAGGACGCCGGCCCTGCCCGCGGAGCCGCCGCCACCGCCCGAAGCGCACGCAGGCCGAGGTCAGGCGGAGAAACTCTCGGCCTCCGAAACCCACACCATGTCCAACATCCTTCTCTTACCCAGAAATTCTCAACGAAATGCGCCATGACCATCGTGCCGCTGCCGACGCCGCGCCGGGTTCCGCGTCCGCGCCCTCCCGCCGCTCCGTAAACACGGGCCCGGCCCCCACGGCGCCCCCGCCTTTCGCTGCAGCCGCCGCCTTCTTCCCGGAGACCTGCCCGCACCCTCCAGGGCGCATGCGCCACCTAGCGGCTGCCGCCGCGGGGCGAGCCTTCAAACGCCCAGCCTGGGTTGCGCATGCGCCCTAGGCCCCATTCCCGGGTTTTTCGTCCTCTTCCTCTCTGCCCAGCGCTGGCGCGTCGGAGAATGAGTATTCTTTTTGGAATGGTGGAGAACCCTGCCCCGGAGCATCACCCGGGAGACTGCCCGCACACTTCGCTGTGCGATGGGTACCGGCATAGGGACGGAGCGAAGAGAAGGGTCGGCCAGAAACAGTGGAACCCACCGCCAGGCTGCCTTCTCTCTCCCTCCTCAGAAGACTCGCTTCCTGAGCTTTCGAGGATCTCGGAGAGGGACCCAAGTTGGGGCCAACTGGGACGGGGGAAACTTGGCCTCTGGCCAACCGGAGAAGACTCTGAGAAATGGTCAACAGGGTGCCTTTCCTTGATAGGGAATTAAGAACCAAAACAAAACTTTCCGAGGCCGGAAAAGGAGGAAACGCCCTGGAGACAGAGAGCTGCCCGAGACCCAGGCACCAAGTCCGAGGCCGCTGACCTCCAGCACGCCCGGAGCAAACCGGCCGGGACTGCCGACTGCAAGAACGTGACCCGAAGCCGACGATTTTTCCTAACTCAGCCAGTTTTGTCTCTCTCTCTCTTTTATTTTTTTCTTGTAGCACTTGTTCACGTAAGTCCATGGTTCGCTCAGCAACTTGTACGTTTTGGAAAAAGAAACAAGTTCAAACACGCCTCGGCATTTAACACAGACACCAAATCTCCTTCCCACGCCGTGCTTTCCAGAGGTTAAGGGGAAAAAAATTAAACCAGGTCAGTTAGGTCCAAAATATGCAGTTCTTGAAGCCAAGCCGGACAAACAGATTTAGTGTAACTTGAACTGTACATTCATGGCACACCTCTTCAGATCTTGTGGCTCCAAACATGCGGAACACTACACCACTATTTCTTCATGGCAAATAATTTACATCCTCAAAAGTAAGAACCAGACAGTGCTTTTCACAAGGATGAAGCTGTGAAGGGTAGTTAAGTAGGAATCATTGGATAATGGTATTGTGATTATATCTTATAGAAATAAATAGGACGTTATAAGACATCTAGGCTTCCCTGGAAGCTCAGTTGGTAAAGAATCCGCCTGCAATGCAGGAGACCCTGGTTGGATTCCAGGGACTGGAAAATCCTCTGAAGAAGGGATGGGCTCCCCACTCCAGTATTCTTGGGCTTCCCTCGTGGTTCAGCTGGTAAAAAATCCGCCTGCAATGTGGGAGACCTGGGTTCAATCCCTGGGTTGGGAAGATCCCCTGGAGAAGGGAACGGTTACCCGTCCAGTATTCTGGCCTGGAGAATTTCATGCACTGTATAGTCCATGGGGTCGCAAACAGTCGGAAACGGCTGAGCGATTTTCACTTATAAAACAACTAGGATTTGCTTTAAAATGAGTCTTTGAGGGGGGAGGAATGGGTAAGGGTATAGATGAAGACTGACCATCAGTGGGTAAGTCTTGGAGCTAGGCATTGGAAATGGGGTTCACTTTACTATCCTCTTTTTGGTGTATATGCTTTTTCCTTTCTTTAAAAAGTCTTCATAGCACTATCAGTTACACCTAGTTTGGGGGAAAGTCGAACTTAGAGATTTGCTATAATTCTCTAAGCCAGTATTGTAGCGCTGTCTTTCTTGATGCTGAAGAAATTCTAAGAAAAATACAGCCACCTAGTGCGCACGTACGAAGTCACTTAAGTCCTTTTGGACTCTGCAACCCCAGAGGGCCTCCTCTGTCCTTGGGATTCTCTGGGCAAGAATACTGGAATGTGTTGCCACGCTCTCCTCCAGGGGATCTTCCCCGACCCAGGGACTGAACCCTGGATCACTTATGTCTCCTGCGTTGGCAGGTGGGTTCTTTACCACTAGCACCACCTGGGAAGCCCACAGCCATCTAGATCACCCTGCAGATGAACGTGGCATTAAATTCCCAGTTTCACTAACCACTACGGCACTTAGACCTAGACAGAAGTGGCCCTTATCCTGGACCCCATGCTTTAAAGGACCTTACATATCAAATTTATTAAAAAACATGATTGCCTCTCCTACAGATGCTGAACTCTGGCCCATAACTATCAGTACCTTCTCCCATGACCAGTACTATTCAGGCTCTTAGGAAACATTTTGGATCTCTTGCCCTTTATCTTCAAAACAAAAGGTAGAACTCCAAATGCAGTGAAAATTTGTGGGTGCTATAGCTGCCCATATCAGAGATAGAACTGCTTTGGAGTTAGGCAGAATCTGAGCAGCAGAAGCAGTTAGGTAAATCAGAAGACAAATTAACTTGTGAAGGCTTCCTCTCAGCTGAGTGCAATAAATACTTGCATTACAAAGTTGTTTTTTTTTTTTTTTGGCATAACAAAGTGGTGTCTAGTACAGATTTTCCTTGTTTTAGTGTTCCAATCTATGATTCCAACACCAACAATTTTGCACAGTATTCAGAGTTGCACAGGGTACACTGACTTCCACTTCGTACTCTTCACGCTGTTCCCATGTATATCAGAAGCCATGAAGAGAAAGCTTCTGTATATTTTGGGTATTTATTGATACAAAATTCATCAGGGTCAAAAAACCATACGCTATAATCGCCTGGTATTTAAATTGTGGGACTTTACAGTGAATAGTGATTAAGTGATTCAGACAAGATGGTGTAGTAGAAGAATGTGGATAGCATTAACCACATTCTGACATCAAGTGAAGTTTCCAAGGATGCAGAGTGTAGATAAGGCCCTGAGCCGGTAGCCTCACTCATGCCTTAAAGTATTTGTGCCCCACACACTTAAGCCTCACTTATCCAAACACATTCTGAAATTATTAAATACGTAGATAACAACAGTGTTCCACTCACTCCTGCCTATAATACACAGCACTTAATAGTCACTCAGTAACTGTTCAGTGCAAGAATAGATGAATGAATGAGCATATTAGAATGTCAGGGTGGATGGGCTTTGGCTTTTCAGTAATTCCATTCTGATTTTAATAACATACTTTTAATTGTGCTAGATCTTAGAGCTTATAAAAATGTTGTTATTTAAGTTCCACTTGACTTAATTTCCTCACATTACTTTAAATATTTTCAAAAGAATTTGGAGGGGCTTGAGGATACTTATTAAAGTATAAGCTACTTTTGTAATAAAAATAAAACTGAAATGATAATATTCAAGTTTGGCTCTGGCAGGAGATCTTCTATTAGGAAGAGGCTGCTAAACAATTTAGCCTTCAGTTTTGGGTTGACCCTCACCTCCAGAATCTTCTCCCTCTTAGGAGCTCTCTCTAATTATACCTGCTACCATATGTTGGCTTCCAGGGGATGCTCCTGTTCACCATTAAATCTCTGGCTCAAGCAATTATGTTATAGCCCCGCTAAAAAGAAACAACAAACCCAAAATGGAGTCATGGTGCATTTCATGGAGAATTTTGGGGTGACAGAAGGATTTTGGAAATTATGTGAGTGTGGGAGTCCCAGGGTTTCTGCCCTTTACCTCAGCCTGTGGGGGCTTTGGGCAGTAGTAACCTCAGTACTTGCAGGCTCACAGCCCTTATAGAGGGCTGGAGGATCTCAGTGTGGGGCTCCTTTACTAGTTTCATCCATTTCCGCAGCCCAAAGAGCCATGAGAATTGGTGGTGGTTTCCAACTGGGATCATACTGTGTTGGTTTAAAAACTGGACTAGGTCCAGTAAAAGCTACGGCTAATGGGGATTTTGGAAGCCAGAAAAACCTAAAAAATTGGTGGCTATGGATTGAACATTTACACATTGTACAGTGCTTGCCACCTCAAGAAAACTTCCACGATAAGTTGTTTATGGAATAGGTTGGTTAGATGCTAAGTTTCCCACCAGACTCAAGAAAATTTCTGTGCAAAAAGTTACGCTGTAAAACACCCCACAGTTTCCAACACCACGTGTATCTCTCTTAGGTGTTAGTTCAGCTCCACAAAACCCAAAGGCCTAGTTAAAGAAATGGCATCCTTTATATCCAGACTTTGTTACCAAACCAGGCTTATTTGCCTGACTTGTAGCAAGCCACATGCTGAGATGCCAAGGTTTGTAGCAGAGAAAGAGTTTATTCACAAGACAGCCAAGAGAGGAGATAGAACAAGTCTCAGATCTACCTCCCTGAAGGCAAGGGCCTTGAGATAGCGATGGCATAAAGAAGCAAGGTGGTTTTAGGTGTAGGGAAAAGTGATTGGAGGTAGGGAAAAGGTGAGGTAGTAAGCCTCCTGGGCAGGTATATTTGGGTTACATGCTTCTTAGTGGGATGCATATTCAAAATTGGAGGTGATTAGCTTTATTCGAGGGTGGACTTTTCAGCCCTCTGACATCAAAAGGTCATTTCATCCAATACCTGCACAGGCCCAGTTTTAGGGTCAGTGATCCCAAACAACTTTAGCCAACTTGAACTGGACAGGCTGACTGAGTTTCCAGGAAACAACTTAAGCCCCCATTGTAGTGACCTCATGGGTTAGAGGTGTTAGCTAAGTGGTTAAAAAGTCTTGTAATATATTATCTAACCTATGTGAAGCTTGGAGAGTATACAATTAAAGAAAGAAGAATAGGAAAAAGGAATACATAAAGCAAGCTTCATCACTAAAGGCATGTTAGAAGAAGAGTTTTTAAACAAACCGTTCCTTTATCTGTTGTTCTGTAAGACACACTTGGGGATTTCTTTTACGACAACAGCTTCTGTTAACTCTATGGGGCGTGGTTTCAAGTTGAATGTGCTACCTTCTGGCAATCTACTTATTTTATATCTGAAAACTATGGTCCCAAAGCTATAAATACCTACAAAATTGGCAAGATCTTACAAAGACGATCTAGAATTTTGTCTCCTGAGAATCTGACTTGGTAACTAACCATCAGGTTGGTGGGGGGGGGGGGGTTCCCCAAATATGGCTGGACAGAGATGTGGATTGCACCCCATTTGCAGCCAGATACGGCTGGACAAAAATGCAGGTTAAATTCTGTCTATGCCTGAGATCCTGCCAAACTGCTGCAAACTCTCAGGGGATTTACTATCTAGAATTATAATGGCCATGGTGAGCACTGTCCCACTTGGATAAGATTATTCAAAACGTGCACTTAAAAGTAAGAATTCCCACATCAAACAGTAGAATAATTATTTTAATTTGTATATAGAAGCCTCCAAAAGGCTTTATAATTCCCAAAAAATAGCTTCATTAAAAGACTCACTGTTAGAGACTAATGAAAGATTAAAGATATTTGAGGTACCTAAAACAAAAGACTGTAAGACTGACATAACTCCTGCTCTCCCTGCTATACTCCTTTGAGTGCTCATTCTAGTCATCCTCTGTCTGAATTGTTTTTTCACTCTGAAAAGACTACATGACCACACACAAAACTCTGCCAAGTTAATGACCTGACAAGCACCCCTATATCTATCTTCAAAGGAGGGCCCCTATTTGGGCACTTCCCAAAGTTGTCTGGGACTCCAAGGGATTTTTCTGGTAAATTGCTGTTATTTCCATAATCATCAAAGAGAAAACTAAATATAAAATTAATGGAGAACTTTGCCAAATTCTGGTAAATACCGAAGCCCGCAGAAGGAGTCCTGGGAAAGCCAGCAAAAGTTGGCTAAGTGTGAGAATTCTTACCAGAGTCAGCTCTCCTTAGATCTCAGTCTGTAGGTCCCAAATGAGAAAGGAAGATATAATGTCATGTTATCCCCTCCTTTCCAAAACCAGACCCAGTGGTTATTGATCCTTTCTCTCCCTGGGACAGCTGTTATCTTCTTTTTGGTCATTATCTAAGTCTTTATTTTGGCCATCTTTGGGAGTAGCTCTAAGATCTTGGCATGGTAATGTCTTTTGCACCTTCTTTGGGAATGCCTTCTAAAACCAAGGGACTGTTCAGTACTGCCAGAAATATTCACTGTTGTCCCAGCTGAAACCTGAGAAGATATCTGAAAAAAAACCTGAACTCTTGTAGTTTCCTCAAATATCTGATGACAACTCTCCAAGCTAACATTTCCAGTTTTCTTCCACCCTTCTATTTTTGAATCCCTAAGAGCAAAGACTGCCCTCAAATTTCTCTGGAAGGGACTACACCAGGCCTTCTTCACTACCCAAATGACAACCAAACATCAAGAATTTGAACTCTGGATATACATCTCTTAGCTGAACACTCTTCCTGCCATCTGCTCCTGTGTAAATGCTATACACCTTCAAATCAAATTGACTAAGAACAGAAATAGCTGACATCAATGTAGACTGCTTCCACGCAAGTTGCAAGATAAAGATTTCATATTTTAACTAAACATGAAACCTTCTCTTCTTCCCTTTACAAGGGATCTCAATGGCCTGCAAAATAATGATGTCACCCATATCTCCCAGGACATTGCTAAGAGGGGGTGATCTCTGGAATTTAGAACAACGTTTTATTTCGGGACAGGAAAAGAACCTAACTGACTCTTGGCTTGAACAGGAAAATGCAGCACTCCCTGCAAATGAGTCCAGTAACAGTACTTTAGTGAAAGTGGTTTGTGCCCCCACAGGATTTATCTTTGCCTGTGATGATTACCATTCTCCTTGAGCCTGTGAATACCTAAAAGGCTGGCACATAGCCAGGCAATGCCTTTTAGGTTATCTAACTGTGCCCTTAACTGTCTAAAAACAAATTGAGACCTCATTGGTCAACTTCCTAGAATTTAAATTATCAAGTTTGAAAGGGCTGACCAAGAGGCATTCTTGTTTCAGGATTTACTTCTTTTGGTAGGGCTCAACTTCCCTAGTTATGAGTGAATACAAATTAGACTATAATCAGGAAGCTCTCCTTGACTCTTAAAAATATTGCAGTATCTGATGCAAGAGCAATAGCTGTACAATAGCGTGTGTGTGTGTTCAGTCACTAAGTTGTGTCAGACTCTTTGCAGCCCCATGGGCCGTAGCCACCAGACTTCTCTGTCCGTGGGGTTTTCCAGACAAGAATGCTGGAGTGGGTTGACATTTCCTTCTCCAGGGGATTGTCCCGACCCAAGAATTGAACCCGCATCTCCTGCGTCTCCTGCATTCACAGGTGGATTCTTTACCACTGGACCACCTGGGAAGCCCATGCAACACAGACCCTTAGACAATCTGGCCAAAGTTGTTCTTGATAACAGGATAGCCCTTGATTATCTTTTAGCTAGGTCAGTGATCACACCATCGTGATTATCTGGGTCGTGAAGATCTTTTTTGTACAGTTCTTCTGTGTATTCTTGCCATCTCTTCTTAATCTTCTGCTTCTGTTAGGTCCATACCACTTCTGTCCTTTATTGAGCTCATCTTTCCTGGAATGTGAAGTCAAGTGGGCCTTAGAAAGCGTCACTACGAACAAAGCTAGTGGAGGTGATAGAATTCCAGTTGAGCTATTCCAAATCCTGAAAGATGATGCTGTGAAAGTGCTGCACTCAATATGCCAGCAAATCTGGAAAACTCAGCAGTGGCCACAGGACTGGAAAAGGTCAGTTTTCATTCCAATCCCAAAGAAAGGCAATGCCAAAGAATGCTCAAACTACTGCACAATTGCACTCATCTCACATGCTAGTAAAGTAATGCTCAAAATTCTCCAAGCCAGGCTTCAGCAATATGTGAACCGTGAACTTCCTGATGTTCAAGCTGGTTTTAGAAAAGGAAGAGGAACCAGAGATCAAATTGCCGACATCCGCTGGATCATCAAAAAAGCAAGAGAGTTCCAGAAAAATATCTATTTCTGCTTTATTGACTATGCCAAAGCCTTTGACTGTGTGGATCACAATAAACTGTGGAAAATTCTGAAAGAGATGGGAATACCAGACCACCTGACCTGCCTCTTGAGAAATTTGTATGCAGGTCAGGAAGCAACAGTTAGAACTGGACATGGAACAACAGACTGGTTCCAAATAGGAAAGGGAGTATGTCAAGGCTGTATATTGTCACCCTGTTTATTTAACTTATATGCAGAATACATCATGAGAAACGCTGGACTGGAAGAAACACAAGCTGGAATCAAGATTGCCAGGAGAAATATCAATAACCTCAGATATGCAGATGACACCACCCTTATGGCAGAAAGTGAAGAGGAACTGAAAAGCCTCTTGATGAAAGTGAAAGTGGAGAGTGAAAAAATTGGCTTAAAGCTCAACATTCAGAAAACGAAGATCATGGCATCCGGTCCCATCACTTCATGGCAAATAGATGGGGAAACAGTGGAAACAGTGTCAGACTTTATTTTGGGGGGCTCCAAAATCACTGCAGATGGTGACTGCAGCCATGAAATTAAAAGACGCTTACTCCTTGGAAGGAAAGTTATGACCAACCTAGATAGCATATTCAAAGCAGAGACATCACTTTGCCAACAAAGGTCTGTCTAGTCAAGGCTGTGGTTTTTCCAGTGATCATGTATGGATGTGCGAGTTGGACTGTGAAGAAGGCTGAGCGCCGAAGAATCGATGCTTTTGAACTGTGGTGTTGGAGAAGACTCTTGAGAGTCCCTTGGACTGCAAGGAGATCCAACCAGTCCATTCTGAAGGAGATCAGCTCTGGAATTTCTTTGGAAGGAATGATGCTAAAGCTGAAACTCCAGTACTTTGGCCACCTCATGCGAAGAGTTGACTCATTGGAAAAGACTCTGATGCTGGGAGGGACTGGGGGCAAGAGGAGAAGGGGACAACAGAGGATGAGATGGCTGGATGGCATCACTGACTCGATGCACGTGAGTCTGAGTGAACTCCGGGAGTTGGTGATGGACAGGGAGGCCTGGCGTGCTGCGATTCATGGGGTCGCAAAGAGTCGGACACAACTGAGCGACTGATCTGATCTGATCTTTTAGCTGAAAAAGGTCTGTGGTGGTCTGTGCCACCACCACCTGCTGCAACCTTCTGAGAAAGTTGGAAACTCAGTTACATAATATCACTGAACAAGCCATTTGGCTTTAAAAGCTGACTTCATCAAGGTGTCTTTTTTTGACTTACATGATTTTGATTGGTTTGGGTCTTGGGGGCCATGGCTCCAAAATATACTTTAGATATGGAAATGATCCTGCTTAAAATAATCATAACAATCTCTCTTGTGCATTGTATTCTAGCAAGAGCTTATCAAATGCATGTTCCTAGCTGCTAAATACCAAGCAAAATGATCTCCAAGCAAATAATCTCCCTAAGTTTGGAACATGGAAAAAGAAACAAAGGAGTGACCGACTTAAAAAATACAAGCCTGAAATGCAACCTGTGAATACCACATAAGATTCGGCAAGAAACAGGAATCAAGGAGAGCTGTGAGAACTATAGAGTGGTGGCTGAGAGTGGCGTTAAAGCTTTAAATGTTGGCCACATCTTTCAGTTAGGCTGAGTGTTTGATCAAAAGTGGGGAGTTGTTAAAAAGAAGCAACAGACCTCAAAGCAGGGTCACTTACACTAAGCCTCACTGAGATTTAATACCTAACTTAGTTGCAATTTCAGCCTCTCCCAGCAGTGGAATTTTAAACCAATGTCTGGAATTCCCTGGTTAGGGCTAGTGAGTTACCTGGTGGCTCAGCAGTAAAGAATCTGCCTGCTAATGCAGGAGATGTGGGTTTGATCCTCAGGTCAGGAAGATCCTCTGGAGGAGGAAACGGCAACCCACTCCAGTACCCTTGCAGGAAAATTCCATGGACAGAAGAGCTTGGCGGACCACAGTCCGTGAGGTTGCAGAGTCAGATACAACTGAGTGACTAAATAACGACATTGTAGTTTCATCCTCTCCCAGGAGTGGAATTTTAAACTGATATCTGGAATTTCCTGGTCAGCACTAGTGAGGTAATCTACCTAATACCCCCAACTTTCCCCTAAAGGAAGGTGACCTTGCTTGAAATAATATAGTCTTTTAATGTCTTTGTCCCAGCCTCTTTCTGCTTATAAAAGCCTTCCATTTGCTGTAGCTCCTGAGAGCCTCTTTTATTTGTTAGCTGGGATGCTGAATTCGTGAATCTTTTAATAAAGTCAATTAGATCTTTAAATTTACTCAGCTGAATTTTTTCTTAACAGCTCAAAGCATATTTCAAGTGTTAAAACATACCTTGATAAGTAAAAGAGGAGAAATTAACACAAAATAACTTAAATCCTCAATTCTCTGGTTTACAAAATATTGAATATCTCTAAGATTTGAGAGCAAGTCACCCAGAGAACTTCCTCCTTTCATTCCTTAGTTGGATCTCCTATTTCCAATCCTGGATTCACAGCTCACAGAATACTGATCTACATTGAATTACAAGAGCCATTTCTTCATTATATAATTTAAAACTAGTTCTATTCCAGAAGAGTTGCCTATAAAGTAAAATATATTTTTTCTCATTTATTTTCAATATAATTTTGCAAATAAACTTCTGCTTCTTCCCAAGCTGAGAGTGGCAGAGAGGAAGCTCCTATTAAAAAAAAAAAAAAACAAACCTCTCTTATTTCCTGCTAATTTCTTCAAGGAGCAGCATCCTGTGTTAGATGCAGTAGTCCTTCTCTGTTCTCATCTTATACTTGACAATAACAAGTGGTAAAAAGAAAAAAAGCTAAGCTCCATTAAAAGGCAGAGGAGAAACACGCAGGCCCCTGAAATCTGGTGTTCTCTCACTTTCCCCTACTCAATAGCAGCATAGTGAAAGCAAAAGCTTTATGCAAAACAGAAAGAAAAGCACAAACTTGGCAGATGGTATCTAGAAAGGCGCTCTCCAAGGGCCAGGAGGTAGAAACATTCATCAGAATGCACGATGGAGCTAAACATCACCCTGCACACACTCCTCTCTGTTCAAGCAGCTTGGTTAGGCGCACCTTTTCTCTCTCCTGAGTGCATCTGGGATTGACTGCTCCTTGACGTGGCAGCACCTCTTCCTTCACAGTGAGATGAACTTTCCCAGGGACTCCCTTACCTTGCAATCTGTGAAAAAAATACAAAATACCTGGTACGTTGTTTGGGGGGTTATAGTGCTAAACCACAGGGAATCCAACAGGGATTTCAAAAATAAGGGAAGAGAGGACTTCCCTGGTGGTCCAGTGGTTAAGAATCTGCCTGCCAATAAAGGGGATGCAATGCAGGTTCAATCCCTGGTCCAGGAAGATCACACATGCCACAGGGCAACTAAACCTACTGCCACAGCTACTGAAGCCCGTGTGCCTACAGCCTGTGCTCCCCAACAAGAAAAGCCACTACGAGGAGAAGTCTGCACAGGGCAACTTGAGAGTAGCCCCCACTTGCCGCAGCTATAGAAAGCCTGGGCGCAGCAATCAAGACCAAGCACAACCAAAAATAAACAAATAAACTAAAATTTCAAAATATAATAAATAAAGAGAAATTACTAAAATACAGACAGAAAGGTAATATATGACAAGTTAAAAACATGCAAAAATGTCTGTCATCAGTATTAAGGAGAAATGCAAAAGATAACACAGAAAATAAAGTTAGAAATATGTGAAAATGTATGTGTAAATGGACAAAAATCAAAACAAAACATGGAAAATGTTTATGTTTTATGGTTGTCAGATTATGACAATTATTAAACATTTAAAACGTTTTATTGTAATAGCAATATGACTTAAAGAGCAATCATTATTCTTTGTTTTCATTTAATTATGACTATAACTGGGCCAAATCTTCCTTAAGTCTTTCATTAACTATCTCCTCACTTTCATTTATTCAAGCAATAGACAATTATTGAGTATTTAATACAATGAAAAGAGTATTACTGCTCTTAAAAAATTCACAATGCAATATGAACTTATGTGTAAGACAATAGAGATGATTACAGTAATATAACAATTGCCCAGAAGAATACCTAGTATCTGGCTGGCAACCAATAAACATTTATTAAATGACTAAATCAGTGAATCACTTTGTTCAGAGAAATAACCTCAAAAAAATTCAATTTGTGCTTTTTCTTTTCTTTTTATATATTTTTTTCTTTCTTTCCTTTTCCCCTCTCGTTCTTTCTTTTACAAGGAAGGTGACAAGCGATTGTCTGGATTCAAAGAGGCTCTTTTCCGTTAGCTGGTTTGAGGTTCATGTGGGTAGTGGAGTCCAGAGCACATTCTGAAACTCAGTGCTTCTAGGACCAGCTAGCCTCCTCTGAGGTGGCTGTGTATGGCGACTGAAGAATAGAGAGTAGAATAGGAATTGTAACCATCGGAACCCAAGAAAAGACATACTTTTGGCTGAGCTAAGAATGGAGGAGTGAACTTGGTCTCCCTTTAAAACTCACTGAAGCCTGAACAGAGATCTCAGTCACTGCCAGACCAGCACCTTCTGCACACTGAGGAGCACCAGATTTCAGTAACAGCATGGTATTCCAGTAAGAAGCAGAGTCCCCGAGTTTCTTGGTCAAATGATGAGACAGAACGAATGGTCAAATACATGGAGTCCTGTCCATTCATTTAAGTAACATGTACTGAACACCTATAGTAAGACAGGCCCTCTTCTAAATACGGGGGATGTTATAGTGAACAAAACAAATGCCTTTGCTGCCCTTGTGGCACGTAGTGTGGGAAGAGAGCCCCAAGGATATAAACGAGATCCTAGAGGAGAGTGATACATGCTGTGAAGTATGATTGGGACAGAGAGTGGTGAGGATTGGGGCTCCCAGGTGGTGCCAGTGATAAAGAATCCGCCTGCCATAGCAGGAGACAAGAGAGACACAGGTTTGATCCCTGGGTTGGGAAGATCCCCTGAAGGAAGGTGTGGCAACCCACTCCAGTATTCTTGCCTGGAGAATCCCATGGACAGAGGAGACTGGAGGGCTACAACGTCTCAAAGTGCTGGACACGATTAAAGTGACTTAGCGTGCACGCACGTGGTGAGGAGAAGGGACCTCTTTCCAGAGAGTGGCCTCTCTGAGGAAGGTGACATTTGAGCACAGACCTGAATGAACCAAAGAATCAGCCAGGCAAACACCTGCACAGGTCTACATTGAAGTATCAGATAATGCAAAGGCTCAGAGTTAGCAATGAGCTTGATTTGTTAAAATAAATGTAAAGGAGGGCAATATAGTTGGAGATCGGTGATAAATTGAGAGAAGATCCAAGATGAGGTCAGAGAGGGAGGCAGAGGCTGGTCGTATTCTAAGGAAGGTGGTATTCTAAGCTGCAGTCCACGGAAGCCAATGGAGGGTTTTAAAGCAACAGAGATTCTAAGCTGCAGTCCAAGGAAGCCAATGGAGGGTTTTAAAGCAACAGAGATATGATCTGATTTATGTTTAAAAAGGTCACTTTGACTGCTCTGTGTAAAGGGGTTTGGGGGGCAGTAATTGGAAGGCCACTTAATAAATAGATATTGTAGCCCTGGGAAGAGAAGGTGGTGGCAGGGACTAGGTGACAGCGGTGGAAGAGATAAGAAGTGGTCAGGTGCAAGATTTGTTTTTAATGTAGAGCTGACAGAATCTGCTAATGGATTGGAAGTAGAGTGTGAAAGCAAGAAAGAAATCAAGGATGGGCCTGGGAGTTATGCTTGGTGTATAATGGTGTATGCTGCTGCGTCACTTCAGTCGTGTCCAACTCTGTGTGACCCCAGAGACGGCAGCCCACCAGGCTTCCCCGTCCCTGGGATTCTCCAGGCAAGAACACTGGAATGGGTTGCCATTTCCTTCTCCATATGGTGTATAATGTTGCATAATGTGTATAATGGTGCCACGGAGATGAAAAAGGTATGGAGAGCAGCTGGTTTGAAGAAAGGGAGGAGGACTGAAGGGTTTTGGACATATTAGGTTTAAGATGCCTATTAACAATCCAAGTGGAAATGGCTATCAGACTTTTGGATACAAGACTTGGGAGTTGAACACGGATGTCAGTTTCAAAGACATAAATTTGAGAGTCATCACCACATATAGATGAGATGAACAAATCACACATAAAGGGGGAAGGGAATTAAGTTGAACCAAAAATTCTGGGGCACTTCTACACTTACACGTCAGGAGAAACAGATGAGCCAGCGTCAGAGATTTAAAAAGAGTAGCAAAATAGAAGAAATATAAGGAAAAAAGGATGACATTGAAGCTAAGAGAATGTTTTAAGAACTGATCAATGGCCAAATACGAAAAAATAGCACTGCATTTAGCAGGATGGAAGTAGTCTTAGCAAGTGTTGATTCTTTGAAGTGGTGGAGAAATAAACCTGATTGGAGTGAGTTGAAAGAGAAGGGGAAGTAATGACAGCAAGTACAGACAACTTATTCAATCAGCTTTGCTGTGAAAGGGTACAGTGAAACAGGCAGTTATTGAAGGGATCGAGGAAGGAAAGGGAAGAAGCCTTAAAAGTCATGCTTGGGAGTCAAAGGGGATGTGCCAAAAAGAAGGGAAAAGGGAGATAATTACAGAAATGTGGTCCCTGAGTAGAGGAAAGGACCTGGGATCCAGAGCAAAATAAAAACGTCAAGAGAATATTTCTGGGGACTTTATTGGTTGTCCAGTGGCTGAGACTCCATGCTCCCAACACAGGGGGCCCAGGTTTGATTTCTTGTCAGGGAACTAGATCCCACATGCCTCAACTGAGTTCACATGCTGCCCACATGCCACAGCTAAAGATCCCACAAGATCAAAGATCCTGTGTGCCACGACTTAGACCCAGGGCAGCCAAATAAATAAATATTTTTTAAGGAGAGAGTGTTTCTGCATTCCCAGCTAATAATTCTAATAGAATCTTGATCAATTCTTTGGAAAAATAATTATAACTGTGTGTGCAATTTTAGTTCATGTATTGGGCTTCCCAGCTGGTGCTAGTGGTAAAGAGCCCACCTCCCAGTGCAGGAGACATAAGAGACACAGAGCACCATCCCTGGGTCAGGAAGATCCCCTGGAGGAGGGCACTGCAATCCACTCCAGCATTCTCGCCTGGAGAAACCCCATGGATAGAGGAGTTCGGCAGGATGCAGTCCATAGGGTAGCAAAAAGTTGGACACGAATGAAATGACTTAGCATGCATGTTCATGTATTACCTTACTGAATCCTCACATCAAACTTATGAGCTCACTGCTATTGTGCTGTGCTGTGCTTAGTTGCTCAGTCGTGTCCGACTCTTTGTGACCCCATGGACTGTAGCTCACCAGGCTGCTCTGTTCATGGGGATTCTCCAAGCAAGAATACTGGAGTGGGTTACCATGCCCTCCTCCAGGGGAATCTTCCCAACCCAGGGATTGAACCCAGGTCTCCCACCTTGAAGGCAGATTCTTTACCATCTAAGCCACCAGTGAAAGTGAAAGTGAAGTTGCTGAGTTGTGTCCGACTCTTTGCAACCCCATGGACTGTAGCCTACCAGGTTCCACCATCCATGGGATTTTCCATACTGGAGTGGGTTGCCATTTCCTTCTCCAGGAGATCTTCCCGACCCAGGGATTGAACCCGGGTCTCCCGCATTGTAGGCAGACGCTTTACTGTCTGAGCCACCAGGGAAGCCTATCCCAATTTTACAAATAAGAAGATGGGCTCCACGAGATTAAATAAGTTGCAAAGATCACAAAAGTAATTGAGTGGTAAATTACCGTTAGCTTGTGGTAAATTTCTTAACAATGGTAAGCTACAGTACCACTAACAGAGGCATGAACAGCGTGTTATGAAGGATGGTAAATGAGACCGCAAACAATAGAAGAAGTCAAAAGAAGATGAGTGGTCAAGAGTAAAATTTAAACTCATCCACCCAGGGCTTTTATTAATTTATTTTTTAAATCATACTCTGATGTTCATCAATTGCCACATTCTTTTCATATGGAAGTCCCTTCTTTGCTTATTATCACTCTAACCCAGGTTCTCTAAATGGATATGAATGATAACTAATAAGGATCACATAAAAGTTTCGAGTTAATTTATTTACATATATATTATTTTAAAAAGTCTTTGGAGCTTCCCTTGTGGCTTAGCAGTGAAGAATTCACCTGCAATGCAGGAGACACAGAAGAAGCGGTTTTGATCCCTGAATTGGGAAGATCCCCTGGAGGAGGAAACGGCAACCCACTCCAGTATTGCCTGGGAAATCCCACGTACAGAGAAGCTTGGCAGGCTACAGTGTGTGGGGTCTCAAAGAGTTGGACACTACTGAGCCACTGAGCAAAAAGTTTTTTCTCTCCTCACCATCAGTTCTGAAACATGCAAGAAATGTAATTGTCCAAAAGCTCATATTCTAATCAGAAACTAGATATGTCCCACCCTAAACAGGACATCTGGTCATTGTACTAGTTTTTTTTAAAGTCCCTTTTTACAGGCAGAAGGAAATAGACAACCAAATCACCCTGTGGACATGACTACAATGTTCTCTATCAACTAATTAAGAAAGACCACTACATTATGATGAACTGTTTTCAGGGAGGCAACCAGGACTAGGCCAAACTGACCAGATCCAAATGTGATAAAATTTTGTTTCTAATCTTGAAATTCCGCTGGATGATATCTGCCTTAATATACTTTTTTTTTAATAGTGTTTTAAGAACAAACTGTCATCAATTAGATTTGTTTTTAATTTAGGTCCAAAAAATATTATTTTTTTCTTCTCACTTTCCACCTGCCAGCTAAAACCACTTTTCGTCTTTATTCAAAGCCATCTTCAAATATACTTTCCCCAGAAAAAGAAAGTTGCTAAATCATTGCCTTCTGTATAACTCTTATATTTCTTTTTTTGAATCCATATTCACTGATATATCCTTTAGATGAAGTAGTTTATATCTTGTCACAAAAAGCTATAAACTGTTTTTTGTAGCATCTTTCTTGTTTGCAGCCGTATGTGTTGCTGTCAGTGTTTGGGGTAGGGGGTATTCACCCTTCTTTCCTCACTCTCAAAAACACATCCTCTCCTACTTTTCCGTTTATCTGTAGGTTTCTACATACACACACACTGTGTGTGTGTGTGTGTGTGTGTGTGTGTGTGTGTGTTAGTTGCTCAGTCATGTATGACTATTTGCAACCCCATGGACTATATAGCCTGCCAGGCCCCTTTGTCCGTGGAATTGTCCAGGCAAGAATACTGGGGTGGGTAGCTATTCCCTTCTGCAGGGGATTTTCCAAACCCAGGGACTGAACCCGGGTCTCCTACATTACAGGCAGATCGCTCACCATCTGATCCTCCAGGGAAGCCATATATATATACACATATATCTCCCCACTTACTCACTGAATAATTGTGTGTCATGTATTGTGTGTTGATACTGTTTTAGATATGTGATATATGGTAGTGAAGAAAATAAGTAAAGTTTGCCTTCAGAAATCTTACAACCCAGTAGGACTAATAGGCAAAAATAATATATAATAAAGATGTAGACATATAGTATAATATCTGGCACATGTCAGATATATAATATAGTGATAAGTGCTATGTTAAAAAATAAACCTGGGCAAGGGCAGTATAATATTATATTTTTTAAAAAAGCAGACGAGGGACTATATAGAATATGACTCAGGAATTCAACTGGGTTTTAAACCTGGCCCTGACACTTACAAGTTCTGTAATCTTAGGGAAGTTACTTAATCGTTTGTATGACTCCATTTGCACATCTGTAAAGAGGGAAGAATAATATCATCTACCTCCAAGGGTTGTTGGAAGGATTAAATGATTTAAAATATGGAAAACAGACAGTTCCTGGAATATAGTTAATTCAATAACTATAAGTTACTAGTATTATCGAGAGGAATAGGAATTAATGGACTGATGCTGAAACTAAAGCTCCAATAACTTTGGCCACCTGATGTGAAGAGCCCACTCATTGGAAAAGACCCTGATGCTGGGAAAGATTGAGGGCAGAAGGAGAATGGGGTGACAGAGGATCAGATGTTTGGATGGCATCCTCGACTCAGTGGATATGAGTTGGAGCAAACTCTGGGAGATGGTGAAGGACAGGGAAGCCTGGCGTGCTGCAGTCCATGGAAGTCGCATACAGCTGAGTGACTGAACAACAAAGGGAGTGATGAGGGGTGCGATTTCAGAAAGAATGTTCTCAATAGGAGACCTATCTGAGGAGGTAAAAGGAGTGGAGGAGAGTCTCCTGTGAGGTCTGGCTGAAGAACCTACTAGGCAGAAGGGAAAGCAAGGGCAAAATATAAACAGGACGTTGATACGCCTTGGGCGGAGCAAGCGGGTGGTAGGAAGTGAGGTGGGAGCTGAGGGTCAGATCAGCTAGGGCCTTGAAAGTGAAAGTGAAGTCGCTCAGTTGTGTCTGACTCTGTGACTCCATGGACTGCAGCCTGCCAGGCTCCTCCATCCATGGGATTTTCCAGGCACAAATACTGAAGTGGGTGGCCATTTCCTTCTCCAGGGCACTCTTCATGACCCAGGGATCGAACCCAAGTCTCCTGCATTGCAGGCAGACTCTTTACAGCTGAGCCACCAGAGAATTCCCAGATAAGGCCTTGCAGGCATAGAAAAACCACAGATGGTGTTCTAAAGGTGGTGAGAAGCCATCAGGGGCTTCCAGCAGAGGAAGGCTGTGACCAAATGTTTAGAAGGACTATCCTAGCTGCTCCATGGAGATTAAGCTATAGAGGGGCAAGAGAGCTGTTTGTGAAATATTTACCACCACATCACTGCACAGTATTCAAGATACAGTAATATGCAGAAAAAAGCAAGATATAGGACAGAGTGCCTGGTGTATTTCTGTTTGCATAAAGGAAGAAAACTATACATGTGTGTGTTTGTATATATGTACAAACACCTGTATATATACACAAGCATTTTACACATATGCAAAAACTTTTTATACATATAACATGTATACAATGTATATTAACATGTATTTTTTTATGTGTACTTACCCTCTCTTGTTTTCTATGATTGTGGTTTTCATTCTGTTGGCCCTCTGATGGATAAGGCTAAGAAGCATATAGAAGCTTCCCAATGGGAGAGACTGACTGAGGGGGAAACCGGGTCTTGTTCTCATGGGAGGGGCCATGCTCAGTAAATCCTCAATCCAACTTTCTGTTGACCAGTGGGGCTGTGTTCCTGTCTATTGTTTGACCTGAGGCCAAACTATAGTGGAGGTAATGAAGATAATGGTTCAGTTCAGTTTAGTCGCTCAGTCGTGTCCGACTCTTTGCGACCCCATGAATCACAGCACGCCAGGCCTCCCTGTCCATCACCAACTCCCGGAGTTCACCCAAACTCATGTCCATTGAGTCGGCGATGCCATCCAGCCATCTCACCCTCTGTTGTCCCCTTCTCCTCCTGCCCCCAATCCCTCCCAGCATCAGGGTCTTTTCCAATGAGTCAACTGTTCGCATGAGGTGGCCAAAGTATTGGAGTTTCAGCTTCAGCATCAGTCCTTCCAATGAACACCCAGGACTGATCTCCCTCAGAATGGACTGGTTGGATCTCCTTGCAGTCCAAGAGACTCTCAAGAGTCTTCTCCAACACCACAGTTCAAAACCATCAATTCTTTGGGGCTCAGCTTTCTTCACAGTCCAACTCTCACATCCATACATGACCACAGGAAAAACAATAGCCTTGACTAGACAGACCTTTGTTGGCAAAGTAATGTCTCTGCTTTTCAATATGCTATCTAGGTTGGTCATAACTTTCCTTCCAAGGAGTAAGCGTCTTTTAATTTCATGGCTGCAATCACCATCCGCAGTGATTTTGGAGCCCCAAAAAATAAAGTCTGACACTGTTTCCACTCTTTCCCCATCTATTTCCCATGAAGTGATGGGACTGGATGCCATGATCTTCGTTTTCTGAATGTTGAGCTTTAAGCCAACTTTTTCACTCTCCACTTTCACCTTCATCAAGAGGCTTTTTAGTTCCTCTTCACTTTCTGCCATAAGGGTGGTGTCATCTGCATATCTGAGGTTCTTGATATTTCTCCTGGCAATCTTGATTCCAGCTTGTGCTTCTTCCAGCCCAGCGTTTCTCATGATGTACCCTGCATATAAATTAAATAACAGGGTGACAATATACAGCCTTGACATACTCCTTTCCTGATTTGGAACCAGTCTGTTGTTCCATGTCCAGTTCTAACTGTTGCTTCCTGACCTGCATATAGGCTTCTCAAGAGGCAGGTCAGGTGGTCTGGTATTCCCATCTCTTTTAGAATTTTCCACAGTTCATTGTGATCCACACAGTCAAAGGCTTTGGCATAGTCAATAAAGCAGAAATAGATGTTTTCCTGGAACTCTCTTGCTTTTTCGATGATCCAGTGGATGTTGGCAATTTGATCTCTGGTTCCTCTTCCTTTTCTAAAACCAGCTTGAACATCTGGAAGTTTATGGATAATGGTGAACTCCTTCAAAAGGTCCCATGCATGCATTGCTGCACTGAGCGCCCCTGACCCTGCAGCAGGCCAAAACCACTGGACCATTCAGGTCTGACCTAAATCAAATCCCTTATCATTATACAGTGGAAGTGACAAATAGATTCAAGGGATTAGATCTGATGGACAGAGTGCCTGAAGAACTATGGATGGTTCGTGACATTGTACAGGAGGCAGTGATCAAGACCATCCCCAAGAAAAAGAAATGCAAAAAGGCAAAATGGTTGTCTGAGGAGGCCTTAGAAATAGCTGAGAAAAAAGAGAAGCTAAAGGGAAAGGAGAAAAGGAAAGATATACCCATTTGAATGCAGAGTTCCAAAGAAAAGCAAGGAGAGATGAGAAAGCTTTCCTCAGTGATCAGTGCAAAGAAATAGAGGAAAACTGTAGAATGGGAAAGACTAGAGATCTCTTCAAGAAAATTGGAGATACCAAGGGAAGATTTCATGCAAAAATGGGCACAGGTAAGGACAGAAATAGTATGGATCTAACAGAAGCAGAAGATATTAAGAAGACACGGCAAGAATACACAGAAGAACTATACAAAAAAGGTCTTCATGACCCATATAATCAGGATGGTGTGATCACTCACCTAGAGCCAGACATCCTGGAGTGCAACGTCAAGTAGGCCTTAGGAAGCATCACTACGAACAAAGCTAGTGGAGGTGATGGAATTCCAGTTGAGCTGTTTCAAATCCTAAAAGATGATGCTATGAAAGTGCTGCACTCAATATGCCAGCAAATTTGGAAAATTCAGCAGTGGCCACAGGACTGGAAAAAGTCAGTTTTCATTCCAATCCAAAGAAAGGCAATGCCAAAGAATGTTCAAACTACTGCACAATTGCATTCATCTCACATGCTAGCAAAGTAACGCTCAGAATTCTCCAAGCCAGGCTTCAACAGTACATGAACCACGAACCGGGCTTCAACAGTACATGAACAGTACATGAACCAGATGTTCAAGCTGGATTTAGAAAAGGCAGAAGAACCAGAGATCAAATTGCCAACATCTGTTGGTCCATAGAAAAAGCACAAGAGTTCCAGAAAAACTTCTGCTTTATTGACTACACCAAAGCCTTTGACTGTGTGGATCACAACAAACTGTGGAAAATTCTTGAAGAGATGGGAATACTGGACCACCTGACATGCTTCCTGAGAAATCTGTATGCAGGTCAAGAAGCAACAGTTAGAACTGGACATGGAACAACAGACTAGTTCCAAATCAGGAAAGGAGTACATCAAGGCTGTATATTGTCACCCTGCTTATTTAACCTATATGCAAAGTACATCATGCAAAATGCCAGGCTGGATGAAGCACAAGCTGGAATCAAGATTGCCAGGAGAAATATCAATAACCTCAAATATGCAGATGACACCACCCTCATGGCAGAAAGTGAAGAACTAAAGAGCCTCTTGATGAAGGTGAAAGAGGAGAGTCAAAAAGTTGGCTTAAAGCTCAACATTTAGAAAACTAAGATCTTGGCATCAGGTCCCATCACTTTTATGGCAAGTAGATAGGGAAAGAATGGAAACAGTGATAGACTTTAGTGTTTTGGGCTGCAAAATCACTGCAAATGGTGACTGCAGCCATGAAATTAAAAGATGCTTGCTCCTTGGAAGAAGAAGCAACCTAGACAGCCTAGATAGACAGCATGACCAACCTAGACAGCATATTAAAAAGCAGAGGCATTACTTTGCCAACAAAGTCCATCCAGTCAAAGCTATGTTTTTTCCAACAATCATGTATGGATGTGAGAGTTGGACAGTAAAGAAAGTGGAGCACCAAAAAATTGATGGTTTAGAACTGTGGTGTTGGAGAAGACTCTTGAGAGTCCCTTGGATTGCAAGGAGATCCAATCAGTCCAACCTAAAAAAAATCAGTCCTGCATATTCATTGGAAGGACAGATGTTGAAGCCGAAATTGCAATCCTTTGGCCACCTGATGTGAAGAACTGACTCATTTGAAAAGATCCTGATGTTGGGAATGATTGAAGGTGGGAGGAGAAGGGGATGACAGAAGATGAGATGGTTGGATGGCATCACCGACTCAATGGACATGAGTTTGAGTAAGCTCTGGGAGTTGGTAATGGACAGGGAAGCCTGGTATGCTGTGGTTCCTGGGGTGGCAAAGAGTCGGACATGACTGAGCGACTGAACTGAACTGTACCCTCTCTTGGGAAAAAAATGTAAGAAACTGGTAACTATGATTGCCTTTAAACATAATCTTAGCTGAAAGGCCAAGAATCAATCACGACTGCTATTAAAGAGGGAAACTAAGTAAGATGAATAAAAAGGAGACTGACTTCTGAACCTTTTGAATTTTGTCCCATCCATGTGAATGCACCATTTAAAAATAAACTGAAACAATAAACTAAAGGGGAACAAAAGAATCAGAATCATTTTACCAAGATGTTTAAAAATGGAGGGATAAGGCAGCAAACAAAGGTACTGAAATGTATTGGATGTCACCACCAAAGATACTAGTAAGTGTGTACTTGAAACAAAACAAAAATGAAATGTCTTCCTGTTGCCTTTTTTACTTCAGAGACTATTTGACAAGTCTGTTGCATGACACTTTATTTCCTTGATTTTATAGAATTGTTCTACTGGCTCTTAGCAATAATATTCCATGGAGAAGTCTGAATATTATATTAGAATATAGTCTGAAGCTGGCCAAAATTGTTTTTTCCCTTTTTACATTATTTTTTCAACCTGTCTGTCCAAAGGGTTTTCTTTGAAGTCAAATAAATTTATCACAACATAACTTGTTATAGATGTTCCACATTCACTTTTTCTGTGCTCCTGTTAGGATACGCTAAACTATTATGATAGATCCCTAATGAAATGGTCTTAACAAAATAGAAGTTCATTTCTTCCTAAGGTAACAGAATACAACCAGTATTCCAGGTTTCAGGACAATTTTTTTCCAGTAGTCATGTACGGATGTGAGAGTTGGACTATAAAGAAAGCTGAGCCCCGAAGAATTGATGCTTTTGAACTGTGGTGTTGGAGAAGACTCTTGCGAGTCCCTTGGACTGCAAGGAGATCCAACCAGTCCATTCTGAAGGAGATCAGGCCTGGGATTTCTTTGGAAGGAATGATGCTAAAGCTGAAACTCCAGTACTTTGGCCACCTCATGCGAAGAGTTGACTCATTGGAAAAGACCCTGATGCTGGGAGGGACTGGGGGCAGGAGGAGAAGGGGACGACAGAGGATGAGATGGTTGGATGGCATCACCGACCCGATGGATGTGAGTTTGAGTAAGCTCTGGGAGTTGGTGATGAACAGGGAGGCCTGGCATGCTGCAGTTCATGGAGTCACAGAGAGTCAGACACGACCAAGCAACTGAACTGAACTTCACACTGTGATTCAGAGACTTGAGCCATATGCCCAGCTCTTTAGAAAAGTGGAAGAACCGATTTTGCCAATGATATGATGTATTTCTTCAATGAGTTGGTACAAGTTTTTTATTTCTGGAATATTCTTTAGAATTACATCTTAAATATTTCTTAATGTTTACTTGAATGATATCTAAAGATCTTATTTAGTGTTTAGACTGAAAGACACTAGTCATGCATAAATAGATTTTTCTTTCTTTGTCTTTGTCTGATCCTGTTAAAACATATTTTTTTCATTTTGTTCTGTTTTTTTTTAATCCTATCCTCTGTGTTCCTACCTCACTGTGTTTCCAGAAATGCTTATTTTCCTTTGTGCTGCTTCTGGTGTCATGCTTACACCTGAAATTTTTAAGTAGTTATTTAAAAATATTGCGTGTATACTCCGTATTGTACAATATATCCTTGTAGTGACAACTGAAATTTTTGTTTTCCTTTCATTTCTCCTAGGGCCCTACCGTCTCGTGTTTCATTGATGTGGAGAAAAATATATCTTCATGTTTTTATCTTATCTTCCCTGAATGCTCATATTTCTGCTTTGTGCTCTTATTTTATCCAGATGAATTTTATTGAAATAAAATTTTAAAACTTATTTCATGGCAGTTTGCTTGGTCTCAAATTTTTCCTGCTCCCTGGTAAAAATTCTTCATCTGACATTTGCTTTGCCTGGTTTCTTCCACCTCATTCTTTCTCATATCTTTTCATAGTTCCTGGAGTAGCTTTTTTTAAAAAATTCATTTATTAAATTTTAAATAAGGTTGCTGCTAAGTCTCTTCAGTCGTGTCCGACTCTGTGAGACTCCATAGATGGCAGCCCACCAGGCTCCCCTGTCCCTGGGATTCTCCAGGCAAGAACACTGGAGTGGGTTGCCATTTCCTTCTCCAATGCATGAAAGTGAAAAGTGAAAGTGAAGTCGCTCAGTGGTGTTCGACTCCTAGCGACCCCATGAACTGCAGTCTACCAGGCTCCTCCGTCCATTGGATTTTCCAGGCAAGAGGTGCCATTGCCTTCTCTGAAATAAGGTAAGTTTTCCCCAGACTATCTATTTACTGGAGTTTTGCGTGAAAGAGGCCAGAATTATTCAAGATCAGTAGAAACTGTCCTCATAATACAGGGTATGCATGTGAGTCAGTTCCTTTAGGTTTTGCTTCTCCACAGTCTACTTGAGGTCAGTAACAAAGGGGTGTCATAATACATCTTTCTCCTTTACTCTCCTCCCTCAGCAACAGACTGCTTCCTGAAAAATATGATGAGTCCTGAAAAATATGATTAGCAAGAAATCAGCTATTTCTAGCTCAAATCTACTTCCTCAGCTTTTTCTTGGTACCAAACTGAGCCCAAAGAGGTTCTCCCCACCAGAACCTCATTTCATTGTTGCAAATGAGTGCTTATTGATTTCCAGCTTAAGCTATGCACACTAGAGTCACGGATTCTGCTGCCTTTTTTCCACATCTTCAGCTCTGGGTTCCATGCTTCTCTGGATCTCTGTGTGACCCTTGCCACTTTTAGCAATCCTTCCTGTTTTAGTTTCAGACACCATCTCATTTCATTAGATATGGGGTTGGCATTACTGTTTCTCGCTTTCCTGTTATAATTTTCCTGTTATTTATAGGTGTTTTCTAAAAGAAGAGGCAGGAAAACCCAACTGTTTTTCATATTAATACTCAGACACCTTTAGAAAATAATTTTGCATTAATTCTGCTACTGCTGCTGCTAAGTCACTTCAGTCATGTCTGACTCCTAGCGACCCCGTGGACTGCAGCCCACCAGGCCCCTCTGTCCATGGGACTTTCCAGGCAAGAGTACTGGAGTGGGATGCCATTGCCTTCTCCATGCATTAATTCTGCTTGGTATTTAATAAGCCCATTCAGGGCAAGTCCCTCTTGAGTTCTGGCATATGTTCTTTTCTTATTCCTTTGGTACTTTCTTCTCATTTATTCTCACAGTTCTATACCTACAATTTTAGTTATACCTACCCTCCATGTCTGTTAATGTTACTTTTCTTTCTTTCTTCTTCCTTTCTTTTTTCCTCCCTATTTCTTCATTTCTTTCTGTCTTTTGGGGCATATCATAGTCAAAGAATCTTTCAACTCAATTTTACAACTCTTTAATTGCATATTCAAACCAACTTTTAGGTCTAGCAATTATATTTTAAAATTTCCATAAATTCTGATTGTGTTTCCTGGGAAGTATCTCTTTTTTTAAATGTAATATACTTTCAAGTAATTCTGAGGATATTGACTATTTCTAATCTATTTCCATTAACTCTGTGTTTTTTAGCATGAGCTAGTTTTGTACGTTGAATTTGGTGCTCTCTTTCATGTTGTTGATTCCTCTCAAATGTTTATTGGTTCTTAGTTGCCTGTTCCTATTTGTAGGTGCAAGTCTAGACTAAGTTTTATCCATAGTTGGAATGCATTTCCTCACTTCACATGAAAACTCCTGTTTACTTGGCAGTGAATGCATGTGTTCATTAGAGAAATCTGCCTCGCGGGATTGTGGAAGGACAGGGTGACTGTGAAGGTAAACTTCTCTTTTTAGTTTTGGTTCCCTGACGCTCTGGGCAGTGTCCTTTGCCTCCAATCTTAGCTTACTCTGGAGCAGTGGTATGCTGGTAAATATTTAACAACTAGCTCTAGGGTGGAGGGAAGGAAGACTTGATTTGCAGCATTTGCTGATTTTCATGGTATAAATTCTCCTACTCTGGCCAGTTTCAAGCTGGCAACGTAACAGTACTGAATGGGAATTGAGAAGAGATGAGCACAGACTCCCAAGAGCCTGTCTTCAGAACACCACTACTCTGGGTCTGCTGTGATAAATAACTACTTCAGAAAACTGTACTGGTGACTCTCATCTGAGCCCATAAAATTAGAGCCAGCTGCTGTGGGAGCAACTCCAGGAGTTGATGAGTTGGTAGAGTTTAGGGGTATGGGCTTTCCAGGCAGTGCATTGGTAAAGAATCCATCAGCCAGTGCATAAGACACAAGAGACATGGGTTTAATCCCTGGGTTGGGATGATTCCCTGGAGTAGGAAATGGCAACCCACTCCAGTAGTCTTGCCTGGAAAATTCCATGGACAGAAGGGCATTAAGGGCTACAGGCCATGGGACCACAAGGAATTGGACGTGACTGAGCAACTGAGCAGAAGTAGAAGCAGAGCCAGGGTATGGCTCAATTGTTTTTCGCTTTTGTTAACTGCTCGAGTGCCCTGGTCCAGGTAAGGGCTTTAGTTTCTTCTGCCCTGCCAGATTTTTCTGTCAATCAGTCTCGTTTCTTTTTGAAAATCTCTTACTGTATTGGTCTGCTGGAAGCACCCTTTCTGGTTTTCCTGTACTGCTTTGAATTTATTTTTCTATTTCTTGGCCATATGAATGAGAACAGAGGAGAGGCAAAGCAGAAGTCCTTCTATTTGATGCCTTAACTTTTCATTAGAAGTCACTTCCATTTATATCTCGGAGGCTGATGCTATGACCAGTGGTTTTCCTGCAAGCTCACTGTCCCGAAGGATGGCTGGCTAACCAGGCCACTGGCTCACAGAAGTTTCTGGGGCAATTTGGCTTGCTGACTGAAGCTGTCTGCCTTTCCACTGGGCTCCAAATGGGGAAAACTCTGCAAGGAGATCCAACCAGTCCATTCTAAAGGAGATCAGTCCTGGATATTCTTTGGAAGGACTGATGCTAAAGCTGAAACTCCAGTACTTTGGCCACCTCATGCGAAGAGTTGACTCATTGGAAAAGACTCTGATGCTGGGAGGGATTGGGGGCAGGAGGAGAAGGGGACGACAGAGTATGAGATGGCTGGATGGGATCACCGACTCGATAGATGTAAGTTTGAGTGAACTCCAGGAGTTGGTGATGGACAGGGAGGCCTGGCATGCTGCAGTCCATGGGGTCGCAAAGAGTCGGACATGACTGAGCGACTGAACTGAACTGAACTGAACTGCTCTGTTTGTGGAGACCACCCATAATGGCCAGAGAGGAGTGACCCAGGAGGTGCTCTGTCTCTGAGGTGGAGAATAGCTAGTGGCCTGGGGTCAAAGGCGTCTTCCACCCTCAGGTGGCCAGAAGCAGAAGGATGCAGGTCAAATGACCAGGCTACCCAGATTTGTTCAGAGGTGCTCAGCTCTAGATGTCTCTTTTTATTTATTCATTGGCTGTGCTGAGTCTTTGTTGTGATGGGTGGGCTCAGTAGTTAAAGCATGTAGACTTAGTGGCCCTGTGGCATGTGGGATCTTAGTTCCCTGAGCAGGAATTGAACCCACGTCCCCTGCATTGGAAGGTAAATTCTTAACCACTGGACCACCAGCGAAATCCCAGCCCTAGATCTCTTTCATGTGACTCCTTGGTTGACAGCACCTGGACCCCAACACTTGGAAGGCCCTCTCTGGCCAGAAGCAACTTTTACTTCAGCCTGGAAATATGAGCAGGTAGGCACGGAGCTGAGTCCCTGGGGTGGAATCCTCTGTAGGCTAGCTATGCGTCAGGTACTGTATGAGGCCTCTACACGAGTTAATTCCTTTAACCTTAATGACAGTTTTCTAAAATATGTATTATTATTATCCTCAGTTTACAGATGAAGAAACCAAGACACAGAGAGGTCACATGGTCAGGAAGTGGTGGAGGAAAGATTTAAATCCAAGAAGTCTTATGACAGTTGTCATGAGGCAGCAGAGGTGGTGGGTGCCAGGTAGGTGTGTAGATAGGTATGCAGTGGCTTCCTCTCTGATGGAAAAGTCCCAAAGCTCTGTGAAACAATCAGGTCCTTCCCAGGTGGGCAGGGTCATCTGTGGGTTCAATAACCTATGTCACATCAAAGAGTCAAGTTTACAGCAAACTCATGCCCTTGTGATTGAATGTATTTCACAAAAATGGGCAAAATAATATTTTTCATCCCACATGTTCTTCTAATAACGTGACTCTGACACCTTGAATCTATGCAAGATTGTGACTACAATGAAAATAATATATGACTTTTGAGGCGAGGTCGTAAAAAGCTGTACCACGTCTATCTGGTTCTCCTGGGATACTTGATCTTGACCCCTAAGTGCCATGCTGTGCAGAAGCCTGTGGCCACGGGAGAGATCCAGATAGCCAGGAATGAGGCCCAAAGAATACATTCCCATCTGGCTTCCAGCCAACAGCTAGAACCAACTCCCCAACCATTTGAATGACACATCTTGAGAGTAGGTCCTCCTATTTCCAGGAAGCCACCCCAGCCAATGAAATGCAGAGTAGAGATGGCAGCTCCCTTCTAAGCCCTGCCCTAATTGCAGAGTCACTTGCAAAGCATTGTTATTGTTTTTAGCCATTGAGTGTTTAAGAGGTTGGTTTGTTATGCAGTAATAGATATTACTACATGTCTGAATAGTACTTGCTTGTCTCCATAAAATCCAAAGCTTCAGTCTCATAGGTGGGACTTACCCTGAAGGCTCTGGTGGTGATCACATTTCCCCCACAACTTCTGCCACACTGATGAGTTGTTTCAGGGGAGGGAGAATACATAGAGTATGTTTATAACCTTCCCCAGATTTCATTTTTCACTTTAACATTTTTAATCTCTTTAGAATAAATTTTAGTTTAAGGCATGATACCGGGATCTAACAATTTTTTTTAAGTTATAACACAACTGTTTATTATATTTTGCATCATTTCATTATTGATTTAAAACAGCACTTTTAATCATGATTTGGGATTGACTTGATAAACTCAATATTATCAAGGCAAAGTTGGGCAAGAAATAAACCTGCTGGAAAGAAGGGGATAGCAAGGAACCTTGTAGATTTTGATCTATACACTCAATGAAGAGGGCAAATGTCTGCTAAAAATTCGTAACCACAAGCTAGCACTTACATGACTTCGTAGCCTGAATTCACACCATCTTAAAAAAACAAAACAAAACTGAAGCAGAGAACTTACTTCAGTGTCCCTGGGTTATTTATACGTCAAATAAGTGGCACAGGCAAACTAAAATCCTCTCTGGAGAACAATAATTTCAGTCCACGTCAACCCATGCCTCAAGAATTTCTACAAATGAAATTCCAAGGAATCTGAAAGCTAATTTAAAAATCACAAAATACAAGGGAACCAGGTACCACAAGTGAAAGAGATACCAGAGGTACCAGAATCAGACACACAACAAATTCAGATAATGAAATCACCAGACACAGAGTATGAATAACTAGAGAGATTGAATAAATCTCTTTAAATAAATAAAGAATAAAAAGAGAGATCGAAAATAATGAGCAAGGAATTAGAGACTATATAAAATGATCAAATCTGAAAAAGAATCACCTAGAGCATCTAGTTTATTTTAGTAAAATAATTAAAACTTAAAACAGTGGAGAAATTAATGGCAGATCAGTCAGAACTAAAGAAGAATTAGTGACTTGGAAGATAGTGAGAAGGAAAAGAGTCTCTGAGGACAGTTAGGAAGAAATAAAAAAAATAGCTAAAGGATGAAAGATAAAAGTGAATTCTAACAAACATTTATGGTTCCAGAAGTAGATAAGAGATTAGATTAGTAGATAAGAAAAAAGAAGATTTACAAAAGATTGATTGTTTAAAAAGAGAATCATAAAAACTACTAGTTTTAAAAAATAATTTTATTTATGTATTATTTTTGGCTGTGCTGAGTCTTTGCTGCTGTGTGGGCTTTTCTCTAGCTGTGGAGAGCAGGGGCTACTCTTCACTGTGATGCATGGGCTTCTCCTGGTGGTGGCTTCTCTTGTGGAGCAGGGGCCCTAAGGCACATGGGCTTCAGTAAAGTAATTTCATGGGCTCATGGGCTCAGTAGTTGTGACTCCTGGGTTCTAGGGGCTTCCCAGGTGGTGCTAGTAGTAAAGAACCTGCCTGTCAATGCAGGAGACATAAGAGACATGGGTTTGATCCCTGGATTGGGAAGATCCCCTGGAGGAGGTAATGGCAACCCACTCCAGTATTCTTGCCTGGAGAATTTCATGGACAGAGGAGCCTGGTGGGCTACAGTCCATGGGGTTGCAGAGTCAGACACGACTGAAGTGACTTAACACACATACCCAGGTTCTAGAGCACAGGCTTCATAGTTATGGCACATGGGCTTTGTTGCTCCATGGCATGTGGGATCTTCATGGACTGGGGATCAAAGCCATGTTTCCTGCATTGGCAAGCAGATTTTTTTTTACCACTGAGCCACCAGGGAAGCCACTAAAAAGTATTAATAGACATAAATCTTCAAACTTAGCAAGTCCATGGTATCTCAAGTAAGATTAAAAATATTTCCACATTCAGATGCATCATGGTGAAATACATAACAAAGACTAAAAAAAAATTTTTTTTAAACAAGCATACAAATTAAAAAAAGCAGCTAAGATGAATACTGATTTCCCAATAGCAACAATATAAGGCTCAAGAGAGGGATATAATATCATCCATGTGCTGAGTGAAAATAAATGTCAACCTAGAATTATCTACCCAGCCAAAATGCTCTCAAGAAAGGAAGCAAAATTAGGAAAACTTTTTTCAGACAAGTAAAAATATATTTTACTTCAATAGACCCTTTCCAAAGGAAAGTCTATACTCATATAAAGCAGAAATAGATGTTTTTCTGAACTCTCTTGTTCTTTTGATGATCCAGCAGATGTTGGCAATTTAATCTCTGGTTCCTCTGCCTTTTTTAAAACCAGCTTGAACATCTGGAAGTTCACGGTTCACATATTGCTGAAGCCTGGCTTGGAGAATTTTGAGCATTACTTTACTAGCATGTTAGATGAGTGCAATTGTGCGGTAGTTTGAGCATTCTTTGGCATTACCTTTCTTTGGGATTGGAATGAAAACTGACCTTTTCCAGTCCTGTGGCCACTGCTGAGTTCTCCAGATTTGCTGGCATATTGAGTGCAGCACTTTCACAGCATCATCTTTCAGGATTTGAAATAGCTCAACTGGAATTCCATCACCTCCACTAGCTTTGTTCGTAGTGATGCTTCCTGACTTCACATTCCAGGATGTCCAGCTCTAGGTGAGTGTGAGTGATCACACCTTTGTGATTATCTGGGTCGTGAAGATCTTTTTTGTACAGTTCTTCTGTGTATTCTTGCCACCTCTTCTTAGTATCCTCTGCTTCTGTTAGGTCCATACCATTTCTGTCCTTTATCGAGCCTATCTTTGCATGAAATGTTCCCTTGGTATCTCTAATTTTCTTGAAGAGATCTCTAGTTTTTCCCATTCTGTTGTTTTCTTCTATTTCTTTGCATTGATCGCTGAGGAAGGCTTTCTTATCTCTTCTTGCTATTCTTTGGAACTCTGCATTCAGATGCTTATATCTTTTCTTTTCTCCTTTGCTTTTCGCTTCTCTTCTTTTCACAGATATTTGTAAGGCCACCTCAGACAGCCATTTTGCTTTTTTGCATTTCTTTTTCTTGGAGGTGGTCTTGCTCCCTGTCTCCTGTACAATGTCATGAACCTCTGTCCATAGTTCTTCAGGCACTCTGTCTATCAGATCTAGTCCCTTAAATCTATTTCTCACTTCCACTGTATAGTCATAAGGGATTTGATTTAGGTCATACCTGAATGGTCTAGTGGTTTTCCCCACTTTCTTCAATTTAAGTCTGAATTTGACAATAAGGAGTTCATGATCTGAGCCACAGTCAGCTCCCGGTGTTTTTTTGCTGACTTTATAGAGCGTCTCCATCTTTGGCTGCAAAGGATATACAAGTCAGGAAGCAACAGTTAGAACTGGACATGGAACAACAGACTGGTTCCTAATAGGAAAAGGAGTACGTCAAGGCTGTATATTGTCACCCTGCTTATTTAACTTCTATGCAGAGTACATCATGAGAAATGCTGGGCTGGAAGAAGCACAAGCTGGAATCAAGATTGCCAGGAGAAATATCAAGAACCTCAGATATGCAGATGACACCACCCTTATGGCAGAAAGTGAAGAGGAACTAAAAAGCCTCTTGATGAAAGTGAAAGAGGAGAGTGAAAAAGTTGGCTTAAAGCTCAACATTCAGAAAATGAAGATCATGGCATCTGGTCCCATCACTTCATGGCAAATAGATGGGGAACCAGTGGAAACAGTGTCAGACTTTATTTTTCTGGGCTCCAAAATTACTGCAGATGGTGATTGCAGCCATGAAATTAAAAGATGCTTGCTCCTTGGAAGGGAAGTTATGACCAACCTAGACAGCATATTAAAAAGTGGAGACATTACTTTGCCAACAAAGGTCCATCTAGTCAAGGCTATGGTTTTTCCAGTGGTCATGTATGGATGTGAGAGTTGGACTGTGAAGAAAGCTGAGCGCCGAAGCATTGATGCTTTTGAACTGTGGTGTTGGAGAAGACTCTTAAGAGTCCCCTTGGACTGCAAGGAGATCCAACCAGTCCATCCTAAAGGAGATCAGTCCTGGGTGTTCATTGGAGGGACTGATGTTGAAGCTGAAACTCCAATACTTTGGCCACCTGATGCGAAGAGCTGACTCATTTGAAAAGACCCTGATGCTATGAAAAATTGAAGGCAGGAGGAGAAAGGGATGACAGAGGATGAGATGGTTGGATGGCATCATGAGCACATTGGACATGGGTTTGGATGGGCTCTGGGAGTTGGTGATGGACAGGGAGGCCTGGCGTGCTGCGGTTCATGGGGTCACAAAGAGTCTGACAGGATTGAGCAACTGAATTGAACTAATACTCGTATAATGACTTTAGACAAAAAATGTGACATACAAATTGAAATGATAAAGGAAGATTACAAAAGGATAATATAATATATGGACAAATCTAAAAAAGAGTCAAATATATAAAATAAATATAAGGTATACTTTATGGATAAAAAAGAAGAGAATTAAAATACTATTCAATAATGGCACATAAATGGGAGAGGGTAGTCAGAGTTAAAGCATTCTAGGGTCTAGGGATTGTTCCAAACAAAGCGGAAGGATACTGATTAACTTAAATATCATTGAATGACATGTTAGGTATGCAGGTAAAATAGGTGAAGTTTCCATAAAATACTAAAATTAAAGGATTGTTGTTATTGTTTAGTTGCTAAGTTATGTCTGACTCTTTCTGATCCCATGGACTGTAGCCCTCCAGCTTCCTCCATCCATGGGATTTCCCAGGCAAGAATACTAGAATGGGTTGCCATTTTCTTCTCCAGGGGATCTTTCTGACCCAGGGATTGAACCCACATCTCCTTCATTGGCAGGCAGATTCTTTACCACCAAGCCACCTGGAAAGCCAAAATTGAAGGATATAACTTTCAGATTAATAGAGAAAAATGGATTAAAGAAAGAAGAAAAAGTTCAAAACAAAAAAGAGGTCAAGGAAAAAGAAAAGGAAGAGAACACTGTGGGACAGATAGAAAGTAGAGATGAACCCATATATAACTCTTTTGAGTCACACTGGATTTTAAAGACAAATTCCACTAGGGGGACTTCTCTGTGGTCCAGTGGTTTAGAATCTGCCTTCCAATGCAGGGGACACAAGGTCAGTCCCTGTCCTGGGAACTAAGATCCCACACGCTTCAGGGGCAACTAAGCCCACACATGGCAATGAAGAACCCGAGTGCCACGACTAAGACCCAGCACAGCAAAAAATTTAAAAAGTTAAAAAAACAAAAGGAAATCCAATTATACTTTCCAATTGTAATTTTTACATGACATACATAAAAATAAGGAAAGCCAGAAAAAAATGATGGAAAATACACATCAGGCAATATAAACCAAAGGAAAGTTATTGTTATTAATATATTTATTTCAAATTACTTAATAATTTATTGCAATGATAAAAATTCAATTCCCCTGAGATGCAGTCACCACTCATACTTTATATATCTAACAACTTCAAAGTATATAAATCAAATTTTGACAGAGCTACAAAGGGAAATAGGAAAATTCACAGTCCATAATGAGAGATTTCAGTATACTTCTCTCAGAAATTTGTAGATCAAGTAGTAGGCTCCGTAGATCCATGAACTCACCTGGAGTTACTTTCCAACCCTCTGAGTTGGATTAAACATACTTGAGAGAAGATCCAGTTGGCTTCCCAGGTGGCACAGCGGTAGAGAATCCACCTGCAATGCAGGAGACACAAGAGTCTCTGGTTCCGTCCCTGGGTTGGGAAGATCCCCCGGAGAAGGAAATGGCAACCCACTCTAGTATTCTTGCATGGAAAATTCCATGTACAGAGGAACCTGGCAGGCTACAGTCCATAGGGTCACAAAGAGCTGGCCATGGCTGAGCACACACATGCAACAGAACAACACAAAGAAGGTCCAGTCGATTGTCTGAATGCCCAGATTATTGCTTCCTGCTCTACTTTGCAACAGTTCTACCCCCTGATGATGATCAGGGCCAATCACCCCTACCAGTAAAATAAGTCCCTTTTTAACCTGCAGGCTTACTGGCATAAAAAGCCTAACATGACTTGGTAGCCATAGCAGCTTTTAAATTTAGTGAGATTCCTCCTGTGGACCCTTTAGAAGCATCTCCCTCTGGGAAACAAGGTCTCTCGATCGTAGTCAAGAGCCTGAGACTGTGGGAGCAGGAAGCACAGTTCCCAAGTGTGTCACTGGGCGTGACAGTGTGTGGGGCTGCCTCCATGGGTTCTGTTGGGGCACCCATTTTGGCAAATGTTGAATGGGGCATTGCCCATCAGCCAAGGGCAACGGTCAGGAGAAGAAGACGCCTGTGGGTTTTCTCAGCCTATCTTTCATCAGCTGGGGCTTCGCTGACTGGCTTTGCAAAGAGCATCTTGGCGGCACCAGCAGAGTCTGCTATATCCACCTACTGCTCAGGAGAGCTTTAGGAAAGGTTTAATTCACCTCACCCGTTCAAGTACTGCAACATGCTGAGGGGCTGGCCGGCTAAGAGTAAGAGAACATGGAATGAACAGCGGAGGAAGGATGTTATACATATCAACTAGTGCTCTAACTAGTTGAAGAAGAAAAAAGGATGATAGCAGCCACCCCCAGTCTCTTACTTCACCTCTTATCATCATATTGTGCATAGTTACAAATTTTCTTTCCCTCCATTCTCTTTCTGCTGCTAATTAATATAAATCAGTTGGAGATAATTTAAAATTTTAGTTCCTAAGATAGTGGGTTGACCAAAAAGTTTGTTTGGGTTTTTCTACACAATCTTATTGGCCAAGTCAATATAAGCTATCAAAAGTTCAGGTGATAGCAGAAAGTTTAAAAAAATTCGTTTGGAAATTCAATTAGGTGTTTCGTTTGCTCTAATTCTTTGAGCCCATCTCTGAAGCAAATAAATGCTTGCTGAGGTTCTAAAGCCTATGGGTGGGGAAGGTTAGGAGGTGAGGAAGAGAGACAATAAGAAATGGCAAGCCACTCCAGTATTCTTACCTGGGAAATCCCGGACTGGCAGGCTATAGTCTATGGGGTGGCAAAGAGTCAGACAGCACTGAGCAGCTAAACCAAAATGCTTAATATCACCAAATTTTCATCTGACACATAAAGTCAAAATTTATTAAAATGCATTGATTCATATTGATATAAAAGAATAAATAAATAATGGGAAAGAAAAACCTCTTCCTTAGAATGTCAACTAAAATGTAGAAAAATAGCATAATAAGAATGATAAGTCACTATATAATAATTGATTCAGGCAAGAATAATCTATAAATGCTAAAACTAGTGGGTGAAAGTTTAATGAGAAACAGGATTTGCATAATCTCGAAGTATAAGCCCACAATATACTTTTAATTGCCAAAGGGAAAATAGTAACTTTATATTTGAGAAATGTGGTAGACAGGACCGTAAGAGATGAAGGTTGACATCTCTCATAAAAGTACAGATTGGCATAATATGTCTCTCATCATTACAGTGCTTCTGCCCAAAATTCATATTTCTGAATCTAACAGAAAGAAAATAATATGAACCTAAATGGAGGGACAGGACATGAAAAATTTGGTTTATCATCTTCAAAAATGTCAATGTTATGAAAGACAGTGGCTGGGGGGAGTCTTACCAGGTTGAAAAAGCTAAAGCAATGCCACCTGAATATGATGAATAATAAGGAAATTTTCTTTTGTTATTAGTGGTGTTATCAGGATAAACTAGTAAAATTTGAATAATGCAAATTAGATCCAAATTTTGACCATTTTTCTGCAGTCATATAAGAGACTATTTTAGGACAACACACTAAAGAGGCATCTTCAGCTTATACTCAAATAGTGTCGGGGGAAGAAAAGAGCATTGGTTATCTATTTCTTTGAACGAATTACCCTGAAACTTAGAGACTTGAAGAAACAATAATATTTACCCATTAATGCTTATCCAAGTGAATACCCTATGTTCACACAAAAATCAGTATGTGAAGATGTACAGTAGCTTTAGTCATAATTTCCAGAAACTGGAGATAACCAAGATGCTCTTCAACAAATGAAGGGAAAAATATACTGCAGCGTCCCCATAAAGTGGAATACTACTCAGTGAGAATGAACAAGCCATCGATCTGTGCAATATGAACGAATCTTAAAGGCGTTTTGCTAAGTGAAAGAGGTCAGACATGAAAGGTTATATGCGCTATGATTCCATTCCTATGATACTATTGAAAAGGCAAAGCTGTAGGGATGGAAAACAGCTCAGTGGCTGCCAGAGCTTGGAGGAAGGGAAAGTGGCTGACTACAATGCAGCCGCATGGGGAAATTTGTTAGGGTGATGGAACCCTTCTGTATGGTTTCAGGACAGTGGAGAAATGATTTGTTACATTTGTCAGAATCCATAGAGCTTTCACAGTATGCAGATTTAAAAAACAAACCAGGATGCTGGGGGAGCTGAGAATCAAAGCCTGAAATGCACGTTGAAACAAGTGACTCTAATTGTATCATGAGTATGACACAACCTCGCTGAAGGGATCCAAGAAAAAGGAGCTGACCTAGGTAACTTTGGAAAATGATTTTATGACTGAATACTACATGTCAACACTGGACTCTACTAAGCTGTTTCTCTCAGTGGTACAGGCTAGTAATTCCAAAACATGTTTACTAGGATTGAACAAATAAGTAAAGATGTTGAAGATGACTGGAGCCAGGCTTATTACTGTCGGAGAAAGAAGTTATAATAAAGCAAAGCAAGAGTAGGAGGCAGGACTAGACTGGATTCACGTTGGAGACACTATCAGGATATCCTGACATTACTTTGACATCAAATTATCATGATGATATCTCCAGTTCCATGATCTTTATACACTGATGTAGAAGTAAACGGGGCTTCCCAGGTGGCTCAGTGGTAAAGAATCCACCTGCCAGACAGGGGATGTGGGTTTTATCCCTGGGTCGGGAAGATCCCCTGGAGAAGGAAATGGCAACCACCCCAGTATTCTTGCCTAGAGAATCCCACGGCCAGAAGAGCCTGGCGGGCTACAGTCCATGGGGTGGCAAAAGAGTTGGACATGACTTAGCGACTAAACAACAACAGCATAGTAATAAATGCAGATATGTGGTGATGGATGGGTTAGTATACATACATTTCCTTGCTCTGTCCACTGAGAAGACATAGGAACAGTGATACACCAGCAGCAGTTAGCATAACCAGCACCCAGATGTTAGTTTTTAAATGCCATTCTCTAGAAAAAGGAACCAAGACTCCTTAGAAAAATAGCTGATTTTAGGGCTGGGGCAGGAAATACACAGGATGAGTCTGGAGCATCACTTATTGCCAGAAAGTAAAAGCTAAAAATTAGAATAAAAAAGAATGGGAACATGTTAAAATTACACAGAACCTAAAAGGGAAGGAAACCCAAAAAAGAGGGGATATGTATACGCATGCTGCTACTGCTGCTAAGTCGCTTCAGTCATGTCCGACTCTGTGCGACCCCATAGATGGCAGCCCACCAGGCTCCCCTGTCCCTGAAATTCTCCAGGCAAGAACCTGGAGTGGGTTGCCATTTCCTTCTCCAATGCATGAAAGTGAAAAGTGAAAGTGAAGTCGCTCAGTCATGTCCGACTCTTAGCGACCCCATGGACTGCAGCCCACCAGGCTCCTCCATCCATATTTATATATATTCACTTTGTTGTATAGCAGAAGCCAAAACAATGTTGTACAGCAACTATACTCCAATAAACATTTTTTTAAACGTTTTTTTACTCCAGTAAAAATTTTTTTAAAAAGTACACAGAAACCAACCTACAAGTGTTCCCAATGGTCAAAGCAGAAAGAATTTGAGCAACAAAGTAGTAAAAGTATTGGACTATTATCCAAAGAATAAAAAAAAATCCATGAGTTTGTACTGATATAAATAATTAGATATATACATACATACCTTAAGGAGAAGGGTCACATCGTCTTTAGAGAGGAATTCCAAATAACACATGTAGGTACGTTCCCTTCTGGAGGTGAGGTTTAATTCCTTTCCTCTTTAGTGTGGGCTAGACTCAATGACTCACTTCCAAAGAATGGAGTCTGGAAAGAGGAAATTAGTAATTTGACTACAGAGAAACTGGCTGATATCACTCTACCAGAGTGATCAAAGTTAACATCATTAGTGATAAGTCATATTGATATCAAGTACCTGCTGATATGATGCAGTGAGAAGGACGCTTTGTCTTTGTAGAAGTCTTAAAAAAAACCATTCACAACTCCAGTTCAGTAATGAGGAAACATCAGACAATTCAAAATTGAGAAGCATCAACCTCCTTTTCACTAGATTCACAAATGAGATCAAATGGTTGCTGTGGAAGATTAGGAAAAATAAACAACATAAAGTCACATTTTCTTCTCACAATATGATGATCTAACCAGAACAGCCATTCCCATGGAGAAGCCAGAGCTGACCCAGTGCAGAAGCCTGGCATAGCAAAAGGTCTGCGAGGTAGATGTTAATGTTTTTGTTGGGTGAGCAGGGGCACTTTTGGTGGTCCTGTCTTTATTGATCTTCTGCAATCTGGAATCATGAGAATCATTCTTTTGATTGTGGAAACTATAGGACTTAACCCAATTAGATGATCGGGTAAGGACTGGCGGCGCCTCGTTCCCTCATGAGCCCTGAGTGACGGGCTGGCTGTCCCTCTTTTGTTCCCTACCTCTGCTCTATAGGCCAGTTTAGGAGAGAGGGGATGCTCTGCCCGCTGACAGTGAGTACCTGTGACTCCTGCCCCTGGGACTTCTGCTGTGGCATAACAAATCCTACAGTGTGTTAGGAACAAGTGACCACAAAAAGACAAATGGCAACAGACTTTGGGACGATAAGCTTCTGAATCAGCCTTGGGACTATCTCTTTGTTAGTGACAGGGTCCCTAAAAATGAATGGCAGTATAGTGTTATTGTTAAACGCGTGGGCTCTGGAGCCAGAGGACAAGTTCAAGTGTTTGAGTTTAAATCCTGGTTCCACTATGTATAATGTCAGTATTCTTCTCTGTAAACAGGAATAGCAAATCAGCTGACTTTACAGACTGTCAAAAAAATGAAATGTTAATATACATGAAGCACTTAAACATTGTCTTCATTCACTCAAATATTATAGAGCACCCAGCTTTTGTTTCAGGAACTGCTCAGGGCATTGAAGTCATTTGAGCAAACAAAATACGCCCGCAGAAGCCCCAGCTGTCCTGAGAAGCTTCAGTCAGTTCAGTTCAGTCGCTCAGTCGTGTCCGACTCTTTGCGACCCCATGAATCGCAGCACGCCAGGCCTCCCTGTCCATCACCAACTCCCGGAGTTCATTCAAACTCATGTCCATCGAGTCGGTGATGCCATCCAGCCATCTCATCCTCTGTCGTCCCCTTCTCCTCCTGCCCCCAATCCCTCCCAGCATCAGGGTCTTCTCCAATGAGTCAACTCTTCACACGAGGTGCCCAAAGTAACTACTTAGTCCTTGATGTCATCAGGGAACTTCAGGTTCCAAAGAATTCTCTAGGCCCTTTCTAACTCAAAGATCCCTAAACAAGCTGCAAGTCATCACTAGGGAATCTGTGAAAAACGCACAACCTGAGGCCTCGTCTAAACCTACTGAATCAGGGTCTTCATTTTAAAAGACTGTCCGGTGGTCTGTACGCACTTTCAAGTTTAAGATGCCTTTCTTAGATTGCAATCTCTGTACTTGGACTTAGGAAAACATTTCTTAAAGATTTTTTTTATACAAAAGGAAGAATGGCATTAACAGTTTTCAAGATTATTTTCATGTAAAAATGTCATGTTAATGGAGGTGAGCTTAAGGGCTGGAAATCTTATTTATACACACATGTTTTCAGTTCTTGGAAAATATTGTACTAATAGGTGAGTGTGTGAGTGCTCAGTCGTGTCCCTGGAATTTTCCAGGCAAGAATACTGGAGTGGATTTTCATTTCCTACTCCAGTGGATCTTCCCCACCCAGGGATCAAACCTGTGTCTCTTGCATCTGCTGCATTGGCAGGTGGGCTCAGTTGGTAAAGAATCCACCTGCAATGCAGGAGACTTCCTGCAACACAGGAAACCAGATTCGATCCCTGAGTTGGCACCAAACCTGGAGAAGGAGATGGCAATCCACTCCAGTATTCTTGCCTGGGAAATTCCAGGGACAGAGAAGCCTGTTGGTCTACAGTCCCTGGGGTTGCAGAGTCAGACAGGACTGAACAACTGAACCACCACACCTTGGAAGCCAGGTTAATATAGGTCAAGGGCTCCACCTAGTGGTACATGTTTCAATTTATACATTGTTGGGTATTGTTTTTTTGAATAAGCTATCTAGGTTGGTCTTAACTTCCCTTCCAAGGAGCAAGCATCTTTTAATTTCATGGCTGCAATCACCATCTGCAGTAATTTTGGAGCCCAGAAAAATAAAGTCTGACACTGTTTCCACTGGTTCCCATCTATTTGCCATGAAGTGATGGGACCAGATGCCATGATCTTCATTTTCTGAATGTTGAGCTTTAAGCCAACTTTTTCACTCTCCTCTTTCACTTTCATCAAGAGGCTTTTTAGTTCCTCTTCACTTTCTGCCATAAGGGTGGTGTCATCTGCATATCTGAGGTTCTTGATATTTCTCCTGGCAATCTTGATTCCAGCTTGTGCTTCTTCCAGCCCAGCATTTCTCATGATGTACTCCAGTACTTTGGCCACCTCACACGAAGAGTTGACTCATTGGAAAAGACTCTGATGCTGGGAGGAATTGGGGGCAGGAAAGAAGGGGACGACAGAGGATGAGATGGCTGGATGGCATCACCGACTCGATGGACGTGAGTTTGAGTGAATTCTGGGAGTTGGTGATGGACAGGGAGGCCTGGCGTGCTGCGATTCATGGGGTCGCAGAGTCGGACACGACTGAGCGACTGAACTGGGTATTGTTTAAGGGCAATGGCAACCCGCTCCAGTACTCTTGCCTGGAAAATCCCATGGACGGAGGAGCGTGATGGGCTGCAGTCCATGGGGTTGCTAGGAGTCAGACACGACTGAGCGACTTCACTTTCACTTTTCACTTTCATGCATTGGAGAAGGAAATGGCAACCCACTCCAGTGTTCTTGCCTGGAGAATCCCATGGACGGAGGAGCGTGATGGGCTGCCGTCTCTGGGGTTGCTAGGAGTCGGACACGACTGAGTGACTTCACTTTCACTTTTCACTTTCATGCATTGGAGAAGGAAATGGCAACCCACTCCAGTGTTCTTGCCTGGAGAATCCCAGGGACGGGGGAGCCTGGTGGGCTGCCGTCTCTGGGGTCGCACAGAGTCGGACACGACTGAAGTGGCTTAGCAGCAAAAGGATTTCAGGGAATAGAATTAAGAAGCTTAAAGAAAATGTGCATGCCTACAGTTGTAAAAAAGGATGAGGCTTAACAAAACAGCAATGCTTGTAAAATCCTAGCAGACATGGAAGAAAAACCTGTATGCGTGCTAAGTCGCTTCAGTTGTGTTCAACTCTTTGCAGCCCTACGGACTGTAACCTGCCAGGCTTCTCTGTCCATAGGATTCTCCAGGCAAGAATACTGGAGTGGGTAGCCATGCCCTCCTCCAGGGGATCTTCCCACCCAGAGATCAAACTTGAGTCTCTTATTCTCCTGCACTGGCAGGCGGGTTCTTTACCACTAGCTCAACCTAAGTATCAATTCCTTCCTTTCTGCCTATAAACAGAGGGCCTTTGGGGAATTCCCTGGCTGTCCAAGGGGTTAGGACTTTGCACTTTCACTGCTAAGGGCCCAGTTTCAGTCCTTGATCAGGGAACTAAGATTCTGCAAGCCATACAGTGTGGCCAAGGAAAAAAAGAGTGCGTCTTTGAACACAAGTTAAATATTTCAAAGTCTAAGTTGTGATAAGGAAATACGTGTTAATCAGACATCTTATATAAACTTTTCTGTTTGAGAAAATGTAATGTCAAAGTGAAAATATAAAAACAAAGTATGTAGAGAAGTTTATCAATAAAGATTCCAGAAGGTAAATCTAGATATGTATAGACTTGCCCTTGTAGGAAGCATTGGATATCTTAGACATTTAACAACAAAAACTGTCATGGAGATTTAGTCCCTAAGTATGTTGGACTGAAATGAACTTAAGCTAACACATCTATACCCTTACCATAAACTTGTCTGATTTTATTATAAAAGATGAATTTGAGGGAGTATGTGTGGTACTAGGTAAGTCTTCTCTGGTACTATATAAAGTTATGTATTAAATATACATGAGTATACATTCATGTACCATTTAAAGAATAAAATGACCCACTGCCCAAACTCCTCATGATTGCCACCCTCAGCTCTTTTTTCAAGATGTAGTCATCTTTATTTACACACTTAATTGCATCTCTATGCAGTTTTGCCTGTTTCTGAATTTTATATTAATATAAATGGTTTTCCATAGGTATTTTACTGAAACTGGCTTCTTTTGCTCAGAACTCTTTTAAGAATTCATTCATCCTGTGGGACATTTGGATTGTTCCTGTTTATTCTGTTATTACAATGCCAGTACAGCCTTGTGTGTTTTCTGGCACACACATGAAGTTGTTTCAAGGTATACAGCTGGTAGTATAATGGCTTAGTCAAAATATACAAGTGCTCAACTTTACTGAGTAATGGCCAACTAGTTTCCAAAATAGCTATACTAAATTAGTGTTGTAAAAGTTCCTGTTCCTCTATCATGCATCTTTATTAACAATTAGTATTTTCAATTTTTGTGAATTTAGTGGCTATTAAAGGATATGTAGTATCTTCATTAGTTTATGAGCTATCATATCGGTTAAGTATTTAGGGGATCATTTGTAGGTCAAAGAATGTATTTATAATTTTGATGCTTTTAAATTGTCCTTCATATTATACTGATTTACATTCCTGCTAGCAGAGTACATCATGCAAAATGCCGGGCTGGATGAAGCACAAGCTGGAATCAAGATTGTTGGGAGAAATATCAATAACCTCAGATATGCAGATGACACCACCCTCATGGCAGAAAATGAAGAACTAAAGAGGCTCTTGTTGAAAGTGAAAGAGAAGAGTGAAAAAGTTGGCTTAAAACTCAATATTCAGAAAACTAAGATCATGGCATCTGGTCCCATCACTTCACGGCAAATAGACGGGTAAAGAATGGAAACAGTGACAGACTTTACTTTTTAGGGCTCCAAAATCACTGCAGATGGTGACTGCAGCCATGAAATTAAAAGACACTTGCTCCTTGGAAGAAAAGCTATGACCAACCTAGATAGCATATTGAAAGGCAGAGACATTACTTTGCCAACAAAGGTCCGTCTAGTCAAAGCTATGGTTTTTCCAGTAGTCATGTATGGATGTGAGAGTTGGGCTCTAAAGAAAGCTGAGTACCAAAGAATTGATGCTTTTGAACTGTGGTGTTGGAGAAGACTCTTGAGAGTCCCTTGGACTGTAAGGAGATCCAACCAGTTCATCCTAAAGGAAATCAGTCCTGAATATTCATTGGAAGGACCGATGCTGAAGCTGAAGCTCCCATAATTTGGCCACCTGATGCGAAGAGCTGACTCATTAGGAAAGACTCTGATGCTGGGAAAGATCGAAGGCAGAAGGAGAAGGGGATGACAGAGGATAAGGTGGTTGGATGGCATCACCGACTCAATGGGCAGGAGTTTGAGCAAGCTCTGTGAGTTGGTGATGGACAGGGAGGCCTGGTGTGCTGCAGTCCATGGGGTTGCAAAGAGTTGGACACGACTGAGTGACTGAACTGAGCAATGTATAAATTCCTGTTACCATGTTCCCTAGGTGTGTTGTGAAGCCTTTCTGATTCTAGTCAATGTGAAAGCAATCTAAGGTTAAATTTTCTGTGAACTCAATATTCTTCACGTATTTTCTATTGTTTTCTGACTTGTAGGAACTCTTTATAATTTAAGGAAATTAATCATTTTCTGTAAAAGGAGCTGCATTTGGTGGCTTCCCTAGGGTGGCTCAGAGGTAAAGAATCCACCTGCCAGTGCAGGAGACATGGGTTTGATCCCTGGGTCAGGAAGAGCCCCTGGAGAAGGAAATGTCAACCCACTCCAGTATCCCTGCCTGGGAAATCCCGCGGACAGAGAGGCTGGAGGGCTACAGTCCGTGGGGTCGCAAAGAGTCAGACACAACTTAAGAGACTAAAGAACAAGAATTTTTAGTATGAGGTTGAAGTAGGAATCTAACTTTTTTTTTTAATGAATGCCTACCCGGTTTTCCAGCACTTGTCAAATAACCCCCCTTTTTTCCCCCCCACTTACACGCCATATCCGAGTTTCACGTGAAGCATTTAGGTATTTCTGGTCTTCGTTCTTTTAAGCTGCCTATACATGAATCAGTTTAATTCCTGTAGCCATAATTAAAACACACACACACACACACACCTGTTTGGGACTGTCCCACCCTCATTATCTGTTTTTCACAATTTTTCTGGCTTCTCTTTTTCATATAAATTCTAAAATAACCTTGTCTAGTAACAAACAAAAACTGTTGTTAGTCTTTGGGGATGTTTTAAATTTCAAATGTAAACACCACATGCTGGTAGCCATTGAGGGGAGTTATCTATCAATTCTTGCCTGCTCACGCTTCATAAGCTTCCACATTTCTTAAATGGTCGTTTTTAGAAAACAACAAAGCTATTTCACATGGCCTTGAGGAAAAAGGAAGCCTATGGTCTCTCAACCCTTCTGGAGGGAGGGAAAATAGCCCTCATTCTGATTCTTCTACAGCCATAAAAATAATCTGCCAAAACAAATGCCCTCCATGTTGCTAAATATAAATTGTCTTGTTCTATACATCAGAACATCAGGCTTCTCTTGTTTTCTTTACTGAAGCCTTCAGACTTCATTGTTGGGGTTTCATGTTCAGTCCTCCCATCTTTCCTTTTTCCTGTTCTCAGATGACGTCAATTCAATCTCATGGTTTAAAGCACATTTACACACTTTCAATTTTCTGTCTATAGCCACGTTTTATCTCCCCTGAACTCCAACTACCTACTCCACTTCTCTTTATAGATGGCTCAAACCAAATGTTAAGATATTCCATATTTCAGTTAACATTTTATCCCTCTAGCTGCTCAGGTCAACCCAAAAACCGTAAGAGCCATCCTTGGTTTCTTTCCTCAAACCCATTTCTGGGATGATTGCAAATCGTGAATCCTTAGCCTGAAATGTTAGTCACTCAGCCGAGTTCGACTCTTTGTGACCCTATGGACTATAGCCTTCTAGGCTCCTCTGTCCATGGAATTCTCAAAGTAAGAATACTAGAATGGGTTGCCATTTCCTTCTCTGGGGGATCTTCCTGACCCAGGCATCAAACCTGGGTCTCCTGCATTGCAGGCAGATTCTTTGCCATCTGAGCCACCACCAAAGCTCATCCTTACCCTACAATGCTCCTTTAATTTTACTCAAGGGCAAAACCAACACACCAACATTTTACTGTCTCATGACATTTGTCCTTATTGTTACTTTTGTTAGGGGAAACACTTGACTGAAACTGCCCACCCTGACCAGGCACCATAGTAACCATTTGCATGAGGTATTTTACAACAGGAGGTCCTGGTAAGGAACGTGGAACTAATAAGCCACCACTAACCGAAGAATTCAGAAAAGGTCAAAAGGAGATGTCACGTTCTTACCAACGTCCCAGAATCCTTCTCAGCTGGGCGATGCACATGCCACTAGTTAGCACCCTGAGTCAGTGTGATTGGCCAGGCAAATCCAGAAACTAATCTCACCACCATAAAACTCGAGACTGTGAGCCACATGGCAGAGCAGTCCTCCTGGGTTCCCTTACCCTGCTGCTCTCGGCCCAAGTACCCCTTCCCAATAAAGTCTTAGTCATCACATGTGTCTGCAAGGACAATTCATTTCTGAATGTTAGATGTCTAAAAGCCCCCTTTTGGGCCCTGAAAGGGGTCCCACGTCCTTCAAACCTGAGAGTTGCCCCCAGACAGCTATAGTTTTACTCCAAGTTTTTGCAGAAATGACCCCCTTCAGACCTTCCTCTGTTCACTCACCCTATTGAAAACGTCTCCTCCACCATCACTTTCCATTTCATTGGCACCTGCCACCAGGTAACACTGACTCATTTGAAAAGACCCTGATGCTGGGAAAGATTGAAGGTGGAAGAAGGGGACGACAGAAGATGAGATGGTTGGACAGCATCACTGACTTGATGGACAGGAGTTTGAGTAAGTTCCGGAAGTTGGTGATGGACAGGGAGGCCTGGCATGCTGCAGGTCACAGTTGGACACGACTGAGCGACTGACAGTTACTTATCCACCTTGCTATAACAGAATGTAAGTTCTGTAAGACTGTGCCTGTAACATAAGGCTCAGATATTTAAGTATGTAATGTGAAAATGACCTTATATGTAAGATTTCCTAAAAACAAAATTATAAGATCATGCTATTTAAATCAGAATTTATAGCACAGATGGTAACACTCACTGAAGTTGCTGAGTGTGAAATCTAGTACAAGTTTCTATGAAAGAGACCTCCTGTGACATGGTAATTCCAGAAAAATTGCCGCAGATATAGGCATTTAAGTATAGGGGCATTCATCTATCTCCAGGAGTGAAAAATGAGAAATAACTTCTGAAATGTCCAACAATAAGAAGGTTGTGTAAATTATTTATAGAAGATGGTATAGCTATCATGCATATTAACAGGCAAGTTTTATTATTCATATGTGCACAGAAAGATCAAGTCATTGTATCATCGGGAGGTAGTTGTATGAAATTCATTTAAAACTGTTCAGTTGTTTTTCTTAAAACTGTTTAATGAAGTTCTTCAAAAGGTAACATAAACTTGAAAAGGAATACTTAGTATAAAATTTCAATTGTCAGAACAAAATGGCTGTAATATGCATAGAAATGAATTACACTAATAACTGACACAAAATCTTAAAGGTTCTTAGTATAACAATTTTCTGGTATTACTTTTCCCAATGACTTAGAAATTGGGTTGAATTTCTAAATTGTAATTTGTAAATTGTGTTGAACAATGGAGATCTATGAGGATGATTCAGCAGGTTCTTTTACATCAGGTCAGCACAAGTCTCTGAGGTTAAGGACAAGACAGCAGCTTCCGCGTTCACCAGAGCAGTAAGGGAGTCCAACCTCAGAGCTGTGAGGGCCACCTGCTACTTTTCCAATCATTCCTCAAGAACCACATGTAATGCAAATGACCAGAGTTAGGGTGATAACTCATTGAAAGGTAACAAACACCCATCTGTAACAGTTAAGTATAAAGTGAAAACATCTTAAAAGTTGTACTTTAGTTTCATTACAGATGTTCAAGATTTACAAAAGATTTTTATTTCAGGCACATTTTAAGACTGTAGCAGCAAATCAGAATGATGAAAAACTTAAGGATTAGGCTGGTTTTATCTTCTTCCACAACCTAAGTCCTGGAATCTTTCTTGATGTTTTAGAACAGCATGATAGCCAGATGTCATTCCCTCCCACTCTTCTCCAACACAAGTAAGGTAACTCAATGTTTCCATGCACAAGTAACAAAAGGGGAAAAAAAAAAATCCCAAGTCCCATTTCTCTTAAATTTTCTGGGTTGCACTAATCTCACCTCAGGCACTTTGCTTGCTCTTAAAAAAAAAAAAAAAAAAAAAGCACGTGACAGTTATGTACACATTTCCTTTTAAATAATTATATTTTAAATTAATAACATGCAACTATAATAACAAGTCACAACCTTAAGAGGAAACTACTGCTATTGTAAATATTAATTTCCAAAATTACAAGTTTTTTATCTTTTCTGGAGGATGACCAGAAAGCCTAAATAGGCCACACATTCATACACATTCGTGCAATCTATCCTTTTCAATGTTTTATTCACGACTTCACTTAGTTTCTTTTTTTTTGCAGAGCATCATCTTTTCTTCCTCCCCCAATGGAAGCTGAACCTAGAATCAACTCTGTAGAAATACATCAATAACAGAAGTTAAATGTAGGGAAAATAGGTTTTTTTTAAACTACACTATACAACTAATACTCAATTTTAAAAAATAGATGGTGTCAAACAAGAGTGTACTAAAGTGTAAGCTAAAAAACAGGCCCCTCAAAACAAGAAACAAGGAACACAATACCTATCTGCACCCAAAATGGGGGGAGGAGTGGGGGAAGAAAGCTCGTTTCCTGTCATTAAAAATCAGAGTGAAACATCTATAGTTAAACAACTTTATTAACATAGTCAAGCAGTGATTAACATTCACATCTATTATGTCACATCATACAAATGTAAATACAAAATTACTACAGTACAATATATATTCTCTGCATGATCCAAAATATTTGGTGGCCCCAAAAAACTCTCTTTAAAATTCAGCAGCTTATCAAAAATTAAAACCGTATTCTATTTAAAATGAAGATCTGTTAGCACAGAGTTTGACTTCAAGAAATATCAATTTAGTACAGTTTGAGAAGTTGCAGGAGGATATGTTTGAAGGACACATTCTAACATAGTGTGGCAGGTACAAGAAACATCAGATTTAAAGCTTTTAAGCGTAACTCATACAACCTAAGTTGTCAGCAGAAAGATCCAGTTATTTATAACTAAAGCTGTAACTACTAAATTATTGCACCCAATATTAACATGAATATTAAGTGTAAAACTTTTATAATATGAAGTCATTAACCACGTTTAAACATCTTCTCACAGATGATAATCTATTAAGTAAAATTACTTATACAGTATTGTCTTATTATTATCTCCATAAAACTCATCCAATCTTAATTTGGTTATATATCCACAGAGGAACAATGAGGCAATATGGGGAAAGAACAGCAGAACCCCTTTTTGAGGCTGGTATTGGGAAGGAAATCAACACTGCCTTACAGGCTAACCGTATTATAGTAAGCTTTTAGAAGATAATTGGACTTGCAAAATAGCTAATTGTGAAAAATACCAAGCCATCTTCAAGGGGATTCTATGGTAGATGAACAAAAATAGTAATAAAAGGGAAAAACCCTATTTTCCTAGTTAGTGATATAATGCTTGGCAAATAGATTTGGTTTGATTTTAAAATGTACAAGAGGTGAAACAAGCAATCACCACTTTAACTTCCCTCAAAATCATGCACACATTAAAAAAAATAAAAACAATACATTCTGGGATACAAATCACAATAAACATGTGTATCTTAAAATTAATAAGCATAATAATTAGGCATAAAGATAAAGAATCCCTCACATATAATACCAATGGGGGAAGATCTATGTAAGACTGAAAAAATTAGTCACAAGTCACCTGCAAAGTGTACAAGTGAGAGAAAATTTTAAATAAAACTGAATTTTTAAGAGACATTAGAAACATCTCTAATACAGTATGACTAAGTAATAATATAATGCATTTGCATGGTATTACTAGATAGTATTGTTAAACAGCTCTTTATTGATCTGACTTTTATTCTCGATTCTTTTAGGCCCTTAACCTTAAGACCACAGTCCGCATCACGATTTCAATGCCCACACTGCGGTGGCAGCGCTAGTAGTGACAGTTACGTGTCTCCCCCTTGTGCTATTTGCAAAACGAATTCAATAAGCGAAGCTGTGTGTAGTTTAAAGGGCTACTAAAGAAAGGATTTAAATTGCAGTTATGCATGATACACTCTTCTCTTGGGAAGAATGCTTTTGCACCGTTATCTGTTAATACATTCAATATGAATAATATAGATGAACTATATGGAGCAAAAAAACCTACTTTTTTCTTGATGGCAAAGGATTTAAGTTAAATTTAGACTAAAAGATTTAAGACATAATTAGTTTAGTTCTGGCATTTCAGCTATATGCAGGGTAATTTAATACACAACAGAAAATTTTCCACTCTACTATCTTAAAAAGAGTTTGGAGAAAAGGAGAACCAGACTGAATTCCCTTTCAAGGTAAGCCTGCATGCCAAAGGGCTCGTCAGTAAGGACTCATACCGCCATGGTCTGCTAGACTAAGAATTACAAAATCAGACTAAATGGAAAGATTCTTCATGAAATACACTAAAAAGAAACAAAACCAAAGAATGTTAAGTATGATGACCCTTTATAAGCATATGTCACCAAAGAAAGAAGGATACAAGAGTATTCACCTGAGATAAAACTTGTATCTGAATATTTTATAACTGAGTAGACAAAGCATTTCAATAGAGGAAAGTCAGTTGAGATTATTTTAAAATATACATCTGATCCTATTTTACAATATATGCAATTTAAGCAATTCAGATCAATGAAAAAGTCTTAACAAAAAAAATCACAGTGTTTATCAATATGTTAATTACAAAATGTATGCTACTTATTTTGTTTTTAAGATGTAATAATGGCTTGGTTAAGTGTTTTAAAATCTATTCTTCTGAAATCTAACTTGCGTCACAAAATCAAGTAGCAATAATGTAAAGCATCAGAACTGGCTCTTAAAGATTATTTACATGTTGATTATTTGGAAAATAATCAACCAAAAAATATAAAAAAGTGTGATTTTTTTTTTTTTACACAGTATGAAGTTATTAAAGAGATTAGACAATACAAAAAGCAAAGTTCTTTCCTGAATAAATGAATATCTGTGGCACTAAGTTCACTTACTAATGGACTGTAACATGGAACTGGCAAACATGCATTTAAACTATATTAAATACACTTTCTGTTTCCAACTTAGGTTGATCAGCAGCTTTTGTTCTGTTAGAATCCTTCAAAGAGAGAAGCTCAAACAGGAAAAAGAAGGCATATAAAACAGTAAACACTGACCTCCTGAGGTTCCTACAACATAAAAATATTCAAGTAGAAAATCTACATCACTTAGCAGCGGCTATTTCTGTAGTTGAGCACACTAACAGCACTTTAGTGTGTAAGGAGCAGATGAAGTAAGCCGTGCTTTAAGCATGCCAAGAGGCAGAAACACTGGAATGTAACAAAGACAAACTCACAATTTCATAGACATTCAGTCAACATTCAAAACTATTAAGACTACACCACAAGAATTAAGTTGCTTTATATATATATATATATATATCCCATGATGTATTAAGTTTTATCAGAATAAATGCTAAATCAGAGCTTACCTCAAAAGATAACTTAAACTTAAATGGCTTCTGCAAATTCCTATGTTATACTATGTATCTGAAATACAATTAGGAAGAAACTATAACCTCAAGGGGAGGGGGGAACCCCAAAACCCAACCCCATCTCAGGTTGCAGTCTATTTATTTATATGTTGTATTTTTAAGTTAAATTTCCTTTTAATTTAAAAACACACGGACTACAAAAAAGGGGCACAACTTGTTACATATATAATTAGAAATTAATTTTTCCACTCAATTAGGTAACAATAATGCTTTTCAGTCAATACAGAATTGTCAATCACAGGTCCAGATAACTTTATTGAAGACTGTTTTTGTATGTTTTAAAAGAGTTCTTGAGAATTTTGTCTTTTCTCTCAATTTAAAATCTTTACTACTTATTCCAGAATATTAAAATATCTCCCATATTAAAAAGTTTTGGAGAACTACAGATCACTAGAAGTTAAGGATAAAACAGCTACCCTAATCAGGTTTTAAACACTAACTAGGAAGCACATTTTGAGCTCCCAATGAGGCAATGGTACTAGAAAGCAAAATGCTACATACCCTTTGGATCCAACTTACGATTAAAAACAACTGGACACTAAAAATATGATTTAATTTCAGGCTCTACAGACTGAAATTTGCAAAGCCAAAGTAGAGAGAGGAAGGTGAAAGAACATGTTAAAAAAAATACACACACACACACACAACAAAAACCTTTCTGCATGCTACCATGCATTTGAATTTTTTTCAAACGGTATTTATAAATTCACACGCATACAGCTCAAACTTCAGTGCAATGGCTGTATCATTCAACACCTTTAGAGGAATAGAACCATGCAAAGAGGAGCAACTGCTTACAAAAATGGTTATTCAGTATTTATTCTGCAATGCAAAGGTGACAAACTAAAATATAAAAAGGTTGTTATGGCTTAACATTTCTGTTGCAGATTAAATATGCAGCATTGAAAAATGGAAAGGTGTGGCTTCATCTCTGACCAGCAGAGTTAAAAAGAAAAATCTCTCCATTTTCCTTCATCATCATGGGATACACTGTTCAGGCAATCCAAATTAATAAAGACTTGCACTTCCATATGGACACAAGATCAAGTGTACCAGTTAGGTTTTCACATTCACAGTATATAAGAAAATACACATGGAAGGAAAAGTAAAGGGTTAACTTAACAAGGATTTATTCACAGGAATACATGTAAGTAGAGAAAAACAACAGAAAAGCTAAACAAATGAAATGAAGAGGATCCAAACCCACTTTCACTCTGTAGCTTTTTACTTGCACCCCGTGTGCATGTGTCTAGGGCACCGAGGGCCACCAACATGCGCCAATACAGTGTAGGAACCCTGCATTACACCCATTAACTTAAACATATCTTTAAGATCATGCTTTGAACAAAAAAAGAAAGCTTAGAAGGCAATATGTTGAGTGGGAATAAACATTGAAATATAGCAATCATGTCTTCAACTTCTACAATTGTCTTTATGTGCCAACTAACATTTATGCAGCCTCTTACAGATCTTTTACCATGTAATTTAAGTTTTAGAGAAGTTTTGATAAAATCACTAGTAGTATATAACCATGCAGAAAGCACACCACACTGACAGCACAGAGGCAAAGATTTTGCACAGGTATATCAGCTTTCCACATTGTGCAGGTTACACACGATACAATACCAATCTTATTCCTAACAGATCCTAAAAAGATTATTTCAAGGCCTAGCTGTAAACTACAGTACTTTATATCTATATTCTTAATAAAAATAAAATTCACAAATCTTAAAAAGGAATTTTAAATGCAGGGCTATATTGAATCGGTAAACTGCAACACAAACTGGCGCAACAGAGGTAACTGAATACCAATCTCACCTATGTGATGCAAGCATGCTACTTTCCCACTAATTTAAAGTACTTTCAATCACTATGAGCCAGAACGCATGCCTGAACCTTAAACTGCACTTTAAAAAGAACAATATCTTGGCCTAGAAATTAAATCTAATGATGTACAACCATCAAATTATATCCACTACGTTAATGTCTTAATGAAAAATCAAGATGTCAATCTTTAGTTTGATATGTCCAGCCCCATTTATTCCTCCCTCCCTGCCCACCCCACAAAGGTAAAAGGAGTGACTCATTTGGCATTTCACAGGGTGCTTCATTGTTTAAATTTGTTTTGTTTTATTTCCAACTTTTTGGGGTACCTTAAACTGTAACTTCCAAGAACCTGCTTCTACTATGGGTAGGCAAGCTGATTTTAACTCTATTAGCTTTCATTTGTGTAGTTCTTCATCAGCATGCAAAAAACAAGGCCCCATCATGTGGGAAATTTTATAAAACCTTTTAAATTAAAAAAACAAAACCAAAAACAAAACCCTTTACTGTTTCTAATCCCCATTCTTAGGTTTCCTTTATTGTGCGCTATAGAATTTTTCTTCTTTCTTATCCCTATGCATCATTTATATGGTTCTTGTTTTGGTACAATTCCCCATAATATTCCAGAATGTACTGTTTTGTGAGTAGATAGGTTTTTTTTTTTTTGCTTCTTCACATCCAGTGCAGAGTTGTAATTGGAGATAGATTTCCACCCACAAAGGCTCCAGATGTTAAAACGTTTCCCAACATCGACTTAATACAGTGACGGCAACACCTCCCTCCCGCCCCTCCCAGTAGGGTTGGGATTGTACTGTATTCCCTACTGGTTTACCCTTCCCCCCTGTAAAGGGTAACATTTTCCCTGGGTGCAGAGGCTCCCTCATAGTCTCCAAGACTGAAGGACCTGTAACAAAACAAAACAATTTTATACTTAAACAAAATTGTTTCTTTTGTAAGACCAGTGGAACATAAAATTAATCAAGTAACAATACAACCACATGAAAAACTGGACAAACTGCCCAAGATCACGCTGGTCAGTGAAGCCATGTTGCTTCCTTCTCCCATGGCTCTCAACTGTCTCTTGCATCAGATACAAAAAGTGATGTCAGGCAGAGACGTGTGCAGCACTTTAAACAGATGAAATATGGCTTGTACGATGACATGAGTCTAATTCTTTATCCCTATTTGTACAATGGATCTCAATGGCAGCTGTTATTTCTTGAATTAAAACATTATCACCCATATTTCTAATATTTATAAAAGAGCCAACTTAGTGTGTCAGGCAATATACTAAGTCCTGGCACCACATATAGCACAGTATTTAATCCTTAAAATAACTTAATGAGGGAACTAAGGCTAAAATACCAGAATTGTTAGTTTGACTTATGTCAGAAAAACTGAAAGAACAAGAGTCCAGGTAGACTTACCTCTTTACCACCCCAAATCAAAAATTAATCTTTCAAAAAACAAACAAACAAACAAACAAAAAACAACAGTGCTGGGCACAAGGTAGGGACTCAATAAAATATGAAGAATAAATATTGAATAATTATTTTTACTGAGACTAAATTGAGTTCCAGTTCTACTTGGGTTTTCCCTAAAGTTCACAACACAGAAAGCTCTTAATATATAAAAGACTATATTTTAAAAAATTAAGAAAAGGACAGGTTGAAATTTAACTAGCGTACCAACTTGGATTTCCTTCCAAGAGGATTCAAAGTGGAAACATGCATTTTATCTTGCTTTGCTGGTTCATAAATAAATAAATCAATTTGTAGACTTCACATAAGTCAATTTTAAGTCAAATGTAAGACCCTTCTACTCAACCTCTGCGGAAAACAAACAGCTTTTATTCTATTCATAGTAGTTCTAGATTGAAGTCCTAACAAGTTTTTCCATCCTGAAAAATTCCAAATTTCTTACAACTTACCCCTAATTTTGGGACTGCAGCTTAAGTATATGAGATTAAACACCATAAAAAGCTGCAAGACGCTCTTTTAAGGGAAGCGGAAACTGGTCAGAGAAACGCCTCCAATTTTCATCTCCAACTTGATTTTTAAATCCATGAAGGATCTGCAAAATGTAAATAATCATTAAATAATCAGTAACAAAAGAGGAACTTGTATCTGCATAGCTTCTGAAATCAAACACTATTGATTATTCTAAAATTTTACTCATTTTAAAGTATTCTCAAACTTGGTTGAAATCTGTATCATTCCATGTCTTGCCCAAAAGCACCTCATAGGATATACTGCACACTTTGCTTTGAGGTTAGAATTCAGTTAAAAGTCCTAGTAAAAGAAGTACTCTAAGCAACTTTGCCAAAATAGTAATGAAAAGCAAGCATAAAGGTATAGAATCCACCCAAGGGATTAAAATTTTTATGCCATATTTTCAAACTGAAAATATACAAAGCTTTGGGTTCATTGTTGCAACTATATAGTTCACTATTGAGGGGTGACTAGAATTAATCCAAAGGCGCATTACTGAAACAGACAGGTTTAATCCTTGCTTTGACTACTAAGACTGACTTTGTTCAACAGATCATATTATACTCCAATCTTAGTCAGTCATTTTTGAAAATATATCCTGTTTTGCATGGGCCTCCCTGGTGGCTCAGATGCTAAAGAATCTGCCTGCAATGCAAGAGACCGAGGTTTGATCCCTGGGTCGGGAAGATCCCCTGGAGAAGAGAATGGCAACCCACTCCAGTATTCCTGAAGAATTCCATGGACAGGAGCCTGGCAAGGGGACAGGTTGCAAAGGGTCGGACACAACTGGGCAACTAACAAACTACTTATTTAGTATAGCTGGGATAATGGGTCTACACCAATCAGTGGTACTGCTTGAGAAAACATTTTAAAAGTATGTACTCTATTGAAACAAAGTCACAGCTGTATATCAAGAAAAGAAAGTCAACTTCTTTACCAAAACAAAGTTTACATAGCCTACCAAAACTGACTCAAAGAGTCTAAGTCTCATATGAAATAAAAACATAATTTATTTCCCAACTAGGACTGCAACAGTTACAAGATATGCATCATAAAGACTTTTTAGTTACCTTACAGAACATGTCTCTCAGATCATCTTTTGGATTAATCCATGATGCAACAGCATCACAAAAAAATATAAAATCCTGTAATAAGCAAGAAATACATCTTATATTGATACTATATTTGTCAAACACTACAAAAGACATATGTAAACCTCAGAATATATACCAAGAGAATTCTAGGTAAAAAAAAAAAAATAACAACTATGATAAGGAATTGTAAGTGATTTCTTAATGGTTGTCCTTAAGACTCCACCTTATCAAGGAATATCTAACTCATACAGTTTATATTAGAATTTAGTGCCTTCTTGTATTTCATTTTACATTACAGAACAAAACCCCAGTCTAGTAAATGCATAGCATCAGCAAAGACTGAAAACATCAAGTAAGCACCAGTTCAAAAAAACCTTCATTTATAGAATTAAAGAATTCTATAAATTCAGTAATTTTACAGTGCTGAATCGCTGAGAAATAATTTTAAGCTAGTTAAATATACATCAAATAAATTTTATTTAAAGTATATGAAAATTAATAGGCCTAAGTTTCAAGATCCGTCTTCAGACAGAAATGTAAATGAAATGACCATTAAGTTAGAACAAAAATTATGCAGTTACCAATAGCAACTAATCCAACTCAACTCAGACAAACAAAAAAAACTCCCAATGCTTAGACTGTTATTTAAAAGACAATCAGGTTATTCTGACTAAAAGAACAAGATAATAGGTATATACTTGAAATACTCCACTTAAGTATTTTCCAATCTCAACTATCTTACTGAAACAGTTCAACATACAAAATATTGCTGATGGTGTGAGATACAGACTACTTTAAATTTTACTATTAAATTCAGAGAACCTCATTAACTCCAAAATTCACTAATATCAAAATATGTACATAAAACACATATTTAGGCAAATAAAATGCATGTGCCTAAAATCTATGGTGTATTCAAATTATGATTCCTGTGTCTTCCCAATATTGAAAGCTGATGTTAAAAATTTAAATTATATAATCATGCAAAATTTGTAATTGGTAGTGATTTCATGACTACACATGTGTTACTTTCGTGTTCTTAAACATTAATTCAAAAAGCAAAACAACAACAAAAAAAATCCCTATAGGAAAATGCTCCTTCTTGATATGGTATATACTACCTATCAGATACCTCTAAAACATATTTAAAGTGACAGAAAGTTCTTAAGCTTTGGGAAAAAACCAAGAAACTCAATGCCAGAAGGTTATTTTGCCGCTAGTGAAATTGAAAGATTTTATTTTCCAGTTCTATTTTGTGTACATGGTTCAGTGCCTATTTTCTACACATCAATTAAAAAAATGTTCCAAGCACCAATCTCTTAAAAGTGAAAGGTTTTCTTGAAAACCTTTCTTACACTTTCTTTTCCTTACAATTTCTATCTGTTGAGGAATGTGGGGCATTTAACCTAAAGCCCCACAGCCTGTATTTTGTTGATTTCATACATCTGGTGTCAATCAACATGTTCCTTTACATTTTACGTGTAAGTTGGATCCAGACGTTTGATCAGATTCACGTTTGGTATTGTTGCCAAATAATTCTTTAAATGCTAAAGATGTCTAAATATAATCTGAACTAGTATAGGAAACAAAATAAGGATAATAAATCAAAGTTAAAGCAGTTATAATGGTTGACTCAGAACTCTTTTATTTACTAAATAAGAGAAAGAGTATCCTATTTAATCATTCTCTTAAATATAGAGAGCCTCAAACTCAGGAAATTTACATTCACTGTTTTAGGAAGCATTTACAAATAAATGAGATCTCAAAGGATGAAAGAAACTTTGGCTTAATTCAAGTCAAGAATATAACTTTTATTCTTCCAATCTGTTATTATTATAAGCCACAACAGAAAAAAAGATTTAAAAAATAAAAATAGATATTATCAATTCAAGGTATTAAGAAATATACATTGAAAACACGTTTCAGTATCTTCAGTAAAAACAGATAATATTTTCATAATTATAGTTTAAAAATACCTCCCTTCCTTTAAAGTTTAATAATTCAGAACATTAAAAATTAAAACCTTATGATGAACATCTTACTTGGATTACTCCACTGGGATTCACACTGATCATGGTACAAATCCCACGAAATGCTGAATCCTTTTCCTCATTGTCCCTTATGTTTCTCAGAGAGGTGCACCTATTAAATTATAGAATTGAGTTTAGCATTTAAATAAAAAGTAAGTTCAACTACAATTCTAATGGACAGTATTTAATGGAATAAGCACCAGAGTAGAGATAATGTTTATATTCAAAGAATTTTCATAAAGCTTAAGCTTCTCATACTATATTATGTTAGGCCCATCTAGTCTCAATACAGTGAAAACCTTCAAATTCACAATTCTTACCAATAGATTGCATCTAAGTAATAACAACTGATTTTAATCTCCCATTTACACTATTAATTAGCTTGAGCCAAGAGTAAATTATCAATTTTTAAAACTGTATTATGACTTGTATTCCATTAAACACTACTAAAAATGACTTGAAAGACTGTCAATTGAAAGAAGCAGAACATAGGATATACTGCCACAATAGAAACTATTACTATTTAACTTATGGTGTAGATGTTTAATTTTTACATTAACAAGCAAATAAGATTTTTATACATAACAAATTTAAACATGTATTTCTTAATGCAATCCAAATTTTCAAATTAATTCTAAAAAGTAAACATAATGCAGAAACCTAAAATTTATAGAATTTGCATGCATCTTTATTTTACTGGTGGATATTTAAATGCTTTTTATGTATAATCAAGCTTTTTAACACAGCAAGCATGTGACAATCTTATCCCATGCATCAATTAGTCGTTAGCCACAACATAAAATAAATATACATGACGATGCTACTGAAAACCTCACAAACCCGATAGGACAAGATTAGTCACATGGTTGGCAATGATTAAGGATTGTGATTTTTGTAACCAACTGAAAATATATCTAAAAGTGAGATAGAAAGAGAAAGAAAGAGTGAAGAAAAATGAATTAAAAAAAAAAGATTGAATAATACACACCAGGGTCTTATAAACTGCTGTAGCATGGGGGCCACCTCTTGAGGACAAACGTAACCAAGACGACCAATTGTTATTGCTAAGGTAACGCAATCACGGTTATACACCACCAAACGCCAACCAAGACATGAGCAAATGAGGGGGAAGGAGAAAAAATAAAGAAAAAACAACAAATAACTCAGAAACAGAAACCAACAGAATTTGTGTATGATAATAAACATAAGATTTCACCAGTGCTGTTTATTACCACCCCCTATAATAAGGGGCAGCAACATATATGGCATACTCTTGGAAAAAGAAAAACAAAAGGAATTAAAAAAACTTTAAAGATTGAGAGAACACCAAAAACCAGGATGAACTGCTTTTCTCGCTCAATCAAGTGTTAAAAGATAATCTGTTAATAAAAACGATGAGCGGATTAAATAGCTATAGATTCTTCCTTCACAGTCAGTTAAAATTCCAGAGTTTAATAATGAAATCTAGCCCCCCCTCCAAGAAATAATAAATGTAAATGATTACATTTCTGAATTGTCTATTCAAACATACTTCTCAGAAGTTAAAATCTTTCTCACTTCTTCATACTGCTTTTTAAAAGTGATTTTTATTCTTTGCAATTATCTAGGAATTTAATCAAAATTTTGGTATATTTTTGGTTTGTTTGCCAACATTTCCAAAATAAGCCAGTGGACCATTTCTTGCCTGACATCAAAATCAATGATCAAATTTTAGGTGTTATGGTACATATTGAATAAATGGATTGGAGAATTGCTGTGCTATGTCAAAATCCCATTCCAAAAAAACAATTCTAATGGTAACAATTCTAATTTCAAGTCCTATTTGACAAAAGGAAAATTTAGTCCACTGTAATGGCATGTGATATGTGGACCAAAGGAACAAATATTCTGTCCTTGATATGAAATGCACAGCACAAAATGATAGATAATAAAACACATGATCACATGCTAATATTTTATTTTTAAAAATCTGAAGTGGGAATCAATCAAATATAAATTCACCATCAAAATTCAGTTAAGTTCTTGAACTTACAAAGAGCTAAAACAAGTGCAACTCAGAACTGCATTGTGCAGTTCAAAGGTACATACATATAAATACATTTATACACAATGGGAAAAAAAATACAAACAGAAAACAAACCATGAGGTGCTTTAATGGTGTTCTCTCAAAAACTTACAGGTTAACCTTTCATAAAAAAAGGGTGGGGAGGGGGGTAAAGAAAAATGTTTAAGGATTACTTGAAGCAAACTACACAGATAATACTAAAATCCAGCAGATTCATATGAAGCAAGAGAAAGAAAACCTATGTTCAAAAGACACAAACTATGCAACATTCTCATTAAACAGGCAAGTATGAACAATCCAATGAAACATGCGATAAAGCAGATGATGGTCCATTGAGAAAGTTCAGTGTAGGATATACTAATTAGAAAAAAAGCAAGTAACTGCAAACACTAAGGAATTGACTTTATGAAATATTAAGACAATGGTATTAATAATTAAGTTGCTAAAATCTACAGATATTACCCACAGACAATTTTAATAATTAATCTCTCCTCCTTTGGGTAAGGAATAAGAAACATTTTCTGCAGTCACTTGTGATAAGAATAATCCAGTGAATCCCAAGTGTATTTCTTAATGGTACAAATTCAATCCATCAACTTGAAAGGCATTATCAACTACCTCTTGATTTACTTAGGGTAGATTCATACTTAGAATATAATCTTATCAATAAAGCCAATTTGTTCAAGGAACTATATAGCAAATTCACCAGCTGATATCCCACAAGAAACTTTAATATACATTACACTCAACATTTATTTGCAGTTATGCATTCACATTTAAAAATAAATAAGAAGTTTTTTAATGTTCAACAGTAATTTTATAATGGCAAGTGTTTCAAATCTGAATGTCATGTATAGGTACTGCATTCTAAAGAGATAAACACCTGACAAGATTTCATAACCATCCTACACATAAGTTTTTGAGCTTTTTAGCAGGAAAATCTAATTCACTTTAAGATACAAACAGTACCCATACAGCCAAACAGCCATATAACTGTTTCATAATTAAAAGACTTCCTTCCATACCAATAATCACATTAGGATATAATAAACTTTCTACAATTAAAAACCATAAAATTAAAATACCTTTGAAGATAAAGTTATTTAGAAAAACTTATTTAAATCTTTGTCCAGTATTTTGGTAAGGTATTCATTGACTATGACTATACTGCTGGAACTGTCTTTAGTATATGAAGAAAAGGACATGCCTGATTGAAAACAAAATTTACACTTTAAATAATCATTAGCAAAAAGGCAGAGCAAGAAGAAATCACCCTGCAATGTGTTCTATAGTATGGAAGGTACTCTTTAATATAAACATGCTCTCTATAAATGCAAAAGAGAAACAAGCCTTCTGAATAAAAATCCCACAAGATACTGCTCAAGTTCCCAATTTGAAGAAAAGTATACAACAAAATACAAAATACGTATGCCATTATTAACAGACTAACTACCACAATACAATCTATTTTGGGCTACATTTTTACTTATTAAAAAAAAATTCTCCCCAGCTAGCAGTTACTCTGAATTAATGAAAAATTCATATAGTTATCTGAGCTGGGGTCCATTTTAGGGAGTATTAAAACACTGTAGCAGAGGAAAAAAGTGTTTTTTGGAAAGTTTCTGGAAACTGGCTATGGAATGAAGCTCAAACAGTTCATTTCATGACTGAGAATCCCAAACACCCGTTAATTAATAAGCTGGGTTTCTAAAGCTAGCTTTGCTTTGGTTTCTCTACGCATCTTAACTTAAAATGACAAGGCAGATCGTTTTCTCTTCACCGTTAACAGTTCAGTCGTATGGTACCTGTATTCTCTAACAACGTCTTTGGTGTGTTGGGTCTGTTAATGATTTCTACAAGCTGGTGCAACACCATAGGAATGTAAGGCTGCATCTCTATACCTAGATCATCCCCGAGAGAGAAACAAAAAAAGAAATATTTCATTGTTAAAATATCAATGCAAAATATGTTGCCCCCTTCACTGTGATATGTTATATATTTACATAGGTAAAGCTCATTAGAAAAAGGCAATTACAAAAATACTAAGTTATCTAAAAATTTTTATGTTTGTAAATGGGAGGCGGGGGTGGGGTGGGGGGGTGGCGGGGTGGGTTGGCGGGGCGGGAATCTTACCCATTTGAATGGAGATCTCTCCAATTGCCCATGTGGCATTATTGCAGACTGAAATGAATTCTGGATTGAGGTTGGTTCCCAATATTGGCATGAAATCAGCTAGGAAAAAAAAAAAAAGCTTTTGTTTTGTGCTTTAAAGGACATCTACCAGATGGAAACTGAAACCTAGGCAAAATATAACCTTTAAAAAAACAAAGTGTTGGCAATAATTATCTTAAGAAAATGAAGGAGGAAATATCTGGCCACTGAACTTTCATGTGAAGTAGCCCCAGTTTCGGAGAAGGCAATGGCACCCCACTCCCGTACTTTTTGCATTACAGGCAGATTCTTTACCAACTGCACCACCTATAATAAGCAGCAAAGCTAGGATTTGATCCCAGGCAGTCTGGCTGTGAGAGAAGGCAATGGCAACCCACTCCAGTACTCTTGCCTGGAAAATCCCATGGATGGAGGGGCCTGGTGAGCTGTAGTCCATGGGGTCGCTAGGAGTCGGACACCACTGAGCGACTTCACTTTCACTTTTCACTTTCATGCATTGGAGGAGGAAATGGCAACCCACTCCAGTGTTCTTGCCTGGAGAATCCCAGGGACGGGGGAGCCTGGTGGGCTGCTGCCTATGGGGTCGCACAGAGTCGGACACAACTGAAGCGACTTAGCAGCAGCAGCCGCAGTTTGGTTTCATTTTAAGTATCATTAAAAAGAGTTGGTCAGAGTAATTTCTCTTGGCATCAGACAGAAAATTTTATTTTAAATATCTCACTTTAAAAGTGAAAATATGATACAATAGGAACTTCTTCAAAGCTGTTTTTTCACACACAAAGATTTTTTTAAATCAATGATTTTGGTTTTTATAGTAACATTTACTCTAATGTCAGATTGTGGTCTCTGAATATCATCTTCCATTTAAAAGGAAAAATGGAATGTCAGGAGTTCATACTAACACTCCAATAACTAACACGAACAAAAACTAAACTCTTGAAATATAATACAGGACTTGTGCAAGATGCTGGAAATCAATTTGTTCAAAACTGGTAAAGATAAAGAAACAAGCAATAATCCTGCCTCTTCTATATGATTTGTCAAAGTCAGTCACTCAGTCATGTTCAAATCTTTGCGACCCTATGGACTATAGCCTGCCAGACTCCTCTGTTCATAGGATTTTTCAGGCAAGAATGCTGTAGTAGGTTGCCACTCCCTTCTCCAGAGGATCTTCCCCACACGAGGACTGAACCTGGGTCTCTTGCATTACAGGCAGATTCTTTACCATCTGAGCCACCTATGGGCAATAATTTATTGATATGGGAAATATCTCTACATATGTATTCTCTCTACTGTATGAAGAATTAGAATATCATTTTTTAATCCCTAATAAACCAGTTGATTTCACAATTTCTCAGTCTCGGCAATACTGATAATCTGGGTCAGATTATTCTATTGTAGGGGGCTGTCTCACATTACAGGATATTTAGAAACATCCTTCACCCCTACCCACCAGACACCAGTAACATCTTCCCTGTGTAACAGTGTCTCCAGATATTGCCAAATTACTCTTGAGAAAACTAACCTAGAAAATAATCCACGGTTTGTAACATTAAAAACAGAGAAAAACCAGACACTGTATCTCTTAAAGAAGGTACTTGACCTATAAAGTCTTAAAAAAAAAAAAATCTTTTCATACAAATTTAAACTCAAAAACTTCAATCAGATGGAAAGTATCTGCAGAACAAGGTTTTCCATAAAGCAATAATTCACCACAATTTCATTTAGAGTAGGTAGGCTTAAACTTGATGCCTTACCTTAATACATCATAATTAATGTTATTATTCAAGTTCAGAAACACATTACTGAAAAATACAACTGGCAATTGAGTGAAGGTCAAAAGATACAACCTTTTGGTTCTAAAATAAATTCGGTTCTGGGGGATGTAGTGTATCACAGTATGACTACAGTGAATAGTGTGTGTGTGTGTGTTCAGTCACTCAGTCATGTCCAGCTCTTTGTGACCCCATGGACCGTATGGCCACCAGGCTCTTCTGTCTATGAGATTTTCCTGGAAAGAATACCGGAGTGGGTTGCCATTTCCTTCTCCAGGGAATCTTCCGAACCCAGGGATAGAACCTGTGTTACCTACCTACATCCTCTGCATTGGCAAGTAAATTCTTTACCACTGAGCCACCTGGGAAGTTCACAGTTAATAATACTGTATTGTTTATTTGAAAGTTGCTAAGACAGTAGATCTTAAAAGTTCTCAATCCACACACAAGTCTTGATATATGTCAATTACATCTTAAAAAAAAAAAAAACAACAACTGGAGGGGGGCCTCCCAAAGCACACTATATCATCAAATGAAAAAAAATTTTAACATGAATATTTTAAACCAAGAGTAAATGATGGGGTCTAGAAATGAAGAAAATTAACCAAAATTTGATTTAATCTATGGGTCTGACAGCAATTCAGTTTACATTATTCAAGCAACTGCTCATTACCTTCACAAAAGGCTAAGACAAACACTACGCCACTAAAACAGGGAAAAAAAAAAATTCATTTACTTTTAAGAATACGGAAATTTCCTACAGTTTATGCTGATTTATCATGAGAAAACCTGATTATATTATTATTTCTGGGTACCTCTACCAAAAAGAAAGGCCATTTAAGAAGTATCTATGAACTAGCATATAGGACCAAGGTTCACAGGTGGGTATGTCCCTTACTCTAAAGCAATACTTTTCCAACTTTTCTTCAGCAACATGAACACCTAATGAGCCGCTGAAATGATGGTGAATTCAAGGAAACAAGAGAATAAGGGTTTCCAAACCACCTGCTTCAGTCAGAGTAGAATTAACCAGTACATGACTTCAGTTTAATAATAAAAACCACAGCTGATGAAAAATAATGTTAAAAACCACATCACAGCAATAGAAAATATTCATACCTATACAAGGTTTAACATGCTGAAAGCAAGCTTTTGTCAGGTCACCTAGCAGGGCGAAGGAACTCTGTCGAACCTCTGGCATTTTATCCTGCAAGAAAGAAGCAGAAATTAATCCCAATGTGACACAGAGAATCAAAAGTTTCTATTCATTTTAATTTAGTAAATCTCACCTGCATGCACTGATACATTAGTGTTAGAATGTTACTTCGTGCTACCAGCTGTTCAATGTTGCCTCCAAGTCCTTCAGCCAGGCCACTGAGTAAATCAAGGGCCACTATCATAAAATCTTTATCTGGAGCCTCATATTGATCCGGTTGAGCATTGTTCAGCTGAAATTACACACAATTTTTTGAAAACTTACTTTAAACCAATTACCGAAAATGTTTTTATGCATTACGCCTATCCTTAGAAAAATGTTTCTGATGCCAAGAAGGGAGAGATATAAAAAACTTTTTTAAATACCATGGCTTGTGCAAGAGTCTTCTGTACTAGGTTTACGCAACGCTGATACACAGGTTCACAGTACGGAAGGAAGCCAGACTGCAGAGCTGTGGCAACTGAAGACAGGCACTAGAAAGGATAAAGCAGATGCATATAACACTTTCAGGTATAATTAAGATTATGATAAATGCTTGAAAGTGTACTCAATAAAATCCTGGTCATTTCTACTCTTCTGTAGTATAGCAGTTTATCTTTTCAAACCTCTCTTTTGGATGCGGTTGTTGCTGCTAAGTTTACTAGCTGGTCAAGGGAGGTTTCCTCAGAAAAAAAAGTTAAGGTTTCTATAATGAACATTATCTTTCAGGAACAAATTTCAGTATTACGTATTCCTATTTCTTCTCCTCAAATATGAGAGATTTATTTATCTTCCCATCTTGGTCAATAATGTGGGTAGATCTCAGAATGTGGGCACATTCTGAGCCTTGCCTGGAAATAAATATATTTAGCTATAATTATTATTCTTATTCTGTTGGGCCCAGAATTAGCCATTGCTCTTTGTCACAGAAGTTTTTACTTTGTTGTGTAGGGACCATTCAAGGCAGAAGTGGTGACCCCTGAAATAACAGGGGAGACTAGAATGACTGATCCTTTAACATGACTGATAGAATGGCTCTATCAAAATCAATTCATCCAGATTTAAGTTGGCACATTTGAGTGTGTGTTCAGTTATTTGAATAGCATATAAACTTGGTGGGGGGGGGGGGAGGTGTTTAAAAAAAGTATTTAAATACATGAAAAACAAAACTTCAAACTATATAGAAAAGGTGTCAATGCTACTTCACATGTATATGAGTATATATATGCATAAACAATAGATTAAAGAATTTAAGCTGTATCAATTATGACATGGCTGTATATCTACATGAAGAAATACAGTTAAGTAGAAACAGACATATATATATATATATATATATATATATACACACTCATATGGAAAGATCTCCAAGGATAATTTACTATCAAGTACAACAGGTTAGAAAACACAAATTCAATAGTTTGTCCCTGGTGGCTCAGCAGTAAAGAATCCCCCTGCAATGCAGAGACAAAATTCAATGGCTGGATCGGGAAGATCCCCTGGAGGAGGACATGGCAACCCACTCCAGCATTCTTGCCAGGAAAATCCCATGCAGAGGTAAGAGGTGCCTGGTGGGCTACCCTACATGTGGGGCAGAGTTGGACACGACAGAAGAGACTGAGCATACAGGTCAAGTTATATGGAGTTGCACGTTTATTCAGCATTTTAACAGAAATGGTTCAGAATGTAAATTAACACTTATTACATATAGTCATTATAGGTCTGAACATGTGTTTTTTTGATGAAAAACAGGTTAACTAAATGTTGCCAGCCTAGTATACCTCTGAAGGGAATGGCTACCCACTCTAATATCCTTGCCTGGGGAATTTCATGGACAGAGGAGCCTGGCAGGCTACAGTCCATGGGGTTGCAGAGTCTGGTGCAGCTGTGTGACTAACAAACATACACATGGTCAGCAGCATACCTCAAGTAAAGGGAAGAGATCTTTATCTTCATCCTTTAACATGTTCCATTTCTGGATCAGTGGAGGCATTAGCATCTGGATATATTCCTAAATTACAATGATGAAAAACACAGAAAGCTCCACTACCATATGTAAACAAGTCCATACCGAGTCTATGAAAACTAAAATCCATTTAGAGTAATTGTATAAAATTTTTACAGAAAGAATTTTAAGACTTATTCTTTGAATTTTTTTAGTCCCATGACCTGAGACATATAATATGACTTGCTGTTCAGCAGGTTATAAATGACAGATAAATTTATTAAAGACATTTGTAGAAAAAGATTCATAATCATTTAAATGTTCTTACTAAGACAGAAGAATCCCTGCAATCAAATCAATAAACAGTCATCATGAAAACAGGAGCATTCCAAGTAGTCTAATCTAAGACATTAGGAAACCCCCTACCAAACAAAATCAAAACAACCATCAAAGCAAACCCACAAACAAGTGTCCTGCACCAAGTGTTAAGCATAACCTATAAACACAGACTGTTTCTTAAGATGTTTTACAGTGTAATCATAAACATGAAGTCTATTCTTCAGCAGGGGATTTCAAGCTATATTAAAATTCAAATATTAAACCCCATTTACAAACAAATTCATCCATCTCTTCTATTCTTAACTCTGAAATCCAGAGTATAAAACCTTTATCCCCTTTCCTTTTGTCCCTCAAAAAGGTGTTGGTATATTCATGTGATAAGCTGTTCTAATTTTCACACCCTGCACGTATTTCTTTTTTTAAAATATTATTTAAAAGTATACTTGCGATCTTTTTCAGCCCTATAGTCTTAAAGCAGCAAACACTAAGTGTTCACACCTCCCTAAACATTTTTCAAATATATGATATATTGAGTATAACTATGCTTTATATTTGATTTTTCTCATAATGGTTCATCATAGATACTTACAGGTTTGTTTAAGTGATGTCCTACTGAGTCTGCTAAAGTTCCTATGGCATCATAAAGAATGAGCAAGTTCTTATGCTGGTATTTACTAAATGCAAAGACCAAGGTATCAAGTATATAAGCAAGGTAAGGAACAAGTTCTGTACAAGCCTCCTCTTCAAGGGTAGCAAAGGCACTATAATTTAAAAAGGGAGAGGTTACTGTTGTAGAAAAGAAACAGTTCACAATAGAGACAAGAAATTAAGTATAGAGTTTAAAGAATACTTATTTACATGCACATCTCCCTATGTCACCACACCAGATACTTATTTTTATCATTTCCTTCCCATTCCTTACCACTTATTTCAAAGAGATGGACACTTATGGGTATCTGCTTAAACAATGGTAAAGTCGAAAACTGCTGGTTCATTCAACAATTTATTTGGTGTTTACTACTTATTTAGTGTCTGAGGGCTGGGAATACAGCAACGAACAAAACAATGTCCCCTTTCTCAGGGAGTTTACATTTTACTGATGTTCCAGACTAATGACACCAGAATTAAAACTATTAAAACTTACATTACCATATGTAACATAGATAGCCAATGGGAATTTGCTGTATGGTTCAGGAAATTCAAACAGGGGCTCTGCATCAACCTAGACAGGTGGGATGGGGCAGGAGATTGGAGGGAGGTTCAAAAGGGAGGGGATGTGTATACCTATGGCTGATTCATGTTGAGGTTTGACAGAAAACAAAACTTTGTAAAGCAATTATCCTTCAATAAAAAAACAACAAAAAAAACCCCAAAAAACTCTTCACCCTTCACTTGCATACCAAGCACCACAAAAAGATAGAAGCAGCTTTAACAGTGTGTTTGAGATGTCTGAGAACACAGCAGTATCATGGTCTCTCAAATGCTTCTCTTAGAGGGAGAGGGAATGAGGTGCTGGCAGCCACAAATTTTCAATTATAAGAACAAATTCCAAAGTATCTAATACACAGCATGGTGATGACAGTTAATACAGCATTGAGTCCTTAGAAGCTGCTGAGTAGATTTTCAGCATTCTCACAAAAACGAGTTACCTGTGTTAATCCTGGTAAGTGTTCTACCACGGTTATCTGTATCAAATCAACATTGTTGTATACTTTAAGTATTGCAATTATGTTTGTCAATTTTTCCTCAGTGAAGTTTAACATTTTTTCTCTAAGCCCTACACTATACATAAGAATGCACAATGCATTTGTTATTGGAAATTTGTTTGCTTGTAGCTTATTTGTTAGGACAAATACACAAGAAAGGAACAAGCTCTAGGGTCTCAGGGCAATTACTTCACCTTATACCTAAATTTTTCTTGACTTTAAGGTGTATCTGGCCCTTCATTTGTGAAATTAAGGTTATAGTATTCTGTCCTAGCCGGGCAGGAATTTCCTAAAATGACAGGCTTAAGCCATTTGTTAATTAAAGTTTTGTTCATTAACACTGAACTATATTTCTTTCATGGCACTTTCCACAAATTATATACCTTACTAGCCTATAAATTTTTAAGATGGCAGAGACTGTATGCACAACATTTTATATATGTCTAACAATTAGTTAAAAAACAAAAAACAAAAAACAAAACCTTGCTGAATGAAACATCTACCAGAAACCAAATATAATGTGTACCCTCCCTTCCCTTGAAAAAAAATTTGGTGCTATTAATCACCAAAGCTCCCTTGTTTAACTTTCTTTCATATCATTATGAATTAGAACTCTTTCAAATCTGGTAGAGTCTAACTACACTTAAACTTACTTTCCTCTCTTTCAGCAGCTATTTCTTCCTTATTAACAAAGTGAACAGTAGAAGCAATTCTACTTGAAAAATTAAGAACTATAAACATAAATGGCAAATATTTTTAGAACATGAAGATTTATTCCAGAAAACTGAAATATTCATAGTAATGAAACCGCTGATCTGACGAACAGACAACCCCAAATGCAACTGACAAGAGTGGTTACTGGAGTTGAACCACTGTGGCAGATGGGTCGTCACCGCAGGACTTCCTGAGGAGTTATGGAGCTGACTGTAGACTAAAAAAGTCAATCCTGCTCAAACTTTTGTATTTCTCCAAGAACAGGACTCTTGCCACAACCACTCAAAATATCTGTGGGAATGAGGGTGAAAGATAATGCTAATGTTATAGCCAGTGAGAAAAAAAAAAAAAATTGAAGAAAATAGCAAATACAAATCTCTAGTTAAGAGTCTCACTTGGATTTGCAAAACCATCAGCTGGAAGATATGGATAACAAAAAAAAACCCCATTAATAGTTTAATATCAACATTTCATCACAGGCTTGAAAATTAGTTTCTCCCTGAAATCTTCACACTCCCTTCTCCCACCATGAACAACTTGTTATGAACTTGTCTTACCTGCAGGCAGCTTCTTGTACTCTCTTGTTGCTATCCAGAATACGTTTTAGCAGTTCTGTCATTAATGGCTTCAGGTACGTGTCTGGGGGCTGGCTGACTACCCAGTGTGCATAGCGGCTAAGAGTCCAGCACGTTATGGAACGCACAAGAGCCTTTTTATCAGAGAGGCACTGAATAAGGTGAGGAATGAGCTCAGGTAGGTATGGAATCATGCCTTGCATGCAACCTAGCGGAAAAAAACCCAAATATTTCAGTGCTCAAATTTGGTTAAAATTATTTCAGGTGAATATTAAAATGATAGATGCATCAATGAAAAATATTCAATTATTTCTATTCTAATAAGTATATTTAATAATCTGTTTCAAAACTTTTAAATAACTGAAATGAGAGCTAACTGCTCTTAAGTATCTTCTAGTAGGGTTTGTTGTTCAGTCACTCCCTCGTGTCTGACTCTGTGACCCCGTGGACTGCAGCACACCAGGCTTCCCTATCTTCCTAGTAGGGATAGGAAAGCTCATTTTACTTCTGCTACAGAAATTATGCAAAATGCATCAATTTCTTATAGATAGATATTTACAGCAAGGAAAGAATAATAATTCTTTCTAGGGCCAGTGACACTTGACTTACATTCCTTACACCTACATATGGAAGCTATTTTTCTAGCAACAGGGATGTTTCCGAGATCAGAACCCTCTCATTCTGTTCTCTTCATTACAACAAAAGCACTTGCAAAATATCTGGCTGGGGTTGTAAGTCACTCTATGGTTGTTTAGTAATAATTAACTAGCTCAAAAGTAAAAACTCATTCTAAGATGGCTTTTAGACTCAAATATCCTTTTTAAGGTTAATATGGATCACAGTCTTACCTACCTCAACAGTCTTATCTTACTAGGAACACAAGTCAGTAAACAAAGTATGTGTCTCGTTTCTGCTTAATTAAAGTAGTCATGTCACATTAGCACCTACTGAGGACTTGACAGTTTCAGTTTGACTCAGACTTACCTTCAGCAATTGCTCCTAAAACCAAGATGCCTGATTCTTTAACAACCCATTCATGATGAAAAAGTAATTCTTTCAAAAGGGGCAAAATATGTGGCAAAAGTTCATCACGATATACATTAGCAAGAACATCTAGGGCGGCTGCAGAACATTTTCCTAAGGAAATATTTAATTCAAAAGCATTATATTAACTTCTATCATTCAGTTATATAACTATAAATCTATCTATATGTAGATAAAATTTGTTGTAAGTAACACATTTTTACCTATACAAAGTTTTTAAGAATTCAATTAAATAGGAGGTAATCACAAGAAAAAAAAAAACTCTATTGACCAAAACACTTTATGACCAAGAATCAGTAAACTAATCATAAAAATATTTTATTTTGCATATGACTACCAATTTTTTTTTTTAAATAAAGCTGTAACACTGGCCAGAAATAACACTTTACTCATCAATAAGGATCTTAGTCAAACTGTATGATAGTTTCACTCATATAAATATTACACTGCCATGAAACAAAATGAAATCTTTAAGTACTAATACAGAATGAGTTGTATGATGTGCAAAAAAGAATCAGCAAAGTACACACAATCTGATTTCACTTCTGGAAAATCAGCTCCTCCTCCAAAAAAGAAGATTCAGGCATACTCAAATACTGCAGGTTCAATTCTAGACCACTGCAATGAAGTGAGTCAAATCAAACTTTTCGTTTTCAAGTACATATAAAAGTTATGCTCAAGTTATAGTGTTATTTATGTCTAAAAAAACCTTAACTGATACACACTTTATACCTAAAAAAATGCTAACCATCATCTGCAGTTTTAACATTGCTTCCTTGCTAAGCGTAATCATTTCTAACTTTTTATTTAAAGTAAGAGATATGCAACTCTTCCTTTCACTTGAACATTCAAGAGGACATTGAAAGGTTATTAACTGGTCTAATTTCAACAGTGTTGTGTCTCAGAGAACAGGGAGGCCCAAGGAGAAGGGAAGAGATGGGGAATCGCTTATGGATAGGGCAGTCTGAACACATACAACATACATACAGACCTCCGTCTTATGAGCACGGTTCATGGAGCCCCAAAACAATTATAACAGTTAACATCAAAGATCACAGATGACACACTGTCATAACAGACATAATAACAAAACAGTTTGAATTCTTATTCCAAGAATTACCCAAATGTGACAGAGATACAAAGGCAAGTAAACGCTATTGGAAAAATGGCACCAACAGACTTGATCAATGCAGGGTTGCTACAAACTTCACTTTATAAAAAAATGAATTATCTGTGAAGTATAAGAGAAACTGTAGCAGACTGGTTCCAATTCGGGAAAGGAGAACATTAAGGCTGTATGCTGTCACCCTGCTTATTTAACTTATACGCAGAGCACATCATGCAAAATGCTGGACTGGACGAAGCACAAGCTGGAATCAAGATTGCTGGGTTCGAAATATCAATAACCTCAGATATGCAGATGACACCACCCTAATGGCAGAAAGTGAAGAACTAAAGAGCCTCTTGACAAAAGTGAAAGAGAGTGAAAAAGTTGGCTTAAAACTCAACATTCAGAAAACTAAGATCATGGTGTCTGGTCCCATCAATTCATGGCAAATAGTTGGGGAAACAGTGACAAACTTTATTTTTGAGGGCTCCAAAATCACTGCAGATGGTGACTGTAGCCATGAAATTATAAAAGATACTTGCTCCTAGGAAGAAAAGTTATGACCAATCAAGATAGCATATTAAAAAGCAGAGACATTACTTAGCCAACAAAGTCCATCTAGTCAAAGCTATGGTTTTTCCAGTGGTCATGTATGGATGTGAAGATTTGGACTATAAAGAAAGCTGAGCGCTGAAGAATTGATGCTTTTGAACTGTGGTGTTGGAGCAGACTCTTGAGAGTCCCTTGGACTGCAAGGAGATCCAACCAGTCCATCCTAAAGGAGATCAGGCCTGAATATTCACTGGAAGAACTGATGCTGAAGCTGACACTCTAATACTTTGGCCACCTGATGCCAAGAACTGACTCATTTGAAAAGACCCTGACGCTGGGAAAGATTGAAGGTGGGAGAAGGGGATGACAGGGGATGAGATGGTTGGATGGCATCACCGACTCGATGGACATGAGTTTGAGTAAACTCCAGGAGCTGGTGATGGACAGGAAGGCCTGGTGTGCTGCAGTCCATGGGGTCTCAAAGAGTTGGACACCACTGAGCGACTGAACTGAACTGATGAAGTGTAAGAAAGCCAAGTGTGACAGACTAAGGTAAGCCTGTAGGTGTTTATGGAAAAACATACAGATGAGTGAAAAGAAGTGTCCCCTCTCCCTCCCCAATGCAACATACACTGTTACTTTTGCAGTTCTCTACATTAAATCTTAATTCATCTTCCCCCTTACAGTTGGTATACAACGGGAAGTAATTTGTGATAGTAATGAAGACCTTGGGTTTTCTTGTTCTGTAACATATGGGTTCCAGAACTACTTGTGCCACCAGAACTAGCTATGCTAACCTTGGGCAAGGTTCTCTTTTTGCAGTATCTTTACCTTCCTAAGGCTGTTGAAAAGATTAAACGTGATATGCATACAAAGCCCTTGGCCTAGGACTGAGCACATTGGTCACTGTAAGGAACTGTTACTTATAGGGAACTAAATGGGAGTAATCAGCATTATTCCAAATGAATGACACAGTTCAGGATGATCATTCACATCCTTAACCGTGCCATCAGTTATTAGAAATCTCAGTCTTCTGAATCACAGAGTGGTTCTTAACTGGTGGTGACTTTGTGTCCCAGGGGCCATCTGGCAGTATCTCAGGACACTGCTGCGTGTCGCAATCTTAGGTGTGTTCTCCCTCTGATCTCCTGCGCTACTGCCATCTACTGGAGAGAGATCAGGGATGCTGCTCAAAATCCTGTAATGGGCAGGACAAGCCCACAGCAAAGAATCAGTGGCCCAAAACATCCAATGTGCTGTGACCTACAGAAGTAAAGATTTAAAAACCAGCACCCAAGCAAAACCGAAACACAGGTGTCGAGGTTCTCCCCCGAGTTATCTAATTAGTGCGTGGCCCACAACACAGGCTGAACAGATGATGTGGATTTGTCGCTAATACTGAAAACAGAAATTTTAAAAAGCATATTTTGAAGTCTGGATGAAAAAGGGATTTACATTATCTTATAAATATGCATGATAATCAACCAATCCTCATGCAAATTATGACATACAAAAAAATAAGTTACGAAAACAGGAAAAGCCACGGCCAGTGTTCCTATTTCGTATATACTTTGTTATCAAACATACATTTTGCATCCAACAAAACACATTTCCTATATATTTTGTATCCAACAAAACATACACCCCCTTTGAGAAGTGACACTGTGAGATTAAAGTCTTTTTAAGGAATATGACGACAAGCAAATGAAGAACAGACCCATGAGGAAGAAACAAAACAAATCCACAGTAAGATCATTACTTCACATCCAGAAGAAGACACCCAGAAAGTATTGGCAAACGTGGAGAACCTGTAGCCCTAAGACAGTGCTGGGGGAAAGCAAACGGCAAAGTAAGTGTGAAAAACAGTCTGGCAGTACCTCAAAATATTGAACATAAAAGTTTCCATGTGATCCAATAATCCTATTCCTGGGTATATACCCAAGAGAACTGAAAACTTACGACCACATATCAAACCTTAGGTAACTGTTCATAGCATCACTACCGACAGTAGCCAAAGAGGGGAAACAAAATGTCCATCTGCTACTTAACAGATGAATCAGTCACAAAGACCACTTTTTGTACAATTCCACTTATAGAAAATGTCCATTAGAGTTCAGAAAATGGGAGTGACTACTAAGTATGTAGTTTCTCTAAGAGTGACAAAAATGTTTCAAAATTTACTGAGATGATGGTTGCACAACTCTGTGAATACACTGAAAGCCACTAAATTGTATTCTTTTGTATGGTTAAGTGAACTGTGTATGAGGGCACTGTAGGATGTGTTATTTCTCAATTAAACTGTTATCTAAGCAGGCGACTGTGCTTCTCTATGACTTACTTAGATTCCAGTCAGAAATCGTGTCATCATCATCAATTTCATCGTCGTCGTCCTCCTCCTCTTCAATTCCATCTTCATCATGCTGCTGAGCCACTGTCCTTGATCGATGAAACCGTGGCCTTATATCTTGCTCACTATCAGGAATTGTTTCATCTTCTTCAACATCACCCTGTGTATTTTTTAAAAGGAAAATTCTGGTTATATTCATATAAGCTAATAGTATGTATATGGGTAAAAGAATGAGAATATTCACAGATGGCATGACACATGATTCTGAAATACAGTTGATGCTTGAACAGTATGGGTTTGACCTGTAGGCCCACAGACAGCGTGACATGATTCTGAAACACAGCTGATGCTTGAACAGTATGGGTGTGAACTGCATGTCCAGTTCAAACAGGATGCAGATTTCTCTCTACATGAAGTATTAGACGACTACATAATCTGTGGTTGGTTGCATTTGCAGATATGGAACCATGGACACAAAGGGCCAACTGTGAAGTTAATCAGGGATTTTTGATTGCACTGGAGGTCAGTGCCCCTAATATCCCATTGTTCAAGGGTCAGCTGTATACATCTTCTGCTTGCCCCTGTGTAGAAAATAGCTCTTTGTGAAGGGGAGAATAGGCTATCACATAACCCATGCCAGATTATCAGGGATTTTGAACCACATAAGATGGTTTCCCAACATCTGGTATAATCTGGTATAATCTAGAGTATCTGAATTGAATTCAGAACATATTTAAGATTCTTTTAAAATGAACCCCAAACAGGCAGAATTAACAGGAAATTCACGCGAACTCTAACTCTACTAGTGTCACCATCTAGTTAGTTTCAATTAAGCTAGAATCTACTGCCAGTCAAATTCACTGTTTGCTTCTATCTTTCAACTCCATAGCATATGATATAACAGAAAGCCTATTTAAATAGAGCCCGCTCTAAATAAATGTCCTATTAGTCAAATTCAAACACCTGTAAGTCAGTGAAAATAAACATCCTTATTCATCAGGGAATAGTTTCCTTACCTTAAGTAGGATAATATCTATATCTGAATACTTCATGCCATTCACTAACACAGGGATCAACCTATAAAGACAGAAATTCATGAATCAAAGATCTAAAGATCTCAGGTCTCAGCAATCTCATGAATACTAATAATACCACTACTACTGTTAATACTGCCTTATAGCATATTCTATGTCTGCCCTTCTCCAATGATGAGTACTCCTAATATGTATCTTAGGCCTTTTACATACTCATGCATAGAATCTACTGGATGGAATTTTAGAGTGGACAAGATAGCTTGTCAAGAGTGCTTAAAAATAAAAACAATAATTTCTTTTTTTTTGCAATTTCTCCCCTAAGAACTTATCCCAAATACACGAAGGAACATTCCCAATTCTTAAAGATTCATGTTCCGTGATGCAAGACTAAGAACAATGGAAACAATTTAAATGTTCATCACTAAGGGCCTGGTTAAAAACAAGTTACAACTGGGAATTTCCCAGCAATCCAGTGGTTAGAACTCTGCATTTTCACTGTAGGGGCCAGGTTTTAATCCCAGGTTGGGGAACTAAGATCCTGTAAGGATCTTATTTTTGGATGCACACAGTCATAAACAAAGAAACAAATGACAGTGAAACTGGAAAAACAAAAAACCACCTGTGCAAAATACATAAAAAGCTCATATCCATTTGTATTAAAAACAATGAGATTCCTAGCCACAGCAATCAGGTAAGAAAAAGAAATAAAGGATGCATTCCTATAAACTAACAACAAAAGGTCAGAAAGAGAAATTAAGGAAATAATCACATTTACCATTACATCAAAAAGAATAATACCTAAGAATAAACCTACTCAAGGATGCAAAAGATCAGTATTCAGAAAACTATAAGATACTGATGAAAGAAAGAAAAAAATGACACAGATGGAGAGTTATCCCATGATCTTTGATTAGAAGAATCACTATTGTCAAAATGACTATACCACCTAAAGCTATCTACAGATTCATTGCAATCCCTATCAAATTACCAATAATATTTTCCACAGAACTAGAACAAATAATCTCACAATTTGTATGAAAACACAAAAGACCCTGAATAGCCAGAGCAATCTTGAGAAAGAAAACAAAGTTGGAGGAATCAGGCTCCCTGACTTCAGACTAGACTACAATACTACAGTAATCAAAACAGTATGGTACTGGCACATAAACAAATATATTTCAGTCAGACAGGATAGTAAGCCCAGAGATAAACCAATGTATCTATGGTCACCTGCTGCTGCTGCTGCTAAGTCACTTCAGTCGTGTCTGACTCTGTGCGACCCCACAGATGGCAGCCCACCAGGCTCCCCCGTCCCTGGGCTTCTCCAGGCAAGAACACTGGAGTGGGTTGCCATTTCCTTCTCCAATGCATGAAAGTGAAAAGTGAAAGTGAAGTTGCTCAGTCTGTCCGACTCTTAGTGACCCCATGGACTGCAGCCTACCAGGCTCCTCTGTCCATGGGATTTTCCAGGTAAGAGTACTAGAGTGGGGTGCCATTGCCTTCTCCCTATGGTCACCTAATCCATGACAAAGACGACAAGAATATACAATGGAGAAAGTGTCTTCAATAAGTGGTGCCAGGAAAAGTGGACAGCTATACACGTAAAAGAATGAAATTAAACACTCCCTAACATCATACACAAAAATAAACTTAAAATGGATTAAAGACCTAAATTTAAGACCAGACACTATAAAACTCATAGAGGAAAGCATAGGTAGAACACTCTGACATAAATTGTAGCATGATCTTTTTTGATCTACCTTCTAGAATAATGAAAATAACAAAAACAAACAAATAGGGCCTAATTAAACTTTAAAATGCTTCTGTACAGCACAGGAAACCATAAATAAAATGAAAAGACAACCCTCAAAATGGGAGGAAATATTTGCAAACAAAGCACACAACAAGGATTTAATCTCTAAAACACACAAATAGCTCATGCAGCTCAGAAAACAAAACAAAACAAAACAAAAAACACAACCCAATCAAAAAGTGGAAGATCCAAATAGACATTTCTCCAAAGACACACAGATGGCAAAAAGAAGCACATGAAAAGAAGCTCACCATAAAAACAACAAAAATAATGCCATTTGCAGCAACATGGACAGTCCTAGAGATTGTCATACTGAGTGAAGTCAAGTCAGAGAGAGACAAAGACAAATATATCACTTATATGTGGAAAGAAAAAAAAAAAGGTACAAATGAACTTACAAAACAGAAATAAAGTCACAGATGCAGAAAACAAACTTGTGGTCAATGACAGGGGGCGGGAGGGGGGGGCTGGCTGTTGGGCAGATAAATTGGGAGGTTGGGATTGATTAAATAAATACAGTTTATATAAAATGGGTTTCCCATGTGGCACAGTGGTAAAGAATCCACCTGCTAAATCAGGAGATACAAGAGATGTATCTCTTGTAGGTTTGATCCCTAGGTCAGAAAGATCCCCTGGAGAAGGAAATGGCAACCTACTCTAGTATTCTTGCCTGGGAAATCCCATGGACAGAGGAGCCTGGTGGGCTACAGTCCACGGGGTCACACAAGAGTTGGATGTGACTGAGTATGACAACAATATATAAAACAGGTGACTAAGCAGAGCACAGCGAACTCTATAAAATTCTGTAATGGCCGATATGGGAAAAGAACCTAAAATTGAGTAGATATATGTGCATGTGTAACTGATTCACTTTGCTGCACATCTGAAGCTAATAGAACATTGTAAATCAACTAACCTCCAATAAAAAATTATTTAAAAAACAAGATTACCTATATAATTACTTATATACACACTAACTAGGAAAGCTACACAATAAACTGGTATCTTCAGAGGTGAGTGAGTAGGCTAAAAAGGGACAATATCCATCTTCTACTTTATTTCTAAATGGCTGATATTTTTACAATGAGCCTACATTCAGTATTTCTATTCTTTTTAATAAAAGAGAAAGGGAAAGGGGAAAGGGAAGTAGCTCAGTCGTGTCCGACTCTTCACGACCCCATGGACTGCAGCCCACCAGGCTCCTCCATCCATGGGACTCTCCAGGCAAGAGTACTGGAGTGGGTTGCTCATTGCCTTCTCCTTAATAAAAGAGATGATAGTGTGTAAAATATAAAAACAGAAAATTTGAAGGATTTTATTCAAAAGAAATAATGCAAGAAGGAAGAGAGTTCTATGGACAACGTTATCATAGTCTGATAAAAGCTTAGAAATTTTATTTTTAATTTCTTAAGAGAACCACAATGTCTATAAACATGGAATTTCAGATATACTGAAATATTTATGACTAGCTAAAAAACATATGTATCAAAACATGTTAGGTAAAGGTCAGAATACTAACTTTAGTTCCGCTTTCACCTATGATGGTTTTCATCTTTGACAGGTTTCTTACACTTTGTTTTCTCACTGTTCAGCCACGCACACTAAGATGAGTCTAGTGAGGACAGAAGGTAGGGGAACGCTCTGGAAACACGTAACAATGTCCACAGCCTGCTGCTCCCAAATTCTATCTTTAATTGTTCTGGGTGGCATGGGAAAAGAATGAATAGGCAGAAGAAATTCATACTCATATGAGTATCAGCTGTGGGCTTATTAATAAAGCAACTTCTTTATAACCTAGTGAGAAAGGTATAATGATGAGTAAGCTAAGGTTCAGGCTTCCTGGGTGGCTCAGTGGTAAAGAATCCACCTGCCAATGCAAGAGATGCAGTTTGATCCCTGGGTCGGGAAGATCCCCTGGAGGAGGGCATGGCAACCCACTCCAGTATTCTTGCCTGGAGGATCCCATGGACAGAGGAGCCTGGTGGGCTACAGTCCACCGAGTTGCAAAAGAGTTAGACACAGCTGAGTGACTGAGTAAAGAATTGTTTTAGCTTTCTCCTGTAGCCTCATGTTTTAGAAAACGAGAGAATTTTAGTGCAACATCATGGAAAGGCAATGATGTTAATACCAATAATGAATGTTTACTGAGTACTTAAGTATATACCAGGAGAAGGAAATGGCAACCCACTCCAGTACTCTTGCCTGGAGAATCTCATGGATGGAGGAACCTGGTGGGCTACAGTCCATGGGGTCGCAAAGATTCGGACACGACTGAGCGACTTCACTTCACTAAGTATATACCAGGCACTGGGTTAATTGTTTTCTATGGATCAATTCGTTAATAAGCCCCAGGAGATGTTAATGTATTATGTGTAAGAATAAAGGTGGGGGAAAAAAAAAAAATTCTGGTGAAAAAAACCTGTTCCACCAGATAACAAATGCTCAATAACCAAAAGAACATACTACTGGCTAAAAACAACAACAAAAACCACACAACATAGCCCAGAAACAGATAAAAGAATTTAATCCTATTCTTTGTTACATTACTGCTTTCTATGTGAAATAAGAGATCTCATTTTGATCTCATCTCATCAAAAAATCAGCTAAAATTGCTGATCTTTTAGCCTGCTACCAAGTTACTGATTGCTTAAAAAAATTTGGATTTTATTAGGGCAATGAAAGAGACCACTAATCTATAACTGCTCTTATCTCCTAATGTTAGAGCTTAGGTTTGCATTAATAAAATCTCTTCAGCTTTATAAGAATTAATGTCTGTTTTTTATAAGACGTAGAATTATATGATCCAATAGTAAGAAACAAGCATATCATAAAAGTGGCATCACAAATTAGAAAGAAGAATAAATTTCCTGGTGGGGTGGGGGGTGAGTGGAGGCAATCCATTTAGCACACCTTACACTTTACTCTAGATAATAAATTCTAGGTTGACTAGAATAAAATATAGGTGGAATTGTTTTCTTGGTAAGAACTGACTACATGAAAATGAGAACATCTGAGTATACAAACTTCTGAAAAAAATGTGACTCCACTAATACAACATATTAAAACAAATGGTTATTTTTTTGCGTATTAGATGGCTAAGATTAGAAAAACTGTAATTAATGGATGGCAAAAGTTGTGACAAGATGAGACACTGCTAGTGTATTATAAACTGGAGAACACCATGATGGAACAGCACTTCAAAGTTTAGACTAATGACATGGAGGAAAGGGTACAACTTATAGTAACTGACAAGAGCCAACCACAAAACAGTAAATCAAAATTTTAAGCACTAACTATAGATAGATGCCTTATTCATACTATCAAACTTATTTCTTTCCAAAACACTGATATATGACATCTGGTATACAGTACTGGGCATCTCAGGTGGCTCAGGCTCAGTGATAAAGGATCCACCTGCCAATGCAGGAGATGTGGACTCAATCCCTGGGTTGGGAAAAAACCCCCTGGAGGAGGCAATGGCAACCCACTCCAGAATTCTTGCCTGGGAAATCCCAAGGACAGGGGAGACTGGTGGGCTACAGTCCACTGAGTTGACTGAACATGCACACATGCATACAGTATTAACACAGAGAAAAACACATTAAAAGACAACACACCAAAAAGAACAACTGATTACTTAAGGGGGTGGAAATCCAATGGAGTTTAAATTTTCATGTAGAAAATTAAGTTTATGAGCCTGTATTTTAATTTCAAAAGAATGTGAGCACTACTTTTAAAAGTAACTGACTTTAGTTGATTTCATATATATTTCATAAATCACTGTTATATACCTAAAAATAATAGTTTTACATCAATTCATCTCAATACTGGAAAAATGTATTAAAAAAACTGACTTAACAGCATTCATTGGGTTAAAAATAGACCTAACAATATGTTAACCAAAAACTCTTAGCACAACTAGTAATAAGATCTTTGGAAGGGGGAAAAGAGTCCATAGTCAAAATTACAAGATTATAAAAAACTGCCATGGATTATCCAAAGTAAGTTATAATTCACAGCATAAACCACCCTCATGTCGTTTAGAAAACAAAAGGAATTGCTTCTTAATATCTTTACTTATATATCAGTAAAATTAAGCTCAACTTCTTCAGAACTTCACTACCTGATGGCATAAGTATGCAATCTAAAAATACGAAAATGAGGCATCACTGTTAACAAGACAGCACTGCTAAGAAATACTTACTTGGGAAGATGCCTTATGAGTACATCTTTGCATATTGGCTGCTCAGCCAAAGTGAGCCAAAATTCGCAGGCTTCTAAAGCCACATTTTCATCTTGATCTTGGGTCCTCTGTAGCATGTACTGTAAACAAAAGAGCCTTAGTATTAATAGGTTTAAAGCACACAATTAAACCTAATCCAATTTCAGCAAGTTAAGAGTCCTTTGCTATGGGCCTTACCCTTTACAGTAGTTCTCAATTTAGTGTTTGGATTTTTTTTTAAAAAAGCCTCCTAATCAATTCTAAAAAGCAGCCAAACTTAAGAACTACTGTTTTAGAATGTTGCCTAATATAAAGTGTCCAATTCATGTCTGTCTGCTTCTCAAAATAAACTCCACTAAACTTTTCATAAAATGGAAAATCTTTTTATAATATAACTACCCAAGCTGTCTCTTATAATTACAACTATACCTTGAACCAACCAAGGGTAGGGGTGCCAACCCTTCAAGCAGTCAAATAATCCACATACATAGCCAATCTTCCACATATACAGTTCCTCATCTGCAGTTTCAGCCAATCTTGGGTTATGTAGTACTGTAGTACATATTTAGTATAAAAAAAAAATCTGTCTACGAATGGACCCTTGCAGTTAAAACCTGTGTTGTTCAAGGGTCACCTATATATATATATTAATACTTCCAATATTTAAGAAGATATATACATATTATACAAGATTTTTTTTGAAGAAAGTAGACACATTTGTCAACTGCAATTTTCAGTTGCCAACAAAATAGGTTTATCATGTCCTTTGAACATACCAAGCCAAATTCACTTAGTTGAAAGAACATCTATCTGATCTCCAAATCTATCCAAACCTACCCTCCTTTAAAAAAACATCCCCAAACCAGGAAATCCCCTGGAGACCCAGTGGCTATGATGCAGTGCTCTCTCTGCTGGGGCCTTGGGTTTGAACTAAGATCCTGCAAGCCGTGCAGCTCGGCAAACCCCACCCCTCCACAAAAACCTTATACGTAAAAACAAAAGAATCAAAGGCATGAATTCACAATGTACCAGGGGCTGAAACTGGGGTCAAGTGATGAATTCCTCAATGAAACATCTCATATTACAAAATACAGCCACACAACCACTCTGATAGGTCACCCCCTCCCATGTCCTACTACAATGCTGAGCGCTGCTGAAGAAAGAATTGCAGCCGCACAAATTAGGTTCCCCAGGTATGACATGACAAATGATAAAACATTTTTCTTGATTTTCTGGTTAACTCCAAACTCTTAACGAAATTTTCAACCAACGCCACCTGATTCTTCTAAACACTTCAGAGAGAACAGATTTATCAGCAAAAATGTCATTTATTCCCATTTTGCTGCTACATATCCTTATCAGTACATCTATTTTTCCTAATGTTTTAGAAAAGGAATTGCTGAAAAGCATGAATGCTATCCTTTCTCTAACAGGGACTCTGAGAGAGAGGGAGAGGGTGGGAAGATTTGGGAGAATGGCATTGAAACATGTAAAATATCATGTATGAAACGAGTTGCCAGTCCAGGTTCAATGCACGATACTGGATGCTTGGGGCTGGTGCACTGGGACGACCCAGAGGGATGGAATGGGGAGGGAGGAGGGAGGAGGGTTCAGGATGGGGAACACATGTATACCTGTGGCGGATTCACTTTGATATTTGGCAAAACTAATACAATTATGTAAAGTTTAAAAAATAAAATAAAATTAAAAAAAAAAAAAAAAAAAAAAAAGAAATGCCATCCTTCAAGTACAACTATGTCCAGTAATATGAAAATTAGGCATGACTCTTTTAGCAATAATGAGTATTACCCAATAAATTACACTGTTCTAATAATAAGTTGCTATTATATATTCCTTACTTTAATAACGGCTGATGATGGAACAAAAGACTGGTTCCAAATAGGAAAAGGAGTACGTCAAGGCTGTATATTGTCACCCTGCTTATTTAACTTCTATGCAGAGTACATTATGAGAAATGCTGGACTGGAAGAAGCACAAGCTGGAATCAAGATTGCCGGGAGAAATATCAATAACCTCAGATATGCAGATGACACCACCCTTATGGCAGAAAGTGAAAGGGAACTAAAAAGCCTCTTGATGAAGGTGAAAGTGGAGAGTGAAAAAGTTGGCTTAAAGCTCAACATTCAGAAAACGAAGATCATGGCATCCGGTCCCATCGCTTCATGGGAAATAGATGGGGAAACAGTGGAAACAGTGTCAGACTTTATTTTTCTGGGCTCCAAAATCACTGCAGATGGTGACTGCAGCCATGAAATTAAAAGACGCTTACTCCTTGGAAGGAAAGTTATGACCAACCTAGATAGCATATTCAAAAGCAGAGACATTACTTTGCCAATAAAGGTCCGGCTAGTCAAGGCTATGGTTTTTCCTGTGGTCATGTATGGATGTGAAAGTTGGACTGTGAAGAAGGCTGAGTGCCAAAGAACTGATGCTTTTGAACTGTGGTGTTGGAGAAGACTCTTGAGAGTCCCTTGGACTGCAAGGAGATCCAACCAGTCCATTCTGAAGGAGATCAGCCCTGGGATTTCTTTGGAAGGAATGATGCTAAAGCTGAAACTCCAGTACTTTGGCCACCTCATGCGAAGAGTTGACATTGGAAAAGACTCCGATGCTGGGAGGGATTGGGGGCAAGAGGAGAAGGGGACGATAGAGGATGAGATGGCTGGATGGCATCACTGACTCGATGGATGTGAGTCTGAGTGAACTCCGGGAGTTGGTGATGGACAGGGAGGCCTGGAGTGCTGCGATTCATGGGGTTGCAAAGAGTCAGACATGACTGAGCGACTGATCTGATCTGATCAGTGATCAATGTACTTACATAAAATTATTTTCATCACATAAAAACTGAAAGAGAATCTTTTAAAATCTAAATGGTCTACTAAAACTCACTATAAAGGTTATATATTTTCAACTTAGAAATCTCACTGTTAACATAAATCAAAAGTTGATCAGATCAACTTAGCAGTTATGTGTAGAAAACAAATTTTTATCTACTACAATTTTATTGGCCTAAGTCGTATCTAGTAAATACAAATCATCTACATATTTCCTAGTTACACTAGTTAAAAGCTGTCTACTCCTCTAAATTACTTTCCTCTCTATAACATCTTAAATCTCATGAAAGAAAAATCACCATAATGATAATTTATAATTTTAAGGCAATCATAATTAATTTTTATAGCCCAAATGTGACAAATAAGAAAACAGTGATTTTACACTGTATGTTTTGTGCCCAAGAATTTCCTTGAGGGGAAGAGGAGGAGAAAGTTTTTAAATTGCTTGTATTACCTCAACTATATTATGCATGTGAGGAAGCAGGCGATCCATCCGAACTTCAAGCAACATCACAAGTGCCCGGCACACATTTTTCCGTACCTCTGGTTCTTCATCACCAGCCAAGGCGAAGAGATTCTATCGCACAAGAAAAATTTTCTTCTAGTTAAATATTCCAACATACTAGAAAGGTTTATACATAATATTCTCTTCAAGGTGGTAATATTTAAAGAAACTCTAAGATATAGCACAAATAAAGGCTTATGAATTAATTGGCCCACAGTATTAGATTATAAAGACAAACACAGGAAGCTAACTGCCAAAAATTATGATTTCAGTAAATGATCTATAGCCATTCTTTTAAACAAGAGTATGAGCAGCTGTGTTCTGAAGTAATTTTTAGTTTGCGAGAATAAAACCATGTCATTAGGACGAGGAGCATTCATCCAGCTCACCCAGAAATAAAGATAATTATTAAAATACAATCTGATTTACCCTTCAAAATTACTCTCAATAGAGTATTCCTACCAACACTGATTCTTAACAGGCGCATGTTCTATAAAAGCATCAACAATTGGGACATATATACTGAGAGTTTCTAACAACCTAACCCTCAACTGTTGTTCACTAAGTCAAACTATTAAAAAATAATAAAGGTAGCAATCAATCTGATGCTGTTCTCAAGTTTCTCTAAAAGTGAAAAAAAAAAAAAAAATCTGAATGGTTCTCAACTCCAAGATGTTGTTACTCAATTTTATAGACCGAGAGAGAAATGCAGGTTAGACATCATGTAACTTGCAAGCAAGTGGGGGACCTGAATTTCATTTTCACAAAAGTATGGGTAAGTCCACGCTCAGTTAACTATACCAACAAGCATTCACTAGAAGTTGTCTCTTGAAGAGGTTCAAGTGGAGATTCAAGAAGAGAAAACAGTAAGCCTTCCCTATCTCACTCCCGAGGTTTTACTTTACACACAAACACACACACACACACAAATTGAAAGCAGCAAAAAAAAGAGCTAAAATAATATAAGTAAAATCCAATGTGTCCCACTATCTCTTCCCAGGACCACAGAAACGTCTCCAAATATATGAATCTGAAATCTAATTACAAAGAAAGGGTAAGACAATAAAATAATTTAAATATCAAATGTGACAGTATGTTGCATTTTGAGAACTTTAATTTCTCCAAATCCTGCCTCTATTTCTGAGGCTTTCAAAACTCTGTAGTTGCACTTTTAATTTTACATAGTCGGAAATAGTACTGTTTTTCCAGCAGGTGCTGCTTATATACAATCGTTCATTAAATTTGATGCTGTCTTACACATGAATACCCAGCTTTATCAAGGTATGTTATAGCCATGTATTAGTGATCAATACACTTATCATCAATCAACCCTGAGTATTCATTGGAAGGACTAATGCTGAAGCTCCAATACTTTGGCTACCTGATGTGAAAAAACTCGCTGGAAAAACCCTGATGCTGGGAAAGACTGAGGGCATGAGAAGCAGGGGTGACAGAGAATTAAGATGGTTGGATGGCATCACTGACTCAACGAACGTGAGTTTGAACAAACTGCAGGAGACAGTGAAGGACAGAAGCCCTGGTGTGCTACGGCCCGTGCACACCAGAGCTGGACACAGTTTGGCGGCTGACCCCTCGTCATCAGTGCCACCCGACTCAGAGGCACGGCTTCAGCCCCGGATAAGAACACTGGCAACCGAAGCAAAGGACGGAGAACCAGGTGAGCTTTACTGTATTATCAAGCAGCAAAGAAGTGTTAATATGGTATTTAATACTAATGGAAAATAATTTTAAATGTCAGGAAATGTTTTTTTCCACTTGCTAAGTACGGTCCTGTGGAGTTTTTATTTTCAGAAAATTTTATTCTAAATTACATCTCTGTATAAGATGCTGGTGTGTCCATCATTGTTCTCTTTAATGAGCTATGAAAGAACACTACTGAGTGGAAATACTATTGTAATTACAACAAGAACTACTACTGCTTCTAAAAATAATAGCAGTAGCTAGCATGTGGAGTGCTTACTTTCCATCAGGCACTATTCCATTTTTAGCAAATACCTTTATAACAATCCAACAAAGTAGGTCTATTATTAGCTTTATTAAAAACTGAAAATACCAGTTAAATGAGGTGCCCAAGGTTAACAGCTACTAAGCTGTGGAGCTGGGATATGAACCCAGGCAGTCTTACTCTCCAGACTCTAATACTTACTTGTATTACAAGTAGTCCACTACCCTCTACCCTGAACCAGACTGAAACACCTTGAAGCATAAAATTTCTTTATGTACTATTAGCACAAGCACAGTAGGTACTCAGGAAAATGCATTTAAGATGCCCAGTTTTGTTTCAGTTTTCAAATGGCTCGAGGACTCTAATGGCTACTACTTGTAGTTGATTGGTTCAGCTCAGTTCAGTCACTCAGTCGTTTAAGAAAGAAGTTTGTCAATTTAAGTGATAAGCAAAAAAAGACAATTTCTCCTCAGCTCTTTCTGGTAATTTCCCAACAGGAATACCAGCAGTATGGTCTCTGGAGGATCTTTTGGTTTTTTGTTTTTTTTTTAAAGAACAGCTAAAAAGGAATAGACTATTTAATTAAATTTCATATGATGAAAATAAAAGTGAAATACTTAAGGAACTTTAATAACCCTTTCAAAATTGCTGTTACTGAGCAGAAGTTCTGAAAAGAAACTCTACTGCTTAGAGCTGAATGGCCAAAAAACTACATCTGTCGTCTTTCTGCTTTTATTAAAAAAAGTAACTTCAGAAATACTCACTAAGATGCGTCAATTTTTCTCCCAAACCTCTCATTTTCCATTGAAAACCAATGGAAAAAATAAAGTACTATCCTTCCAGTCTAAAGTCTGAAGTCCAGACTTCAGATTCTTTATCAAAGTAAGTTCATTCAACCTCTTCATGTTCCTATCACAAATGAGCTTGGAGGCTTAATTTCCATATGCAATTTGAATAGCAGATTGAAGCAAAAATTTTTATAATCAAGGTATCAAACAAACATATATCACAATGTTTATACAAGTAAAAAACTCAGTATGAGAAGAAAAGTAGTTTTTTTTTCCAGTTAATGAGAATTATAAAGTTTAACTGTATCCAATTTTAATAGTATCACAAGCAATTTAAATATTGCCAGTTCATAATTACAACTTATTACATTTATAAAATAAAACTATATGCATTTAACATTTTCCAACCTTCTCAAAAGTAAGGTGGGGGGGGGGGATCTTACCTCAATAAAGGAATCAATGTGCAACATCAGAGCTTGAGTTCTACTGATGATAAACTGATTGACACATGCAACAGCATGAGACCTAGAAACAAAATTTAAAATATGTTCATTGAAGTTTTTTTTTCCATTTACAGAAGACTGGCAAGAAATTAAATATTCCTCCATAAAAATATTATGGTGTATGTATAGCCATATGCACACACACACCATTAAGAAGACTGAGTCAAAATTCTCTATGTATTAACATAGCCTTCACATTCTTTCTGTGTCAAGTGAAAAACGCAGGTTGTGGAATAATAATTTTAAGAAAGTGTAAAAGTGTCTGAAAGGACATGTTCACTCTCAAGAGTGGGATGCTGGGTGGGAACATAATGAGAATTATTTTAGATTAAAAAAACAATGGGTATGCATTCCTTTCGAAAGGGCTTCCCAGGTGGCTCAGTGGTAAAGAATCCACCTGCAATGCAGGAGACATAGGTTTGATCCCTGGGTTGGGAAGATCCCCTGGAGGAGGGCATGGCAACCCACTCCAGTATTCTTGCCTGGAGAATCCCATGGACAGAGGAGCCTGGTGGGCTACAGTCCTTGGGGTCGCAAAGAGGTGGACGTGACTTAGTGACTGAGCACACATGCAATCACAAAAGTACTAGGTAATGCAAAGTAAGGGAGTGGTCAGGTTTGTATCAGAGTTTATAAGTGAATTTAATACTGGCTATATAGATACCTTATTTTTGGACTACTGTGCTTGAAGAACTGTAAAAATTTGGGAATCATGATGTTGAGAGGACGATCTAAAACATCACTATCTAAAATTTCAGCAGAATCTTCACAAATTTTCTGAAGGGCGCCAAATGCTCCCTGTAAAAGACATTTCAATTATTAGAATTAAAAATGAAGCCATTTAAAAAGCAAATTGAGGAATATTAACTAATTTGTATGGATTAATGTTCTCAGCCCACATAAAATCTGCATCATGAAATCCATATATTTAATCATCAATTTTAAGAAAAATTATACCACTGATTTAAAACCATAATTTAAACATAATGGCACATTTTAATTTTAGCATTAAATGACTCAGAATTAGAATTCTGGTTGGCAGGAATTGTAAGTAATGTCATCTAATTAAAAAACAACTTTTGAAGTATTCTTGTCAATTTTTAAATCAACACTAATTTTTCTCTTATTAAATATTGATTTGTTAAAACAATGTAAACTCTACTTTTATGTATAAGTCTATTTAACCACTGTATCACTTCTTTTTGAAATACCAAAAGAAACCTTTATTACCATAATTATTTACATATAAATCATTCACTGATAAAAATTGTATTCAACTGGCAATTTTCCTACAACCATTTTACAACCAAGCGGCTTATCTGGAGAGCTCCTGCATGGAACATCTAGCCTGTTAGTTACCTCAACCACCTGTTTACTGTTTATAATCTTATCAGCAGCACCTTGGCGCTCATTCGCTACAGTAAACTCAATACTGTATGACAGCAGCTCCACGATTTCATGATTATCAGCTTAAACTTTTTATTCTTGCAAAGTGCTTGCTTAAGATTTTGGTCTTTATGTTGTTGTCTTTATACCAAAGCACTATTTAAATTTTCATCAACTGTTACCCTACAACTAAGTATTATTTTTATTTTCCTATAATCTTAGTGTATTTCCAAGGCATTACTAGAAAACATATATGTGAGAATGCAAGCTTTTTTCCTTCTCTTTTAAGGAGGGAGAAGAGTGACTTTTTAAGACTCCTTTTTGCTAGCTTCTCCTCTCCCTGGTCCTCTCTTCCCCAAGTCAACCTGGCAATAAATGGTAAGTCAAAAAGACCACTTGATTCCTTTACATTAGGTTATTTTTATACCCGCCCTGCCTCCAAGCCTTGCTCTTTTTTGAGGAGATTAAGTCACTGCCTCAAGAGGCAAAACATCTAAAATGATTTCCATTTAAGACATCGTTTTCACCTGCTAATGAAAGAGATGGGTAAGATCCTCATTAGGTGAGAAATTACAGGAAAACAAATCCATACAGACTCCCTCTTATCTCCCCAAATTGCTACTGACCTGATCAGTGACAAACAACAAGAGACTATAATTTATAATTAAAACAATACTAGATATACCTCAGACGTATCATACAAGAGGCACCAATCAACTTAGAGACACTGAAAATGTACCCATGGTCTGGTAATTCAGTACATTTAATTAAGTCCACCTTTGAAAAATACTACAACCGATTAAGCTTGACAATAGCTTTGCTGATGATACATATACACACCCAAGACTAGCTCTAAAATACAACAACAGAAGATTTTTCTCTGTAGGAAGTATAGTAAAGAGGTTTCATAACTTAACGGTCTTTATGGAAAACAGTAAGGTAAATGATCACTGACTTAAAACAAAAAGGTAACTTTAGGTCTCTAAGTTTTGATGTTTTTTGTTTCAGAGGAATTTTTTTCTCAAGATTACTAATACATAACATGACAAGACAAATTATGTATGAAGCAAAAATCCTTACCTCACAAGTGTTGTAATCTTCAGAATCCAACAGGCTGCAGAGTTTTGGTAAGAGGTCAGGCCAATTCTGCAATTCTCCCTTGGAGGCTATAGTTGTGATCAAAATACCTTGAAAGAAAACATGTCTGTTTAGGAAATGTGACTGCATTATGTTATATATTGCCTTGTGGGCAACCACAAGCCAATGCCAAGTGCTTACATCATGTGCTTGCAAGTGGGTTCACGCGCACACACACACGCACACACACATTTAAATGTTCCAAATCATGGTAAGACTTGCAAATCATGTCAATCGTAATATTTATCAAGGATCCCTGCATCATCACAGCGTATCTGTGGAAAATCCCAGTAGAAATCAGAGCTGTTTCTTATCTTGTTTTCCAACAATTCACCCTCTTTTTATTTTTAACAAGTATCTGTACAAAAGACAACTTGCTCTTCTCCAATAATGCCAAGAATACTTTTACTAATTAAAATTACTATTTTATAAAAAATACATACAAAAGAGCAGAAAGAAAATACACCAAAATGTTACTAGCGACACTTACTACTGGGTGATGAATATGACTATTAGATTCAAATAAAAACACATCAAAGAACTAAGAACAGCTCTCCACACAGAGTTGGACACGACTGAAGCGACTTAGCAGCAGCAGCACCGACTTAACCTAGTATCAAAGCTGTGACCCATGGTAGAGAAAGTCGATGAGCCATCGGTCAAGAACATTTCTACATGCCCACTCTTTTGGCAACAATCCTTCTCCTGGAGACAGGCCATACACCCCTACAACAGTTCCCATTTATGGGGATCAAGGATGAATCACTGGCAAGGTGATCGTGGATTGTGGAGGCTTGACTGACATAGGCTTACTGATCATGTCACTTTGACTGACTGGATTATTTCAACTGTGTTGTGTAACTTAGCTCTTAGTTAAGGATTATGCAAATACAGAAATATGTAACAAAAAACTTTTGTGTCATTGTTTTTCTCTGCCTTAGAAAATTTAATAGTAGTTAACATAATGTAATATGCTTAGTGATTATAGATCTTTCAGCACCATAACTGAAGAGTATAAACTGACAGTAGGCAAATTATATGTACTTCAAATTATTAATCTGCAAAAGAAAATTTTTAGAAGAGAAAAAGTTCTCTCTTCATAGTTATTTTGAGAATTCAGTGATATGTACACAAAATGCAGAGCATATAATAATAATTATTACTGAACAACAAATTTTACTGTTTGTGTGCATAAATTCTCTTTGAGTTTTCCATTGTTAGTTTTGAGAAGGTTGCTCCCAATGGTAAAGAGCTAAAAAATGTAAAGAGTAAAGTTGTTGGCCAGGATTTACTCCCCACTGAAAAAACTGAACTGTATGGTGAGGATCATTGTATTGATAGCATTTTAAAGATAAGTTACTTTCTGGTAAGATCAAAAAGCAGCAAGACTAATAGTAAATCTGTTCTTTCTTGCCATGTATTCTTTCCCAAAGTCAAAATATAAAGAGTTGGGGGAACAAGAAAGTTCTGGATCTACCTAAAGGAAACCAAGCCATGTTTTAAAACAAGCAATAATAAAAATTAAACACAAGATAAAATTTGGTACTAACAGTCTGCTGACACTCACAACTTCTAAGACAGTATTAAAGAATGTCTGCAGACTGACAAATTCAAATTAATCTGGCCCCATATAATTGCATCCACTCACAAAAAAAATTCTAATGCTACCATAGTTACAAAAAGTGAAAAACTGTAATTTTCAGTGGATTTACCAAAGATGGGCGTGAAAACTGAGTACTCAGCAATACCCATTACAAACCAACCATACATTCTTTAACAACAGAAACAATTCTACGTCTATCTAATGGATTACCACACAGTCACTGAAATGTGGTCCTTCCAAATACACTTCCTTGGCAAGATTTCCAAAATGCATTGTTAAGATGAAAAAAAGAAATAAGACTGGTATACACTTACCATCTTTTTTTTTTTAAACCAGTGTTAAGAGTCTGGTAGAAAATCAGGCATACATGAGGGTCCATAAGAATAACCTAGGGAGGGAGACCCTTTTCTCAAATTATAAATGCCCTCTATATAGCCTATTTAAAATGAGTGTTAATAATGGCAATGTTTAGTATTTGGAGGGAAGTTACAAAGAGCTTCTGTTTTGTAAGGAAGAGATAAATCAGGTACTTTTCAAACCCACCAGGAGACAAAATAGATAAAAGCAGAGAACTTTTAATGAAAATGACTGATTCATTATGGAAGTTCTTAACTGAATCCCATTTAACCAACCTGATTAACAGAAGCTTTCCAGGTCCCTGTGAAATATGGCTGTGGAAACCCCATGGCATATGAAATCTACCCACTGGTGGGCTGTTCTATAGTACATGTCTATTTCTGCTTCTACCAGAGGATGTGTGTGCTTACCAAGAGTCAGTTGTGTTGGTTCCCAAAACTACTTATTTCAGTTACTGTAATTAAGCATCTAATAGTATTTCGTAAAGTGATAGAAATTTGTTCTTCCACTGAAAACAAGTTGAAATACTCTAAAAAGACTCAAAAATTGATGTTAATTAGGTATATACAAGGCAAATACTAAAAACAAGGGGGTATATAGTAAAAACCTAAAGTCCTACACATAAATTGTCTTACAAAGAAGTTTCTCTTTATATGTAAAAGAAAGTGAAACTGGAAATTATACCCCATGTATGACACAAGAAAGACAGTTAAAGAACTCAAAGAAAAAACAGGAGTCCTACACTAGGATCACTTTTTAACAGCCCATTTTAACCAACTTTGATAAAGCAACTACTAGTGAACCTGGTCTCATAGGATCCAGAGAACTTTTCCTGTAATCATTAACATTATGTCAAAAGAAGCAATGAAAAATTTTCCCCATCACAATTCAACATGAACCGGATGACAAAATTCCTATGGAAATCATCAGTCATGTCAGAAACCAACCCAGTCACAAACAAGATAAGCAAAATTGTAACATTACTTACCTACAGTAGCTCTAATCAGAGGAGAAGAGTCACCAATATTGTTTAAACATTCACTCTTAATAAAGTCTGTTACACCATTTGGGAAGTTCTGAAAGTGTGCTTTCACATTATTCTTCAAAATGAGACCACTCAATGATCTTGTGGGTTCATCTGTAATAAAATAACACTACTACTGAGTTTTAAAGTAGTTTTCATTTCAAAATATATCAAGAATGTAACTTTTAAAATATATTAAAAAATTGATTGTAATATTTCATTAATCTGCTATAACCAGGGGGGAAAATACTATAAATGATTACAAAGGATTAGCTCCATGATTTACAGTTCAGGGTTTCTCAACCTTGGCATTATTGACATTCTGGGCCAGGTAATTCTTTCTTTAGGAGTGCTGTCCTATGCACTGTAATATGTTTAGCAGTATCACTGACCATAGGTGCCAGTATTACCTCTGCAAATTGTGACAACCAAAAATGTTTCCAGATAATGTCAAATGTCTGCTTAGGCACTGAGAAGGGGATGGGCGGGGGAAACACAACAAAACTGCACCTGGTTGAGAACCACTGATTTAATTTAAGTTTATATATGGCCAATGTACTCAAGCTTTATTGGAACCTGATGCAAACATCAAATTACAGATATGAAAGTATTAGTCACTAAAGATATCCTATTAAAAATTAAGTGGACAAAGAACATATGGGATCACCTTCACATACAAATAATTGCCGTTCATTTATATCATGTTTTTCACTTGCCTCTGAGCTAAAAAGAAAAGGGGGGAGAGGGTAAAACAATTTTTAAATTTCCAGAAGATTATATAAAAAAGAATCTATGTAAAAGAAGTTTAATCCGTAGATGATATTAACAAATTCTGAAGAACCAATTTAATATTAGTAGAATATAACTGATGCTTTAAGAATCTGTATTATCACCAACAAATTAGCAATAGTCAACATTTTCTCAATGCTCATTACATACCAAACACTGCTCAGTGCTTTCCAAGTAGTTTGCATTTAATCCTCACTACCTCATGAGACAAGAATTAATCTATCTCCACTGCACAAACAAGGAAACTGAGGACTTTGCCTAACTCACACAGAATAGACTATGAGTTGCGGAAGCCAAAGTATCAACCTGAGGAGTTTGTCTCCAGAGCCTCTACTTGATGATGGTATAGTATCACCCTCCTTAAAGGGCTGGAAGACGTGTAGAGCTGGTATTCGGAACACAGGATGCTATTTCGGCACTATTATTTTACGTACTTTATTCAAAATAAAATAACCCAACTTGTTCTCGTTAGTTCAGTATGTTCCCAAAGTCTGACTGGTATTGAACTCTTCAAGGGTACAGCATGGGGGACAGAAAGACTGTGTTTCTTTGCAAATGAACCATTAGAGCCACCACCACAACACAGCCTATGAGCCTTTCATGTCACCCTCTAAAAATTTATTCCTGGTTTCAATTACCACCGTTCCATCAGTAACTTAGAAACAAAAGCAATTCTAAATTCTCTTCAAAGTTTAAAACTTCCATAAAATAAAAGAATAGCCAGATATTTAACTTCCTCAAGCAATACATGTTTTTCTCTTGTTAGCCATCAATAATTCAATTGTATAATTTTATTTTAAATGACATGTGTATTTACTTACAACGAACACACTATACCATTTTTACAACTATGATTACAAGATGGAGAGTTTTAAAAAAATCATAAGGTGAAAGGAGTTAAAATTAACTATGCCCTCTTTCTTAAAGACTCCTTTACTAGGTCTCAATTCTCATCTGCAGAGTGAGGGAAGTAGATGAGCTGATATGAGGTCTCTCCATATCTAAAATTTTACTGCAGGAAAGGCAAAAAGGTTCCTAAATAAATAAGCATATTGATTTAAAGACTTTATTTATGCTCCTTCTCTAATATGGATGGTCACAATGCTAATTTTTTAAAACAGAAAACTAGATATAGCAACCTTCTGTCCCAAATAAATGAATAAACTCAGGAAGAAATAGCAAATGTTAGTAAAACCTTTTCCAACATTTCATGGTTTTATAATTCATAGGTCTTCTGGGAGACAGTTACACACCAACCTCTCTTGCTACTTAAGTTTGTCATTTGTCTGCTTTTAAAAATACTTCTGATGTATCCTCATATTCCAAGAAAGTTTTAAGAAAGAGTATAACATTATAAAAATCTTAACATTCGGAATTTAAGATGAGGACAGGACAGAGAATAGATGGCTTGGTGAAAATAAAATTTTCAAGTAAAAGAGTTATGTTTAGAAAAATTCATTTACTAAATATAAAGTTCTTAAAGCATTATCTGATTACAACTTCTATGTGGGAAAAAGAAAATTTCTATATTAAGAAATAACACATCACATTAATATGCATTTATCAAACTAGGAATATTAACTGCTGAATTTAAAGATATGCCAAAGGACTTTAGTTTTTTGCAATTTAAGTTTTGAAATTTCTAAAGTTTCCCTTACATGCTTCAATCACAAATTAAAATTCCTAAAATTAACTAGAAAATTTTAAAATAATTCAAAATAAATCACTATACACTGGCATAAAACATTAAAATCTGAGTAAATACAAGATTAGTGAGATTTTAAGGTCATTAACCCGCTCGCTAGCGCTTAGAGTTGAAACCTTACATACGGTCTGGTAGTCTAACACAGGCATTTTGCAGATGAAAGAGAGATGAAATGAGTGTCAGAGTTTAAGACTTATTTCCCAACTCCAAGTGTAGTGCTTTTACTAACTACAGAAGCACTAATGAAGCACCGTGACTTCTCATTTAGAGGCCAGTCTCTCAAAAATTACCCGAGTGCATTCTGAGTGTCTGACAACATCCCAGGAAGGGAATACTCAACTCTGAGAACACCTCTCACTACAGTGTAAGCTCCATGAAGACAGAGATCCTTATTATTCTGTTCACTTTCACTGCTCTTGAGCCAGCAAACTGCCTGGCAAGGAGTGGTGCTCCATAAATATTCATGTAATAAATAAAATCAAGAGAGATACATTACATGTATAGGCAACAATCAAATGACTATGTCATTTAAAAATCAAGTTAGTTTTCAAGCTTTGTTATAAAAGTAATTTAAAATGGTTGTAGAATAGTTAATGAAAAGGTTTCATGTATACTGTTAGAAGGTTTAAAAAAGTTATGAGTCTATGAATAGAATGATTCTACTTTTTGTTAACAATTAAAATAGTACATGGCCATATAACTGAAGTACAGAATTAAGGGATTAACAATTACCTGGTGATGGTATTATACATGACTTCGTTTTGGTTAAATCAACTTTCAATCATACAAATATGATCACACATATAGTAAGTTTTTAGTAAATCCTACATTCGATTTGTGTATAAAAGAAATCAATCTCTCTAGCAAAATGCTTTCTCATTTGCGAAGAATGAATTTATTACAAAAACACCCAACTAACAACTGACTGCTCATCAAGCATCCAAATACTTTAGTAACATTTTCATTCCACATCTTTAAAGCAAGTGATTCCTACAAAATGAAATCCTTTAAAATGAGTAATTCTTCATATATTTTAGTACATCTTAAAGACTTATTAAAAAAAAAATGTAAAAAACTTTTAAGTAGCTTTCAACACAAACCCTACTTACCTTCAGATTTTAATTTTGTAAGAACAAAAATCAGGTAGTTGTTAAAGTCTGGATATTGATTGAGTTGTTCCAGTTTCTAGAACAAACAGTAGTTAAGGAAACTTATAAGGAAGGAATTCAGTATTTTTAATCTAAAATCAAGACTCTCTTTTGTGATTTTTAGGCCTGTTTTTTTTTTTTCAGTAAGAATAAAGTTATCTTATTAAAACCATCAATACACTATTCCAAGAACACATCAGTGGCTGTGTTAAACCTCTTATGAGCTTTATGGTTAAAATATTAAACTATTTTACATCAATTATTTTCAAGACAAGTAAGTCAACTTCCACCTTCAGTACAGGCGCACACTGTATGAAAAAAAATTTCAAAACAATTTCTTTGACCTATATGAACTTAAAACAAAACAAAAAACAAACCTTAATCAGAAAGGTATTAATGTATAAAATAATGACAAAAATGAAAAGCATTCCAAATGAACAAAAACAAGTCTTTCAGAGATCACTTACAGAAATTAACCTTATAAAAATCGCCTTTTAACTTAAACACTTTTATTAGAATCGTTTTTCTTCAGAATTCAAGAAATTTAGATAAAATGCTATTTATGTACAAGTCTACATATCAAATCTTATTATATAAAGTCACTGTTATGAAATTACTGCACTGCAACAGTTCTACAATTATCCCCTCTCCCCTACTCCCCCACCAGGATCTGCCATTACTAGTGATACACACGTGCAGGTTTCCATCCTGTGGCAGGCAACAATGACATACTGCTCTGCTATGTCTTTCTTCATGCCCTTTTAAACCCTAATATGCTTTTTAATAACACCTCTAATTGGGTTTTATTAGAATTTTCTCAGTAGACCTAGATCTTTAAATTAAATCCACTATACAAACTCCAGGCACACCATATCAGCTATTTATCAGCTATTTATCACACACTAGAATATTCTCAGTGTTCAGTGGCCAGAACATAATTTTTTTTTTTTTTCTTAAAAGACTTTTATTTTTAAGTAATTTTATTTTTATTATTTTTTTTAAATTTTATTTTTAAACTTTACAAATTGTATTAGTTTTGCCAAATATCAAAATGAATCTGCCACAGGTATACATGTGTTCCCCATCCTGAACCCTCCTCCCTCCCCATACCATCCCTCTGGGTCATCCCAGTGCACTAGCCCCAAGCATCCAGTATCGTGCATCGAACCTGGACTGGCAACTTGTTTCATACATGATATTATACATGTTTCAATGCCATTCTCCCAAATCTTCCCACCCTCTCCCTCTGCAACAGAGTCCATAAGACTGTTCTATACATCAGTGTCTCTTTTGCTGTCTGGTACACAGGGTTATTGTTACTATCTTTCTAAATTCCATATATATGCGTTAGTATACTATATTGGTGTTTTTCTTTCTTCACTCTGTGTAATAGGCTCCAGTTTCATCCACCTCATTAGAACTCAGAACATAAATTAACTATCAACATACATTTCTCTAGAAGCTGTACTTTGACCAAAAAACCCTAGTGATTTCTTTTTTTAGTGAACAGCCAAGATTAACAGTATGCTGATATGCTAATAACTTTTCATAAATACTTCCTAATAAGGTTTACTTCCTAGGAACTTAAGCAATCTATCCATATTATTATAACGGACTTTCTACAAGTGCTCAAGTCTATACAAAAACAGTAATTACATTCTTTGCTAAGGAAACAAAGAACAAGGTCATCATTAGGCAATTTGAAAATATAGAGCAGTGTGTATTTTTAAAATACTATTAACCTTTATCTACTGAAATTTAAATTGTTCCTTATGCAGACAGTACACTATGCTCCAGGCACCCAGAATGAACTGTAAATTCGATTCTTAGCCCAGGCACAGTACTGAGCATACAAAGAGTACTTAATAAATAACGTACTAAAACAAGAAATTATGATATACAATGCTACAGAATAAATTACAATGTGGTTTGGAACTTGGCTAACTTAACTGTCATACTAACACCTATAATTCATCAAAAATCAACTTCTATCATTTCTAAAGCTATGATAATACAAATTAAGACTGAGCAACAGCAATGTTCCAAATACAAGCTCCAATACACCCCAAACCAACTACTATTCCCTCAGTACTATCTAGCAAAATGGCTTAAGAAAAACAAACACCAAACCAAGCAGACCTAAATCATTAACACCTCCATTTTAAAATCATCAGTATTAATTAATCAAAAGGCTAGATACTCGCCTATTCGAGGTTTTAAATTACAGCAATGCAGTACTTTGAGAAACTTTATTTACCAGAGCTTCTCAAGTAATTCGATTTAACCCCGTTTATAGTATTTTAAACTTAAGTAAGTCCAAACTACACCAAAAGAGCTTACCAAATTCCGTACTAACCAATTTTTCCTCTTTATTAACAATAAAAATTGAGGCATTTTTGAACACAGGCTGAAGTTTTTAAACAATTAACTTCATCTTAAAATAAAAGCTATTTTATGATCGGGTGAATTTGTTTCCTTTATTAGATGCAGGAAGAGCTCTCCATTTGACCGCAGTTTAGGGCACTGCAGAGCGCACACACAGCAGAGGTTCTGGTTCTTCTGTTAAGCCTTTCTGCCAGTAAAGCCTTAGCAACAGGACCGCTACACCAGCAAACTCGGTCAAGACTTGGGTAACTGAGCAGACCGTCTCGAGCCAAAGATTTCTCACTTGGGAGGCAGGGAGCTCGCAACAGGTGTTAGCCTGAGCAGCCCCGAAGTGAGTCCTGGGAGCCCTCATTCCTAGGTCTCCGGCTCTTCAGGACCAGGGCCTGGAAGAAATTCCGGGCCCCACACCCAGGGAGTTCAAACCCCGCGCCGGCTCCACCCCACTCAGGCCGGCGAGCGCGGCCGCGCACGCAGCCCGCCCGCCCGCCCGGCCCCTCGCTTCGCCCGCCGCCCCCTCCGCGCCCGGCGCATTGTGTGGGCCGAATCGCCGGGGGTCAGCGCCGGCACCCAGCCACTCCGCCTTCCCGAGCGGCCCGCTGCGAGGACGTGGCGCCCTGCCGGCGCACATGTCGCGATCGCGGGCGGCGGCCGGGCGCCCCCGGCCCCTTGTGGCCGGAAGCCGCCGGGCCAGGCGGCGGCCCGGGCTCGGGGCACGAGGGCCGCGTGCGCGAGGCGCCGGGCAGGGGCGGCGGCGGCAGGCGGGCCTTGCTCGCGGGCGGGCGCGCGGAGGGCGGAGGGATCCGGGAGCGGGGAGGGGGAGGGGCGGAGGGAGCCTCCCGGCCGGCGAGAGCGGGCCCGGCGCGGCAGAGCGGCGCGGGCGGTGGCGAGGCCTCGCAAAGGATACTTGTTGCACGGTTCTCTGGATGGTGGTGTCGGGGGACTGGGACTCCTTCAGCAGCTGCAGGATTTGCTGAAGCCCTTGCTCGTCAGGTTTCCACTCATACTCCATCTTGGTTTGCTGCAAATAAAGCCAGACACAGGAAGAGACGGAGCAAATGTTACTCCCCGTGCACAGGCCCGAGGGCTTCCCGCGCCGAGCAACCCCCGTTCCTCCCCGCCACAACGACCCTTGCGCTCCCCGGACGCCTCAGACCTGCCTGGGGCGCCCCGAAGGAAGTCTCGGACGGTGAAACCCGGGGGAACTGATCCTAGCAGCTCGGCCGCCAACGTCTGCTGCTGCCGCCGCGGCCGCTGAGCGCAAGGAGCCGACCAGACTGAGTCACCGCGAATTTGCAATCTGGCCCCTAGATCCGCTCACGGGAGCCCCCTGGGTCCTAGTGCCACGCAGTTTTCTCCAACCTAACCCAACTCTAGTTCCACCCAGATTATTACTGATTTAAGGGCTAATCTAAAAAAAGCAAACCCCCTGCGAGACACCTGGAGATCTGATTTGGGATTTTAATCATTTTAAATTAACATGGTTAATAATTAAGAATGACTGTTAATAGGGAAAAAAGCCTGCTAATTCCCCTGACGGCTCAACAATGCTTAGAATAACAAATGTTTATATTTAAATTTGATATATAAAGTACTAAATACTAAAATTTAGTCTAAAATATTAAAAATGGATTGCATCACAACTCACACTTGAATAAACACTACATGTTGCATTTTCATTTGCAAAACGACTGAAAAAAATGCATTCTTTCATAAACTTCAACTTTTGAACTCTTTAAGTTAAACTCCACCTGAAATAACCACATTCACAACTAATGACTTAGGGCTGAAGAAAAAACAAGAAAAAGAATGTAACTTTACAACTGGATAGTGTTTAATTCTATTAATGTGTTTTCACATACATTTTCTTATTTTATTATCACTCTGGCCGGAGGGGATATTATTTGCCTTCTGAGTGGTAACTGTAGAGCAAAAAGATCACAGGAAATGACAATAGTTAATTAGTTAAAACTGGGAGGAGTACAGGTTTCTTAAACTACTATGAGCTGCATCTACTATAATCAATGGAAACTATCCTATCAATGACAGTTTGTCTTTGAATGCTTAAACAAAACTTAAGTATCCAGCATGAATTATTTGTAATTCAGCATGAATTTGCTGAAGGAGAGGCTTTTTCATAACGACCTACTATTATACTTGATAGTTTGAAATCTGAAATTAGTCCCTTCCCAGTAGGAGTCTCTTCCTAGCTGGGGTTAAAAAAAAATTACCTGACCTTACAGTTCGTTTAAAAAAAAAAAAACACTAACAACAGTTAGTATTTTCTTTCTTATATTTGTTAAAAAAAAAATCCGTTCCCTCTCTCCTTCACTTTTATTTTCTGCTTAATATCCTGTAATCTGGTTTTCTTTACCAAATTCTACCAACTTCCTCAATGACCCAACCCCCTAATCCCCAAACAAAAAAAATGGTATCTTGACATAATATCTATTAATAATATTGTCATGTTTTTATTGGAGTCTTCATTCTGTGTGTTTATATATTTTATAATGATGAGACTGTTGTTTCTGGGCCAATTCCATATATCATTAAATATTTAAAGTATTTTTAAAAACAAAGTATTCCATTGTATTTCTGTGCCATAATTTTAAGAAACGTTTAATTGATATGTACAATAACCTGTACAAATCATAAGCATACAAACTTATGGATATTTATAAAGTGAATACACCTGGTGTAACCAACATCTGCATCAAGATAAAGATCACTACTAGTACCAAGGTTTCTCTTGTACCATTCTCCGTCAGCCACTCACACTGTGATCCCTATTATAATTTCTATCGTTAAAAACAACTCCCCCTTCCCTCCTGGCTTTTTTACTTCAGAAATTTAAAAAACAATTACAAAAACAATATTACAACACATCAAACATGGTTGTACAAAAAGTTAATTTAAATCCATCACTAAACTTACACCCTAACAGAATCAGTTTTACTAGTCTGAAACGAATCCATCTACATCTTTCTCTATTTGCAAACATATATATAGTTCTGGTTTGTATTTTAGGATCATGCCACATACTGTATTATTAAATAACTCTACAACTTTTAAACACACAACATTGAATGGCCATTATTCAAGGCCACTACATATAGATTTAACTTTTCATTTTTTAATAGATGCACACTGGGGGAGAGTTCTGACAAAACATGGTCCACTGGAGAAGGGAATGGCAAACCACTCCAGTATTCTTGCTTTAAGAACTCTATGAACAGTATGAAAAGGCAAAAAAGATATGACACCAGATAAGTCCCCCAGGCCAGTACGTGGTCCAATATGCTACTGGGAAAGAGTGAAGAAATAGCTTCAGAAAGAATGAAGAGGCTGGGCCAAAGTGGAAACGATGCTTAGTTGTAGATGTGTCTGGTGGTGAGGGATTTCCCTGGTAGCTCAGACGGTAAAGCGTCTGCCTGCAATGCAGGAGACCTGGGTTTGATACCTAGGTCAGGAAGATCCCCTGGAGAAGGAAATGGCAACCCACTCCAGTATTCTTGCCTGGAGAATTCCATGGACAGAGGAGCCTGGTAGGCTACAGTCTATGGGATCGAAAAGAGTTGGACACGACTGAGCGACTTCACTTCACTTCACTCACTTCTGGTGGTGAAAGTAAAGTCTGATTAAAGTCTGACGCTGTAAAGAATAATATTGCTTAGGAACCTGGAATGTTGGGTCCATGTATCAAGGTAAATTGGATGTGGTCAAGCAGGAGATGGCAAGAGTGAACATCAACATTTTACAAATCAGTGAACTAAAATGGACCAGAATGGGTGAATTTAATTCAGATGACCATTATATCTACTACTGTGGGCAAGAATCCCTTAGAAGAAATGGTGTAGCCCTAATAGTCAACAAAGGAGTATGAAATGCAGTACTTGGGTGCAATCTCAAAAATGACAGAATGATCTGTTTCCAAGGCAAACCATTCAATATCACAGAAATTCAAGTCCATGTCCCAACCACTAATGCTGAAGAAGATGAAGTTGAATGGTTCTATGAAGACCTACTGGAGAAGGCAATGGCATCCCACTCCAGTACTCTTGCCTGGAAAATCCCATGGACGGAGGAGCCTGGTAGGGTGCAGTCCACGGGGTCGCTAGGAGTCAGACACGACAGAGCGACTTCACTTTCACTTTTCACTTTCATGTATTGGAGAAGGAAATGGCAACCCACTCCAGTGTTCTTGCCTGGAGAATCCCAGGGACGGGGGAGCCTGGTGGGCTGCCGTCTCTGGGTTCGCACAGAGTCAGATACGACTGAAGTGACTTAGCAGCAGCAGCAGCAGCAGCAGCATGAGGATCTACAAGACCTAGAACTAACACCAAAAAAGAGGTCCTTTTCATTATAGGGGATTGGAGTGCAAAAGTAGAAGTCAAGAGATACCTGGAGAAACAGGCAAATATGGCCTTGGAGTACAATATGAAGCAAGGCAAAGGCTAACAGAGTTTTGCCAAGAGGACACACTTGGTCATTGTAAACACCCTTTTCCAACAACATGAGACAACACTACACGTGGACATCACCAGATGGTCAATACTGAAATCAGACTGATTATATTCTTTGCAGCTGAAGATGGAGAAACTCCATACAGTCAGCAAAAACAAGACCAGGAGCTGACTGTGGCTCAGATTATGAGCTCCTTATTGCAAAATTCAGGCTTAAACTGAAGAAAGTAGGGGAAACCATGAGGCTATTCAGGTATGACCTAAACATATCCCTTATGAGAATACAGTGGAGGTGATGAATAGATTCAAGGGATGAGATCTGGTAGACAGAGTGTCTGAAGAACTATGAATGCAGGTTCCTAACACTGTACAGGAGGTGGTGGTCAAAACCATCCCAAAGAAAGAGAAATGCAAGAAGACAAAGTGGTTGTCTGAGGAAGCCTTACAAATAGTTGAAAAAAGAAGACAAGAGGAAAGCAAAAGAGAAAGGGAAAGGCATACCCAACTGAATGCAGAGTTCCAGAGAATGGCAAGGAGAGATAAGAAAGCCTTCTTAAGTAAACAATGCAAAATAGAGGAAAACAACAGAATGGGGAAGACAGAGATCTTTTCAAGAAACTTGGGAGATACCAAGGGAATATTTCATGCAAAGATGGACGTAATAAAGGAAAGAAACAGAAGAACCTAACAGAAGCAGAAGAGATTAAGAAAAGGTGGGCAAGAATACACAAAAGAACTATATAAAAATACACAGAAGAACTATATCCATGGTTATATTGATAACCATGTGGTGTAGTCACTCACCTAGAGCCAGACATCCTGGAGTGTTGAAGTCAAGTGTGCCTTAGAAAGCATTACTAAGAACAAAGCTAATGGAGGCAGTAGAATTTCTACTGAGTTACCGAGCTATTTCAAATCCTAAAATATGATGCTGTTAAAGTGCTGCACTCAATATGTCAGTAAATTTGAAAACTCAGTAGTGGCCACAGGACTGGAAAAGGTCAGTTTTCAAAGAAGGGCCATGCCAAAGAATGTCCAAACTCCTGCACAACTGCATTCAAGTCAGATGCTAACAAGGTAAAGTTTAAAATTATTCAAGCTAGGTTTCAACATTATGTGAACTGAAAACTTCCAGATGTACAACCTGGATTTAGAAAAGAGAGGAATGAGAGATCAAATTGCCAACATCCGCTGGATCATGGAAAAAGCAAAGGAATTTCAGAAAAACACTGACTTCTTCATTAACTAAAGCCTTTGACTGTAGGATCACAACAAACTGTGGGAAATTCTTAAAGAGACAGGAATACCAGACCACCTTACATGCCTCCTGTGAAACCTGTATGCAAGTCAAGAAGCAATAATTAGAACTGGACATGGAACAATGGACTGCTTCAAAATTGGGAACGGAGTACGTCAAGGCTATATGCTGCCACTCTGCTTATTTAACTTATATGCAGAGTACATCATGAGAAATGCCAGGCTGGATAAAGCACAAGCTGGAATCAAGATTGCTGGGAAAAATATCAATAACCTCAGATATGTAGACAACACCACCATTATGGCAGGAAGTGAAGAGAAACTAAAGAGTCTCTTAAAAAAGGTGAAAGAGGAGAGTGAAAAATCTGGCTTAAAACTCAAAATTCAAAAAACAAAGATCATGGCATCCTGTCCCATCACTCATGGCAAACAGATGGGGAAAAAAATGGAAGCAGTGACAGACTTTATTTTCTTGGGGTCCAAAATCACTGCAGATGGTGACTGCAGCCATGAAATCAAGACTCTTGCTCTTTGGAAGAATAGCTATGACCAACCTAGACTGCATATTAAAAAGCAGACATCACTCTGCTGACAAAGGTTCATAGAGAGAATGCTATCTTCCCATGTGGTGCTAGTGGTAAAGAATCCACTTGTCAATGCAGGAGACATTAAGAGATGTGGGTTCGATCCCTGGGTTGGGAGGATCCCCTGGAGAAGGGAATAGCAACCCATTCCAGTATTTCTGTCTGGCAAATCCCAAGGACAGAGGAGCCTGGCTGGCTACAGTCCACAGGGTCGCAAAGAGTCAGACACAACTCTTTCCAGTAGTCATGTACAGATGTGAGAGGTGAAACATAAAGAGGGCTGAGCACTGAAGAATTGATGCTTTTGAATTGCGGTACTGGAGAAGATTCCTGAGAGTCCCTTGGACTACAAGGAGATCAAACCAGTCAATCCTAAAGGAAATCAACCCTGAATATTCAGTGGAAGGATTGATGCTGAAGCCAATACTTTGGCCACCTGATGCTAAGAGCCAACTCAATGGAGAAGACCCTGATGCTGGGAAAGACTGAAGGCAGGAGGAGATGAGGGTGACAGAATGAGTTGGTTGGATGGCATCATCAACTCAATGGACATGAGTTTGAGCAAACCCTGGGAGATAGTTAAGGAAAGGGAATCTTGGCATGTTGCAGTCCATTGGGTGGCAAAGAGTCTGACACGACTGAGTGACTCAACAGCAACAATAACAAAATATACATAATACAAAATTTAGCATTTTAACCATTTAAAGTGTACAGTTTAGTGGCATTATGTACATTTTCACTGTTGTGCAACCACTGCCATCTCTATCTCCAGGACTTACTACAGTAACAGTCATTAAAGTTAGGAGAATACTACCTTAAGGTAGCGAGAGATATCTCAGGGTTATATGGATAACATCTGAAGTATTTCAAGCTAAATGTGCACACCAGGATTATGAGGTAGAAATCATTTACTTAAGCAGTGAACTACATCTATATAAATTAAATAGAATATCAAGATTAATATTACATTTTCTTAAAATGATTACCATTCTTTTTACATATTGAAGATTCAGCAATGTTTCAGAAATGGAATTAGTACTTCAAATTTTTCTCTTTTCAGTTCAGTCCAGTCACTCAGTTGTGTCCAACTCTTTGCGACCCCATGAATCACAGCATGCCAGGCCTCCCTGTCCATCACCAACTCCTGGAGTTCACTCAAACTCATGTCCATCGAGTCAGTGATGTCATCCAGCCATCTCACCCTCCGTCGTCCCCTTCTCCTCCTGCCCCCAGTCCCTCCCAGCATCAGGGTCTTTTCCAATGAGTCAGCTCTTCGCATGAGGTGGCCAAAGTATTGGAGTTTCAGCTTCAGCATCAGTCCTTCCAATGAACACCCAGGACTGATCTCCTTTAGGATGGACTGGTTGGATCTCCTTGCAGTCCAAGGGACTCTCAAGAGTCTTCTCCAACACCACAGTTCAAAAGCATCAATTCTTCGGTGCTCAGCTTTCCTCACAGTCCAACTCTCACATCCATACATGACTACTGGAAAAACCATAGCCTTGACTAGACGGATCTTTGTTGGCAAAGTAATGTCTCTGCTTTTGAATATGTTATCTAGGTTGGTCATAACTTTCCTTCCAAGGAGTGAGCATCTTTTAATTTCATGGCTGCAATCACCATCTGCAGTGATTTTGGAGCCCAGAAAAATAAAGTCTGACACTGTTTCCACTGTTTCCCCATCTATTTCCCACAAAGTGATGGGACCAGATGCCATCATGCTGATTGGTCCATGACATTCAATGGTAAGTCCCCCCTCTCCCACAAATGGCATTTCAATAAAAACCAAGACAGTTATTTGAATTATCTATATAGAAGATGGCACCAGAATAAAAAGTTTGCAAGAGGTAACTAACTAAAATAACTGTAGTCTTCAGAAGACTAAAACTTAACTTGAGTCCTAAACTGTTAAGAACTTGAATTTACATTAAAAACTTGAATTTACTAGAGTTGATGGGAGGTAAAGAAGTCAGACTAGTTAAAAAGTAAAAATATCTATTTTTTTCCCCCTGCTACAGGGGTTGTAAAATCTAGTTTAAAAAGCAGACAGGAGGTCTGGACTCAACCAACCTAAATTTAAGCCCTAGTTCTTTCACTTAGTAGCTGTGAAAACCTGGGCAAGATAAATTAATCTCTCTGGGCCTCAGTGTCCCAACTATAAAATGAGAATATACTGACTCTGTAATAGGATTATGGGTACTTGCCTGGCGTACAGTATGGTTTGAAATTTAGTAGTTTTGTTTGTTACATCAATGATTTTCTGCTGCCTGCAACATAAAATCTAACTTCTTCTTTTTCATGGACGAGGCCCTTCATGATCTGGCCCATCATCTCCAAGGACAGCTTTATTTCTTACAATTCAATGTCCAACTTTTATGCTCCAGCAATACCAACTGTGCCTCTCATACCTCTAAGTCTCTGCATAGGGACTGCCTCTCTGGAACGCCCTATTTATAATAATTTTATTTATTTATTTTTGGCTATGCTGGGTCTTCGTGGCTCCATGGGCTTTTCTCTAGTTGTGGGGAGCAGGGGCTACTCTCTAGTCGCAGCCTGTGGGCTTCTCATTGTGGTGGCTTCTCTCGCTGTGGAGGACATGCTCTACAGTGTGTAGGCTCAGCAGCTGCGGTTTCTGGGCTCTAGAGTGCAGGCTCGAGTCATGGCGCATGGGCTTTGTTGCTCCACAGCATGTGAGATCTTCCCGGACCAGGGATCAATCCTGTGTTTCCTGTATTGGTCAGCAGATTTTTGTTTTTACCACTGAGCTACCAGGGAAGCCCTAGAATGCCTGCTTTACATCTGACCATTTGGCAAACTCCATCTCACTCATCAGAGATATGCTCATTTACTCAGTTTCCAAGTATTTACTGAGCGTCTTCCTTGGCACTATGATTGATACTGGATACTATTTCTTTTCTGTAACATTATTATAGGACCTCTCCACAAGACTTAAGTACTGATTTTTTTTTTTCATCACAGATCTATAGTTTGTGGCTATTTCCATTTCACCAACAGCCATATTATAATTATTTCCAGGTTCATCTTAGCAACCCATCATGTGTTCCTTGACAGCAGTGACTATCTTTTTGCCTTTTTTGAATCACTATAGTAATTTATTAAGTATTTGCTGAATAAATACTCTTGCTGTTAATTACCAAAATAGAACTCTTGTCCATGAATTCAATTAATTTGAGCAACGACCATGTACTCAGTGAGCATTAGAGACTCAAAGTAAGTAAAATACTGTCCTTGCCCTAAGTTCTCATTCAGTGGCAGAGTCAGATATACTGTCTACAAATGAAGTATATGAATGATGAACAACAGGAAAAGAGAGGAAAGAAAATATATTTTGCTAGGACGAAATAAGTGCTTTTCTCCCATATTTTTCTCTCCTAATTTCAATTAAATTCAAACAAATATTTACTGAGCAGTCAGATGTTTCTACCTAATATGGAGAATCACTATGAATGTGATAAATGTTGCCATCAGTGACATGATTTCCCAAAATGGTGACCAATTCTTTGGTAGAGTTCCAATTCTTAGTGTAATCTTCCTTCAAATAATACAGTAGTTTTATTCCTGGAAAACTCAACATTTGATTAAAATCCTGCAAAAAATTCCATATGCAAATGTGAAACTAAGTTAGGTTTTAGGCTCTGACAGCTGTAACAGATTTTTTTTTCAGCTATGTGATTCCCTAATGGAACATTCAGAACTCATTCAACGCTCTAGACAATTCTTAAAGATGAACATAAGCACTCCTCAGCTCCACCTGCTAAGTGATGGAGCCCCTTAGTTACTAGCCCGTCCCCTCAGAGAGCAGCACTGCCTCATGGAGAATGAACACAGTAGGGGATAGTACAAAGGGCTGTGGGGACATTATGCCAAGAGGTCAGTTAAGACGTCAGGAAAGGAACTCCTTGAAGAAGTGACTTTTCACCTGAGATCTAAGGCAATGGCAACCCACTCCAGTACTCTTGCCTGGAAAATCCCATGGATGGAGGAGCCTGGTAGACTGCAGTGCATAGGGTCGTGAAGAGTCAGACACGACTGAAGCGACTTCACTTTCACTTTTCACTTTCATGAATTGGAGAAGGGAATGGCAACCCACTCCAGTGTTCTTGCCTGGAGAATCCCAGGGATGGGGGAGCCTGGTGGGCTGCCGTCTATGGGGTCGCACAGAGTCGGACACGACTAAAGCGACTCAGCAGCAGGAGCAGCAATAGGAATTAACAAAAGACTGTGAGAAAGTAAGATGAAGGCAGGGCTAGGAAGACTTCACAGACTACTATGTAAGGAAGTTTGGACTTTATCCTAAGGCTAATAGAAAACTTGTGAAGATGGTTATGAACTCATAACCACAAGTTATAAAAGATATGATCAAATAAAAATATGGAAAAGGACTACTCCTCCTAGGAAGTAGAAATGGGGACGGACAGGGTCATCTTCTGCTGTGCAGTATTATGCTAATTTCTACAATAAGCATATTTTTATAATAAAAATTAGTTTTTAAAAAACCTATCAGGCTGCAGTGTAGGAAAATCACTTGAGGGGCAGGAGGAGTCACAGGAATACCTAACTGTCCAATTTGCATTTAAAATGGAGTTGTTTGCTAGAGGAAGGGCTGTCATGTTTCAGGAGCCAAAATACTACCAAAAATTCTAGGATTTAAATATTAAAAATTTAATATCTTATTATTTTGTCTATTATAGTAATAGCTAATATTTTCTTTGACTGCCAGGCAATGCCCTAAGAACTATGTAACTTAGTTATTCCTCAGAAGTCTATAAGATATTAACTACATTTTATATATCAGTAAACTGAGGCACAGAGAAGTAACTTGCCCAAGGTTACTCAGCAAATGACAAGCCATGACTCAAACCCAACTAACCTGGTTCCAGAGTTCAGTCTCTAGGCCCCTGATAAGACTGCCTTTTAAACAGAAACATCAATTTCTGTAACCTGGAAGCTAATAATAAAGAAAACCATTTGTATACTAAAGAACCATTTGATATCTTTGGGCTTCCCTGGTGGCTCAGTGGGTTAAGAATTCGCCTGCAATGTAGGAGACCTAGGTTCAATCCCCGAGTTGGGAAGATCTCCTGGAGAAGGGAACAGCTACCCACTCCAGTATTCTGGCTTGGAGAATTCCATGGACAGAGGAGCCTGGCAGGCTACAATCCATGGAGACTAGAGAACCATTTGATATCATAGTAGTGAGGTGAAAGAGAAAGTAAAAATCATATTTCACTATTATAAAAATAGATCTAAAAAAGCAATATGTATATAGTGTGGGAAAAAAATGAGATATTTTAATAGCACTTGAGTAAATGAATTCAGAACATTCTAAGTCTAATCTTCACAACATCCCTTTCTTGTAAGTAGGTGGCAAGTATTATCTTCATTCGACAAGCAGATAAATCAAAATACAGCTTAAGTAATTTGCTGAATCATTTGCTGAATGTGAATCAGATCTTTCAAAATAAAATGTTCTTTACAAAAAAAATACTATGATGAACAAGGAAGAAAAAAAAATCAGAGATGCCTACAGAGCTAAAAAGATCATGTTATTTTTTAAGAAGTTATTTAATAAAACTTTTAGAAGAAATTGAATCAAATTTCAGGTATGAAGGGGACAAAGGAAAAGTCTAAAGGTAGAGGTATTAAAACTTTTTAAAAATGAGGTTTTTTTTTTAATGTCAGAGAATGAAATATCAACAGGCTTGGTAAATAAAAGATATCAGTAGAACTAGAAGGTTCTTTAAGAGATTCTATAAAGTAATCAGAGATTAAGGATCAAAAAAGAAGAGAGGAAAAAGTAAAAGCAACCACTGAGGCCAAGCTACTTGAGGAAATGAGCTCAACCAGATTAAAGGGCAGGGATCACAGCATATGGACCCTCTGATGTTACATGGTGCTAGATACAAAGTAGGTTTAAACAGTTCTTGACTTATTGACTAGGATCTTGTTCACCACTTGAAGAATTATGCTAAGAGGTTAAAATTACAATCCTCTGACTTCACAATTTATTGTCATCTAAGAGCTGAAAGATTAACAGAAAAAAAAAAGGAAATGGAAAATAAGTATTATGGAAGATTTAAATAAATGTATTCTTAGAGTGCCCTTTCAGGAAGACCTCTGAAGATGACTAGACATGCAACTCAAGGGCTAAAGTTTACAAACAAATATTTTAAGACTAGTATCAAAATGAGCAGGTGACAAGAAGGAAAACTTGATCTCAAAACTCACTCTAATCTACAATCAGTTACTTCTTATATATAGTTCAGTTTATTTAATATTCACAGCAGCACTATGAGGTAGATATTAACTCCACTTTATGTTAACTGAGGTTCAAAGAGGTTAAGTAGCTTGCCCAGCCAGTATGTGGCAAACCAAAGTATGGACTGTGTCTAGTAATAAGCAACCCTGTTATCATTTATGGAGCACTTCTATGTGCCACTAAATATACTAAATGATATAATGCATGATCTCATTTAATTCCATGAGTAGGGATTACTATTTTACCCCCACTTTGTAGAAGAGTAACAGACTTCAGACAAGTTAAGGAACGTGTCCAAGGTCGTAAAGATAGTAAAGAACAAAGGCAAGACTCAAGCTCAGATCCACCGAACTCCAGAGCCTGTGCACTGAACCATGCTGCCATATTATTCTAATTCTGCCACCTCATGAACATGTGACTAACCCTTAACAGAACTCTTGGGTCTCGAGTTCATAGGTAGGTTTATCTTTTTCTTTCTATTTCATGAATTCTCAAGAACTCAAAAGCTCTGTTACTTAAGGATCTCCTTTCTTTAAGTTCAGGTATGATAACTACACTTTGCTTTTCAATACAAACTTTTTATTATAAAACAAAATAAAAGGCTGATAGGAGTAATACTTCCCATATATTTAACTTTCAGTTACATAATTTTCATCATTAAAACACCAATTCTTTGTTGATTTTTAAAACAAGATTTAACTATATCATAATTGGTCTCACTCTCCGTGTATGTTATTTAAACCAGTGGTTCTCAGTCCTAAGTGCACATTATACTCATGGGGGGATTAATAAAATATGATGCCTGTTCCCTATGATTCTACACAGGAGTGGGACCTAAGACCCAGGCATGGGTATGTTTAAATAACTCCCAGGTGGTTCCAATATACAGCCAGTTGAGAATCATTATATTAACTTAATAAGCCTGCTCTTGGCAATTTTTATGAATTTCTTATCCTAATGAGCAGCAGTGTCCTAGCTGTAACATAAATGACAGAAAACAGAAAAAAGAGGAAGCATGCAGACTGTACTGATTAATATGAAAATATTCCAACCACTAGAAAAATGTTTTTGATGAAAACCAAAACATAAGAACATACTGTTTAAAGTCATATCACAGTTTCCACTACTTGGTAAGGACTGTATGTGTTGGAAGCTATGAAGTACAATGGTCATTTACTTCATAATTTATTCAAGGAGTTTAGTAAGGAGTTGCATTTAGGTTTTTAGAAACGGAATCTTTTCAGTCAATATACAGGGGGACAAATAAGTTGTCATTAAGTAATTACATTAATAATTAATAATAAATAATTATTTGATAATAATAATAAATAATAATAAATAAATGATAAAAATAATAAACATTAAGTAATTACTTAATTACATTAAGTAAACTATTAAGTAAAACATACTAGACAATCATGGTTCTTGACTGGCCAAATATGATTTAAATTCATATATCAAATCAACTTATTTGGCAAATAATAATCACATCTTTCTTCAGATGGCAATATTAAGACATTTATAAAAGTGAAAGAAAACCTTTCTAAATAATAAGCCCACACATTAAAATACAAATATACAAAATAAGTAAATTAGGTCCCTGATTCTTTTCATATTGTATATTCATTAATGAGCTTTACTAGGGATATTCCCATTGCTACATTCAACTGACTATGCTCAATGAACATGTTAACTGTACTCTGGCATGGTTTTTCAAAGAAGGCAATGGCAACCCACTCCAGTACTCTTGCCTGGAAAATCCCACGGATGGAGGAGCCTGGTGGGCTACAGTCCATGGGGTCACTACGAGTTGGACCCAACTGAACGACTTCACCTTCACTTTTCACTTTCATGCACTGGAGAAGGAAATGGCAATCCACTCCAGTGCTCTTGCCTGGAGAATCCCAGGGACGGGGGAGCCTGGTGGGCTGCCGTCTATGGGGTCGCACAGAGTCAGACATGACCAAAGCGACTTAGCAGCAGCAGCAGCAGCAGCATGGTTTTTATTTCCATGACATCAATTTAAGAAAAACATTCTTTTAACAACATAATTGTAAATTCTACTTCAGAATGCTGACTGATCATTGCCAACTGGTTTCAGGTAAACAGACTGCTGAATAATTTTCAAAGTACTGTCATATTTTATCTCTGTTTTTCAAAACTAAACTGAGTTTAGTGAGTTGAGGAAACAGTTTCAATTATGTTAAGCAACTTGCCACAATTCAGCTGGTTACTAAAGGCTAAGATTTGGGTTAGATGGCTGAAAACTTCCCAAGCTTGGGGAGAGAAATGAACATCCAAATCTCATATAGGTTAAATGTGAAAAGGGATACATCAAGAATTTATAATTAAACTGTCAGAAGTCGAAAATAAATGGAAAATTTTGAAAGCAGCAAGAGAAAAGCAGCTCTTAACATACAAGGGAGCCCCCACAAGACACAGATTTCTCAATGGAAACTTTGCAGGCTCAGAAAGAGTGGAATGACATTATTCACAATATTGAGGGAGAAAAACATTTGTCAACCAAGAATATTATACCCAGAAAGCTCTCCTTCAGAAACAAAGGATAAGACATACCCAAACAAAAAAGCTGAGGGATTTTATTGCCACTAGAACAAGAAATGATAAAACAACATTCTTCAAGTTGTAAAGAATGCTTATTAAAGAAAAGTATATTAATTAATATCCTAAAAACATAAATGTATAAAACTCATTCAGTTCAGTTCAGTTCAGTTCAATCGTTCAGTCGTGTCTGACTCTTTGCGACCCCATGAACTGCAGCACGCCAGGCCTCCCTGTCCATCACCAACTCCTGGAGTTCACCCAGACTCACGTCCATCGAGTTGGTGATGCCATCCAGCCATCTCATCCTCTGTCGTCCCCTTCTCCTCCTGCCCCCAATCCCTACCAGCATCAGAGTCTTTTCCAATGAGTCAACTCTTCGCATGAGGTGGCCAAAGTATTGGAGTTTCAGCTTTAGCATCATTCCTTCCAATGAACACCGAGGACTGATCTCCTTTAGGATGGACTGGTTGGATGTCCTTGCAGTCCATGGGACTCTCAGGAGTCTCCTCCAACACCACAGTTCAAAAGTATCAATTCTTTGGCGCTCAGCTTTCTTCACAGTCCAACTCTCACATCCATACATGACCACTGGAAAAACCATAGCCTTGACTAGATGGACCTTTGTTGGCAAAGTAATGTCTCTGCTTTTGAATATGCTATCTAGGTTGGTCATAACTTTCCTTCCAAGGAGTAAGCGTCTTTTAATTTCATGGCTGCAATCACCATCTGCAGTGATTTTGGAGCCCAAAAAATAAAGTCTGACACTGTTTCCACTGTTTCCCCATCTATTTCCCATGAAGTGATGGGACCAGATGCCATGATCTTCGTTTTCTGAATGTTGAGCTTTAGGCCAACTTTTTCACTCTCCTCTTTCACTTTCATCAAGAGGCTTTTGAGTTCCTCTTCACTTTCTGCCATAAGGGTGGTGTCATCTGCATATCTGAGGTGATTGATATTTCTCCTGGCAATCTTGATTCCAGCTTGTGCTTCTTCCAGCCCAGCGTTTCTCATAATGTACTCTGCATAGAAGTTAAATAAGCAGGGTGACAATATACAGCCTTGATGAACTCCTTTTTCTATTTGGAACCAGTCTGTTGTTCCATGTCCAGTTCTAACTGTTGCTTCCTGACCTGTATATACGTTTCTCAAGAGGCAGGTCAGGTGGCCTGATATTTCCATCTCTTTCAGAATTTTCCACAGTTTATTGTGATCCACACAGTCAAAGGCTTTGGCATAGTCAATAAAGCAGAAATAGATGTTTTTCTGGAACTCTCTTGCTTTTTCAATAATCCAGTGCATATTGGCAATTTGATCTCTGGTTCCTCTGCTTTTTCTAAAACCAGCTTGAACATCTGGAAGTTCACGGTTCACGTATTGCTGAAGCCTGGCTTGGAGAATTTTGAGCATTACTTTACTAGCGTGTGAGATGAGTGCAATAGTGTGGTAGTTTAAGCATACTTTGGCATTGCCTTTCTTTGGGACTGGAATGAAAACTGACCTTTTCCAGTCCTATGGCCACTGCTGAGTTTTCCAAATTTGCTGGCATATTGAGTGCAGCACTTTCACAGCATCATCTTTCAGGATTTGAAATAGCTCAACTGGAATTCCATCACCTCCACTAGCTTCATAATATATTATGAAACACAGATTCACTGACATTTTAAAGGTGGTATTTAATTTATTTACAACTCTAGTTTAAAAGTTTTTTTCAAAGTATTAAAAATAACCATAGCTACAATACTTTGATATTGCAGCCATGAAATTAAAAGAAGCTTACTCCTGGGAAGCAAAGTTATGACCAACCTAGATAGCATATTCAAAAGCAGAGACCTTACTTTGCCAACAAAGGTCCGTCTAGTCAAGGCTATGGTTTTTCCAGTGGTCATGTATGGATGTGAGAGTTGGACTGTGAGGAAAGCTGAGTGTCAAAGAATTGCTTTTGAACAGTGGTGCTGGAGAAGACTCTTGTGAGTCCCTTGAACTGCAAGGAGATCCAACCAGTCCATCCTAAAGGAGATCAGTCCTCGGTGTTCATTGGAAGGACTGATGCTAAAGCTGAAACTCCAATACTTTGGCCACCTCATGCGAAGAGTTGACTCATTGGAAAAGACCCTGATGCTGGCAGGGATTGGGGGCAGGAGGAGAAGGGGACGACAGAGGATGAGATGGCTGGATGGCATCCCCGACTCGATGGACATGAGTCTGAGTAAACTCCAGGAGTTGGTGATGGACAGGGAGGCCTGGCGTGCTGCAATTCATGGGGTCGCAAAGAGTCGATCACAACTGAGTGACTGAACTGAACTGAATATAAAAATATGGAAACTGTAACATCAGTAATCTAAAACGTGATAGGGAGATATGTGGAAGTATAAAGTTTCTGTATGCTTCTGAAGTTGTTATCAGTTTAAAATAGGATGTTATATTTATGTGAGCCTCGTGGTTACCACAAAGGAAAAATCTATAGTAAATACACAAAAGATTATGATAAAGGATTCAAAGTATAACACTACAAAAAGTCATCAAACCACAAAGACAGCAAGAAAGGCACAATTTACAAAACAGCTAGAAAATAATTATCTAAATGGCAACAGTAAGTCCTTACATATCAATAATTATCTTAAACATTAAACATAAATAGGTTAATTATCCAATCAAAAGATGGAATGGTGGAGAAAAATTTCTAAAAAAATTTTAAAACACACAAGAGCCACAATATGCTGTCTAAAAGAGACTTAGTTTATCTTTAAGGACACAAGTAGATTGAGAATGAGGAATGGAAAAAGATCCCTCAAACAAATGGTAACCAAAAGAAAGTAGAAGTAGCTATACTTATAGTAGACAAATAAAACGTGAAATTAAAAATGGTCTAAAGAGACAAAAAAAATTCATCATATTATCATAAAGGAATCAATCCATCAAAAAGATATAACAACTGTAAATATATAGTACCTAGCATCAGAGCACCTAAGTATATAAAGTGTATAATCACAAAACTAAAAGAACAAATGAACAGCAATACAGTAATAGTTGGAGACTTTAATACTCCACTCTTAACAAAGGCTAGATCATCCGCACAGATAAATAAGGAGACAGTGGAGCTGAAAACCACTATAGAGTAAATGGCCATGTGCTTAGTCACTCAGTTATGTCCAACTCTTTGAGACCTCATGGACTACAGCTCACCAGGATCCTTTGTCCACGGGGCTTCCCCAGGCAGGAATACTGGAGTGGGTTGCCAAGCCCTCCTCCAGGGGATCTTCCTAACCCAGGGATCAAACCCAGGTCTCCAGCATTGCAGGCAGATTCTTTACCATCTGAGCCACCATAGAGGCCCAATTGGCCATAATAAACACATACAGAACATTCCACCCAAAATGGAATGGAACACACATTCTTCTCAAGTGCACATGAAACACTTTCCAGGTTAGATCATATGCAGGCAACTAAGCAAGTCTCAACAGATTCAAGACAGAAGTTATATCGAATATCTTTTCTGATAACAATGGTATGAAACTACAAATCAATAGGGAGAAAGCTGGAAAATTCACAAATACATAGAAATGAACACATTCCTGAACAACTAATGGATCAAAAAAGAAATTTAAAAATGAATAAAAATATATCTTCAGACAAAATGGAGTAAAAACACAACACACCAAATCTTATGAGATGCAGCAAAAGCAGCTCTAAGAGGTAAGTTTACAGCCAAAATCACATACATCAAGAAAAAAATAAAGATATCAAATAAAAAACCTTACCCTATGCCTCAAGATACTAGAAAAAGAACAAACTTAACTCCCAGTTTAGCAGAAGGGAATTAAAAAAATTAAAGCAGAAATAAAGGAAGCAGTGAAAAACAAAATAATAAAAAAAATTACCAAAATCAAGAGTTGGTTCTTTGAAAAGATAAACAAAATTGACAAAAAACTTTAGCCTAAACAAAGGAGAACTTAAAATTATAAATGAAAGAGGAGACATTATAACTGATACCGCAGAAGTACAAGGGTCCCAAGAGACCATCATCTGTTGCTCAGTTGCTTAGTCATGTCGGACTCTTTGCAACCCCATGGACTGCAGCATGCCAGGCCTCCCTTTCTTTCACCATTTCCCAGAGCTTGCTCAAACTCAGGTCCATTGAGTCGGTGACACCACCCAACCATCTTGCCCTCTGTTGTCCCCTTCTCCTCCTGCCTTCAATCTTTCCCAACATAAGGGTTGTTTTCAATGAGTCATTTCTTCCCATCCAATAGCCAAAGTATTGCAGCTTCAGCACCAGTCCTTGTAATGAATATTCAGGACTGATTTCTTTAGGATGGACTGGTTGGATCTCCTTGCAGTCCAAGGGATTCTCAAGAGTCTTCTCCAACATCCCAGTTCAAAAGCATCAATTCTTCAGCTCCCAGCCTTCTTTACTGTCCAACTCTCACATGCATACATGACTACTCGAAAAAACATAGCTTTGACAAGATGGACCTATGTTGGCAAAGTAATGTCTCTGTTTTTTAATAAGCAGAGGTTTGTCATAGCTTTTTTTCCAAGGAACAAGTGTCTTAATTTCAAGGCTTCAGTCACCAACTGCAGTGATTTTGGAGCCCAAGAAAATAAAGTCTCTCACTGTTTGCATTATTTCCCCATCTATTTGCCATGAAGGGATGGGACCAGATGCCATGATCTTCATTTTCTGTATGTTGAATTTTAAGCTAGCTTTTTTACTCTCTTCTTTCACCTTCATCAAGAGTTTCTTTAGTTCATCTTTGCTTTCTGCCATAAGGGTGGTGTCATCTGCATATCTGAGGTTATTGCTATTTCTCCTGGCAATCTTGATTCCAGCTTGTGCTTCATCCAGCCCAGTGTTTCACACCATATACTCCACATATAAGTTAAATAAGCAGGGTGACAATATCAGCCTTGACGTACTCCTTTCCCAATCTGGAACCAGTCTGTTGTTCCATGACCGTTTCTGACTGTTGCTTCTTGACCTGCATACAGGTTTCACAGGAGGCAGGTATGGTGGTCTGGTATACCAATCTCTTTAAGAATTTTCCAGTTTGTTGTGATGCACATAGTCAAAGGCTTTAGCATAGTCAATGAAGCAGAAATAGATGTTTTTCTGGAACTCTCTTGCTTTTTCTATGATCCAACGGATGTTGGCATTCTGTTTCCTGTATTTAAAAAGATGGTAAAAGGGGTATGATGTAGTCTCTGGTTCCCCTGCCTTTTCTAACTCCAACTTGAATATCTGGAAGTTCTCGGTTCACATAATGTTGAAGCCTAGCTTGGAGAATTTTCAGCATTACTTGGCTAGAGTGTGAGATGAGTACAATTGTGCAGTAGTTTGAACATTTTTGGCATTGCCTTTCTTTGGGATTAGAATGAAAACTGACCTCTTCCTGTCCTGTGGCCACTGCTGAGTTTTCAAAATTTGCTGGCATATTGAGTACAGCATTTTCACAGCATCTTCTTTCAGGATTTGAAATAGCTCAACTGGAATTCCATCACTTCCACTAGCTTTGTTTGCAGTGATGCTTCCTAAGGCTCACTTGACTTTGCACTCCAGGATGTCTGGCTCTAGGTGAGTGATCACACCATAGTGGTTATCTGGGTCATGAAGATCTTTTTTGTATAGTTCTTCTGTGTAATCTTGTCACCTCTTCTTAATATCTTCTGCTTCTGTTAGGTTCATGTTTCTGTCCTTTATCAAGCCCATCTTTGCATGAAATGTTCCCTTGGTATCTCTAATTTTCTTGAAGAGATCTCTAATCTTTCCCATTCTATTGTTTTCCTCTTTCTTTGCATTATTGACTTAGGAAGGCCTTCTTATCTCTCTCTGCTATTTTCTGGAACTCTGCATTCAGATGGGTTTATCTTTCCTTTTCTTTGCCTTTCACTTCTCTTCCTTTCTCAGCTATACATTTGTAAGGCCTCCTCAGACAACCACTTTGCCTTCTTGCATTTATTTTTCTTGAGGATGGTTTTGATCACCACCTCTTGTACAATGCTACGAACCTCCATCCATAGTTCTTCAGGCACTCTATGAGATCTAATCCCTTGAATCTATTTGTCATTTCCACTGTATAATCGTAAGGGATTTGATTTAGGTCATAACTCAATGGCTAGTGGTTTGCCTACTTATTTCAATTTAACTCTGAATTTGGCAATAAGGAGTTCATGATCTGAGCCACAGTCAGCTCCCAGTTTTGTTTCTGCTGCCTGTATACAGCATTTCCATCTTTGTTTGCAAAGAATATAATCAATCTGACTTCAGTATTGACCATCTGGTGATGTCCATGTGTAGAGTCATCTCTTGTGTTGTTGAAAGAGGGTGCTTGCAATGACCAGAGACTGCCATTATACACAAATACATTGGACAAACTAGAAAAAATACATAAATTATCAAAAACATATATGATGTACCAAACTGAATCATGAAGAAATAGAAAATCTGAACAGACCAATAATGAGTAAGCTGACTGAATCAGACAGAATCCTAACAAAGACCAGATCAGGATCAGATGGTTTCACTGGGGAATTCTACCAAACATTAAATGAAGAATTAATATTAATTCTCTCTTACCAAAAATGAAGAGGAAAGAATACTTCCAAATGCAATTTATGAGGTCAGCATTTCCTTGATAGGAAAACCAGATAACAACACTAGAAGAAAACTACAAGCCAACATCTCTGATGGATACAGGAAAAAAAATTTCAACAAATTACTAGCAAACCAAATTCAACAGCACTTTCAAAAGATCATATGTCATAATCAAGTGAGATTAATCCCTGGGATAAAAGGCTGATTCAACACACACAAATCAATTGTTTTGATATATCACATTAACAAAATGAAAGATATGAATAATGATGTCAACAGAGGCAGAAAAAACATACAGAATTCAGTATCCAGTATCTATTAATGATAAAAACTTTCAACAAACTTGATATAGAAGAAACATGTCTCAACATAAAAAAAGGCCATATATGACAAACTCACAGGTAGTATTATACTCAATAATGAAGATTGAAAACTTTTTCTGTAAGATCAGGAATAAGACAAGAGTGCCCATTTTCAAAACTCCAATTCAACGGAATACTAGAGCAATCATGCAAGAAAAAAAGCAGTAAAAGGCATCCAAATCAGAAAAGAAGAAGTAAATTTGTCTCTGTTTGCTGATGACATGATATTACACATAGAGAATTATAAAGATTCTATTAAACTAATAAATGAATTCTGTAAAGTTACAGGATAAAAAAAAAATCAACATGCAAAAACGAATGCACTTCTATACACTAACAACAAATTGTTTGAAAAAAAAAAAATCCAGTTGCATTTACAATATCATCAAAGAGGATAATAAAATACTTAGGAATAAATTTAATGAAGGATACCAAAGTCTGTACACTGAAAACTATAACATCCTGAGGATAGAAACTGAAGAAGAAACAAACAGAAAGATATACCATGTTCATGGACTGGAAGAATATTATTAAAGTGTCCATAATACCCAAAGCCATCCAGAGATAATGCAATCTCTTTTGAGATTCCAATGTCTTTTTCTTTACAGAAATAGAAAAAAAAATTCTAAAATTCATATGGAACCACAGAAGACCCTAATTAGCCAAGGCAATCCTGCAAAAAAATAATAAAGCTAGAGCCATCACACTTCTTGGTTTCAAACTGTATTACAGAGCAAAAGAAATCAAAACAGTACTGGCATAAAAACAGACATATAGACCATTGGAACAGAATTGACAGCCCTGAAATAAACCCATGCATATACAGTCAATAATACTTGACAAAGGAGCCAAGAATACTCAGTGGGGAAAAGATAGTCTCTTCAATAAATGGTGCTGGGAAAACTAGATCTTAGTCTCTCAGTTGTGTCCAACTCTTTGCGATCCCATGAACTGTAGCCCACCAGGCTCCTCTATCCATGGAGTTCTCCAGACAAGAATACTGGAGCAGGTAGCCATTCCCTTCTCCAGAGGATCTTCCCGACCCAGAGATCGAACCTGGGTCTCCTGCATTGCAGGCAGATTCTTTGCATATAAGCCATCAGGGAAGACCTAGAGAGAAAACTGGATATTCACATGTGAAAGAATGAAACTGGACCACAAAAATAAACTCAAAATGGATTAAAGTAACATTACACTGCTAGATTATTTGCTTGATGGTTTATGTGTGGACATATATGCAAGATGGAGATAAATCTGTACGTGCCCTAGCAAGATTATGGTAGCTCTTGGTAAAATTCTGGCATTGAATGATTAAAATATATGAGTACCAGGCAAGCTATTGATTACAGCTATACTTACTGTATTTAAAAACATGGTAAAAAAGGGTATGATGCAAATAACCACATATTTTCCTACATAACACATCTGAAATTATAAAGTAAAAAAATATATATGATTTAGTATTTTAGAATCTAGTTTATAAAGGGAGACACATCTATATAGTTGATTGGGAGCTAAGCTGATAGTTCTTTGAAAAACAAGGTAGCACACGGGACATCCACTACAGATCATTCCAGTGATTACAGGTATATTGTTTTGTTACAGTTAAGATTTCTCCTAAAGTTCTCAAGTGAGAGGGCCCTATGAGTTTCTCATTCATGCCCCAAACTATCTTTGATTGTTACAGTGTAATGGGTTGATTCAGTATTTCACATTTTTAAGCATAAACAGAAAAAGGAACATAGCACAGTGTTCCCTGGCCAAGGCTGAACTGGTAAAAGGGTCAGAGCAGTTTAGACAGTACAACAGAAAGGTAACAAATGATAAGTAGCCTGTAGGTTGGTTATCATCAGTTTTAATCTAACCTTTCCTTGTTCATTGAAATCTTACTCATAATAGGGGCATACATTATTCAGATTTCAGCTGTGGGAAGACACAGCAGAAAAAACTTATGAAAGGAAATCAAATTTTTATAATTTTAGTGCCTGAGCTGAACATTGTTCTACACTATTTTTGTTGCTAAGCAAGAGGATAGAGGCAAAGCATGGGATCCAGAATCATACATACAATCTCAGTCCTACCAACTGTCTTTTTTAGGAAAGTAGCTTAACTTTGAGTCACAGTTTAGTCATCTGTGAAATGGGGTTGAAGAGAAGATTAATTGAGAATGTAAAATGATGCAATAGTAGGCACTTAATGTTCATTCCCGTCACACTTCACTCCCCATTAAAATTATCATTTAAAAAAACAGATTTAATGAGGATAGTTTATATCATCAGGTAGAATTAAGATGAAGATTACTTAAACTATATTTGTATGAGCAAAGAATATATAAGAAAATGGGCTGTTTGACTCATCATTTAAATGAGGTGATATTCTAAAGAAATAGAAAAATCAAAAGAAAAATACTGGAGGAATAGAGGAACAAAGAAAAGAACCAGAAATCAAGTGGTGAGTATTAAATCAGATATAAATGTATTATAATCAGTTTGTAAAAATTTCACAAGAGTGAAAACTAAGTAGGTGATTACAGGCAGTCTTTATGGTATGTAAGGAGATAGGAAAAGAGTATCACGAAGTAAATTCTACAGATAATCCACAATGGAAAAACAGCAGGCAATAATGCTGTATGATCCATGGTATGTACAAGTAATTGTTCAGTATGACAAACAACAGCACATACTCTGTGTTTGTCTGTTTTATTACCATGACAAAGAAACAACAAGCCTCAATCAAGATTGAGACATTAAAAAATTAATGAACATAAAACCTAGAATAAAATATGTGATGGCAAGGAAATCTGAGATTATATTAGACATGTAAAAGATAACGTTCATCTCTTACACATACTAAGAAAGTGTTTAGTTTTAAGAATATACCCTTAAAACTGAACCCTGGGTTAAAAAGCTTATTGGTGTCTTATAAACATCAGCCAAATAAATATCATGTCACCATTCATCCCCCTCATCCCATGAAATTGAAATTTATCACTTTAAACTTTAGAAAATAGATCTTCCAACATCTTATCATCAAAATGAAAACAGCAATAAACAGTATCTAACTTTTTTTTTTTAATGGAGAAATCAAGACCCAGAAATCAACATTACAAATTAATTAAGGAAAATAATTTGATTTCTATTTTTTAAAACAGTAACATTCAGGGCAGAAATGGAGAAACAGACACAGAGAACAGACCTACGGACATGGGAGGAGGGGGAAGGTGAGACGTATGGAGAAAGTAACATGGAAATTCACAATACCATATATAAAATAGACAGCCATTGGGAATTTGCTGTGTGACGCAGGGAATGCGAGCAGGGGCTCTGTGACAGGCTGAAGGGTGGGATGGGAGGGAGGTTTGGGAGGGAGGGGACATGGGTATACCTATGACTGATTCTTGTTGATGTGTGGCAGAAAACCACAAAATTCTGTGAAGCAATTATTCTTCAATTAAAAAATTAAAAAAAACATAGTAACAACATCTGGTTCTATATTATGAGGCTCTTTTCTCTCTCTGTTTTTGCATAGTGCGCTGATTTTCTGATAATTATAGTAAACTCAAAGGTCTTTCCTAAAGGAAATAGAGGAGCCTACAGCCCATGTCTAACCAATGGTTCTAATGGCAAGGCTGACACTTCGTGATTCCATTTACTAAATGCAACTGATTAAACCAGGATTGGGCACTCAGCTGTCAATATGATGAATCCCAGCACAAAAAGATAAAGCAAGTCAATCGGATTTCTCAGAAATACAAACAGGAAGTGTCTGTGTACTCAGTCGTGCTTGACTCTTTGCAACCCCATTCAGTGAGTCTGCCAGGCTTCTATGTCCATGTAATTTTCCAGGCATGAATACTGGAGTATTCTAAGTATTACTAAGCCAACACTGTAAATCAATTATACTCCAATTTAAAAGAAGAAAAAAATTTAAAGTATTTTAAATAAAATTAAGACCTTTTGAAAAACAGTAAATGAAAATTGTTCACTTAAGATAAAAAAGATTATGTTATACTCATCAACAGATTCTTAATATATTTTTCTCCTTAAGGAAGCTAATGTAGTAAGATGGGGTGGAAAAAATGCTTACAAATGATAACTTGACACTAATGGTATAGTTCTGTGTCTAGTCTATGAGATAGATAACATCTATGATCAGACACTTAAAATTGATAGACACAGGAATCTAATGAACTGCCTTAAGAGTACACACTATTTCTATTACACTAAACTGATTCTTAGAAAAAGAAATTCATTTATTATAAAACAAATTGTTCCTGAATCATTTTCCTGGAGTAGGGCTGGGGACATAGAAAGCAAAATCTTTGTCTTAAGTCATATTTCAATTTTAAGAAAAAATTGTCATAAGTCACTAATCCATATTATTTACAGTTAATGAAATAAATAGACTTCATTCAACTCTTCATATACATTCTTACAGGAGTAACATGCATGTTCTAGAAAGAAGAAAACTTCAGAAATCAAATCAATAAGCAAACATGTATTCAGCACTTATATATGCTGGATTTTTTATCTGGAAACTACAAATACAACAAAAGCCTGGAAAAAGAGATGAACTAGGAAATTCCTAAGATTTCTTTATGTTACTCAATTCAACAACTCAGTATGTGGCTGCACAGTTGATCCCATAGCATTTGATATGGACAGGAGTTTTTATTTCTCAAATAAATAATAATTCCCAAATAATAATAGCATTTGAGATGGACAGGAGTTTTTATTTCTCAAATAAATAATAATTCCCAAATAATAATTTGATCTGAAATCACAGTTTTGTCTGAGTTGCTGAGCAATTTAAACTCTACTAAATCTCACTGGAGTGTGAAGGTGTAGATTCTGTTTAACAAATAAAAATGCCTGCTGTGTACCTCATCAGCAAGTAACACCACCAATACAAAAGCCTCTAGCCCACTGGAATGTAAGGGTAAAACAAAGCTAGGCTTTTTATTAGAGATTTTTCCTTTTTAATGACTCAATTTTTAATTTTTTTTTTTACTGGCTCTTAAGCTTCCCCAACAAATTCCTACATTAAATCTGAAACTACTGTATCACTCTCTTGACTCTGAGCTTACTAGTGAAGTGAAGTTGCTCAATCGTGTCCGACTCTTTGGGACCCCATGGACTGTAGCCTGCCAGGCTCCTCTGTCCATGGGATTTTCCTGGCAAGGATACTGGAGTGGGTTGCCATTTCCTTCTCCAGGGGACCTTCCCGACCCAGGGATTGAACCCGGGCCTCCCGCATTATAGGCAGATGCTTTACCGTCTGAGCCACCAGGGAAGCCCATCTACGCTAAAACAAGACTCCAGAAAAGCCTCCTTCCTTTACAGTTTCTCCACTGTTTCATCCTTGACGCACGGTGGGGGTGGTGTCAGACCAACGGAGGGATGAAATTTGAGGAAGCAAAATGGACCCTTCAGCTCCCAGCCAGTGCATTAAGGCATTAAGACAACCTTGCTTGGGTCTTCAAATCCTCCGTGCCATGACAAGCCAAAATAACATCAGTGAAAAAGGCGTGTCAGAGATCTGGGGCTTTTGTCTCAGTTCTTCTCTACACAAAGAACTGGCCGGGCAATCCTGTACAGGTCA